>NC_051060.1:10308395-10927562 GCF_904848185.1 Acanthopagrus latus | reverse complement strand
GTTCAACGAATCTCTCCATGTCGGTCTTCAGATTACAGCATATGGCGGGCAGCTGAAGTATGCTGTGTACTACGAGGCCAGAGATGAAACCGGCCCGTCCTCCTATGAGCCTCAGGTCATCATTAAGGGTGGGCCCAACCGCAATGTCGTGATGACACGTCACATACCAGGACTCCAGATCGGTCAGCTCACCCGCCACGAGATCGACATGACCGAGGTGCAGTGAGGCTTAGAATCAAAGAGGGATGTCGAATAATAATGGAAGAAATACTTGTGTTATGAGTCTTCTATCTGATACCAGCCACAAAATAATAGACATGAAAAGAATATCATTTGTACTTAATTTGGACGAGCTCCATCAGTCAATACAAACAGGGTCTATTACACTGGTAAAAGACTCCAACGGTAAAATTGATTTGTCAGTATATTAAGTGTGTGTGTGTGTGTGTGTGTGTGTGTGTGTGTGTGTGTGTGCGCGCGCAGCACGAGTGGAAGTACGCAGATGGCCGGTCCATGACTCGAGAAGACTTCATGGACATTCTGTTCTATGTGGACTACATCCTGATTAAGGCATCACATGGCAACTTGATGAGACACAGCCGGTAAAACACACTCTCACGTGCGGTGGCATGCACCTCCTCACGGTGTGGTCTCACATTAAAAATGTAAAAATTTAAAAGCTGAATAAAGTATAACGTGGGGAAAATAAACCCTCTGTGTAATGAAAATTGTCTCTGCTTAAGGCCACATTTCCAGAGGAACATTATAACCTGCGGCAAATATGATTCTCTCTGGACACATCCAAATACGTGTGTGTATACGCTTCAACAAGATGAAAGGGAAGTATCTTAATTGAATGATTTATTTTTCCTCCCAGTATTTCAGAAATCAGTCTAACAGTGGCCGAGGAAGGCAGACCGACCAAAGAGAGCGAGGAAGCACATCAGATAGAAAAGTGCGATTGTCCAGCCGGATACTCCGGACTCTCCTGTGAGGTGGGCGCACGACTCAACACATGCATGTGCATGCCCAAGAGTGCACACATAGGATGACTTCATGCCTAACATATAAAAGATTTTCCTTAATGTGTTTCTAGTAGGGGTGTTCCTCATGTCTGATTTTCTTGTCGTTTAAACAGAATTTAAAACTTGGACTAGTTGGCTAGGATCAAAGTGTAAGACAGTCAAAACTGACCACAATTTTTCCCCCCAAACCCCCCCCCCCCCCCAAAAAAAAACACCTTATTGGTTCTCACAATAAACAGTTTTTTCATTTGCATCTGCTGAAATTTACGCAAAAACCAAAATCTTACTGTTGCACTTTGTTAGCAGAGCAGACAGAGGGCATCCACAGTCCAGCAGCATTTCACGACTTCACTCGATTACAGATACATAGAAATTGCTATTAGCTGTTCCATAGAGCCCCTTTGAGACATTTTGCCTATAATATTCTCTAAAAACATGGTAAAAAACAAAATATTTTTTCAGTATAGTTAGAAATTAACAAAAAAAAAAAAACAGTGAATATCGGTGTGAGAAGCATCACCGAGTTTGTTACTCACTCATTAGTTTGTAATAATTGTGTTTAGTCATCGCTTCAGTGCAGCCGCAAAAAGCAGACTGCATCAACAGCAGAAGTTATACAAAATCAAAGACATCACAAGTAGAGCGTACAGGAGGACTGTAGGAGGAATATTGCTTGAATGAAATGGAAAAAGCATTCGTATTGACACAAGCTCAAAGAGTACACTTTGGATCCAGCATTACAAACATTAATTAGCAAGTGAGCGAAATTCTCACAGAGAAGCTTTTTGTCTGCTGCCTTCACACTGAGGGAGAATGTAAACACGGAGGTCACACACTCCGCTTTTCAATAGTATCTCACAAGTTTCCAATTTACATTTACTCCAGAGTTTTAAGCCTCTGCGACGCCTTTCACACTCCCCTGTTCCCCCCCCCCCCCTTTTGCTTAGCTTGGATTAAGCCTCACTGAGCGTCTCTTCCACTTAGTTGTGATTTTGTCAAAGCAATTGACTTTCAGCTGCGTCCGGCTCCTTCTCTTAAGCCACAGAAGGCATATAGCAGTGACTCAATCTTTAGTTTAATGAGGATTTCGTGGAGACAGCTTATGATACAACGGAGGCAAACAGTTCTGGGCAATTCCGCTGGATGGCGGCGCCTGAGAGTCATTTAGGTATTATTGTGTTAATCTCAAAAGGAATACACGAGTTGCCAGCAAACTTTTAACTATATTTCTCTCCCTGTTTCACTTTGTCGCCCGCTACTTGGTGTGCAGAGGAGCGGCCATATCTATTGCCGGGGAAAGAAAAAAAAATTACCGGCGTACATAATTTAGAAGCTACAGATACTGTTGAAAATGTGCCAAATGGAAGCCAAATAGCAAACGGTAGCTAAACTTGAAATGTTCAGGTCGTCGAGGGCTTGCCTGACAGATGGGCATTCTATTTGTAGCTGCCGTCGTTGTTAATAAAGTATTTTTAAACGGGCGTTTAGCGCTAGCAGAGGGAACAGATGGCTCTTTAAATGGACTCCATTAATTATTACTGAACAGGAGAGAGAGGGAGAGAGTTACCTTGCATGTCTGCGTGTGTGTGCGTGCGTGTTTGTGTGTGTTGAGCGGGTAAGTGAGGGTGTGTGTGTGTGTGTGTGTGTGTTCAAAAGTTACTGAGGGGAATAACTCTTAATTGTGTGTATGTGTGTGAAAAGAGAGAGTGGTCAACAGTTGCCCAGAGAAATAACAATTAGGGATAATTATGAGGGTCCATGTGTGTAGTTGTCGGGGGTGTGCATGGGTGTGTGTGTATTGCCGTATCATGCATAGTGTGGGATTACTGTGGAACACATGCTGTCAAAACAGGATCTTGTTTTTCTGTCTCTCAGCTTTTTTAAGAATATCTCCTTGTTATCTGACTCATTCTCTGTCTCTGTCTCTGTCTGCCCGTCTGTCTGTCTGTCTGTCTGTCTGTCTGTCTGTCTCGGTGTGCAGGAGTGTGCTGCAGGTTTCTACCGCCTTCGCGCCGGCTCCCTGGCATCTGTTCCGGCGTCCAGGGTGCCCACCGCTGCCGGCATGGGCAGCTGTGTTCAGTGCCAATGCAGTGGGCACTCGTCCACCTGTGACCCTGAGACATCCATATGCCAGGTAAATGAGAGAGAGAGTGTGTGTGTGTGTGTGTGTGTGTGTGTGTGTGTGTGTGTGTGTGTGTGTGTGTGTGTGTGTGTGCGTGTGCGCGTTATGCCGCTGGAGACCCCTCAAAGAGCCATATGCCAGGTAGCTTACTGGAGAAGAGAGTGAGGTGAGAGAGAATAAAGTATGTGTGTGTTGTGTTGGGGGGGTGTCAGGTACTGTAATTAGCCCTGCAATAATTAACGACCTGGGGCTTATTCATATTTCGTGTAATTTCCTCTCCTCTGGATCTGACCCAAAGCTACATCCTTACTTTTCGGAAAAGGGGAGAAGTTGATCTTAAGATTACACAATTAGAACAGATTAGGTGAAGAAACTGACTCTTGACTCTTTACAGTTTGAGACAGAATGTATTCAACAGGTAGTCTCACGCGAGCTGATGTCACTGATCAGCAAATTACAGCTGTGGCTGTAATTGCCATGAAATCATTGTAGGTTGATTTTGTCACTATTCATAAATAAGCTAATTTAATGTTCTTTGCCCGAGTTAAACGGAATTCCATCATTCCCCTGCTGGGGAGGGAAGCCGGACACAACAGAAAATGTGTTTGGGACAGACAGAACACTGCTTTGGTTAGCTGAAACGAGCACAGACTTCAGTGGAGCTCATCTTCTAATGCTGTCACTGTGTTAGAATCACTGGCTGACTACACGGTGTAAGACCTATAAAAAGTACAAGGATTCTGAAATGCTCCTGTAAGGGTGTCGCAGTAGTGCAAGATATTGTGGTAACAGTACATATACTATTATATCATCTTGATCAAGTGAAGATGTTTGGCCTTGTTCGTATTTTTATTTATAAGTTTATCCGTAATTATTTGCCAAAAAGACAGAAAACACAGTAAAGAAAGTTAAATATAAACTTGATTGCTAGCTTTAAAAAAAATAAAAAGATACATATCTGTATCACAATTATATTTATGAATTCAGGAATCATGAGTTTGTTTGGTCATGACAATTTTGAGGTGAAAATGACCTCACAAACCTCTTGTGCTGTTAACTGTGATCTGTATTGAAATTGGCAGAAGGACAACCTGTTATGGTTTGTTTGGCTAAAACGGCCAGCAGCTAATGGAGCTAATAGCTTTCTCAAAAGTTTGAAAAGTGCTTGAAACGATTTGAGATGGTAACTGTGTTGCTTTTATTATAAAAAGCTTGTATTTGCTCAGCGGCACATAGGATGATGAGCTCAAAATTTGACTGTCTGGAAAAGTGTGAAAAGTGGCTGGATTTGACAGGTATCCTGCTATTTGCTGCGAAAATGTGTGTTCTCAACATACTCTCACGGCTTGCGAGATAAATCTGCACATACCAGTTGATACCAGTTAGTCACTTCCAGCCTTTTCCGTCTGGTCAGCTCCGCAGTGAGTCCCCTATCAAGACTTTGGCCTCTGGGAGCAGTTGGTCACATGCTGCTGAGAGGTCATCTCTCAGATCTGATCCGATCAAACCCCAGTAGACTGAGAGAATATCATTGTGGACGGCTGCAGAGAAATCTGTTCTGTCGGAAAAGGATCCATCAGCTGAGACTCATTCTGGACAGCTGATGAGGGGCCATTTAATTATGTGGCTTGATTGGGTTTAAACAGCACTGCACTGAATGACCAGTAAGAAAAATCGGTATAAACACTTCTAAACAAACTCTGAAAGATGCTGGCAGCTGCATTCTTTTGGAGCCTTTTCATAAAATTGACACATTTAATTTTGCACATGTACATAATGAAATATGGAGGGTGCTGCAAGTAATTCACCATCCTTCATTTAATATTTCCAGCGGAGCTCGATTTTTTTCGTGAAAAGCTTGCACAAATTAGAGTGCTGCATTTGGTGTGACTCTGATTACTCAGTGAAGAGCATATAAACAGGACGACTAAAAGGCTCGGCAATTATGTAAAAAATGCTTTTTCTGTAATCTTCACTCTGATTAATTTCATTTGAAATGTAACCATCAAGTAACTGTCACCAGCTTAAAGGGATAGTTCCCTTTTTTTTTTCTTTTTTTTTTTTTTTTTATGAAGGGTTTTATGTATTCCAGTGGCTTTTCCAAACTGGGGGCTACCATCTGCCATGTATGGAACAGCTGCTTGAATAATGGTGTACATGTGGACTTCAACAAAAATGTATTTTAGATGCTAAATGATCATAGAAAATATCACTGTCTTACCCCGCTGTAAGGCGATCCCCTTTCCATCAAGAAATTGAGGTCTGATATCCACCTATGTCAGTCTCTTGAAAGTAACCAGACTGCCTTGACAAAAACGGTAATTTTACCTCGCAGAAGACCAGGAGTTGTCCTGGTGTGCTGCTGCTTCAGCGCAAGTTTGTTTGTGTTAATGAAAGACGTTTTCAAGGGTTAGTCTGCATACACCAAAGTCACACAAAAACACAAACAAGTAAAGCAGTAAACCAGCTACTCCTCTGTTCTGCAGAGTAAAAATAGTGTTTTTGTCTAAGAAGTTTGGTGTGCTTTGTAAAGAGAGCTGGGACAGCCTCAGTGTTGCCAGGTGGCGAGGTAAAGCAGTGAAAAATATTAGCCTACATCGGTACTGACATTTACTTTTTGGCACCAATGTTTCTTTTTCTCTTAAGGGGATGTCATCCAGTTTGAAAGTTTGGGTTCAAGCCCTTACTCCCAAACTTTCATGTACCATGAGATCATCTGTATAATAGACTCAATTAGCACCGGCGCAGTCACGATAGACAAATGTTGGCTGCAGTCAGCCTTGAAGTCTCCAAGTGTCTCTCCGCACACCAGACAATAGTTTTGCTCCATTGTAGATGCCAATGTTCTCAGTTTTTCTAATTATTTTTTCTTCTTCTTTTTCTGCCTCTTCTCGTCTGTCTTTAATCTCCTTTTTTTTTTTTGGGAATTTCCGTCTATTGTTTCTTCTTCCTGTAGATCTCCTTAGTCTAATTTTCATGTTCCTTTTAATCGGCATCCTCCAAACCCTCTTCCCTCCCTACCTCAATTATCTGTTCACTCCTCCTTTGTCTTCTTTCAACACTCTGCCACTCTCGCTCTTTCACCCTCAGTTCTCTCATTTCTCTATGCCCCAATCTCCCCCTCCGCCCCCCCTCCTTCTTTCTCACCTCTCCTTAATTCCTCCAGTTTTGCCAATTTGTTTCCCTCTCTTTTACCTCTCCCCCTTCCTCCTCTTGTGTTTTGATTTCTGTCGCTCTCTCTCCCTCTCTCTTGCCTCCCAGCCATTTTTTTCCCTCGCCCATTTCCATCTCGCTCTCCATAACAGTGTCATTAGCATTTTCTAACGGAGCGGGCTAAATTGAAAATGCTAAACGAGTTTGTTTCTGTGGTAATTAGCAGTAACGAGGAACACAGGAAGTTAATGGAAATGACTTGCCTCGTTAGGAGGCAACTTCCTGTTGCACTGATTGAAGTTCCCATTTTTCGACAAACAAGGGGAACACATAAGACAGAACCCCGGGGCTGTGAGAGGAGTGGGCTTTGCGTTTGTGTACAGTATGTAATACATGTGAGTTTACATTATGTTTGTGTGTTTGGCTGTGTACGGTGTGTACATATAGTGGAGACACACTGTATTTTGGTCCTAATATCTGTCAGACGTACAAGTGTGTGTGTGTGTTGGGCTGTGTGATAAGCATAGCCAAAAATAGGCTGAAATAACAATAAACATCTCTGAATATGAAATATTTGGATACATTTATGTGTGTGTGTGTGTGTGTGTGTGTCAGTGTACCCTTGTGGCCCTCCTTACAACAACAGGTGAGTGAGATCCCGGAAAGTAAATGAGTATTTTTGATGGCCCCGCTCTTGAGGAAGGAAGCGTATTAAACTCTTTGACGTGTGCGATCGCACCTGTCAGCTAACAGCTAGCTGGCCGCCGCCGTGCACGGTCTCACAGCACCTCATCATGCAGGAGTGGGACTGGGCCCAAAAGCCATTCATTACTGCCTGTATGGGCGGCTCACAAAATAGTCCAGGCTGGATATTTTTCTGTGTGTGAAGGCCCTAGAACGGCCCAGAAAACTGTGGGTGGTGAAAAGAAATATGAGTAATGACTTCCCCGCTGCTCCGGTAGTAGGGATCCGCAGTGCGGAAGCAGCTGCGATCACACCGGGTATTTCCCAGTGACAGTCTGGATGTGTGAAGACAGTAATTGCACAATCAAATTTTTCATGCAAAATAAACGTCAGTAGATATCACCTGATGACTGTTTCTCATCTATTTTTCTCTAGTAGAAATAAGAATAGGCAGCTATTGACTTTGAAAGATACTTGAACTGAATTTACCATTCTGTCAACATGTTGTCACGCATGTTGTCAAACATTTCACCAGCCGTGAACCAGCAGTGTAATGATAGCAGTATGCCACCCCTTTTTTTTTTTTTTTTTCTTTAATGCTTCTCATTCAGTATCGGTGTAAATCAACCAGTGATGCCGGGATAATTATCTCACTCACCAAAAAAACAAGCCTCCCCAGTGCCATTTTGTCAGTAATCAAGAAGAGGATGATGGGTGACCCCATCTGTCGTCTTTTCAATTACTCGTTGTCAACTCTAGACAAGCACATACAAGGGATTGTACACAGCTTAATTGTGAATATTAATATCCTTTCTGAGAGAGTGTCTGAAATATGATTCAGTCTTAGCATACGTGAAGTAGAATACATTTTTTCAACGCTGAAAAATGTTTTTTCTTCTCACTCAAGCAAATCTGGTTTGTCGCTTTCGCTGTGCCACTGGCAATATTCAAATGCAACATGCAGATAAAAGTGTAGCTTAACTGCCGTTAATTTAATTTGAAAATGAGTTTGCTTTTTTTCCCTTTAAAGATGAAAAGCTTTCTGGATAAGCAGCAGGAGCTTTTTTTTTTTTTTTTTTGTAATTGTGTTACAGCTGCCTCATTATGCTCACACACCAAGAAACCGTGTTTATTTGGAGGATGAATGGAAATTTTAAAAAATGGAAGTCAATTTAGTTTCTACACAAATTTAACTTTCATTCAATGTGTTTGTGTGTGCAGAACTGTCAAGACAACACGGAGGGGGATCGCTGTGAGCGCTGCGCTCCGGGATTCTACGGTGTGGTCCGAGGTTTCCATGACGACTGCAAACCCTGCGCCTGTCCCCTCACCAACCCGGAGAACAAGTAAAACATTTTATTTTGTTCTCTGTAATGATTGTGTACATTTCTGTTACTTTCTCAAGATAGATTTTTTTTTTTTTTTTTATATATGTTTACAAGACAATTTCTTGAAAGCATTTTCAACTCTGGCTAGTTTCAGTCCGACCTGTGTAGCGGAGGGATTCGACAACTACCGATGTACCGCCTGTCCTGAGGGGTATCAGGGAAAATACTGTGAAAGGTGAGGGACACAAAATGATGGAAGATTCTAGACACCTTTTGTCCACCAGTCGTAATTAAAAACAATGGAAACCACTTATTGAAACAACAGTAGCAGTGACCTCCCTCCTTATTCCTGTGGTTCTTCTCGTCCAGGTGTTCTACTGGGTACCATGGTAACCCACGAATGCCGGGTGGCCGCTGCGAGGAGTGTAAGTGTTCCCCGTGGGGGGCGTTGTCTGGACCATGTGACCCAGTCACAGGCCAATGCCCCTGCAGGGTCGGGGCATCGGGGAAGTCGTGTGACCAGTGCATGGACAGGCATGTGTGTGGACCAGCTGGGATCATCTGTAAGACTAACACACAGCTATTTATTTAGCCTGCTGTTAGTGCTCCTCTTTCTTTCTTTCTTTCTTTCTTTCTTTCTTTCTTTCTTTCTTTCTTTCTTTTGTTCGTTCTCTCTTTCTTTCTTTCTTTCTTTCTTTCTTTCTTTTTTTCTTTCTTCCCTTCCGTTAATGGACATCTGGTCTAAATTAAAAGAATCTCAATCTCCGTATTGATGTTTTAGATGAAAACTATCAACTGAAGCAAAAATCCTTTTTCAAAGTCTGCATCTGCAACGACAGAATTTCACACAAAAGGGCTCAAGGACTCTGATCCCACATCACAGTCAAAGCAGCGCGTTTTGGTTTGAAACTGTCTTTACATCACTGAAACACCTGGAGGGAATTTCTTTAAATTTGGCACAAATGTCAACTTGGACTCAAGGATTAGGGTTTGAGCACAAAAAGCATGTTTCTTATAGGACATTATTTATTGGCATCGTACAGTATAATGATAACTTCAATATCACCAATTTAGTCTTCACTACATTATCCAATATTATAAAAGATGGACGGATGCACACTGGAACTTGACTGGAGTGCGGAGGGTATAACCATGGGGCAATAATTCTTGTCTTCTGTTCTCTCTGGACTCTCTCACGCTGCATCGTCACCTGGTGTTGTGATTCTTATTTTATTTTGGTGATGAAATGCAAATGAGCAGTCAAAGCCCTTTTCTGTGGTTGCCATGGGAGACGGGGGATCGTGGCAGAAGTCAGATTCGAGTCATTTAGGAAATAATTTCAATGCCATTTGGAGCTAATTTAAACTTAATATGACCATAATGGCGGGGCCAATTCGGCACCATTAGCATGTCTAGAGCTAAGAGAATATAGAAGAAAAGGTTGCGAGACGGAGGCTGATGTGAAATTGCTGCTGTCAGGTCAGAGAGGAAATTGCTTGCTCAGGTCTTTATGTGGTCAGACACAGAGCGTGTGTCCATAAATTGGCAGTGCAAAGTGCTGCAGTGCACCCTGACACCAAACCGGTAGCCTCCACGTCTAGACTATAATCACAACTCCTGATGGTGTACACAGAGTGGAGCGACCAGACTGCCGTTCACTTGTTGATGTGTGATTGCACTCTGTGTTTCAACCCCGCTCTTCCTTCCATTCTATCAGACACAGCCGAGCACTTTGGGTGTCGTGTAATCTTGAAGGGAAATGCAGGTAGCGCTCCCATCTCCGTAACGTCATTTGCGGTGCGATGCAGCTAAATTTCAATCTGTGATGCAGTGGGTTGCATTATTCAGTGTCACCTACAACCACATAAGAGTTTATGTTCCAATTTGTATGGCGAGGCGTACTGTAAGTAATATGACCTCAGTAATGGCTGAGCACAAAATGTGTCACCTATGATATTTATTCTATTTACAGAGCTTTAAAAGTGCAACCTGTAAGAATTGGCCGCCTGTCTAATGGCGTGTGTCCACATAGCGTCTTTTTTCAATTGTTCCATTTCCAATTGTTCCATCTGTTGTGAACTTAAAGAGTGATATCTCTGGTTATGGTTCTGGAAGCCCAGGGCCTATATTACCCACAGTGCAACTTAGTCACCAACATCATTGGGGGCAATTAATCTGATCACATGTAGCTTCCTCTGGAGCCGCAAAATGATTTACACCACTTTTTCCACAGATGCAGTAGTACTCCCCAAACACACCAACAACTAAAATTGGTGGAATTACCTTTCAACATGTGCTGTATTTTACATGTACATTGTTCTAGATATGATAATGTTAGCCATCATACATTTAATGGCACTGTAACAATCATGGTGCCAGAAACAAACTGCAGAGAACAAGGCAACAAGACGAGCGACCTGGCACACAACCCTTTTTCTACAAGGATTAAACCAAAACCTGACCAGCTGTAAGTCACTGACAGAGGAACACAGGCACAGGCGTGTTTTATTGAACTTGTATGTTGTGCATGTGTGCGAATATTCCTGTGTGAAGCATGTGTGCGCTAAACTGATCCCAGGATAATCACTGACATTCACAAGGTTTACTTTGGGCCGTCATGGGGCTTCTAGCCTCTATGCTGCGATGATAAATCGGAATATGCTACACTTCTTATACACCGTGGAGGAAGAATGTGATGATGTGCATCACTGGATAGAAAAATGTACAGTATAGCAACTGTGCAGCTTAATCTGTTACAGCCCTGACCACAGATCTAATGGCTTTGCATTTTAGAGTTCTGTGGTCACCGCCACAGCAGCCAGGCTTATAAAGATACAAAGCTAAAAACCTTGGAGGGAAACACTAAAGGGACAGTTCAGCCAGAAATTAAAAACACATATGTAGCCTGTAGTGCTGTGTATCCATCTAGATTATGCTGGTGTCAGCTGCAGAGTTTGGGAGATATCTGCCCTCTCTCAAATGTAATGGGCCGAGGTGGCATTCAGCCTGTAGTGCTTAAAGCACCATACAAACATAAAAAACTCCACAGCAGAAATCATGACCTGGTTACTCAAGATAATCCACATAACTTTTTTTGAGCAGTTTCAGGTGGGGACTATTTTCTTTCTGCCCAACTCCAGCGCGTAACCGTGCAGGAGGAAGCATGCATCTGCTCATTGGTGATCCACATGCGTGCCTGTGCTGTATGGGCTGGAAACATTAATGGTGTCCTCCTTCGTTCACCTTGTTGTAGTGATTTATTTGTTTCCTTTGATCAGTCTTCAATACTCCAAACAAATAATCACTTATGGCAGAACCAAACACTGGACGAATGTGACTGTCTACTTTGTCTAGACTAAGTGGTTTGTTTGTTGAACTGCAGAAGAAGTATGGAAAGTCTGGAAACAAAGGCAGCAATATTTCTCCATCTGTTTTTAAAACCTTGCAGATTTTGATTGGCTGTGGATTCAACATGAGATCATATGCCATTATACTTCAACTTGACTGAAAGGGCTTGATACACTGACAGAGAACTTTCCTCTGCCTTGTGATTAAAAAAATAGTTAATAAACTTCCCGGGTTCCGCGAAGCAAAAATTACATTGATTCCAACCATGTTTTAGTGGCTTTCTGCTCATAATACAATGTTTCCTTTGATTAACGTCAGGTCAGCCAGGTTATGAAAGTAAAATGGCTGCATTGAATAAAATAAACCCATCTAGGATTTTAAAAAGTAGATAACGTAGGAAAAAAAAACATAATTTCCTTGTGAGAGTGTAGATCGCCACTGCACATCTCTCCTGCCAATATATTTTCAGAACTCAACAACTCAGACCAAAACAATTTAGATTGATAAACAGAGCTACAACTTAGAGGAAAATGTGTATTTTTGACTTTTTGTTAACTCTCCCTTAAAGCCAAGTTATCTTACCTTAGTTAACTAACTATTGTTTTTTTTCAAGGAGCATCTATACAATAGTACCAGGTGTAACTTATGCAAATCAGTGTTATGACAATTCAGGAATTTTTGTCCCTTATGTTAATTCCAACTAGTAGGATTTGTCCTCAAGCATTGCATTGTACAGCACATTGTGACACATAGTGCTCTGTGCACTGGCCCACTGAGAACTTGAGCGTCGAAAGCCAATGTAGACATTACGGTTGCGTTTATGATTACTCTTTTTGTTGTCCGCTTTCTGAGAAAACAAAGTAGACCTGTTGAGTGTGTGAGACACCAACACAGCTGAATCATCTCAACAAAGACTCAGTAATTTTCAGAGCAAACTTTAAGGTAGCCAAACAACCACCATCTTGTGTCAACTCCTCACACGAGCTCATTTGACAATCTCAGGTCTGTCGAGCCAAACGCTGTGCAGACAGGCAAGCAACCAGCGCCACAGAGTGATGGGAGTGAGGCTTTTTGGCCGCAATCACACCTTCGTAGCTGCGTCGCACAGGACGTGTTAACGCTGCGTGGAAGTCAGCGAGTACAATCTGTCATTTCTGGGATCCTCGAATGGTTTCAGTCTGACATGCAGCTATTAACTCCCAAATACAATGCACTGCATGCTTACTGTACCTGTATGCGTTTGGGTGTGTGTGTGTGTGTGTGTGTGTGTGTGTGTGTGTGTGTGACTGCACGATTGCTTTAGTGTGTTTTGTGTGTTCTGGTTTTGTCAGAGATTGATAGACGGGAAACAGTTTTTATTTTATTTAATTTATCTTTGATTTCCCTTGTCAGAAATTTTAATTTCTGCAATAAATCAGCCCGAGGCTACAGAAGGGAAGAGAAATCCACACACGCACGATGCAAAAAAAAAAGAGAGAAAATGTGTATGCGCTTGTCTTAGTGAATTCCCCGGTGTGTGCTCGCCTTAGTGTGTGTGTTATTTAGCCTGCAGTGTGTGTGCTCATAATAGGTGATTTTGCCTCTCTGCGCTGAATTTCATGCATCGGCAGCCCTGTCTTTCTGATGCCAGAGTCACTTAAACAGAAAAACACAAGCAGACACGACGATCACACGCGTTAACACTCTACACATCCACAAGCCACATTCAGAAGTAAAAATGTACATAATATGACTTCCTTCCTTTCTGTCTTTTTCCTCTCTCATCGTCTTCTCATTTCGGTCTGCCGAATCAAAACTCAAACTGCCGAACATGCACACACACCCCCTGCTAGCTGTGTCTAACTCTGTGTTTTGCATTTGTTCCTCTAGCCTGTGATGACGAGTGCTCGGGCCTGTTGATCAGCGACATGGACCGCCTGTACCGCATCATCACCGAGGTCACCCTGACCACGCCCCTTCCACCACCTTATAAGGTCTTGTACCGCTTTGAGAACATGACAGACGAACTCAAGGTAAGATCTGTTTCTGCGCCTGTCTTAATTCAATATGGTGTCTTCGTTAGTTTCAATTAACTCACATCATCACGTTGTCTTTAACTAACTGTCAGGCAAAGCCCAGGCCGCCTTAGTTACTGTTGCTACGGCTATCTAGTTTTCCATTTTATCACAGCAGTACAGTAGACAATTACAGTATGAGTCCCAGATTTACTGCTACAAATTCTTTGTAATCTCTTTCATGTAAGACGGAAGAAGATTTGAAAAAGGAAAACTTGAGCAGGAACAGATCAAAAGTTGCAAGGAAGCTTCTATGCACTTGTAAATAATAGAAGAAAAATAAAAGTTTAAAAGGAGGCAAAAGCAGGCCCATTTCTTGCCATCGATTTTGCAGGATGAAATGTCAACATAGCTAAAGAAGCTAGATTAGCATTGACATTCAGTAGCATTAGAGCATTTCTTCTGCACACTGTACTTAATGAAATAATGTAAAGTAGATGTTGTAGAGACAGTTCGAGACAATATATTAAACACTCTGTGTGTCATCCAGTGAGACGGCCCTCTCCTCATTCAGCTCACTCAACCTGAAGTACTTAGAGGAACACTGTCATTAGCCTCTAACATCTCAATTGTTTTCAATTGTTTTCAAAGTGACATTTAAGTTTTTCCTAAATTGCCTCCTCCTCGAGTACAAATCATCATTTTAGGCCATTGATCGTTCGCTTTGTCAACAGCATGATACACACAGAATTTTTAACTTCCCATGTTTTCACTGAATTATGGTTTAGTTATCATTTCATAATGTTGTTCTCAACAGTTAACCATATTAACCATGTTTACTGTGAGTTTATTCAAATATATTTATTTTCATCGTGTATGTTTTCCTTTAATTCCCTCCTTATTTCTCCCTTGCTCATCCTCTCCTCTTTGGCTCTACAGCACAGAGCCAAGCAGTTCAAAAGCCTAGCCCCGGGCCAGAATGTGTCAGACATTTCTCAGTGTAATTCCTTCATCTCTCTGTTTCTCTCCGGCAGCACATGCTGTCACCTCAGAAAGCTCCGGAGAGATTACTGCAGCTGGCCGACTCAAACCTGGGATCACTGGTCACTGAGATGGACCAACTACACAGCAGGGTGCAGACACTTTTTGTTTTTGTTGTGGCTCGACTTTAATACGTCGTCTGTCTTCCCTTCTCTCTTCATTCTCCTTTCACCCTCTGTCTACGTCTTTTCTCGAACATAACGAGATGGGGAAAATATAGACCGTCACGGGGGAGCATGGTTTATGCCGACACTTATGTACAAAGAACAGCAAAGACACAAGTCTGGTTACTTCTGTGACAAGCTGTACACAGCAAGAGAGACAACATGGTCCATCCAGCGGCCGGCTGCAGCATGCTGACTGAGATGAAAGCAGTCGAGCAAACTATTGAAACACTTTTCTAACATGTAGATTAAGTGTCAGAGAGGCTGTCAGGGGATCAACCAGCTGAGCGGCAAAAGTGCAAATTTGAGTGGACAACATGCTGGGACTGCAGACGGATAAATCATGGATAAATTATGAGGCGCTACACCCCTGGGCACCGTACCTTGATTAATCTGTGAGGGGCCCCGGGCAAAAATAAACCAGTGGGCCCCAACCCCCTCATACCTTCTGCTCTTTTTTTCTGCTCATTTTAAGAAAATGTAACATGTAAACACAGAAGATATAATGAAAATCTCAAAGCTGGATTTTGGCATAGAAATCCTGTAGACAGGGCTTCAGAATGTGGAAATAAAGCAGGTATGCATTGGGTAATCTGGCAAAGAAATGACCCATTATCTTACAGCACTATCAGAGATATATTAGTATGACAGCGTGGATATGGAACCTTTTTTTTTTTTTTTTTTTTTACAGAATATAATGCAGAAAAAAAGGGTCATGAATGATTATTACATCCCTGTTAAGTTTATTTTTTCAGTGCACTGCTGTCATTTCTGTTTATAGTAAAACGTTAACATATACTCCCTGCATTACGTACTTATCTCTGCTGAAAGTGTCTGGTAACCAGTAAAATATGGCTCGGAATATTGAAATGAGAACTTTTTTTATTCCCTAATGTCTGTATCAGAATCTGCCCCAAAAATCCGGTACCAGTTGGGCTCTGATTTAAATTGCGATTATTATAATTTCTTTTCAAATTTTGAAATACCCTGTAGACTTGAAGTAGACCATTTGCATGATTAACATGAAATGCCACCTTAGAAATAGTTTTCTTTTTTTTTTTTGGCACAAGCTCCTTATCCACCACATCACCCAAAGAAGAGTGGCTTGAAGTAATTCTTTGAAAAAGCATCTGGCTATTGGCCTTATCACTCTCTGTTGGGGTGTTCACCTAGCACAGATCAGTGAGGTCAGTAAGGTCATGTGAAGTTTAGATCTGGAGGTAGGACATAAAAAGACATTAAATACTATTAAATATCTATTCGATTGAGCTCAAGGGTAGATGGTGGAAAGCTCCACCGTTGATCATGATCCTACATAAATCAGACCACACACCCCTAAAAGCCGGCCCGCACTTCACTGTCAGTCAGCAGAATAACCAGCAGCCAGATGGGTGAGAAGTGGTCAAAAACTCCACAGATTATTATGCCGGTTTATATCATACTATGATGGCGCATATTCCAAAATAAATGTGAATTAAATGAGCACAAACCAGATGACAAAGCAAGGCTGTGGCTTTCTGATCCCCCGTTGAGGTCCATTGTGACAAATTAGAACAGAACATAAAAGCACTTGGATCCGGATGAGGATTGGGATCAAAGATCATGATCAGAGCACCCTGTACTGATTGAGTCTGATAAATTACCATCCAGTAATGTTAAAAAGTCACTTCAAACAGAGCTTCTTAGGGGGTCCCTGTGGCCCAAACACATGAAGCATTTTATCTAAAGGGTTTAAAAAGAAGGAGGGAATTGTCATGTTTTTGCACAACAAAACACCCAAAAGCATTCCTATTTATTTAAGCCCATACAGAATGCAAAAAAACTTTTTTTTAACTTAACGGTCTTTACCGTCACAGTTATGTAGCCAAAAGGAGAGAACGGAAATAGAAGAAAACACCACAAGTGGGGATGGGGGGGTGTCTACAAGTGCCAAGTGGGGAAAAATAACACTCACATCCATGCTGTCAAGATATACACCCTTTTAGGGACCGGGGCCTTGACATTTGTTGACAGCGATGCTATCACAACACACACACACACACACACACACACACACTCTCACACACACCAGCTAAAATGATATAGCAAAGTCTTGTCAAGTCACAACAATAATTACCCTCTCTCGCTCTCGCTCTCGTTCTCTCTCTCGCTCTCGCTCTGTTGGTATGGGTGTTTGTGAGGTTTTGTTTTCTCTTTTTGTCAATAATTCATTCATCTGTGTGTATGTTCCGGCATGTGAGTGCATTAATAAACAAGATAGAAGGTCAACAGACAGAACTGCCCCCCCCGCCCTCATTGATTGTGTATATGTACTGCTGTCATCATCTGTCATTCTTTTACATCCTTACAACCTCATCCCTCCATCTTTTCCTCCCCTTAGTTAGGCAGTAGTCGATACGTTCACTTATTCAACACTTGTTTATTATTTTATTGTGTGTATGTGCGTGTGTGCGGGTGTGTGTGTGTAGGCCACTAAGGTGTCTGCTGATGGAGAGCAGGTGGAGGATGATGCTGACAGGATTCATAAGCGAGCTGAGGACCTGGAGCAGTTCATCAGGGATACGCTGCTTGGAGCTAGAGGTTGGAAAAAAACGAACACCACCTTCCCCTCCGTTGCCTGCCTGCCTGCCTCCACATCCTGTCAGCTGGGATTTCTGGATTTATCTGTCTACTCTCTCACCAGTTTCATTCGTCATTAGGAGCACATCGCATTATATTACGTTGTATTAAATGTAAGGGATCCCTGTGGGAAATTTAGGTTATTACATTAGAGTATAAAGGGATATAGATAAGGAAGGGGTTGTGTGAAAAGAGAAGCTAATGAAATAAATAATTATACTGACAGAAGATATTAAAAAGCTTCAGTGAAATGAAGACGTAGCGTCTTCAGAGCGACTTACAAGTTGAGATAAATGTGAAATCAATGCTGCAATAAGAAAAGTGTCATTGCTATCCAGACCAGTTTTGGTGTTGTTACCCCATCTTCGAAGTGAGGCGACAAAAGCATCTTTCCGCCTCCTTGTTAGCGCCAGTAATGGAAAACTTAGCTCCAGCACAATGGCTGATGGGCCGATGGCCAGCTGCACGCGCTTGCTGCCAGCTGCTGGTGCAAAAGTGTAGCCTGAACAATAAAGCAGGATCCAGCGGGCTGTAGCATCGCTAACCACGGTGATAAAGAGTCCCCCACCAGGATAATGGGGTGCAGTGACTCAGTGTGTTGTATTGTGTTAGCAGCGAGTCACTGTGCTCGTGCCCTGGGAGGGTGGCTCTGTGTGCCAGCATTGAGTCTGCTCCAACAAAATGCTGCTTGCACATTTGTAGGGTTGAGGGAAAACAAGTGGTGTTTGTGTCCAGCTGATGAATGTACAGCAGAAGTCCAATACTCAGTCTGCCTTTGGTTCTGTTTGGTTTTCTACTGACTCCCAAGGGAAGCATCTGCCGCATTCTGCTGCTAAATGCCAGACTTTACTCAGCAGCCAGTAACTAATATCTGTCTGCTGTGGTACTGCATAAGTGTACAGTGTTTTCTTTTCTCTTCACTTCTGTTTGGACTGTCCCTCTCTTTTCTCTCGACTTCCTGTTTGGGCTGTCATTCTCTTTTCTCTCGACTTCCTGTTTGGGCTGTCATTCTCTTTTCTCTCGACTTCCTGTTTGGCCTGTCCTTCTCTTTTCAACTGACTTCCTGTTTGGGCTGTCCCTCTCTTCTTTTCTCTTGACTTCTGTTTGGGCTGTCACTCTCTTTTTTCTTGACTTCCTGTTTGGACTGTCCTTCTCTTTTCAACCAACCTTCTGTTTGCGCTGTCAATCTCTTATCTCTTGGCTTCCTGTTTGGACCATCCTTCTCTTTTCAGCCGACTTCCTGTTTGGGCTATCCCTCTCTTTTCTCTTGACTTCCTGTTTGTACAGTCCTTCTCTTTTCTCTTGACTTCCTGTTTCGACTGTCCTTTTCTTTTCAACTGACTTCCTGTTTGGCCTGCCCTTCTCTTTTCAACTGACTTCCTGTTTGGGCTGTCATTCTCGTTCATTATGACTTCATGTTTGGACTGTGCTTCTCTGTTCACCTGACCTCTTTTCTCTTGACTTACTGTTTTGACTTCCTTCTATTTTCTCTTGACTTACTGCTCAGACTGTCCTTCTCTTTTCATCTGACTTCCTGTTTGGGCTTTCCTCTTTTCTGTTGACTTCCCATTTTGAGTAGGAAGCAGAAAAAGCACATCCTCAGTTAAAAGCCAGGCAATGTCCTTGTGTCCTGGGCCCTACACAAGAAGTCAAAACTGGAAGACTTTTGTTGAAAAAAGCTAGAACACTTAAAGGAGTGGTGAATCAAAACAGTAAAGCTGCGGCTGGGAAGACCAAAACAATAACTCTTCTGGTAGTTCTCTAAGGGTTTCACCTTTCACATACATTTAATATTTTTTTCTATTGTTAATATAAAATATTGACTATAGCAGCTTTAAGCTTGGAGGGTTATTTGTTTTTGGAGTGCTCATCCACTGTCGGGTAATAAATCAGCAGTAAATCAATTGATTAATTACTTTTTTGCTGGATACCTCCTCTCCATTTACTCCTGTGTGTTGAAGTTCTTTTTTTTTTCATACTCTTGTGTTTGTGTTAACGACAGATATCGAATGAATCCACATCTTCCGCTATTAAAACCGTCCTGCTGCAGGATGTTCTGTTCCCACTGGTGTAAAACATCCTCTCACTGGCAGAACCTCGTAGTACAGTCCAGATGGTTCACTCTGGCTTCATGCAGAGGACTTGTCTCGTTCTGTCTCTGCATGCATAACTAGCGGATTTTTTGTTTTACACTTGAGCTTTAGTATCTTTTTGCCAGAGCAGCTGCAGCATGGCCTCCCTCAGCCCCCCGCATCAGAGGCTGTGATGTGACCGGCTTGTGGTGCGACGTCAGTTTAGTGGTCTCAAAGGGGGTCCAGTGTTTTTGAGCCCTACCATCTGGGAGCTATTTTTTTTTTTTTTTCAGAGGACAACGGGTGTACACTCCAGTTCACACCGTCTTGTTAATCATCGTCATCTTGGGGCCAGGAGTTCCACCTTGCAGGTCACACTGACCATTCTTGCTGGGATTGGTTGAGCTCTTCATTAGCTGCCGCCAAGTCTCACCCCCCCAAAAAAATGGAACAGCTCTTTCGTTGGCACACACATTGTTAGTCCCTCTGTTCCTTTCTCTGGCTTCCATATCAGTCTTGAAGATAAAAAAAAAAAATTTTGAATGAAATGTAGGATCATGAGATATTTTTCTATAAACTAGTCAGTGAAATTCCTTTGTGACTTCGTAAAGAACAGCTGCACACAAGATCCTCTTTCTGGAGCTTTTATTTGTAGATGAAGGTTGCTCAGTTGTGTTGAGACTGTGTGACTTTCCAATACTGTGACCCTCTTTTAAGACATTCATGTTGGTTGAGAAAGTTTAGTTTACCATTTAACAGTTTAAACAGACTTTAAAATGCTCAGTCCATGCAATACTTTCTGACTGTGTTAACCTTGAGTTGAGATTATGTCAGCTGGTACTTGGTGCAGAGCCACAGTTCATCAGAGGTCCTCGTCAGGTCAACTTTCCCTCCAGCCCTTTGTTTTCCAACGTCGCTATCCTCCACAGCTCTCTAGCCACCATTTCCAACAGAATTTAGCTTTTGCCCTTTTTAGCTCAAATTGCGGCATGATTTAAAAAGGAGGAAATCAATTCTTTTGTCGTGGATGTATAGTGAGAACTAAATGCAGTATTGGAAGCAGGGGAAACCATTCCTGTTAAAGTCAAATGATGCAGGAAGCCAAAAAAGTTCAACAATACAAAATTTCCCTGATCCAGCCAGCTAGTCCCAGCCTGTCTTGTAATGCCACTCCATCTCCAGGTCTGGAACACTATCTGCATAGCTAACTGCGCTATCACACACAGCTCTAGTCATGTCCTAGTAGGATTTAGCAGGTATACGTGCACTTTTCACAGTCTCTCCCTAACCCACACTGATGTTAAAAACAACTAATCTGCTCTGCGTAAAACTCTGCACATAATAAGTTATTTTGATTACCATTATGGAATTGCCATGGCTTCTGGGATGAAAACAAAGTAACAAAACCAACACATAGCGAGTGGCGGTGATGAAACTGTCCTCTCCTTGTTGTTGCTCCAAGCTCTCTGGTCCTCTGCCTAATCACAGTGTGATTGTGGCTTTCGTGTGTGTGTGTGTGTGTGTGTGTGCGCGCGTGTGTGCTTGTGAGCGAGGAAAAGAGAGTGTGTCGTGGCTCACTGGATGATTGAGAGTAGCAATTAGAGACTTAATTAGTGGCTATCACAAACACACACCGACACAGCACGCACACAAACACTGGCGCAGATGTGCACACATTCATACAACTACACAGACGCGCAGCCATACACAGACACTCGTGCACACGCATAATGAGGCAAGAAAATACTGTACACACTTGCCTCAGTGTGTGTGCCCGTGTTTACTAGATACCATAATATGATTCCATCCACGTTTTAAGTGTTTAATTGGCTTTTAAATCCCGCTATGTAATTATATGGCTGTGAAACACGCACGCACACACATGCACACATACGTGCGCGCACACACACACACACACACACACACACACACACACACACACAAACAAACAAACACAAATACTCACACAGACACTCACACACATCCACTCATACAAATGCAGCATGCGCACACATACACATATGCGGTGCAGCTGTTCATTAGCATGATGGCTTTAGTTCTGTCTTGGCTCTAATCACATCATGTTTACATTTCAAATAAGAGAAAATGCTGCATCGCCACAAACACACACAGGCCCGCCCACCCACGTACCTACAAACACTCACAAACACACTATTTAAGTTCCAACTTGCTTTAATCACGCCACGTTTACATTTCAAATGAGAGAGGAGCAAACCGCCGCTGCAGACGCCAAACTCACACAACAACACCAACAAACTTGCTACATGCACACGCACAAAATGGCAACACACAACTGCATCCTCTGTTTTGCTGTGTCTCTCACACACACATACGCATGCACGCATGCACGCATGCATGCACACACATACACATGCGCACACACTTATCATTAACCAGTTTGAGCAGTTTGAGTATTATTCAAATGAACCTTGGAGTGTTTTAGTGCAGTAGTTTCATCATTGATTGATTAGTTTGAGATTCATTGCCTTTAATTTGATAAAAGCAGGGCAAACATGAAGTGTGCCAAAATCACTGGCTTTGAATGGTGTTAAAACAGTTTGCTTGTTTGTGTGCGTGTGTGTGTGTGCCAGGCTCTCAGCATGTGTCTGTGTTTAAATGACTCAAGATCAAGAGGTTTGATTTTATTTCTTTCTGTTTGAGCCGTAAAGCTGACATATGAAAGTGGAGCTTACACAGAAATTCATCCATCAGGTCTGTTTACTGCTAGTATGATACAACATCGACATATTTTACTCTATATTTGTTTGTGGGGCACTATGTAGATTTGGAGAAGACTTTCAAAATTGGGATTTTAATATTTGCAATATCAATGAGGTAAGAATACAACGTCAGAAATATGTATCTTTTATATAAGTGAATAAGTGCTTGCTTGCTTGCTCGCATGATGGCACAAGGAATCATGGGCAGACTATCATCAGTGCTGATGTTGTTAATACAGATGTATCTTCTCTATTCAAATGCTGGATGCATGTTAATGTGTATTTTCATTCACGTTACATTTTTTTTGAAAGATATAAACTGTTGAAGACCCACGTGCTTCATGCTAGCATTGTCATTGTGAGCAAGTTAGCACACTGAGGTTAGCATTTAGCTCAGCCTATCAGAGCTAGTAGATTTATTGTCTCGTTTAAACATGAAACTATAACAGTGTAACCCATTTTAAAGTTACACTGTTGTATAAAATGAGCATAACACGGTACCTTTAAAGATTTCTGTCATATTCGGGAACCCGTGAGTAGAATTAAGCGCCACAAGTTACTCTGCCCCTTGGTGACCTCAAAGTCAATTAATGCAGATTTGATTAGCAATCAGGGCACCTGAAATAAAGTGAACATTAAAACAAAAGACACCTGAAGGCATCGATAACAGTTATACTGTTCCAAAATGTTTATCTGTTTTTTAAAGTTTCCAGAGATGCTGGAAGAGAAACTGAATTTTTTTTTTCTGTCAGTGCTTTTTTGAAGCAATAACTTAAACTGAATCTGTCCATCTGTGGTATCCTCACAGCAGTCTTTCTGTGCGTCTGTGTGTCCAGACCTCCAGTTGAAGGCTGCCGAGTTGAACCAGACTCTCTCGCGGAGAGACGGAGCTCCCGACAAAAGCCTGAAGGAGATGAAGGAGGAGATCCAGGCCATGCTTGCCGAGATGAGAAAACGACAGCTTGGAGGGAAGAAGAGCATTGCAGAGGAGGAGATGGAGTACGGACACACATCAACATACACACACACACACTCACACACACACACACACACACACTCTCTCAACCACACGCATAGGTCGCGTATCTTTCTCCCACACACAGGAAAAATGCAGACTTTGAGAAAAGTTATCAGACAGATCAGTCTTTGTCTCAGGCACACATTTCTGAGCGTGCACATACACACGCATGATGAGCGGACCACGGGTGTAACATTTCTTAAAGAACTGAGTGAAAATATGCCAAGAATGGCATTTGGAGAGAGGAAAAAACTGAGTATCTCTGCTATTTTGCACTGTTTTAGTTTTCATCTTTTGTGTTTTGTCAGTTGTGTTAGTTGACATAATCAGAGGCCTCACTCTGATTACTGCTGTTGGTATGGAACCACTCACAATACCTATTGTTTTGTTTTTTTATACATGTTTTTTTCTTAGTTTTCGCATATACCCCTGTGCTAATGCATTCACCTTTTGTATCTTGGATCGCGTTTGTCCCTGCTGGGAACTTGGGAACTTGTTTTTCCACACTGTATTTCTGCACTAGACAGTTTCTTTTTGCTGAACTTGCAGAATGACAGAGAGGAAGAGGAGACAGAAATGGAGTATCCATGAAACTCAACTCAATTAATCCATATGTAAAAATAGATACATTTTTTAAAAGCCCTATATGCTATAGAAACACATTAACTGTAGTGTGTGTTTCCACCCAGTAAAATGACAAACGTTCTAATATTTCATTTGCATTACTAAAGTAAGTCAGATACCAGGTTTTGTAGGTTTCTGGTTTTGCTGGTCTGGTTTAGTGAATGAGCTTCAACCGGTTAGATTTTGTGCCAACTGACTGAACTTGCATTGGTCAGGTGTAACGCCAGGTGGAGAAAACTAGCAACACCTGGCTAGTTAGCAGAAGCCCCGGTCGACAAGAGAAAACTCACATCAGTAACACACTGGTGCAGGTAATGCGGCCTCTCATTAGAGTTACCTGCTGTTGTGTAGCCTACTGTTGACAGCCGCTCCTTTTGGCCCTATCAAAGTTAGTGCATTATGCTGTCAATGTAAACTCAATGCTTTCTGTATCAGCTTCAAATTAAAAGCCCTCTAAGCATATCAGTGGAAAGAGACCCTTGATTTCTTAACAAATCTTTTACTGTCACATATTGTCAGGAAAGTGTTGTGGCAATCGAATTGACTTGCAAGGATAACCTACATGACTACAGTTTCACGCAACTGAAGTCAAATTCAGACGAAGACAATTTAAGTCAAATCATTCTGAGAAATGAAAACGATACATGTTGCAGTTGGCCTGATGGACTGTAGTGCGACTACACTTCGTGGGCTCACATTGTTCTCCTCTAGAGAGCGACTGAGTCTCGGTTGACATCTAGTTGTGAAATTCTATATTACCAGCATGGTCGGGTGTTTTGCCTAATATCAAAGCGGTTTGAATTTTTGTTTTTTTGAATCTACCCAACCCTAGTCAGTTACATGATTACACTCTTTAAGCTGTTTAAGTGTAGATTGTTTGAGGAGTATAAACTGTTTTACCTACTGCTGACAGTGCAACTTTGACAACACTGAATTCAGAACTGAGTTTTCCTGTTATAGAAGTTTCAAGAGTCAATTAGGGCCTAATTGATTTTCATATCATACAGAAATAAAGGGAGCTTGGCGGATGCCTACAGTGGTAGAAAAGATGCAGCAACAACACACAGGAAAAGAGATTAATCATGCAAAACCACTGGTCCTTGAATATATTTCTCTCTCTCTTTGATTTCTTTCGTTCTTTCTTTTTGTTGACTCAGAATTAAATTTTACCGAGCAGACATCAGATTGCCACATATCCCAAAGCCAAGAGTCCGTGCTGATGTTTCAGCAAAGTGCTTCTCACTTTCTACCTCTCCCTCTCTCAAGACATTTGATGAAATTAGTAATCTACTCTATTCATCCCTCCTTCCTCCCCCTCTCTCTTCCCGTCTGTCTCTTTCAGTGAATGTTGACAGGGTCGATGAGTTAATTAAAAGCGCTGTATGGCCGAAGGGGTAGAAACAAAGAGCGTGTATTGAAAAAGGAGAGTCACAGAGGGAGAGGGGAACAAGTGACAGATGGACAGAGTTGTAGCAGGAGAGGGTGTAAGAATAAGAGAGGCAAAAAGAAGTTGCCACTGCCACTGACTGGCTTGTCTGTCAGCCTGTGTTTGATTATTGAACTAAACCCTGAGGGGGATCAGCAGAGAAAAACACAAGCATCAACAGATGTTAAAGGGATGCTTCAGCAAAATGGAAAAAGCTGGCGGAGTTGCATAAGTTTCTTATTTTTCCATGCTTCATATACTCTCAGTCACAGTCTTTGCGTTCATGCTCCAAGTTTGACTTTCCATTGATATACTGCATTTTTATAGATTGTAATGATGTAGTAGCCAGTTGAGTAATGCTCACACACCCCTCCCGTTTATTTTGTACTTAATTGTATTATGTTTTTCTTCACACGATTCCCCAAAGGGTTCATTAAAGTTTCATCAGCCCCAATCATTACCTTGCATGTATCCCAAAACTGCGGGAAATTGTCCTCTGAGTGATGTCAACTGGAGGACACTGGATCCTTGTTGTCTTAATTAATGCTGAAGGTGAAAAATAAGACTCATTACAGGGACGCCTCGGTAAACATATGGTTATTAAACTGTTGTAAATACTTCCAAAGTGGGAAGGCTTTCTGAAAATTCCTGTCAAAGGAAAGAGTAATGAGAGGAATTTTGAATTTAACTAAATGCTGCTTTGCAAATCTGAAGAAGTTCAAGCAAACAACTTCACTCTGGTGCTGCCGTTTTCCAAAATGGCAATGTACTTGCACTAAGGGCCAGGTTGTACTTGGAGAGAACTAGTTTGTTCAATGTATGATCTCACCACGTCGGAAGGTAAAAGCCTCACTCAAAGGCGGTGTGAAAAGCCTGCTATCATGGTGGGAGGTGAGACATAATCATCATTTAGGTCTGATTTTAACAGCCCACATTTCCAAGCACTCAGTTGTAGTGTAGTACACAAGTACACAAAAGCAGGTGTGTAAAGGATGAAAAAAACCCTTTTTTTTATTGCACGGAGAGATTTTTTGAAATCGCCACATGAGATGAATGTTGAATTATAAAGAAATTGGACGTTGGCGCGCTTCAGATCTGATTTTGCAAAGTTGTTGAGGTGGAGGGAGCTTACAAAGTTTTTAGATCATAATTCAGTCACTTCTGGAGGTCGTAGACTGTCCCCCAAGCTGTATATTATTTTTGCTGCATGCCTGTTGTGACTCCACCAGTCTAAAATCTATCTTCCCCAAGACAGAAAAAAAATGTTGTCACTCCCTACCACCAATTTTGCGCAGCTAGGTGTCTCCTCGTGGGAAGTGTCAGCATTAGAGCCATTGGTTAAATGTAACTGATTAAAATGACTCAAATACTGTACTCAAGTTGTGCAGAAGTCTAGTTAGTCTACCACATCTCAGAGGGAAATATCATTTTTATTTCACTCGAAACACACAGAGAGTTTTTTAAAATTCCAATGTTTTGTTCTCAATCAAACACACAAACCATTTATACAAGCAGAACTAAAATTATTAGAGTCAATGAATTAGTGGCAAAAATCATTGTGAAGGTGTTACTTTGGGCTCTGTGCATTTCTCATTCTGTATCAGAAATGTTACAAGCTAAACTAAATCAGTTAATGGTGGAAATAATCAGCAGATTAATACATAACGAACATAGTTGCAGTCCTGTACAAAAACGTTCAGAATGAGCACTCGCTTGACGAACTATAACATCAAAATCCTGCTAATAACAAAATGATATAATATAATATGATAGTAAAAGGGACCAACACGTATCAGCGCCTAGCTTCCTAATATGCAGTCAAATGAACGATGCTAGGGGTGACAACAGCATATCAAAGCCGCAAAGAACTGATGAAATGACCCTTTAACGGCTGTGTCAAGTGTCTTTTTTTCTCATCCCTGGACTCTCTCAATAGTTGTTTTGTAGGCAGTCTGTTGAAAACATTCTAGATCTGATGCAGATTTTATGCCTCACAGTATCTCCATCAGACTCCGAAACTGATGAGGCCCATGTCTGCAGTTGTTTGTTATTGTCGTCGTTTTTTTCTTACTTCAGCCTCATTATCTGCCAGTTTAATCTGTTGCTGTTATGATATTACTGCAGCGTGCGTTTGCACATGTTGCTTCAGTCGCCCACCCGGTCACATGCAGACGCGCCTGCATTAGTGTGACCACGTTGGAAATGTTTAACACCGCAACAGTTTAATCCAGCTGCGCCCGAGGGATCAATAGAAGAAAATCAGCAATTCCATTCCAGCATTGCAGCGCTCAGTCATATGGAGTGATTATTGTCTCGCGGAGGCTCGGTCACGCACCACAACAGCTCTCCTCGCCTCTCCTCTGTGAATTGTTGCATTCACATACACTAACTTATTCCACTGTTCCACTTTTGTGCCCCATGAATAACACTGTGTTAAATGACCAAAATCTAAATGTAAATTTTCTAATCTCTCCCTCCCCCTCTCCTCCCAGCCTTGCAGAGGAGTTGTATCAGAAAGTGAAGAGATTATTTGGCGACCCCCATCAGGCCACAGAAGACCTGAAAGCAGAGGTAATTATAACTCCTAATCTTTCCTCTTTTGTCTTCGATGTCCCTAAATTAATGACATTAACTTTAATGCTTCCCCATCTGCTTCCCAAGATAAAAGAGAAGCTCTCAGACCATGAGGCGAAGCTCCAGGAGGCCCAGGATCTCCTCTACTCTGCCCAGGGAAAGACGAGGCAGGCTGGATCACTGGCCGAACAAAACAAAGCTAACCTCACAGCCTTGGAGGTAGAGATGCACACAAACTTATGGTCTCACACACATTGACACACACAAATGCAGTCAGAAAGCACTGGGCTTTATAAGTGATTTCTATACTCATGGTCATCATGCGTACTGCAGTTAACTACTATTTGAATCCTCTCATAATATATAAACTGAGGTAACTATTAACTGATGTTAAATATTCCATCCTCATACCTTCAATAATTATAATTTATTTCCTTTCAAACTAAGCTGCCTTAGTTGATTTTGACCTTGGTGTGCTAAAGAAAGACGAGAACCTTGCTGGTCACCCAAGTGGGTTTCTTTGGCCTACACCTGACCGGTAACTGAATTTTCCAAGTAATTTTTTGTCAAGGAACAACACTTCATCACTTGTTTTTTCAGGTGAAACTAAAAAGTAATTGAAACAGGTTTTTTCACAAAAGACCACTTGGAAGAGGTCATAAGCAAAGTAATTTAGCATTCCCGGCTACCTAATTGCAACAGACCACTCGAGTCATACTGTACTCTTGTTCCAGTGTAATTACACAGATCAGCCAAAACACTAAAACCACTTAAAGGTGAAGCGAGTAACATTAATCATCTCTTTACAATCCCAACTTGGGTCGTGGCACTTGTGTGGATGGTCTTTGACACAACCATAGACACCACTGCAGACCAAGCACACCCCCTCATGGCTACGTCATTCCCTCCATGGCTCTGACCTCTTCTGGCACATCCAATGGATGCCCGATAGTATTAAGATCGAAAAATGAAGGCCCCCAAAATTGCACAAAATCGCATCACAATCACCGCATTTACAGGAGGGATATAATGCCAGTTAGCATCTCTTTTTCTTTAGGTTTTTTTCTGCAGTGTGAGTATAATTGACATGTGAAAGTCCATGTACACAGGAGGAATAGAGCGAGCACAAATTGTCAAATGTAATTTGGTGGCCATTAATGTACTTTACTGCACCTTGGCAGCCTGCAAATAAGTAAAGTCTATGTGTGGGAGACACTGCTATTGGCCAGGTCACATACTCATAAACATGGCGGACGAGAGTAAAGGTTTGGTCCATTATTTGAAATATTTTATCAACATAGTTATATAATTTTTTGATATGTCGTTTGTAATATGGTATTAGGTTGGTCAAACAATGGAGCAGCAAAACAAAATATTTTCCATCCATGTCATTTTCAAGTAACAACTTAAAAGTACATGAAGACTGACGGAAAACTAACTCAGGGAACAGGACCATCTGAGGAGCTTGTGACTGCATTATTATATCAAAGTGAGCGTTAAAGAGCGAACATCTCTGATAACTGCACACTTACCATCACGCACCGATGGACAAACACGTCTGCTTACCAAGATGGCATGGTTTAAAATCACTGAAAAAAAACAAGTCATTGATTGTTGTTTGGTGGTATACGGACCAAGTTACTTTTGATTTTAGACTAAA
The DNA here is from genome assembly GCF_904848185.1 of Acanthopagrus latus. Taxonomy (NCBI): domain Eukaryota; kingdom Metazoa; phylum Chordata; class Actinopteri; order Spariformes; family Sparidae; genus Acanthopagrus; species Acanthopagrus latus. The sequence continues at coordinate 10,897,969 of NC_051060.1, read as the reverse complement.
GATTATGTAAAGTTTGGGGTTGGTCTCCTAGCATAAAATCAAAAATCCTCCAAATTAATCACAAAGAGTGGAGTCTCTAACTAAACCACTCATTTGTATTTTTGTATTTTCCCTTTTAGCCTTTCATATGATTCATCTTTAAGGAAGGTTCGCAGGCTAACAGCCACACAACAAGCATTTATCAGGGAGATTACCATACATGTCCTGGAGGAGGCATTCTGCAGTGATCCCACCCACATACAGTACACTCAGTTTCTTTTTTCTCTTTGTTTTCTCCTGACCCTGCAGTCTTTAAAGAAAAGCTTTATGCAGGAAAGAACGTGGAATAACAATACACTGGGGTTACAGCGAGTTCAGGCCCTATTTAATCAAATTGCTAATTGTGTGTCCCTAATGTCCTCTAACTGTTTTCATTATGTCCAATAACTGCTTGTGACCATGAAGAGGTTTTTAAAACTAGATAATGTCCTTGAGTGATTGCCCCCATTGTTGTTATGACAACACAAGTTTCAATTTTGAGTTAGTCTGACTCACGCAATGCAGACAGCGGGTATAAGCCTGATATTGACCGATTATTTCAGGGCGGTTATTTTTCACCTATACCATAGTAGAGAGAGCGAGGTCTGGTCTATCATGGTAGGAGAAGATAAGTATACAGGTCCTAGAGGGAGGTATTGTTTGGATTAGTGGGAGGTTTGACAAGACAGAACTGTACATTTTATAGACTCCTTTATTCTACTGTTTGCAGAATATATTTAATAACCATAAAAGATGCAAGGATTGGTAGGAGCACACAGACAAATAGCTTCAGTTGCCAAACAGTAGAAGTAGTCGAAGATGTAAACCTGAATGCACCACGAATTCCCTCTGACTGTAGAGTAGAGAGACAGATCAATTTATGGTGATAAAACAACGGCAAAGCGCAGCAGGGCTCGTCATAGTTGTTTATTGAACGTTTATTGAACAAACCGGTGCCGGTGTGACGGAGAGCCAAGATTTACCCACCGAAAGGAGAAAGCATGCTCACATTCGGAGCTCGGCAGTTTCTGTTTCTGGCATATTTAAACAACTACATTAGTTGTAGAAACTGTGAGCTGACAGCAAATATTCCGGTGTAACGCCAATGCATGAACTCTGCAGTAAATCGCCACAGTGTCACAGGATGTTCTTGTCATTCAGTCCAGATGTGATCCCAGCTTTGAGAAGCCCTGTTTACAGACCATGCATCTAATCAGCGTTGAAAATGAAAATAATTGTCAGTTTTGGTCCTAAATTTCATACATTGGTGATCCAAAATGCAGATCTTGACACTTTCCGTTTGTTTGTTTTGTTTTTTTCACAGAGGAAGCGTTCTGCTGTGAGTGCCGTGAAACAGGAAGCACAAGAGGTCCTTGGAGAAGGAGAACGACTACTGGACGAAGCGAACCAGCTCTCTGACAACATTATCAAAGAGATAGAGGTACTCAAGTCTAATAGAGCCCTCTAACTCTTTTGAAACTCTGTCTACTGTTAAGTATTCAGCCTGAGGTCGTCTCTGAGTCTTTTGGCACCAGGAAAGAGGAGTTTGTAGGAGAAGAAGAATATCTCTCTGTGTTCTCTTTGGCTCTGTTTTCTGTTCTTTCGGTTAAAAAAAAAACAGAGTGTAACTCGAATGGGTCAGACCTTCTTTTTTTTTTTCTCTCTCAACTCTACATCACTAAGTTAAGTGAGCAGAGCCTTGTTGTTTTCTGTCTGTAGGACTTGGAGGGGATGGGAAACGAACTGGGTCCTCTTCATGACCAGCTGGATGATAAAGTCAGTCGCCTCACCGACGGTTTGAGTGACGGCGGCCTGGCTAATCACGTGCACGACGCGGAGGAGCACGCCAAGCAGCTGAATGAATCTGCTGCCATTTTGGATGGGTGAATATAAACACATTCCCAAAAGTGTACGGTTAGCAGGCAGTGCTGACACTCTTTTTAAAGATTGATGAAGTGGATTGTGGATTTAGAGACAAGTTTTAGGGCTGAATGTCAAATTTCTTACACTCTGAGCTTCTATTGATGTAACAACTCAAGTAAACGTGGTGTCTCGGGATTATCCTGCATTTGGGTTTTCACATCTGAAGAACATCAAAAAGAGAAACAAAAAACAAAAAACAAATGGAAAACTGTTTCTCTCTCCTGTCTTCTCTCTCCCTACAGTATTTTGGCCGAAGCCAAAAACCTCTCCTTCAATGCAACAGCTGCCTTCAAGGCCTACAGCAATATTAAAGCGAATGTCGATGCAGCGGAGAAGGAGGCGAAGGCAGCCAAACAGAGGGCGAGCGAGGCACTGGCCCTGGTGAGTGGACACGACTACTAAGACACAAGCAAAAACAAAATTCAAAGTAGAAGTTTCTTAATGCTATTCAGAATTTCGTTTCCTTCGGAGTTCAAAGAAGTCATTTTTATTAAGTATAATTCATTAGGAGAAAAACATCCTGTGCTCCTTTTCATATTTTTCTCTGTGACGCGATTGTAAACATATTTTCATTCCCAAAACTTGAACTGTTCAGGTGTATTCATGCCATTTGTAATCCGCCTCACATTCACATATGGCGTATTTACACAGTACAAGTCTTTTAGCTATGGTGGTGTGTGTGTGTGTGTGTGTGTTTGTGTGTGTGTGTGTGTGTGTGTGTGTGTGTGTGTGTGTGTGTGTGTGTGTGTGTGTGTGTGTGTGTGTTTGTGTGTGTGTTTGGGTTTGCCACATGTGTTTGTGTGTGTCTCACATGCAGTAACAGTAATGTAAGCTCAGGCTCTCCATTAGTCATGGTGGAGAGATCAAAGCACTTCTCCATCCCCCTTCTTCCTCCTTTTTTCTCTCCTCTCCCTCTTTCATTATCACAACTATACACACACACACCTGAAATCTCCCTTTTTACTTCCTCTTTCCTTCATTTATTTCTTCATTTATTCATTCCCCCCCCCCCCCTTTCCTCTGTTCTCGTCCTTGTTTAACTTTTCTTCTCCTCGGTTCATTTTCCATTTGTTTGCTTTTGCCTTGGTTATATTCCCTGTCTTTGATTTTCTTCCGCCTTTTATTCTGTAATAGTTTCTTTTCCACATTTTTCTCCTGTGAGCCAATTCATTCCTTTGGCATTTCCTCTGCCATTTTCCTCTCCCTTTTACCCTTCTCTTTTCAGCTCATTCCGCCTGTTTGACTTCTTTTTTTCACTGTGTCCTTTTCCTTTTTCCTCTTTCTTTACTTTTTCTTTTGGGGAGAAGGAGGTAAAGGGCAGGAGAAGAAAGTAAAGTAAAAAGACAGTGAAAGAACGGGTTGAAGGTGGAGAATGAATGTGAGGAGGAGTTAAGTCTGCAGAGTGCCTTTCTTAGAAAAGCATTTAGCAATGCAAAGTAGTGAAGTGCTGCTTTGATCTTACAGAAGGTAGAATGGAGATTACTGCACCTTTTTATGCACTGCCAAACATGTTTTTTAATTCACATGTGGGATTTAAATGATTCTGGAAGCATCTGTAAGCATTTTAAGTTACAGATGTTGCATTGTTGCCCTCTGTGTGTGTGTGTGTGTGTGTGTGTGTAGGCCTTAGGTCCAGATGTTCCAGTGAAGGAAGCAGCTCAAGGTGCACTGCAGAAAAGTCACAGACTGCTGAACCAAGCTAAAGGACTTCAAAATGATGTCAAAGGTAATCATAAATATATTTGTGTGTGCACGTAAAATATTTTGCAGACAGAACTTTTCCAGAGGCTGCAAGGCTGGAGGCTGAAAAGACCAAGTTAAATGTAATAGGTACTGGTTCAGCTTCTTTACTGGAGCACAATTTCTCAGATTTCCTTTCTGCCTTTGTCACTCCACGTTCCTTTTCTCCTCATTTGCATCTCCTGCTCCTCCCGTTTCTCCTTGTCACCCTCTTGGTAACTTCTAACTACTTCTAACTTTGATTTATCTCGCTACGTATGCCATGCGTGACAAACCACTGAGACCAAGTCCTTTGATCAGGGTTGGGAGAGTTACTTTAAAAACGTATTTCAACTCAGTTTCTAATTAAATTAAGTCAGTAATGTTATCAAGGTATCACAATATCAAAGGGATGGAACTTGATTACTCTTACCTCAATTGCAACCATGTGCAAAGAAAGACACAAGAAGAGAAATATCAATAGGATGACTTCCAGTGATGCATGTGCATTGTCGCAGATATCATAAGTTTATCAGTTTATTAATTATCATTAGTATATTGTCTTTTAATAAAAAGAATATATATATATATATATATATATATATATATATATATATATATATATATATATATATATATATATATATATATATATATATATATATTTATTTTATTATTATTTTTTTTAACTTGTTCTCTAACTCAGTAAACAAGTCTGCTGGGGATGTTGGAAAGGCGGTGTGCAATGACCCATAGTGAAAATAATCCATTACTCAAATGTCAGGAGTAAAAGTAAAAGTTGTAAGAAAAAAAAAAATTACAAAAAATTACAGATACCTGGAAAATGTACATTGTGTACAATATTTGTTCTATGTTACTTCCCTCCTCTGGAACTGACTGTATAGAAAGGACATTGTGAGGATACAACAGAGTACTAATTGTTGTTAAAGAAACTGTGATCTTTAAAAAATTTACAGTAGTTTTTTTTTTTAAACATATATTGTGTATTAAACATAAAGAAGAGTTTACTGTCAGTCACGCTTTTGTGCTTTTTTTAGTTGGGAACCTTGACTTTAAATTAAACCATCATCATCATCATCATCATCATCATCATCATCATCATTTGTGCATGTGTGTGTGTTTGTGTGTAGAGAACGCAGATAGTGTGGCTATGCTGAAGGCCAGAGTCAAAGCAGCCCGAGATAAATCCAAAGACCTGCTGAAAGCTGTCAACGGAACCATGGCAACGCTCAACGCTATCCCCAACGGTATGACTGCACAAACTCACAGTGTGTACAAGTGTGTGTGTGTGTGTGTGTGTGTGTGTGTGTGTGTGTGCGCGCAGGTGGGAGAGAGATAAAAGAGGGAGTGGATCAATATCACTGTGCTGATAGAGGTCAGCTGCTCTGGCAAACTCAACTTGACACATGTCAGTACTCACAGACTCACGGAAATGCGCTGCAGTGATACTGAGGTTATTGAACCACAGTGATACACACGGTTGTGTTCAGATCAACACGCAGCAAACTGTGAAATGTTGTTACAACAGATTGTGAAAGGATGACCCAGAGGCCGAGAGCACACGTTAAATTTACAATTCAAAGGCCTGTGAGTGTGGTCAAAGTAACATATGGTCAGAGAGACTGATCTGCATCAAAACAGTTTGTTATTCATGGCCAGAAATCAATATTATTATGAACCACAAGTACCATAGATCTGTTTTTTTCATTGGTTTTTATTTTTCTTTTGTTTCTAATATATATTATATATATTATATATTATATATCTTATATATATTATCGATTCAGTTTAGTTTTGCTTTTTTTATTGTTTAAAAATGTTAATTGTTTGGTTTTTATAAGTTTCATCATACATATAAGTCTTAGTAATATGTCAGGGGCCAGATTTAAGTCTAGTTTTCATTTTTATTCCAGTAAACTTTTTAAATCTTTAGTTTTAGTTTCTAGGTAAGTTATCTCATAAGTTTATCTCACTATAATAGTATTGCTCAGAACAAATTCTTAGCTAATGCTGAGTAACCAGTCCAGATAAGGTTTAGCTGAGATGAAGCAAACCTCAATTTATCATGTTTCAGGAGTCAGCAGCATAATCGTATTTATCTGGAAAATGATCCTTGCAAAATTGTCTAATGCACATAGATTAGATATTCAACAGACCAAAACTGAAGACAGTTTATCCAGAACCTACACACTAACATAATGAAGAATGTGCTGATCTGCAAAGTGAACTGCCTTGGCTAATACAAAACATGTTTTATATCAGTTTGTATGAGGAATGGGACAAAATCTGTGTCAACCAATGGCAATCGAACTGTGAATTCGTAAACATAAAGGAAAGTTTTATTTTTTTTCATGGCATTCTCTCATTTCCAACAACCATTAGTTCTAAATATTTGTATAGCTCCTCAATTTCTCTGCACCTTGGGAATTGTTTTAGATTTTACAGAAATATTAAATAAAAATAATGATGTGTCATGGCCCCATTCAAAGCTTAGATTAATGTGTCTCTAAACCATTGTCATTGACTTCTAAACCATTATGAACTAATGGTTCAGAAGTCCAACTAAAGCTTACTGGTCTAAATAAATAAAGTCTTATGATATAGTCAGCTGTGGCACACTGATCGATTCGCCAAGATAAACAATGCCTCATTAAAACTATCTAATGGGCCAGACTAACAAATGATATGCCACTGATTAATGTAAGTAATAACACTGTATAACTTTAATTTTTTGTTTAAATCTTAATTTTTGGGGTTTTTTTATCATTCTGCAACAGACACGGCAGCTAAGCTGGCATCCACCAAGGCTGTAGCAGCAGATGCCAACGCCACCGCTATAGATGTCCTGGAACGACTCGGGGACTTGAACCTGCAACTTAACGGCCTCCAGAGGAATTACAGCGAGCTGGAGGACACAGTCAACACAGCCAATCAGATGATCCAGGACCCCGAGAAAAACAGTAAAGCCCTTTACTTTTGACTTGTTACATCATGACATGGTCTTTCAGCTGCTTGAACATTTTCAAAGTTTTCCAAAGTCATTTGTTTGGTTATTTCCTGTTTGTCCGTTACTTAATTTCGTTTTTTATCCTCCAAAGATCTCAGTTTCATTATCTCGGACCCAATGGAAAGATTCCTAGTTTAAGAATATAGCCGCCTAATCTTGATGTGTTTTATGGTGGACTATATGGAGAAATAATGTTATTATGTCAGAGCCACATAAGATGGCACATTCAACTGAAACCTGATGATTTTTTCCCTGTCTCTCCTCTTTTCAATCCCCACAGCCATCAGTATGTATATTTCACTTACCTTGTAACATGTATAATTAAAGGTGATGCACCAATACCATGTTGTAATTGCCAACTATAGATGCGAGTAATGTCGCCTCCTTGCCAGCACACATTTCTAGACGTTTGTAGTCTTTGCTTCTGAAATAACCTACCAGTAAATTTTAAACAACAATTGAAACACTGTGTCTTTGGCAGCTCAGTGTGTATTGGGTGTACTCAATACCAGCTGTGTCTAAATAATCCGATTCCAACAACAACAGTATTGGAGCATCAGCTGTTAGTTTTAGGACAATCTTTAATAGCTGTACAGTAAACAGTAGATGCTTCTAATAATGCTGCTTGAGCATGAGAGCTCTGCACATTGCAAAGCATGGTAGTCTTTCTTTTTCTTTTTGCTTCTTTCTAAATGTATTTTCCAGTTTCAAGCTTCTAAGATAAATAAAAGCAACAGTCCTCTTTTAATGCTATGCTAACTTGTACATCTCTCACAGGCTTCGCCGACTTTCTTGCACCTGCTACGTGTTTCTCTTTCTTCCTTGTGTAGTATCAGTCATTTCCAAAGCTGCCAGCACTCTTTACTCTTCAGCTCGCCACGCTATCTCAGCTGTAATACGTTGCTTATTGTCAATATAACAAGTGCTCTACAGTTATGTGAAACTCCTGTACTTTATCTCCCCCCCCTCAGTTCATGCTGCAGGAGCTAAAGTGAAGGACCTAGAGGACGAAGCTGACAGGCTCTTAGAGAAGCTTCAGCCAATCAAAAAGCTGCAGGACAATTTGAGGCGAAACATCTCACAAATCAAGGAACTGATCAGCCAAGCCAGGAAACAAGCTAATTCAGTAAGTTGTTGACAGACTGACATGTACGACCCTCAGCTTGTGAGGATTGTGGCACAGTTTTCACCCTTGTATTTCACACATTGTTCCTTTTCTAAATCCTGCGCCCACATTACCCGCAGTGCGACTTAGCCACTGTCTGACAACACTGGACGCCATTCATCAGACCACATGAAGCCTTCTCTGGAGCCACAAAAGGCTTCACACTAGTTTTTTCACATATGTAGTAGTACTCCCCAAGACCTGTGAATATACTTTAACATGTACAGTTGATTGGAATTATCCTTAAAACCATGGAATCTAATAGTTTTCTTTCTCAATGTTTAGAGGAAATGCAAAACTGAAGCTACTGTATGACGCAAAATCCTTCATGTGGATACTTTATTCATCTCTCGTCTTTCTCTTCCTCCTTGCAGATCAAAGTATCAGTGTCTTCAGGCGGTGACTGTCTCCGTAGTTACCGCCCCGATATCAGAAAAGGGAGGTACAACACCATCACCCTTCACGTAAAAACCACCACACCTGATAACCTGCTCTTCTACCTGGGATCAGCCAAATATGTAAGTACTCTGATTAACTTTACAAGAAATTAGCCCGTTGACTTTTATTGAGGTATATCTGAACCTACTACCACAACTTCAATATCATGGTAAGTTTATAACAAGTGTAGCTTAGCAAAACTGTGAGTTGTCATGAATGTAGAGTTCTTAATGTAGAGATCGTAAGTTCATCTCATCAACTCAACAACACATACATTTTGCAATATACCAATGCACTGTTGTGTATTAATATGCATTAATGGCTCTGGGGGCAAAATTGTCAAACTTTGTCTGTCTATGGCTGATAAAACTCCCCAAATCTGTATGACATTTTCACATTTTTTAAAATTGTTTCATATTAAAGCATTAATCATATTTAATACAATCCTCAGCTGCTGTATATTGTATATCATTTATCATACTTGCCTGCTTTATGAGCACACACACACAAAATGAAGTATACATGCATAGACAAAAACACTCTTATAAACACTTAGCAGCCTCTCTCTGACACGCACACACACACACACACACACACACACACACAGCCTACACATGATCCCAGAGTGATTTGTCTAATATGAGAATAATTAATACTTCTTGACACATATTCACTAACACCTCTATAACGTAGCCCACTGCTGTTTTAAGGTACCACTGATAATCCCTAAGTGTTGATATGAGTGGGTATGGGTATGTGTGTGTGTGTGTGTGTGTGTGTGTGTGTGTGTGTGTGTGTGTGTGTGTGTGTGTGTGTGTGTGTGTGTCTTAGGGAGCAGCAGCAATTAACAACAAGTTTATGTTGCTATCTGCTTTAGCCTGATTTCCCCTGAGAAATCACTGCTTTGCTTCATCTGACTTGGAAGTCTTGAGCTCGCATGCATGTGTGTGTGCGTTTTCAGTGTCTCTCACTAATATTCTCTGATAGTGAAGAATTCAGCATGAATAGTAATGCCCTCTCTGTGCATGTGTGTGTGTGTGTGTGTGTGTGTGTGTGTGTGTGTGTGTGCGTGCACCTCTAACATTTCACTAATAGTGTGTAATGCTAGTTGAATAATAACGATGTTGCCCTGTGATCTGTGCTAATGAATAATCGCCATTACCCTGGAGAGATTGGAAGGATATGTGTGTATGTGTGTGTGTGTGTGTGTGTGTGTGTGTCATTTGTGTCTTCAAATGTGACTTAACAATAATCTCTAATTGTGAATAATGCTGTATGAATAATAATGCAGTGTGTGCATGCGTTATGTGTATGTGCTTTTGAGACAGCATCCGGATGGGAGCATATGCTCGACACTCTCTTATTCATTTTTTTCTTTGGCACATACATAAGTAATAAGACCATTAATCAAAATACAGCGTGATCCTGTGAAAATCCACTTATAGAGACAGGAGGAGAAAACTTCAGCCCGTGCAGCCTCAGAATAGACCGCAGCTGGTTGTGAAGTAGCTCCACTGATCGCTTGTTCACTATTCCCTCTATGATAAATACTCTGAGGTTCTCTGTGGGAAGTAATAAATTGAGACTTTCGGACTCATATTAATCATCATTTCGCATCACTGCCAACAGTGTTGCTTAACTCCTGTATGCTGTCTTATCAGGAGTAAAGGCGATACACTTGTTTTTATTGTGTTAGTAAATGATTTTACTTACAGGGTCACTATGTAGTTTTGGAAAGGAAATTCCAACTGATATATACAATATTAATGTGGTAATAATACAAACTGTTTCCATAACTGTTCTCAAAGGAAGATAAGGTCCCCAGACCACTGTGCGAAGCTAGAAAGGTGGCAGGGTCTTCAAAATATAAACAAAGTGTGAATGAATGAATGAATCTGTGTTGTGCTTAAAGGTTAAGTTTGTTTATTCAGCTTATTCAGTCATAAAAAAGAAGAGATTGTTTATATAGTTTGCTTAGGCATAAAAAAAGAAACCAGTCAATGAAGATCTTTGTCTTCTGATTGAAATGTCTTCCCCAAAACTACATAGTGCTCCTTTAAGGCAAATGTTTCCCAAGGTCATTCTTTGCACCGTTGGAGTCACTGTATCCACACCTGATGGTCAGACAGGTGTCTGACAGCCTCCAATTGAGATTTGTGAGGTCTCATCTTCCCTGAATTAAAACCTAAACTTACCATTTCTTCTTCTATCTGATTACAGTGCAGTCAGTCACAGTCACACGCATTAATGTTGCCTGAAAGGCCTGCAGACAACTTAATGAAACTGTAGGTTCTCAAATCCACTGCTGACAAAGCTGCTTTACCAGATTTCTGTCTGACTGCAATTCCAGTTCTTGCCATTATGACCACACTTATGAAGTGTTGGATAAATTGAGAAATGTCCCCTGAGGTTTACCATGCCATTTATCTCAACACATTCTGGCCCCTGTATTATCTTGTGTTTTCCGTGGTAACAGGACATTGTTTTTTCTTGGTTAGATACAGCATATCAATCATTCATGAAGATCTGTAGTGACGTTATTGAGGGAATAGTATGGACATTGTTATTATTATAGCTGAGCCTACTTAGCAGTTGTAAAGCCTTGAAAGTGCCGCTGTTGGCACAGTTATTATCATAATTTGATAATCTAACCCTAACCCAAATGTGGATATGTGTTTTAGAAAAATATTCACATTAAAGAAGCTGGAATCAGAATTTTGACTTTACTTAAAAAATTACTCAAACTGATTGATCAATTGTCAAGTGGTAGGTGATTCATTCATTCAGTTGTGTAGTTTGTAAACATGGTTTGTAAATGGACCTTCAGGTACCGCTGTGTTAAGTGTTAGTATTTGTTAGCATTCCATTTTCCAAAACTGAAATTGGTTTTCACCAATTTAGTGTTTGCATGCGGGACTTTGAGCCGATTACATGAACGGGTCAAATATTGACTGAATGAAGTTTACTACAACCTTAAAATCAGGACATTTGATCTCTCTCTCTGATCCGCCTCTTTGAAGTACCCACTTACCACATGTACATGGAAAACTCGTCACAGATGGAATAGATAAACAGCACTTCTGTAAACACCCCGTGGTGGAAAATTTGATTGCCTCAATTAACATGTTCAGCTAAAGTGATGTGGTTTAAAACGCTAACCCTCCTCTGTCTCTCCCCCATTTCTCTTTTCAAGTCCTTTCATAGAGACACAGTGACTTATCACAAGCACTACACTTCACAATGTCTTATTTCAGAAACAGTTTGTACTCAGTACATCCAGCACATGTCTTCTGTGTGTCCCAGGTTGATTTCCTGGCTTTAGAGATGCGCAAAGGGAAGGTGAATTTCCTCTGGGACGTGGGTTCAGGTGTGGGGAGGGTCGAGTACCCGCATCACACCATTCATGACGGGAACTGGCACAGAATCGAGGCGTCTCGGTAAGACGTTCGCACACACACACATACATGCACATGCTTTATTTCTCTGTGCATGTGAAGTGTTCCTCATACAAAACATGCTTCCAAAGCCATGACTAATGTTGGCTGCAAATCAAGGAGCAGTCACATCCTTGAAGAAAAAAAAAAAAAAAACAGGACTGTAGAGAAGCATACTTATGATGCATATCTCATTCACTTTCATTATGTTCAGACGTACATACGTGTGGAGGCGTGAATCTTAGAAAATAGGCATCTGAGAGTCGATGCATTGTGGCGCAAACACATAGATGTGCTTTCATACAAATGTATGGTCATGGTAATCTCAAGGTCACATCCTGTGATAAACATCAGCAGCTAATTTGTAAGACGTGTTTATCTATGTTTATGTTTGTATGCATCTATGTTTTTATCATTAGTTTGAGCTTTTAAAGCAGCCCTTTTGTATTTTCTTCCCGTTTCTCTTCTTTTTCTTGTCATTTATTTTGAGCTTGAGATGGACACAGATCACTTGAGATGCACTGCAGCAGCGCTCTTAACATGAAGAATTGATTTTAGCGATTGAGTTTTATAAATGAAAAAAAGAAAATCAGTTTTACTGGACCTGCCGCACGCTCCTGTATCGTCATGTTGTGAACGTGTGGCACTGATTTCCAATAGCATATATTTCAGATACTTCAGAACTTAATTTAACAACAGCCAGTAGTTACAGCAACAGTATACCGACCTAACAACCACAGGATATCTTTTCATTCAGGGCGCAGTAGAAAACATGTTGTTTCACCTGGGAAATCAAATGGTTTGCAGCCTTGACAGCCTGTGGCACATCATTACATAGATAAACTATAATCTAGATCCAGGTTGTCTGTGTGAAAACTGAAGTGGTGCTGTATACAGACCGTCCACCGCACAGCAAACAGTCCCACCTGCAGCATGTATTACCATCCGAGAGATTTCCCAAATGTGTTTTCCAATTGGATCACACAGACTATGTGTCTTGAAAATGTTCCCCTACACGACACAAAAACGCTGCTCCTGCTTTGAAAACAAACTCCGAGGTGGGAGATTGATTCCACTGTACAGCTCAGAGGTTCCACCGCGACAAACTGGCTCCGCTATGTGTTTCTATCATTCATCTTTAGCACCAAGAGTTCATAAAAACTGATTCCAAGTGGCTCCAGCATCCTCGGTCTTTGTAAACGTCTCCGAGGAGACACAGAAATGCAAACCCATCAAGCCAGCCTTCTCTTCTCTGCCTCTCTTCTGTCTCCAGCAATGGGTTGAATGGCACCATATCAGTGTATCCTCTGGAGGGCCCCATGGCTGGTATGATGCCGACGCCGGCCAGCGCCAACTCGCCCACAGCCTACACTATCTTGGACGTCGACCAGAACGCCTACCTGTTTGTAGGAGGGATACTCGGCACTGTGAAGGTGTCTGTCTCGTTGTCAGCGTAACAACATCAAGATCCTGTCTGTCTTCTTGTGTTTTTTTTTTTTTGTTTTTTTCACATTTTCCTCTCCTTTGTCCTTTTAGAAAGCAGATGCAGTAAGAACATCCACATTCACAGGCTGCATGGGGGAGACCTTCTTGGATAGCAAACCCATTGGACTGTGGAACTACAGAGAGAGGCAGGGAGACTGTAAAGGATGTGTTGTCAGGTATATCAACACTCACTCACAAGTTTTCATATTTTTAATTAACTGCAATATTGCTTGTTTTTTAATATTCCAAGAAGTTTGCCCCGTCATCTTTTGATATTTTGCAATTTATTTTTGTGACATTTCAAACCCTTAGAGAGGTGGAAGGGAAACAAAGCAATAGTAAAATCGACTGGTTCCCGTCTGTTCTTTTAGCCCCCAGCGTTCGGATGGTGAGGGCATAGTTCAGCTTGACGGCGAGGGCTACGCCGCAGTGGGACGGCCAACGAGGTGGAACCCCAATGTTTCCACCGTCAATTTTAAGTTCCGCACGTTCTCCTCCGAATCCCTGCTCATGTATTTGGCGACAGAAGACATGGTATGTGTGCAAGAAAAGGAAATATGATTATAACCCATGCACAGATCAGGACTGATAGTACTAAATGTTTTTCATTCTAGGCACTCAGGTACTCAAAGTGATGTAGATGATAAACAATAATGAACTGTTGTAATCTGAAATCCAGTTTTGAATCTGAGTTGGTCATTATCATATTTTAGCCAAATTCTTAAAAGCCTCTTCAGTCTGTTGGGTAGTAAAAACTTTTAACGTACTGATACGTACTTTTGATGTACTGATAAAGCCATTAAAATGCAAATTTCTAGTTTTTTATGTGCTTTAAAAACATAGTTTCTCCATGTAGTTCTGTTGGATGGTTGTCAAATTTCAAATGTCGGTACCTCACAACACCTTCTTCCCCGGCTGTCTCTGTAGAAGGACTTTATGTCCCTGGAGCTGTCAGAGGGCAAGGTGAAGGTGAACTTTGACCTTGGGTCAGGAGTCGGCAGCGCCATTTCAGATAGCAGACACAACGACGGACGCTGGAAATCCCTCACCATCTCACGGAACAAGAAACAAGGTAGTCTACTTTACTTTTCAGAATATGATAGGAATAGGAACACCGAGAGAAAATAGAGAACAGTTTCAAAGTATATTATGTCTGCCTGCCTGTGCTGTTGTTATTTACGTCTTTTTAACTGTCCACGAAGCCATGGTGACTGTAGTAGACATCGACAGCGGCGCTGAGGAGAAGATGGTGGCTACGTCCCAGGGTTCGGCTACCGGTTTGAACCTCAGGGAAAACCAGAGGATCTATTTCGGAGGGCTGCCTACCATCGGAAACTACAGGTACACACACAGTTGTAACAAATTTAGACGCTCACATATACTGTGCATGCATTTACTGTAAAGAAGGCCATAATATCTAACATGCATTTGATTAAGGGTCACATGTTTTACATTTGAAGTAAAGGCAAGACCTTTGATTTTTTCTATTTCAGAGTAAGTTGTTTACCAAGTACGATCATCAGTTTCACGACCAATTTAAACTATTGTCGAACCCTTTAGTCTGTCGTTAAAGCGTCGTGCCAGAAGTCTGGGGGGAAAAAAACGTACTCGTCTCGATGACTCATTAGATGAAACTGTGTCTGTGAAGTGTGCTAATGCTTTAATATCATGTTTTGTCTTAACAGCATGACAGCCAGGTAAATAAATGAATAAATCAATCTCATGTTCAGACATATAGTGGGCCTAATTTCCGCTGTATATTTCTCTCTGCATGAGGCTAGCCACGCTTATGATGCTGTAGAGCCCACAGTGACTGTTGATGCTTGTTTGTGTTATGGCTGGCCCCTGAAGGCTCCCACTCCTCCACACGGCGGCTGGAAAATCACCCCCTCTATCCTTTCATTATTCTGAATGTGACGTTTGTCTGTTCAGCAACATTTTGGTGGAGTTTCTCACATTTACGACTCTGCCTTACAGCCATCATCGCCATAATCATATTCAAATTGTATTTTAGATGCGGATTCACGTGTCCCCACCAATTATTTGCAGCACTGCAAGCAACGTTTTTTGCTGAGCTACAAAAATAAAGCACTAAAGCGTTACACTGCTAATCACATGTTCAGTGTGATCGCAGCCCGAGATTAGCAGGTTTTTTTCTTCCACCTTTCCTTTAGAATAATACTGCAATCTGGATGCATGACATTCCATTCAGATTGATATAATAAATCCGACAGTATGGACAAACGGCACATTCAAAGGATTCTTATTGTTGACGTCCAGACGTCACTCTCCGCTTCTGGATACATGATGCAATAGCTTCACTGCTGCAGTAATTCAGCTGCTTTTTAAAAAAAATCATGTTAGACTGCCGAGAGACAAATTCCATGGATGTTGAAATTTCTTCCGCATTATGTACTCCCTACAGAAACTCTTTTTAATTTCTTTACAGGCCAGAGATCACTTTAAAGCGGTACGCTGGATGTCTTCGGGAGATTGAAGTCTCCAGGACTCCTTATAATCTCCTCAGCAGCTCCGATTATACTGGGGTCACTAAAGGATGTCATGTAGAGGTAAGAGTGTCCGCTAAGCTGTAGATTTATATCTCCTCAGCTTATTCAAACTCTGTAATTATTATTATATTTATTATAGTTATTATATTTACTTATAACTACTTAATATATATTTGACACTGGTAGAGCATTTACAATATATAAAGTCAATCATATGCAGGACAGTAGCCTTAAAGGAGATATATTATGCTCAATTTCAGGTTCATAATCTGGTTTTGGACTGTTTTTAGATATGTTTGAATGCTTAGATGCTCGAAAAACACATCCGTTTTTGTCCCCCTCTGTCTGGAACGCTGTTTTAGCACCTGCTTCTTTAAGGTCCCCTCATGAATACCCATTCCCACAGCCTTCAAGTCAGAGCCCCAGCTATTCTTATGAAATCTGCTCAGTGGAGTTTGTTAGCCAAAAAAAACCCCATAACTAGCCAGGCCGCAAAAACAAAGCCTGGCGCGCCTCCTTGGGACCCAGCACTGTGAACCACAACAGAGCAGCTGTGCTTTATCAATGATTACGTGCCAAACTAGCTGTGAGATATAAATTGTGTGACTGTCTGACATTGTGACGTATTGGGTTGTCACAAAGTCACTGAGTTAAATGTGGGGCTATTGAGGCGTTTCAGGAACAGTTTTCTGGGGGAGAGAGGAACATCTTTTGTTTGGACTTTGACCTTTTTAACATTTAAAGATCGTTTACATGCTCAAATCCCATATAAAACACTGAAGGAAAGCGTTACTTACTGCTATTTAAGTGATTGAAATGGCAGTGTTTAAATGGTTGGGATGTAAGTGTATAGCAGGTCAGTGAATATGTACATGGAAAAACTTCCATATAACATATAAGGTCTTTATCATTAACATATAAAAGCATTATTCAGGATATTAAATTGCGCTCCTGCTAAACATAAGATAGAAAGTGTGCTACGGCTTTTAATTTTTCCACATACATACACAGTCTATCTATTGACAACCAATACAATGCTTATATGCACAGTCGGTCATTGTTCACAAATTCATCATTCATTCAAAATGTCCTCAAAGCTATACACACACACACACAGACACAAGCATTCAATCTGCATTTGAAAGCCTTTCGAGGCTTTCACCAAGATTTCTATATGCTAGTGACATTCATGCATACACATGTGCCGTCATGCGTGGAAAAATACTTTAGAAAGGATTATACAGGCCCAGGGTTGAGTGTGTGTACAGTGAAGGTCTTTCTGTTCCTCTTATCTCACTTTTTTTTTGTTCAACCACTACAGTATGCTACAAGGATGACTTTTTTTAGTGAGTGTGTGTGTGTGTGTGTGTGTGTGTGTGTGTGTGTGTACTTTGCAACTTTGCAGTCAAAGTAATGAGAAGATGATTTGATCAACAGGCTTCTGAAAGACGTCTCTTGTAAGAGTGGATCTTGAACTTGACTAGAATTTAGTCGGGTTTCTTTTTTTCCTGCTTTCACTTTTCAAGTCATCATTTCAGCTTTTCCATCTGACTGAAATTATTAAAAATGTCAACACTGATATACATGTAATGCAAGGATTTCATCTTTGACTTACAGAACCTGCACACGGTCAGCTTCTCTAAGCCGGGATACATGGAGCTGGGAGGCCTGTCGCTGGCTGTCGGCACAGAGATCAGCCTGTCGTTCAGCACTCTGGCAGACACTGGCACCATCTTACTGGCAGTTGGTGGAGCCTCAGCAGTCAACCCTAAGGTTTGGTTTAAATTGTTTTGTTCATTTAAGTTGAAACTCACTTTCCTAGAGTGACTCTTATTATTGTGTTAAATAATTATTAATGGCAGTTGAGCACATTCCTTCACCAAGCCCCAACAGTCGCCCTTCAGTTCAGTCAAGCCTAATCTAGTATCAAACTAGATAGTAAATTTTCCTTAGAACCTTACAACAATGTTGAAACATCAAGTTAGTTAAAGTTGGATGGATAGGATGGATTCTGGGCCAAAAAAAACAGCTGAACAACAAACAAACAGAAAATGGTGAAAACATAACATCTGTTGCCAGAAGTTTCCTGGAGGGTATGTTTTTTGGTGTATATTATAGAGGGGAAAAGGAATTTAGTTAAAATTGATGCTAAATATAAAAATAAAACAAATAATTTACTTTCAATTTATTATTAAATTTCTTTTCTTTTTTTGCACTTTCAGCTCATCTGTACTGACTAAAAGATTCTCTGAGTCTGGGTAAATGAGACTAATGAACTGGTTGTGTAGAAACTTAACACCGTCTTTATTTTCCATATAATTATTACCAAATAATATCTCTGAAATTATTAAGACATTTTCCCCCAAAATGTAACCTTTAAGGGGTGCTTTCCATTTCATTATCAGTTTACAGTGAAATAACTATTAACTAAAATTTGACTGACTACAAGTTCAATATAAAGTGTCACAAGTGTGTGAGGTTTGATTGACAGCTGTATACAAAAGTTAGAATTTGACTGAGTTCTTCTGACAAACATAGTATTGTTTCATTTCCTGTACACAAAAACTGCAAAACAGTATGCTTTGACAATGTATGCTATGATTATTTGGTATAAAATTAGCTGTAGTAAAACACATTTACATGAAGTCATGAGAAATTGTGTAATGATTGGTTACGTGGTAATTCTTCAATGTTTTTTTTTTTTTTTTTAAATCCCCCCCCAGGCCCGGAATGCAAACAGGAGACGCAGGCAATCTGTAGAGGTGGGTCCAACTCATGGTCACAGTCACACACACCCAAATACTGCACCTCTTTCCCTAAGTGAATGACGTTTCCATAAGTGCATATTAATGAGATTTGCATTTGTTGGCAGCTGGGCTAATTGGATTGTGTTCTATCCAAAACACGCGCGCACACACAGACAAATGTCCAAAGGCACGTAGACATAGTCGTCGTTGATGTATCGTATAGTAGCTGCCTTCGCTTTTAGCTGACCAGGCAAACACACCCGCACACACATACATGCACACAAGCACCTTTTCTCTAAGAGAATGAAGTTTCCATGAGTGCATATTAATGAGATTTAAGTTTGTTGGCATCTGTGCTAATTAGATTGTCTTATGACTAAAAACAATCACTCAAACACACAGTGACACACATGTTTATACACAGGAACACACACACACACACACACACTTGCTTGAGGCCCTCTTTCATCCTAATCTCTGATAGATAAATAAATAAACAAACTCATTATTTAATCTCTGCTGGATACACGGTGCATTTGTGTTGTGAGGGTTGTGTTTGCACATGCATTCATATTTGCAGGGGTGTGTGTGCAAATGTGGGTGCCCGTTTGTGTGGGTGTTTTAGCATAATGTCTATCTGTGTGTGAGAGAAAGAGGACGGGGGGTTACCTCCAGCTTATCCATCATCACTGGTGGTTGGGCGCATAAATCTATTTTTGTTAACTATGCTGGCAGGCAAGGCGTGTGCACGCCTGTGCGTACGTGTGCGCGTGTGCAGAAAGGTTAAGCGAGGTTAAAAACACCATCAACTCAACTTGGCCCTGACTAATGGATGTTTTAGAGAGGGACGGAGAGACAGGGGAAGAGAGAAGGGGACAGGAGACAAAGGATGGAGGGATAGCGGAGGGAGATTTAGAGGTGAAAGGAAGGATGGAGGTGAAAGAGCAGAGCCGGAAAGAAGAAAAATGCCACGAGCGTGGAGGATAACAGAGGAGAGGCCAGAAAAAGGGGGAAAATGAAATGATGAGGAGAGTTGATAGATGGAAAAAGAGAGAATAGTCACAGAGAGGAGAGATGAAAAGGAGGAGGAAGCTCGGAGCAGAATACGGGAAGCTGAGATGAAAGAGCGTGTGGTGAGAGGAAGAGTGGGAAGAGATGATGCCAGAAGGAGCGAGGGAAGAAGGAAGAAATAGAAAACTTAAGTTTGACCATCCACAAAATGTAAGAAGAATTTGGTGTCACAGAAAGATGATCGGCAAAGTGGAGAGAAGGCCATGATGGTGTATGTAAGGGCTACTCATCATTCTGGCTGAAATGAATGAAGGGTAAAAATACTGCACTGATCACGTATTTTCGTAGGCTAACCCAGGAAGTTAGCATGTTGTAAACGTCTGCATGGCAATTTTGAGTTTGTGTCTTAGTTTGAGCAGTTTGTGTTTGTGCGGGTAGTAATATTTGTACTGAGTGTCTTCCATGACGAATGCAACACAAGAGTTGCACGTGGTCAGTATGTCAGCATGGTTACAGATTCACTGTTGAAGGGTTTCAGAACCAACTTCCACTCCAGGCTAATTGGTTTAGAATGGTGCTTCATGTGGCAGACCCTCCACGTGGAGTGGAAGTGGGTTGAGAGAGTGGAGGGAGGGGGCGGTCATGTATGGCTTTGAGAAAGGTTAATCTTCCCATAATGTTGGCTAATTTCAGTCGTCACCCTCTTGATGTTGTTAAAAGAGCTGCAAAACAATTACCGATTAAACTGCTTATTACTTTCACAATTGATTGTTGCACCTATGAAATTAGAATGAGATTGTGGACAAATCTGCAGCACAGTTTCCAAAACTACAAATCCACAGATATCCAGTTCTCATATTTTTTGATTTTTGATTGCAAATCTAATCAATTAATTAAATAAGTGTTTCTGCTGTAGTTGGAATAACTACACATAATAGTGACAAAAAACTGATATCCCCCCCAAAATATACTTGCAAACATAATATAACAATGAGATAAGTCTTTATTGATTCCTGCAGCTGAAGAGTTGTAAGCAGAGGGAAAACAGTGATTCAGTGACAGGTAAAAATGAAACAAGACAAAATACATTAAAAGAATTGAAAAATTAAGTAAAAAGTAAAAAACATTAAAGAGGTCATATTATGTTAATTTTCAAGTAGCATATTAAGCTAGTAGCATAGCCTCAGCATCTTTTTTACACTGTGATATGAACACTCTGTTTTAGATACAGAGTGAGACATCTCTCAAGTTTTGGTGGGAGATGCACATGCACATTACTTAAATGGCAGGATGTAGCCAATCAGGCAAAGTAAGGCTGTTCATGCCGAGCAAGGTAGTGTGATCTAAAATAACACTGCTACAGCAATAGCAGCTGTATGTCTGCTGACAGACTGTATATTGATATTATAAATGCTCATACACAGTGCTGCAAACTCCTGACAAAGCTTTTGCTGTGCCAGATTGAAAACCGCCATTCCAGCCCAAAGTATAAATAAAACTTATGTTTGCTGCGAGGTGTGTTGTCACCAAAAAAAGAAGTTGGTTCATAAATACTACCACAAACACTAAGATCATGCCTGCTCTTTGTGCTGACTTCAGCTGCAGCTTCAGCCAGTTTTACCTTCACACCGAAACTGGCACACACACGAAACCTGAAGCCAAAATATAATCATACATGTATGGACTTCAAAAGATGCTGAGAACCTGTGTGTGTGTGAGTGCTACATATGATTTTCTTGTGAATACAAGTTAGCATTTGTGCGCGTTAGCTTCACAGTCTGTTGCGTATTTGGTTTCATGGTCTACATGTCTGTGTGTCTATGTGTGTGTCTTTCCCTCAGAGGATAAGTGCACATGCTCGCGTGAGTTAATCTGCCTTTGTCTGTACGTGTGACATGTGTCTGCATCTGTGCACCTGTGTGTGTGTGTGTGTGTGTGTGCGCGTGCACATGCCTTTGTAACTGTGTGTGCGAGAAAGCGCAGCGAGAGGCATGTTGTAGCTACATCTCAGTTCAATTTGTCCCCGACCTCAAATTGAAATTCCATTTTCAGGTGGTAAATTGTCTCCCACTTCGCCCTCTGGCACACAGTGAATTAAAATTCAAATTAGCCTGACCCTGCACCGCTGCTCTCTAGCACCTCTCTGTCTGTCTCTCTCTCCCCATCTCTATCTCGCTCGCTGTTTTGCTCTCTGCCCTCTCATCTCTTCCCCCTATTATCCTCTCCTCTCTGTTCCTCTCATCTCTTGTTATCCTTTCCTCCCCGCTCTCCACTCCTCTCCTACCTCGCTTATTTCCCTCCAATTTCTCTCTATATACCCCCGCTTTCCTCCCCGCTCATCCCCCCCACTTTCCCCTTTGACTTCTCTCTGCTCTTTAATCCCCAGTCTCTCCTCCCTGCTGTTTGTCTTCTCTCTTATCTGCCTGTTTTTTCCCTTCCCCTTGTCCTTCCTTTCTCCTCCTCTCCTCTTCCTGACAAACATTTAAAAAAGTGCAGCAAGTCGTAGATGGACATGTTTAATCCATGTTGAGTTTATAGTGTGATAATATTGCATGTAAGATATGTTAATGGGGCAGCTCTAACCCTATAAACTTTGATTATTTACATTTTTATTTAAAGGTGCTACCTGCTTCTTGCCTGGATATATTCCAGTCATATTAAAAAGGGACAGTTCACCCAAAATCTAAAATGCATGTTTCCTCTTCCCTATAGGGCTTTTTATCCATCTTGATTGTATTGTCTGTAGGCTAGCTAGCTAAGCTAGCTAACAATACAGCTCAGCCATGTATGCTATATGTCTGATCAAATACTGACCCAAATGCTAGACACTTGTCAGGCAGGAAGACGTCACATAAAGTTATCTTTTGTGATCTGAAGCTAGAGTTGTAAAAAAATTCATGCAACAAAAGGCAAGAGCAAAAGGATACAAAATTAAAATCATGATGGCAAGAGGAACACAGCTGGTGATGCAGATAATTGCAGATAAATGGGGAACAGACGTGGAAACAAAGATGAACGAACAAAGCGTGAAGTAAACACACAGACTTAAATACACAGGGGCTAATTAATAAATGAAACACAGGGGAGCACATAAATCCCAGTAACAAGAAAAAGACAGGAAGTGTAAGGTAAAAATGTGACACAAGGATGTTCATATCCCGCAGTGTCACAAGTTTCTCATCCATGAATAGATGCTCATTTCCTTTTAGGCTGTGATAAGGTTGGCGGATGTAGTTCATTGGAAGAAAGTAGTATCTGAACTGCAGAGATCTCCAAAACTCCAAACTTTGGGGATTTTGGGGAGAACTGTCCTTTTTGATATTGTGTTTGTAGTTAAGTATTTTTCCATTTTGATGAGGTCCATTCACTATTTGCTGAACATTTACTCCACAAAAGACAACTAAAAGCTAAAAAAATAGTTATCATTATTCATTTATTTTGAAACTACTGGAGAGGTTGAACTTTCACACGCGGCTCTCAAGTTGTTCATTTTTTTCTTTTCCTGTTTCTTGGGAACTGCCATTCAGTCGGATTCTTGAGAGAAATGTCATTCGTGATTTTTACAATTCCATTATTGTTTAGTTCTAACCCCATGAGATCTTTTGTGTTATCAATTTATGTTTTTTGACGGCAACACACTTCGAATGCTGCATATCCTGCCCAGGAGACTAAATAAAAGCTATATTTCTAAAAGAAATACACCCACACTTACATGACGCTTTAACACTGCTGCAGATGGTTGTCTAAACTTTTACTCAACATCAAACTGTTTTCCTTTTCTTTTTTTCACTTGTCAGTATTGAATACATAATATAAGCGGATAACTTTATCTTGAAATTCGTAGCCCTTCTCCTGTGTATCAACCTGGACCTCACTGTCTCTATTTCATCTCCTCTCCCCAGCTCTGTGTCCTGAGAGTAGTTACGATGTTCACACTTCTGCAGCTAATAAAGTTTATCTCCAACTCCTGCAGCCCTACCTCTCAGTCATGCTGAACAAAGGCTCTCTGGAGGTCCTGGTATTTACTGGCAGCCACAGTCCGCGTCGTGTCATCAGACGGCCTGAGCAAGGCACACTCAACGACGGGAGAGAGCACTCGCTGCGCATAGAGAGGCTGCCTGGCAGGTTGGTGTTTGTGAGGCTGCTCAGTCCTGTATTCATGTCCCCAGCTGTGCAGCAATATTGTCGATTATTACTCTGTGTAATCTCCGCGGGTGTTTTCCACCAGATCTTATGCGGTTCAGGTGGACGAAGAGGCCAAGAGGGAGGCGGCGCTTCCCAATGACCAGCCGGTGAACTTGCAGAGGATCTTCCTCGGTGGTATTACTGCAGAAGTGGAGCAGACTTCCAACAGAGCCAACATCCCGTTCCAGGGATGTATATGGAACCTGATGGTCAACAACGTGTACGTAACATCTAGTCAATACAGCATGTTTTGCTAAATGTGCATGTGACATATGACAAAAATGTGTAACAAAAGCTTTGAATTAGAATTAGCAGAGAAACAATAACAAATACCTGCCAACACATTTTTGCTCCACGTCTTCACACTGTTTGGAGCTGAAATAACATCCATACCTAACTTCTAGAGACGGTGTGACCCTGCCCACTTACCTTAAAGACAGTTATTTTCTTCTTACCCAAAACTATTTGTGATTATGATACATCCTCAGGCAATATTTGTCCGGGCATCACAAGATAAATACGGGGCAAAAGAACAGACTCAGCTTCTGATTTAGAATATTTCTCCGCCCCTGTGCCTCCACCGTGTTAAAACACTGACGCAGGCAAAACCGATCAATTTAATTTCCCTCACTGTTCACCTTGAACACTCTGTATTAAATACTTGCTGCTTCACACTGGGCATCTTTGTCTCGTTATCCAAATGTTTACCCAATAATGTTCTCCGGCGGTAAATAACAGGGCTTACTTTGACCTCACACACTGCTGGGTTAAAGCGGAGTTAATATGATCGCAGGAGGTCACGGTGTTGTTGATGGTGATGATGATGATGATAAAGTCGGCGTCTCTTTCTGCCTGAACAGCAGTAATAGAGCTGTCCGACATCATAAACATACTCATAACTCAAATTACACTCCTCTCTCATCTTTCCGTGTTTACGTTTGTGTCTGTTTGTCTATCGCTCACCTTATTTCACCCCTGTCACCCCGGCACTCACACTTCTACCTAATATATAGCTGTCTCTCTGTCGGTGAGCCCTCATCATTCTCGTGTGCGTCTCCCGTTGTTGTTCTTGGAGCACCTGACTCTGACAACTCTCACTGTACTTCCGTTTTCTTTTTTAAGTTGCATTCAAATGTAATGGACAACAAATTAAAGAGGAATGATCATTTGTTTATACTTCTACTCCCCTACGGTTCAGATGGGAAGCTTGAACTTTTTATTCCACTATATTTATTTGAATACTTGAGTGTCTAGTTACTTTCCAGATTCAGACATCAACCTCTTGCCGCTCAATCAGCCAATTGGCGTTTGGAGGAAAAAGGGGCGGGGTGTGTGTCATTCATGCTGCCATCTTTGACATTACAGTGTTCTTTTCAGAATTTCAGCTAATGAGTCCTGTCTTAAACCTAATGGCCCGTCCGTCTCTCAGCCTCTCAGATTTCTCCCAGCCTGTGTCCTTTGAGAACGCCGAAATCGGCAGGTGCCCGTACCTCGCCCCGCCGCCTCCGCCTCTCCCTCTCCCGACAGACGAGGAGGAGCCCGAGGAGGAGAAGGAGGCGTCGAAGCCACTCAGTCCTCCACCGACCCCGGCCCCCGCTACACCTCCTCCAGGCTCTCCTGCTGTAAGTGGACCTGATTAACATGGGAACACACACTCACACTCATAGGCATAAGAATCATCAGTAATACTGTTCATCAGAAGGTGTTGTGGTATTAAAAATAATAGCACGGAAAAAAAACCCACATAACTTCATTTAAGTACAGTAAAAAGAAGCACATAGGCCGATATGCAATCACGCTCTACTCTTATTTTCTCACTGTTACTCAGTCATACACGCACATCAACACACACCTATTTCTCTCTGATGAAATGCAGCCGTGGCCTCGCCGTGTTAGCTTAGCGCTTCATCACACAGCAGTTGTACAGCCCATTAACTCTTCTTTATGGTCCCTTTAGCCTTGAGCCACTAAACTCCACCTCTTGGCAAGCTGTCATGCAGTGCGGAGCCGCGGCGCTACGCTAGGCTAACCGTGCATGCCATATATGCTTTATGAGCTTGCAGGAGCCAAAACACTCTCAGCTAACATTTAGCCGCGATGCTAAGAGCCCGCTCGGCAATGAGTCATTCACGTCACACTCTTAGCATCGCAATATATTTCACGTATGTAATGTATTACAAGCCTCACAGCAGTCATAGTTTATCAGTTACCCAGTTACCGGCTAAACTACACCTCTTAAAGGACATTGATCATGGAGCACGGAGCCAAAGAGCGATGCCAGCTCGGATATAACTCTCTGGTTTGTTGCTCTACGGAGCTGTAAGTTCATCTGTTTTATGATATACAGTAAACCGCAGCATGTGAGTTCCCATCTACATTTTAACAGATCCTCTGCAGTAATTATTTTTCGTTTACTGGGTATTGTGTTCATTTTGATCCTTTTTAAGTCCATTACGGCCGGAACAAAATTGCAAGATACAAGCAAATGTCTCACCAGACTTACTGTAAGAGGATAATGGAAGATTTTTAAAAAGATTTGGTCATCAGACGTCATGACCTTAATCAGAAGAGAAAGATCTTCATTGACAGAATAAACAAACTGACCTTAAGGACAACAGAATTTTATACTGATTGATTTTTGGCAGAACCTACCACCTTTAAAAGCCTCAAACAGTGTTCTGGTTATTGTTGTTTGAGTTTTGTATTATTACGTCACAATATTGTAAATGCTGAAATTTTTCTCCAAAACTACATAATGCCCCTTTACCTCCATCAGCATTACTATATGCAGAGTGTAGAGGATGAGCGTCTCCGTTAATTAGCTTTTTTTCCACTGGCCTTTTTCTAGAGTTTGCAATTCTTTGTTCTTTACAAAAGGCTGAATCATGACACAAACTTGGCAATTACAAAATTTGAAGTTCTCCTGATTCAACAAAGGATTTGTAGAGATGGATATATGTTTTCCATCTTCGGCGGAGCAGTCAGCATGTTTGTCTTTTAATAGAAGCGTGTCATGTTGTGCTCACTGTGTGACGGGGCTCAGCGCACAGGTTGCAACATGCATTTTTCATCAACGGTAAAAGGATATTGTCAGAGCGGAGACCTTAATCACAAGCTGAATCACAGCTGATGGTAAACAACAGTCTCAGCATGCTCCCGAGTGAAGAGGCTTCTTTATCTGTCACTTCATATTCTCTTCCTCTGATTCTTGAGACTGTTGTGAGCCCCAATTTAGAGGTTGGAGAGGCTCTGAAATGGGGCACCTTACAGTGAACCTCGGGAAAGTGAGATTCAGTGTTTTTTCTTTTTTTCAGTTCTTCTATACTTGCTGTTCTGATTGATGATGTGACAACTGCCTCTAATTAGCCTTTTAAATCACAGCTCCCTAATTTCCCTCAGTTGTAAGGGAATTCAATGTGAACAAAGTATAACACAGGGTAGATTCTCAGCTCCAAAACACAAAAAATTGGGGACAAGGCCTTACATTTTTGTCTAAGTGTTCCTCTGTTGCTTCACTAACCTCTTTGACCTTTTGTTTTTACAACGTCATAGCTTGCGTGTAGCTGATTGGACAGTTGTGTGCTTGGGATAAACACTATCGCTGCTACTAATTCCCTTACTCCCACTTCCCAACTGCTCACCTGCAGGAGGCCACGCCCCCTGTCGTACCTGCTCCCACCCCTACTGCTGCTGAAGCCCCGCCCACTGCTGCGCAAGAGCCCAGCCCGGACATGGTACAAACACACACACACACACACACACACGCATACCTATACATACACTTTGATATGCTGTAAATGATCATGACAGTATCAGTAGTCTGGTTTATGAATACAGCCTGTCACCACCTGGTGGTGCGGGGTGAGAATGTACGAGCTGGCCGCATGTCGGTTGATGTCGGTTTGGTGTTTCTGGACACTGAGGGTCCAAAACAATTCCTTGTATGTTTAGATGGCTCTCACGTCATATAAGGTAACACCAGTGATCTGAAGTGCACAACTTGAAAATATCAAGCTCAAGAACATCAACCACTCAGTCATTATTTTGACTCTCTTCTCTTACTTTCATGTCTTTTTGCAATCTAGATCGTTGATTTAAGGGCACTGAACTTTAAAGATGGCGATCCTGACTAGAATTTTATACAGAATGCACAGAATGTTCTCATAAACATTTATTGAGCCCGATGTCGCTTTTATGGGACACAAGTTACTCTTGTCTCCACTTTAAGGGGTTTTCTTACTTAGTGATTTCCTATTTTAAGCTATTATCACTGAAAGAAAGACAGTAGAGTAAAGCTTTACAACATCCACCTACTTCACATCTGTACTGAGTGCCTTGTGCGGCCGGGACCCTCCAGCGGGTGGCCACTGTCCAGCTCTACTTCAGCAGCTGTGGGTTATTGTGCTGTGCCCGGGAGCCCTTGACATTAGTTATGGAGAGAAAGGAATAGTCATATTCATTGTCATATGACACTCTCATGGCGAGGTGTTGTAACAGGCCACCTACTCGATGACTCACATGATAGCTGTTTCTTTTCAGGTGGTTAGTTTGAAGTTCTCATATACTTCAGTCTGCTACCAGAGGGGTAGAATTGGCTCAGACATGTCTCCCTCCCTCGACTCTTAGTGCAGCTGTGAAGCTCCTTTACCTGCGCTGTTAGTTGCCCTCAGCTTTTACAGTTTCAAGAGCTACGTTTGAAACACTGTCAGGCAATCTACTGACGGATGACATTTGCTTAAGGAACGTTGCCCTGCCTTTTTTAAATGGGTCATGAGTTGAGCGGAACATTTGTGGCTTAAGCTAATTGTTACCAGAGGCCAAAAGAGAAGCTTCTCTGAAACCTACAATGAGCCGAACGGAGACGTCTGATCTCTCGGGAGCGGTGGCTACTCTTACAAACGCTCACATACCCACGCAGCTCGTCTTCACTCACGCACACACACACACATTTAAAACAAAATCCTGACTAAATGACTTCTGATTCTATTGGCGTGACCTCCAACCAAAGACCAGCCATTCTGAATGGGAGGCTGTCTTCCTATTGTCAGCTTAATGGAAAGACGCGCAGGGGATGAGAGAGAGGGATTGAAGGAGAGGAGGAGGATGAAAGAGGATAGAAGACGGAGAGCAGAGAGATGGGAGCGGAGAGAAAAGGTGCAGCCATGGAGGAAGAGGAGGAGAAGAAAAGGGAAGGGTCTTTCTGAACAGAGCGGCGGCCGCCTTTTGTTGGCTTAATGGAAAGACGGAGGAGAGGAAGCGGGCGAGGAATGAAAGGAGAGGGAAGGAAAGAGCTTCTGAGCAAGTGACATCTCGCTTTTGTTAGATAGGGAAGGAGGGAAAAAAGAGAGGGAGGCTGAGGAGGAGGAGCGGATATGAGGACGGAGCGCGATAAGAGGTGAGTGTCAGCCGCAACAAAGCAAGGTCACGGTGTGGGGAATGTCTTCACTTGAAAGAGAACAAGAGGAGAGGGGAGATTAAGACACACATACACACACCGACGCCCAATCGTCTCAGATGCTCTCCCTCTCTCTGTAACTTTGTCTCATAGTGACACTGGAGGTATGGCACAGCAGTTTTGTTACTGAACAGGAGATGTACTCACAGGAGGAGGCAATAGGATAGAAAGGAAGTGGGGAAAAAAGGGGGGGGGGGGAGGAGAGAGGAAAGTGTGTGAACAGGTGAGGAAAGAAGGGGTAGGAGTGGTGAAGGAGAGGAGGGAGATATAAGAGCAAGATACGAGAGGAAAGAGGAAAAGAGATTAGATGAGTGGTAGGGCAGGAAATGAAGAGGAGGAGGAGGCAAGGTTGGTAAGGAGAGAGGAAAAAGATTGAAGGGAAGGTGAGATGCGAGGAGAGGAGATACAGTGAGGTGGAGAGGGAGAATTAGCTTAAACAAAAGGACAGAATTAGACGAGAGGGCCTTAAAAACGGGAGAGGAAAGTTACACAGGTTGGAGTGGAGGACAATAGGAGAGAACTACTAGAAAAGGAGAGGTGGAGGAGGTCGAGTGGGGAGGATACAGCGTGAGAGGTCAGAGAGGCTGGAAGGAACGGGGTGAGTGTGGAGGAAGGCAGCAGGAAGAGACGGAGATAAAGAAAAGGGATGAAGGTGGGTAGAAAAGGGAATCAAAAAGAGGGATAAAATGCCGAAGAGAAGAAGAACAGCAGTAGAAGAGAGACGAAAAGAGAGACTAGAAACAGATAGAGGAGGAATACAAGAGGAAGAGAGGATATATGATTTAAAGTGAAGAAGAGCGACAGAAAGTTGAGCTGATGGGAGATAAAGAGGAGAGAGGAGAGGAAATAATGAGAGGGTAGGTGGACAGGAAAGGAGAAAAATGAGGAAAATGTATGAAAGTCAGATAATGAGGAAAGGCAAAGAACGAAGGACAGACGTGAAATAAGAGAAGGGGGAATGACTTGTGGAGGAATAAAGAAGAGCCAGAAAAAACTGCAGGAGAAAGTAAAAAAGAAAAAAACAAGAGGATACCTTTACTTGTATTACAACACTGACACCTCGTGGTCACTTGGCTCAACTGCACCCTGTTAAAAAATGACATGGGCCACAGAAACAACACTGTGTTTACCCTGCTGCCAAAGTGAAGCCCATATCAAATGAAAATCAGACCGCAGCGCGTGATGCTTGGCTCGGATCCGAGCGAGGCTCATGAGAATCAAACGGTGGGACGGGCCGCTGATTTTCAAAAACAGCCTCGGCCAAATCCACCTTGGCAGTAGCTGCTCTGAGGTGATGAACAAGAAAGAAACTGATGAAAGATGAAGCAATTAAACAGATTTTAATGGGCCAGATGCTGCAACTCGCTGGGACCATCTGAAATATTCAGTATGGTAATTTTGTAGAGTTGGGACTGATTAGATCCAGTATCAGTATTTGGGGGCTGATACTGAGTTAATTCACTAATTAGATATCGACCTCACATCACCGATCAGAAAGACTGTCACAGTGATTGTCACGCGTTCTGCTCAAGTGTTGGAGTTCCTGTTGACGAGAGGCAATAGGAGCGGAGTTGTGATTCCCTGTCAGAGGAGCTGACAAGTTCTGTCCAATCTCCAGGATTCATGTGCCTCGGCCGTGGCCCCGACCGCGCTGGAGAAGGCCTATCAGTTCGGACTGAGCAGGAACAGCCACATGACCTTCGCTTTCGATGACACCAAAGTCAGAGAGAGGTACGTGCTCAGTATGAAGGATCACCTTATTGTTGTATTCTGTGGTATTGGAGCAAAAGCTGCTTGCGAGACGTTACTTTTTTTCACTCTGTTTCTCACATGACTAAAAAAATCTACAGATTGCTTGTTCTTCACAGGTAAAAAAAAAAAAAAAAAAAACTCATTAAGATTATCCCAGCACAACCCTTTTTTTCATTTTTTTTTTCTTCTGACAAAACTTTTTCATTTGATTTAACACGTTAAAAAAAATAATAAATTGCTGAATTTTTGCAAAAAGAAACCTCTGAATTATTTTGACCATGTTTTAACGGACTTGAAGAGAACTGAGAAAGGTTATCCTGGCAAAACCTTCTTTCACCAGATCTCAGCGGCACAGGAGAGAAAACAACTCAGAAAATGAATCACCAGAAATGTCATTTCTATTTTTGTTACTCAGTTTAACACATAACACACGTGTGTGATTTTCACAGACACCAAATAAAGTAGGGAATTTATAAAGATTATTCCGTGAATTCTTTTTTTCATTGGGTTTCACACATGAGGGGGAAAATAAGATATAAGACAGAAGAAATTTCACAAACTGACTCCAACAAAAACAAAACAATGAAAAGATAAAGAAATACATTTTATACAGATGTACTTGTATTAATTCTACGGTTCATGTGCACTTCAGGTGCTTACATGATGTAATAGTAAAAACTTAAAGACTTTTGCTGTTCTGGGGATGAGTCCGGGGCATTTATTCTAATCACTACTCTTATTAAGCACGATATCAGTGTCTTCACCCACTTAAAATGTTTGCACTCTATTTATATGAATATTCACACGCCATTTATATTTTTATAGTTTTATTATGTATTATGTTAAGTACTTTTAGTATTGTTTGTTGTTTGGCAAATTCCTTGTATGTGTAAACTTACTTTCTGATTCTGATCCTGCTGTCGAAATCCAATGCATCTTTTATTATCCCTCAGTGCTGGAAACACGTGTAAAAAAACACACACACACACACACACACACACACACACAAACATCCCAGTAGCAAACAGTCTGGGTCCTGGAGCAAAATTTATGTGAAAGGAGATTTTCAGGCTTTTAAATAAACAGCTGATATATAATGTTCGAGAATTAAGCGCATCCATTTGTAGGAAAAATGTTGTTACTGTTGCAGGAAAGTGCTTCACATGTCAGTATTCTGATTAAAAATTGCAAAGCATCGCACAGAAACATGATGTTTACAGCACCTGAGATTTGTGTTTCTGTCTCAGGCTGGTACTGGAGCTTGAGCTGAGGACGAAGGAGGAGTCAGGCCTCGTCCTCTACATGGCGAGAATCAACCATGCCGACTTTGTTTCCATACAGGTATCCATCTACTGCTCTGTCACTAAATACGTTTCATTATTTTCCCCGTTTGTCCCAGTGATCTTCAAAAGTTTAATAGCATAACACAAGTTGTGTGTGAAAGCAGTCAAGCTGTGCCAGTAAGTGTCTGCACAGTTTACGTCAGATTTACAGCGCCTGCTTCTTTTTATGGAATTAAGCATCTGAATAGATTTTCTTGCCAAGGTGTGTCAAAGTGTGTAGAACATAGCAGAAGTTGCGACTGCTTTCTCAAAGACCGATAAGACCTGAATTTTATTATATGGCATTGTGCAGCCTGATACTCCCCATCTGTTCACATCCTTCCTCTGTTTTCTGTCTGTGTAGAGACTGAACAGAGGCTGGAGTTGTTTGTTTCACATGGGGAATATTAACGCTCTGTCTCTCTTCCCTGCAGATCAAGGATGGACAGGTGTGTCTGGGTTATGATCTTGGTCATGGAAACATATCCGGCTGCGTCCCCTTCTCCATCAATGACGGGAACTGGCACAAGGTTAAGACAGTTAATTCTTCATTCATGCTCGTTTGGCAGATTCTTTATTAGTTCGGAATATTAAGTCATTTTGCCTCATTTGTCACAGAAGGTCCCTTTTCTCTGGAAGAATTAACCCCTTTGTTACAGATAATAAATACTTAATCTATATTTCAAGTGAGAGCACATGAAGGCAACATTCGTCTTTTTCTTTACATCCAAGATCCTGGAAAAAGAACTGTGCTCTGTTCTTTTTGCCTTTTTTTACCCCCCCAATGTTTATTCATATCTTTTCTGTTTCCTTCTTGTTTGTTTTTTTCCCCTCAGATCCGTGTGAATCGTAGCAAGCAGAGAAGCGTACTCCTAGTTGACGGACGATACAGTAAACAGATGCTCAGTCCAAAGAAGGCACGTTATTTCCTCCTGTGTAACTGCACATACACATAGCAGCATGGCTGACAAAGACAAATGATTCAGGAATAAACACAACTGTTGACAGAGTTTGTTTTTTTTTTTGCATTTTTGTTTTCTTGTTGTGTTAATAAGTTGTCTTCTTCTTCCCAGGCTGACCTGCTGGACGTGGTTGGAGTGGTGTACATCGGCGGATTACCAAAGAACTACACCACCAAGAGAATAGGACCGGTATAACACACAGATACACACTTACATCTCTGAAAGTGTGTCAGTCAACATAATTCATAGTTCGACATGAACGGTGACAATGCGTGTTGTCTGGCCAGTGTTTACTGAGTGATTCCTGTCAGATTAAACCGATCATTCTTCTGTTTCTAGATCCTCTACAGTATTAACGGCTGTATCCGTAACCTTAAGATGGTTGGAGGTCCTGTGAGCACTAAATCAGCCACCACAGGTACTGTATTTGTATTGTATTTTATGAGTTTAACTATAATTTCTGTAGTTTATCTTCAGTATTTGTGACAAAGTTGGTGTTTAGACATTTGCGTCCCCTCTCCTCTTTGCCTAGGTCGCACTGAGTCTGTCGTGGAGGACTTCAAACTGAACATGGCCACGCCCACGTCCGCCCACATGGTGGGAAGATGTTTCGTCGCCACAGAGGAGGGCACCTATTTTGACGGCACTGGCTTCCTGAAAGCAGGTGAGATGAGATGACGATAAGCCGTTTGACTGATGTAGATTTTCAGAGTTTGTTTTTTTCCCTTCTCTCGTTCTATGTGTAAACAATAATCTCTCTCTGTGTGTAGTTGCTTCGTACAGAGTGGGTCTGGATGTGTCGATTGCATTGGAGTTCAGAACCAGCAGAACCAGTGGAGTGCTCTTGGCCATCAGTAACCAAGCCAACGATGGACTGGGAATAGAGATCGTCCAGGGCAAGGTAAATTACAGTGACTGAAGGAATGGCCCAGCATCTTGGCAAACACACTTATTCACTTTCAGGTTAAATAATTAAGCCGAAAGACTGATAAGGGCAACTAATTAGAACACCACATCCCATTTGTTTAATCCAGACAAGAACTAAAATGTAAAAAACAACAATTTAGCCGCTATACAGGGACTTGTCTACCACCCCCTGTAAAATGCCAGTTGTCATATTTGCCCTTTTGTACGAATCAGACATAGTGAAAGCTGTTCATTCAAAAACTTTAGAGGTGCTGGAGAGCAGATTTTGATTGTTTGGAGTGAGCCAGGCTGGCAGTTTCACCCAATTCCAACTCTTTTGCCTCGCTATTGCCTTAAAGTGATAATTCAGGTCTTTTGATGTGGGATTGTCTGAAGTGCTTATCTCTAGTCAGTGTATTACCTGCAACAGACGCCCGTCAGCTTTCCAAGTGTGGAGAAGCAGCAAGTAACACTACAGGGAAGCAGATTGTTAAAACAGGACCGACAGCAAGACATATTTTAGCCACCTAAGTAAAAATATATCGTTGTAAGTGTAGATAATATATTGAAAATTGTTGGTGCTTTACATTGCCTCAAACAGCAAGGCTGGTCTAAAGAGCAATTTGGCAGACACAGCTGCACGTAGGAATCCAGATGTTCTATGGTTAAGGGGAATGTAGCACAAAAGGAAACGGCCGAAATATTTTCAAAATATAGTGTAAACTTAAACAGATATATATTTTTGAAGTGTGCCTTCTATTAGGTGGTTGAAATATGTCTTGCTGTCGATCGCATCCAGCTTTACGATGCTATACTTGCCTGTCGCTGCTTCTCCACACAGGGGGAGAGCTGATGGTCATCTATTAACAGTAATACACTTACTAAAGATAAGTACCTCATACAGCCCCACATCAGAAGACCCGAACTTTCCTTTTAAAGTTAAGACTGTTACAAAAAGATCTCTGCAAACAGAGATCAGTAATTCTTTCACATATTCCTTCCGCTCCCGCTAGCTGCTCTTCAACGTCGACAACGGAGCTGGACGGATCACAGCGGAGCACGTTCCCGAGGGGCAGGGCTTCTGCGACGGCCAGTGGCACTCCGTCACCGCCAACAAGCTCCGCCACCGGTTGGAGTTGGTGGTCGACGGGAAGCAGAGCAGGGCGGAGAGCCCGAACGCGCGCTCCAACACGTGTGACACAAACGACCCCATCTACGTTGGAGGATATCCTGGTACGACTACATTATAACACACGCATGATAAAATACTTGAACAAAGAAGCCCATTTTAACTTTAAATGTAACTCATCATCATTTTATTTTATTTCCCTGTTAGATGGAGTTCGTCAGGCTGCTGTCTCTACCAGCACTTCCTTCAAAGGTTGCATGAAGAACCTGAAGATCACCAAAGCTTCTAAGACCATGGATGTGCACTTCAACAAGGCTCTCGAGATTAAAGGCGTCCAGCCCCTCTCCTGTCCCGCTGCAGCCGCCTAAAGCTTCCTCTCCTGTAGTTAGCATAACAATAATCAGATTCAATGTGCCTGAAACACAAAACCAAACTAACGTAAAGTCATCCCGTTCGTTGAAATTAAGTTTTGCGGACAGGTGCACCACTGAGTACAGCCTATACCTGTGATTAAATAACTTCTAA
Source organism: Acanthopagrus latus (assembly GCF_904848185.1). Taxonomy (NCBI): domain Eukaryota; kingdom Metazoa; phylum Chordata; class Actinopteri; order Spariformes; family Sparidae; genus Acanthopagrus; species Acanthopagrus latus. The sequence continues at coordinate 10,862,255 of NC_051060.1, read as the reverse complement.
ATAAGCGATCTTTTCAACAGAAGACATATGGAAACATCCGTTTCTTGTGTGTCTTAAAAACGGAAGAAGGAAAAAACACAATTTTCAGTCGACACCTAAACTTTTCACGGTTGAGGCCTCAAAGTGTCTTACGTGAAGGAGGACATTAGTATTAAGACCTGTGCTGTGGTTACAGGTGCTCACAGTATTAATTATATTTGCAGAATGTGTGATTATGTGAACATTAAAGCAGCTTTGTTTTTTTTCAGTTCCTCTTGCAGAGTTAGAATTATTTTATAATATAAGTCGTATTTTGGCATGAGTTGTCTACCTTTGTCCTTCATAAACCTTGTTCCCCGCATTGGTCGAGACGGTCTTAATTCATGTCTCCGCTGATGTTTCCTTTTGTCATAAGGCATAGTTATTAGAGTATTGTCATTAAAGATGAAGTTGAACTTCAGTTGAACAACAGAAGCGGCCAACAATCTGGTTTTAGACTTCTAAAAATGACAGTTTTATATCTGAAGGCTCTGAAGCCAGAAACCCCTCGGTTCACATGTCTGATATTTATTTCACTACCTAGGTATCTAAGCAATTACATGTAGAGTCTACTTGATAAACCCTCCTGACTTGAATGCCAGTAGTAAAATTGTTTGTAGAAACTAAACCTGTCAGTAATGCAGTTCAATTGAAACTTTACTGATGCCTCAACAAACATGAGGGTGAGAGCATTTTGTATGGGTGCAATATTCCTTTAACATTCCACACTTGATCAATTGATTTGATTAACATGACAGGCCTTTTTTCTCACAAGCTGCAGCTTGTGTTACTTTTCACTAGTGTTGAGATATTAAGTTGAAGGTACAAGGTTTCTGCGGGACAGTAATTGCAGTGTATGTTCTGCATGGTGTGGCTGAAAACCCTTCAGCAGCTGTTTCTTAAATATACTCTTGATCGCATCACACAGATTGTCCTGTCCTTCTTTCAACTGCAGAATATGATGGCAAGTTATGAAAGACATTTGTGGACGTAATCCCACAAGTTGTTTCTGGTTGGGGCTGAATGAGATTCTTAGAGTTAAATTTTTGCTTGATACATTTTCAAGTAAAAAAACAAATAAGTAGCCTTAATGGTTAAGATTCATCCCTGACAAAGTTATGATGAACTTTTAAAAGAAACCTGAAAAAAAAAAAAAAAACAAACTTCTGATGTTGCTTTTTCCTGGAGCTCCACCAGATGGTGCTGCTGCAATTCAATCCCAACCGACAGGGCGGCACAACCACCACCAGAGAGCTCTGTGTGTAAGGGGATTAGAACTTCTCAACTGGATGTGCCAAATGAGTTCCAAGTTAATTATCTTACTGTCTAATAACAATTTATAATAACAGTTTAAGAGCGCATTCAGCAGGCCGCCCACTAATCTCATCGGTATTAAATTGAAGGACAAAAAAACTGCATAATTTGAGGATTTAAGGAAAGTCATGTTAAAACACTTACAGCTGTTTCTCACTGAAAAAAACCCATCTTGCGATCATTGCCTGTTTAATCACTATAGTCCCTGTTATTGCACAAAATATATTAATTCACTTTCAGAAATGACACGACTGTTTTCCCGTCCATTTTACCTCAACTACCAGCATGCACATTCAACATGCACTAGATGGCGGTATGTGATCGCAAAGAGTGAAAATGTACCTGTTTGATGGAATCAGGACTCAACATTCAAAATCTGATGTTTGGCGCCACAACCCCCGGATTATTCTGGAACTTGACTTTTTTTTTTTTTTTTTTTTACCCCCATTTCATGTGACATAAAGAGGAATTTCTTCGCAGCTCCTGGAGGAATTAACAGACACACACATGAAATAACGGGAGAGATCCCCCCTCGCTGTTGTGCATTCCCCTTTTATTATCGTGGTCCTCTTTACATAAGGTGAAGAATGGTTAAGCCCACTGAACCTCGTCGCGGCCTGCCTGAAGTGGAATGTTCAGAAGAATAGAATAAAGCCTGACATTATATCAGCTCACGCGCTTTAAAGTCGTACAACTGTTATTGTAAAATGATTGATTTTAGTGACGACAAGATTACACCTCTGTCTGCTCAGTGCGGTTGTTACAAGGCTTTTTTTTTTTTCTTTTTTGAGAAAATGCATGCTGAAAGTAGTCTGTGGCAGTGGAAATACATGAAATAAGTTCTTTTTTTTTCATGTGAGGTAATGTAAGAAATAGATGTAGAATAGATCCTTTTGTGCCTGTACCGACACCTTACGTTTGATTTTCTGCAAACGTCTCAGACAAACACTCCAAAAACACCTACTGCTGCCAGATGTTTTAAAAAAATAAATAATTTCCTGTTTTCCAGGAAGGACCCACACAGAGCAGGACAGGATGTTTACAGGAGAAACTGTACAAGTTGTCAATCAGTCTGTAAATGACAGTTTCCACTGAATGATAATTAAGATAATTATGTGAAATGTAAACACACTTTCTAACCAACTAAACCACACAGAGGTTGTTAATCTTGCGTCGCCCCACGTTAATAGATTGATCAAAAAGCTCTCATGATAAAAAGTTGCTGTACTGCTCCACCATTAAAGCACCAGTTCTGACTGGTGTCGGTGACTACGTTCACATGCACACTAGTTATCCAACGACAATATTCTTGATTTTAATAAAAGTCTCATTCTGAGTATCGCCTTCCAATTTAAGGTCTCGTAAGTGAGATTTCCACACCTTTCTTTTAATGTAGATAAAGCAGGTCAGATAAATACTGTGAAAACGTCACACCGCCTTAAAGAGACAGGCACTAAAAATATGGAGCGTTCAGACAAAAGGGTGAACAGAGGTGCTGCAGCAGTGGACGACATGGGTACCATGATGTGCTTTTTTTGAAAATGAAAGCATGTAAACATCTTCTAGCAGACACCCTAAAACACTTGGACGTCACGGCAACAATAACAGTTACTTCCGGGTCGTGAGACTGGCAGTCGATTTGCTTTGCGGCGGTGTGAAACTGGCAAACTTGTTCGTTGGTGTTGCCATTTTTAGCCGTAACTAACATTTAAGAACATATACGTCTTTTTTTTCCCCCCAGAATAAGAGCAAATAAACATGACATTTTGTCCATGTAAACGTAGTCGGAGTTGGTGGACGTTCAGTTAAAGAGTGCACATGTTGAGCGTGAGCCCTCGTCATCCCTTGTTTCACCCCAGTGAACGATGTGAGATAAAACAGCTAGCTACAGCATTACTCTAAGTCTCATTTTGACAGCATTCAAGCATTCCATGTTTATACCACAGAAATTAAAGCGATAGCCACCTCAGCTACCATATTAACATGAGTGTAGATAGTAGAGAAACACAACAAGAGAAGAAAAACGGCGAAGCCTGGCGTGGCGTGGGCTTCTGGGTAGAAACCTCCTAAAGAAGAGTAGCATTGTTTATCCTCTACGCCGTGACAGCACTGTCCTGGTGTCAGGTCTGGTGACTTATTGCATGATGTCAGTCCTCTTGAATTGCTCCGAGGTGAATTTTTTATTTTTCTTTTTAAAAAAAAAACACGTGGTGGCGGTTTCCGGTCCGGCAGTCGAGGCTCGTTTGGCGCCCTCACCCGCCACCCGCAGCCACGCCCAAGCACCCCAGGGTCCTTTTCCAACTGCTCCCCGGGGGGAAGCCGCTCCTCCGGGTATGGTTGCTCCTACTCGTCATCCGGGCCTTGTCAGGACGACTGCATGAGGCCCGTCAGACGTTTGCCCGTCAGTGACTTGCCCTGGTGGGAGGCAGACAGAGGGAGGGGGGGGGACAGCTGTCAGAGTGCCTTCTGGTTAAAAGTTTCAGAGATTCAGTGTGGGAGGGAAAGTGAGAGAAAGAGAAAGAGTGGTCTCCAGGAAATGTGTCTCCTCCAGTTCTGCTCCCAAATATTGAGCCTTTTCTTTTCCTGCCTGGATGTGTTACAGCAGCTGCGCGTCGCATTAACAATTTATGCTTTGATGAATGCAGTTTAAGGGCTGAAAGCAGAAGCGACGGGACACTCACCACGCTGCGGGTGAACTTCTCCAGGGAGGTGCGTCGCCCCTGCTCTGTTTCAGGCTGGAGAGTCACAGGAAGAAGAAAATGTTGGGGAGAGAGAGGAGTTCAACATTTCAGTCATCAAAGCTTCGGCATATTTGCATGCATCTCACATGGCTTTCAATTCCAAAACGGCTGTCAGAAGTCGTCAAAGCGATGTAATGCAAGAATCGCGAAAGTCGCGCAACACTTAGCGCTCGCCTTTCCGCGCTGCTGCTTCACGGCGAGGTCAGTGAGAAAATATATGGATATTTTTTCAGAGTTTTGGTTAAATTATACCACTATGAAAGGGGACGACCCCTTCAAGACCCTCAAAGGCCATCAAACGTGACAGGATATTTTCAATGTGCCAGATCAGACTGTGGTGATTTATCTCACGTTACCGTGGCAATCCTGGTATTGGGACGGTTCCATTTATCTGATGGAGACAGAAATGGACGGACGCTTGTAATTCATTCACGACTTTGCTCTGAGGGTATTTTTAAAACATGGTAGCGGTCCAGTCCAGCAGCCGAGGCTCGTTTGGGGCCTTCGCCCGCCTCCCACAGCCACGCCCAAACACCCCAGGGTCCTTTTCCACCTGCTCCCCCGAGGGTAAGCAGTTCTTCTGGGTACAGTTATCACATTACTGTGGTGATGTAAACATGCTCAGTTTATCATTAATTAGAAATGCGGACAAGCTGAGCAGAAAATAAAGGTCACCTGCATAAAAATTGCATCCAAATCACTGAGGAGAAGTTAAAAAAAAAACACCCTGGTCTCCCCTGTGCAGTCATTTACCTACGAGATGATGACAAACACGGACACTCGCTTACTTTCTTCCTCGCCATCAGCAGGTCCTGGTAGATGTTGGAGCGCAGGAAGCGTGCGTAGCTGTCACTTTTCATCAGCTTATAGATGTGGCCCTGAACGGGGTGGCGGGGGGAGAGGCAGAGAAGGGAGACACACATCGGTTTAAATGTTAGCCAGAGGGAGGGAGGTATTCATCTGGGTATGTATGGCTCTCTGCCTATGATGTACAAAACCTGCTAACTCAGCCGGTAAACTAAAGGAGGCCGTCGCTGAGGGAGAAAGATGGTTGCCAGCTATCTGACAGGAGAAATCTTTTCCTTTTTTATTTTTTTCTTTAAAACTCTTCTCAAAGCCTGTTACAGGAGAGGTAATCTGATAGACACCACCCATCAGCCCCCCCCACCAACCTTATCTATCCAACGGTGTAGGCGAATTCTCTAGAAATCATTCCACAGTATAAACCCATTAGCTGATACTGGTGAAGCGTGTAAGAAAGACAAATGGGGCGGACAAGAGAGTTTCTGCAGCACTGACGCTCACCACCTGAGGAGCAACATATCCATTCTGAATTGTTGCGAACTCTTCCTTTAAGAACCAGGATTACTTTCTCGCCCTGTCACTGAGTGTAATTGACGAACGCGTCAGTGGTAGATATTGTGTCTGCGAAGGTGTCTGTTAAGGGATTGGAGTCACTTTTTCTTCAATTTTTCCGTGAAGCGTTTGATGAGAGAGTGGATGTTAGCAGTGGATTCCCTCTTGGCTTCACAGTGGGGTCCACAGAAAAAATGAGAACGGCTTTAAAATCATTGTTATTGAACAACCCCAGAGGGCCCGTGTAATGAGGATTTGACTGATTTGAAGGTAAATTCACATGAACTCCTCTGTGTTCCTATTCCTTCTCCCTGACCCTCCCGTGTCTTGCTCACCTGCGCGTCCTCGTAGCAGTATCGTCCGGGGTCTTTCAGGTTCTGGCTCGTGCGTTCGTAGCTGTGAGAGTCCAGGTTGATGGAGCTGGGCGCCCCCTCCGCCAGGAACTCAGCCCAGATGTCCTGCGCCCTCTGTGCCACGTCCTGCTGGGGCATCCTCTTCAGGTCCTGCACCGCCAGCCAGAACCTGCGATACAAATCGAACCCACCTCAGACAAACATTCGATTGAGAGAAGCGCTGGGGAAGAGCTTTTAATCAGAATAAACTAACTGGCCTTAAAAGGACAAAACAGCAGCATTACTTTGCTTATATGTGGCGGAGATATAGAAATATATCTAGAAAACACGGCATAAAAAGCAACACATGAAAGGCATTTTTCTTTTAAACTTAAAGAAAAAGTTCTTCACCAGCCATCTTTGACTAAGAACAATAATTAAAATCCCATAAAGGTTCCTATGCAATGAAAATGTTGTTCCCTGCTCTGGTACGACTCAGTAACTGGAGGTCTTCTGTCCTCTCAGCTCATAGAACCCCTGTGACTCAACTGTTAGCCAGACAGCTAACACATTACGCTAGCAACTATCAAAGTCAATAACTCTGCATGTTTGACACACCGTGAATCTCATTCGACAGCTTGTTCAGCTGAGTTCTTTAGATGAACACTTTTCCTCTGCAGCAAAAGCACCACAGAAACTGTAAAAAAAATGAAATAAATTTTTTTTAAAAAACGAATGAAAGAGAAAAACACAGGACATTGATTTTAATACTGCAAGCGGTCTTACAGCTGCCGGCCCTGCAGAGGATCAGGCTGTTTAAAGGATTCACAATCAAATCTCTCCAAGAGTTCCCAAAGAAAAAAAAATATTATGACTGAACAAGGCTCACAGTGAGAGTCCGAAAACGGTATTATTAATGACAGAGATTCTTCAAAGTGTGAAACCTGAGAAAGAAAGGACTTCTGAGAGTGACTCTCCGGTATGAGATAGCTCTTGAGTGAGGGCCATGAACTGTGTTAAACACCAGAGGCAGCAGAGAGCGACGAGGCCGACTCCCTCCGATATGAGTTTATATCTATTATTGATCTGTGGACTGGTTGAAAAATATATAGAGGGGAACACCTCTGGGGTCTACCTCTCCCTCCATATACTCCTCACTCTCTCCATCGGTAGTGCTCTTTTCCAAAAGCTCCCTCATAAAAGCAAAAGCAATTAAAATGTCCGGAAAAAGAGGGGAGAAGGGTGAGGAGGACCGATGGGACAGCCGAGAGGTGAGAGGTGATAAGGGGTGTGTGCTCTTGCTCTCGTATCTCCATCTGTAGCCCAGCGGTATCGACGGCCTCCACGATATCTCTCGCAGTTCATTCCCGGGCTTTCGATGAACGAGGCTCCCTCCTCGCCCCTCCTCCCCCCTCCTCCCCTCACATCACAACCACTTATTGCTGCTCTGCTGCGAACGGCCTGAATGTGATGTAGTCCATGAATGTGCACGCCCAAATGAGGGATGGATTTAATATTTGTGCTGAATCAATGAACAACAAGTCTGTGAAATCAACAACCTCATTACATTACGGGAAAAAAACACATGCACATTAGCACACACACACACACACACACCAGTTGGGTCATCTCTAACAGCTGCGAGGGACTCCCCCCCACTGTTTTGATTCATGGGATATGGGTGATTATACATGCTGCTGCTGCTGCTGCTGCTGCTGTTTGCTTGCTGTATGTTATCTCTGGGCGCCGGGGGCCTGGATGTGTACGAATGTGTATGTGAGTGTTTATCTCATGTAACAGAGGGGCAGCCATTGATTTTCAACTGCAAAACGAGGAGATGGCGGTGAGAGGGTGAACGGGCGGCTGATGGTCAGGTGATCATTCAGCCCTCTGTGTGACGTGCGATCGATTATGCCAAAGATGCCACAGTGTACGATAATTTGACAACTTCCTGATGTTTGTCAGGATAGCAAAACATGAATTTTAGGCCCAATGTGACCTCTTTTCAGTCAACCATTGCTGTTGTTGGTTGTGATGATGAATGCGGTTTGGCTGTAGAGTCTCCCGCCACCGCTCAACACTCATTTGCAGCAACTTGGAGGTGAAGTTTGAAGTTATCTCACAAAGGCACGCTGCATCCAAATGAAGCTGCTCCAAAGACGCACGTAACACCGGTGTGTTATTCTAAATATGTGTTGTGTAAGATTGATCGAATTGGTTCACTCATGATTTGTTTCTGCCTGTTTACAGTGTGCAAGTGGGTTGCAATTGCAGGTTGGAACAATGGGGACAACAAGGAGAAATCTGTGTTTCCTGCCTACTTCCAGAGCAGTGAGAGCTTTTGAAGAACCGTTGGCCTCCGCTCATAATGTGACAAAAAGTGTTGCTGGAAATTTGCACAGAACCATGTGTCGGCTTTTATCTAAAAACAGAATCTCTCCCTCAAGAATACTACTTTTCTTTAAATGCATTCACGAACCCATAAATGTCAAATGCACCCCCGCTGTGCGCCACATGTTTTTGTCTTTTTTTTATCTCTCACTTGGAGAAAAGCGACTGTAAAAGTTAAAAATAAATAAATAAATGAATAAATAAAAAATCATCATAACATAAAAATGTTGGCGATGACTTTAGAGGCATCTCGCGTGCTCACCGCAGGTTTTCTGAGCTGAATTCTGATTCCAGGAACTTGAGGAAGAGCTCCTGTCCCGCCGGGTCCTTCAGGGCCTCCTCCAGGGAGAAACCCCACTTCTTCACCCTCTGCTGACTCGGCTCCTTACTGGGAGAAGATGGAGAGAGAGAGACAAAGAGAGAGAGAGGCGGCATAAACATCCACCTGATGCTTCTGCAGGGAGGTCAAGATTAAAAAGATTAGAAGAGATTGTATTATAGTTGAGAGACGCTCAGTGAGGGGAGGGCTGACAGATGGAAACAGAGGATGGGATGAGACATTAAAAGCCGGGAATTCGGGAATTGATACGTCTCAAAGGGATGATTTTGATGCGATATTGGCGTCGGGAACGTTCATCCGAAATCCAATCATTTTAATCTCCGCGGGTGATATATTTCATCCCCTTCTGCAATTAATCAATTCATCTGAATTATTAAGCCACGTTAGGCCCAATGATTACATGTCTGCTCTAATTAATTCCTGCATAATTCAGGCAGGTCGGCACAGTGCAACTTGTTGAGCGCTGTGACCGCTTTCTAAAACAGGTAATACTTTAGTTCATTACCCTCAACACCTCTAGGTAACATTTCAGCGGATGATCAATAATTTGAGATTGGCCAATGCACATAAACCGAAGGGGGGTTCATTTGGTTTGGATTGATCGAGTCAGGTGAATGGCCTCTGAATTTCCCCCGCTACTTCAGAAAATAGCCAATTACTCAAATGAATTACCCATAAAGCTCCAGTGCTGGACTCTTCTACTGCAGCTTTGTGTTTTATTGTATTTCATGTCAAAATACTCTTCTAAAAAGAGTTTGCAAAATCTATCGAAGTACAAAATCATGATGGTTCGGGACAGAGATTATTCAATTTAAAAAAAACTGGTTTTATCTGACTTTGATGTGCAGTTAAACTACGACAGTGAAGAGGAAATGTTCACCGGCTGTGAAAGTGAACCTGCTTATGTACCTGGCCTCCAGGTCCCAGAGAGATGGATCATCGCTGGTCCACGGGTTGGACGGTTCCGGTGCTGTCACAAACGGGTCGTACTCCATGAACTGCTCGGTGTAGCTTATCAGGCTGACACACCGACAAACACACACACACACAGACAACACAGGGCACAGATGATAGAAGAGGTAAGAGGCACAGCTTGTGGAAAGTGTACAGATAAAAAGTTTAACAGCAACATTTTGACCAGTTGTTCGAAACGATTTTGCCGTTTGCCTGATAACTGTGACTGGAAGGTTTTCAGAATCAAATTAGAAATAAACAAATTATGCCGGTAAAGGACAGCAAAAAGTAAACCTGCTCAACGCTTCCTCTGAGACAAAGAACAGTATAATCTTGCTGCTGGAAGGAGTTTCCTTAACTTTATTATATTTATATATTTAAACTAGATTACCCCCTCTAATAACGAAAACTCTAAATTCAACTTATCTTACTGTCCACTGTTGTGTGTGTTAGTATGATACTGAATTGTGCCACATGAATTTCACACATAAACTGTATAGTTTGACCACTTATTGGTAGATCAGAAGATGAGCTTTTGTGTAACTTCTGAGGTATTTGCACCTAAAAAAAAAAAAAAAAAACACCATCAAAGGCTTTGAATCAGGACAGCAGAGCTTGTAAACCAATACACAAAAAAAGTAGGCAAACAAATAATCCTAACTAATCAGTACTCTATTGATTAGAGGACGTCAGACGTCAGACATGCAATCGTTAGAGCAAACAGAAGTCCTGCACAAGGCAACAGGAGCATCAGGACCCTGGACAGCGACAGCATGAACAGAATCCGTCACAGCAGAGTTTGTCCGGGTGTTTATGCAGAGCACGTTTAGTTGCAAGGAAATCGTTAATGAGTGCAAAATAAAGTGAGCCAGACGAGATTTAAGGGCATCTAGGAACAAGTGGATAAGCCAAAAACCCACAAAAGGGAATTATTATCTGCAAAATTTGGAAGGATTGCATCCTCAGGCTGAAACCTCCAACCCAATCAACAGTCAGATCTATCTAGCTGGAAGTGAAAGCTTCATCTTATGAGACAGTAAACATCTTCAGGCCTCCTCCCACTGTGTATTGTCAGAAACTCTTTTTTGGGCTTTGAATATGCACTTGATTTTGCACAAAATATTGGGTTTTTGCTGATATGCATATCGGCATTGAAAGTGGTAGAAAGAGTTGGAAAGAATTAGCATAATGGATAATATAAGCTTTTTATCTTGCCTAAATGCAGAGAACATCAAGTCTCTCCTGCCGTGAAATTACCATATCATCATGCTTCCTCTTATCATATTTGTCAAGGTAACAAAAAGATGAAATCCAAAATCCAAAATAGAAACAACAAAAGGCAGGTAACAAAACTTGAGAAATCCAAGAACAAGCCAAAAAGCAGAGCAAAAACCCAAAACAATGCAAAGAATCGGGAAAAGAATCGGCAGAAACACAATACAGGAAGACAGGACAAGAACACACAGGCAAAACAGAGCGCTGAACTGACGGGGGGGGGATCTAGGAGTGAAAAGGACAGGAAAACAGACAAAGAGAGGACATGAAAAGTGCAGCACGACACATGAGGATAGAACTTCAAAATGAAACAGGAAATAACAAAACTCAAATGCTAACACCATGACAATATCAGCTGAAAATGCAAAATTCTTAAAAAATTACTTAATGCTGTGTGCACATTATTAAAGCTTCATCCCCTGTTCACTGGTTCACAGTTTAAAGCCGATACCGATGATGTGTTGATATTGTCGGGAATCCCTACTGCAGTTCAAGTTTTCCTCTTTACATACGTCCGTATACACAAACAACGAGAGTTCAGTGACGCACACTGATGAGACTGCAGAGACCAGATCTGGCACTGAAGCAGAAGCAAACCAAGCAAGTAGCTGCAGCACACCCACATGTTTGGAAGTGTTCCTCTACCTGCAGAGGTTCAGTCAGCGCATTTATCATGTTTAGTTTCAGCAGCAGCTCATCTTTCCGTAACAGCTGGATTCTGACAGAAAAACATTCCAACCTACAGTACTCTCATATGTTTACTGACCCCAAAGAGCGGTTATGATTGACAAATGACTCTAAATGTGAAGGGATTAAATGGGTTTTTAATACTGGTCGTTCTTGCTGTTGTTGTCCACCGTGATCGATGCTGTTTTGGCATGCTGTTTCGTGAAGTGTTTAGATAAATGCCCCCGAACTCTCCGCTTGGTGGAGCATCAATTACACTCAGCTCGGCGCGTGAAGTCGGGGAGGTTAAAGGGTCAGAGAGGCAGAGCAGCGCAGCAGTAATCACGCTTCTCCGCTCTGCTCAGTGGGACAGGACAGACATTACTTCCCAGCAGAGCAGAGCAGAGGACAAGAAAACACTGGAGAGAGGAAGGACAGGACCAGACACCACTGAACACATGCCTCATTCGTCTCTCACACCGTAGATAAGGCTGATAAAATTCAAAGAAATAAGCCCACGTTAAATTCAACAAATACACCTAACATTTGTGAATTTCCTGTTGGTGTTCCAGTCCCCCCAACCCCCTTGCACTGGGACATTTAAAGGTGCAATCTGTAGTCTCATTCCCAACTTGTTGAGTAAGGGCGCTTTGGGATGGTGGCTGATCCATCCTACAATCCCATATTATAGATAAGATATTGCATCAATATATGACATGTTGGGAATGAGACTCAAAATCAACTACTCTTATTAAACAACATAACTAATGTGCATGGACACTTTAAATGAAATATATTTAAAAGACAAATTACATGAATGGTACAGGCAATGTCATGTAAAATTCTCAACTATATTATTTTATGTTTTTTTCCACACAACCATCAGGGGATCCCCAGAAGTTAACTTAAAAACCTCCCCTGGGGGTCCAGATGTCTATGTTCCCTACAAATTGGATGATTATTGCAGCCTGGACAAAATCTATTGAAGAGAGAGGCTTCATTTTGCTCACAAACACGTAAGTCAATATGATATATCTGCAACAGGCCAATGTCGCCCAATGATAACAGCCAAGTGATTAATCAGGCACGCCCTCGTCTTTAATGACAGCAGGATGAAATATTTCCACTGCAATGGTAGAATTCCTTCACTTATTTCTAATAAAAGTAATTACATTCTAACATTTTTAAGACTGTCCAGAGACATTTTTTGATTGGATGGAGATTTTAGCGGAACCCATAGTTATTGATTTAATCCTGGTCACTGGACGTCATTTTACAGCATTAGGTTTGGTGCGGCAGCCGTTGTTGTTCTCTGTCCGCAGGATGCCAGTGACCTGCACGCTGTGTAACAGGCGCCGACCTGTGCCTTTGTCTTTGAACACCTATTCCAAATTACAAAGTCCAGAAAACAGGGAGAAACCACCACCTACCTATAACCTATAACCCAATTCATCCACAGACCAAAACAACAAGAGAGGAAATGCTGTGAAACCGAAGCCTTTTATGCTAAAACCACCCCAGCTTCAGGTCTCTCCTCCCCTCTGCCGCTGCTGTAGTACAGATACAGTAAAAGGGAAGTCAAGAGAACAAAGGTGTGTCTGATCATAAATGGTCAGAGAGAGCACAACACATGGGAGAGCAGACAGACGACCTCTTTATGAGACCGTGCAGTGTGTCTTCCCCAGCAAACAGAATGTGTAGTTTGAAAAGATAAAGATTAGACAGTGTTTTCAGTGCCGCTGAGAGGATCATTTCCCGTACCTTTCAGCAACTTTGGACATCTTCATACAGTGACGATCTAGCTGAGTGTTCAGGAATACGATCTGAAAGAGAAGATGACAGTCTGTGTTTGTTCGTGCTGGTTTTGTGAGAGAACGGCAAACACAATTATGCAGCGAGTGCCTGGAATCTTTCAAAAGTGTATAATTGCAGCACACGTGTACCCTGGTGGTGCTTAAATAGATATGTATAAACAAACAAGACCACTTTGTGAGTTGGTTGGCAGCCTCAGTAAAAATGTTGCTGATCATTTTCTCACAATTAAGACCAATTTTCCCATGAGCAAGATGCATCCCGTCGCTTTTGGTGGTCCAGCTTTCTGTCTGCCTGTGTTGTTTTGCGGTAATAATTTATCTCCCTCTGTGCTTCAAAGGCAGTACAGCTGTCCAAGATTTGACCCAAGAGGCGAGCGAGAAACTAGCCTGCAAACAAATAATGGTACCAACAAAAATGAAAAAAGAAAATCATCTGGACAAACCTTTCACTCAGCTGTTTTCACAGATAATTTGTCACAGAAAATTTTGTCCACCATGGAATATATTTTTCAAGATTATATATTCTTAACAACCATCAAAATATTTCCTTCTCTTTTTTCTCCAATGTAAACTGTTGACACTTTTTTTTTTCTTCAAGATTTTATTTTGCACTCTTTACAAAACACTCTTTTTTTCCCCCCATCACACCTTTCTATTTTCTTTTGTTACAACTTACAAATCAAACAAATGGAACTTTGGAAAATGACGCGAAGCTGTTCTACAGATAAAAATATCCAAGGCAAAAATCCCCTTTTTCACTTGCTTTTAGCCATAAACACGGGAAAGAAAACAATTCAGATCAGACTTTTTTCTTGCCCCTCAGGGCTTCTGTCAACAACAAAAAAAAATGTATCGGGGAGGCAATCAATCTCCTCTGCAATGCCTCTCTGTATGAGTAAACACCATACAGCACATTACAAATATAGATCTTTTCTGAGGTGAATCGATCTTCTTTTTTTGCATATTCGTCTTCCATGTTTCAGATTCTTTACCTCTTTCTCCACATCCTCCTTGGTGCCTTTCCTGCAGTGGTGTGAGGGAGTGTGTATGGGACTCTGACACTGTGTTCCCTCCTCGACCAGACCGTACACTGACTGGGCCGTTAGAGGAGAAGTGGAAGAAGTCACGGAGAGAGAAAATCTGCACTTATTATTTTCCTGCAGTTTAGATAAAGCATGCAAACTGCCAAGAAGACCGCAGTGTTGTAAAATAAGAGGGATATCATTTCAGCAGTTGCTGCTGTAAACAGAAATCAGTAAGTGTAGCTTTTATAAAAAACAAAACAAAACAAACAAATAAATAAATACTTCATACCTTCTTAACTCTATGAGGGTTCTTCATGCGTCTACATTTCCTGATGTCCATCTCAGTCGTGTTCACACATCCGGGCTGGAGAAAGAAAACATTATTACAGTCAGCAACGGTGAGATTCAGTCTTGCATTTCAGGTATATCTACTTTATTTCACAGTAAAACCCAAGAGAGCAGGGGAAAACAGAAAAATATGTGAAAGGAAGACGAGGTAGGCGGCTACAATCCATCTCGCAGCAGACGGAGGCTCACCACAGGTCTGTGGACGTCCCAGAAGGCTCTCTCCTGGCTGTCGAGGATCTTCCTCTCGGTTTTATCCTTTTTCCTGTCGATCCTGCGGGTGAGATCAGTCAGTGTGAGAAAGACGGCACGCGGCTTTCCTGGCGTCAGCGTTAGAGGTGGCAGTCGGATCAGGGTGGAGGGATGAGAGGGGAAGAGATAGTTTGGAGATTATAAAGTCTATACGTCCAGCAGTCTTTAGCAGTAATAAAGCTGATGTGCTCCAGGGGTTGATCTCCACAGCGTTCCTTTGTACGATGATGATGGTTTGTCCAGCATCTGTAGCCCCCGGCTACCAGAACTCAACCAACAGCGCAAAGTGAATAAAAACATTCACTCAGGATAGCAACTCAACCACACTTCGGAGGTATTTTAACTTCACTATTACTACTATTCTAATTTAATACTACTCTAAATTTACTCTAAAGGCGAAATGTCAGTTGCATAGAAACCATAGAACTTACACGCAAAACGTGATCTCTTACACATCTCTAGGGCTTCAAACTACGAAACCACAGCGGTTCAGACCAGTCGGCGTCCTCTCAGTAACTACTGGCTGCTAGAGAGGCGGCAGTTATGGGTGTGTTGGTTTAGAAACGACAATAGCAGCTTCCTAGAGTTCAGCTCTGGTGCTGGCAGCATCAGTTATACAAGAACTGGATAGTTTATTTCATTGAAAGAGGTGCAGATGGCAAACTGAAGGCTTTACTTCGATGGCAAACATGTGTTCACTCTTCTCTCAGCAAACTTCAGCTACAGTTTGATTTATCACTTCCAAACCACCGCAGACTTGAACTTCATTACTAAACTGGCCAAAGTGTCAAAGCTGAACACGAGCAGCTGTTGTATTGGATTGCATTATATTTTTCACGGCGTTTAACTTTAACATGTTACCCACTGGTTCAAGTGTATTATCCACAAACAAATCAAAGAGGCGTTCAGTAAAAGCAGGTTTCCATCTTCCATTCCTTAGTTCATCTTCTGTCTGCCCTTCACCATTCCCCATATGTTGCTAATGCATATTGTCTATCATGGTTGTTTGTTTTTTTTTTTTAAATAAATAAATAAAAAAAAGATTTATCATGTCATCTACCTCTGGAGCACAAAGCCGTAGACGTGCGGCGCCCTGACAACACCGGATAGGTAATGTAAGAAATTCTATTACAGGAGGGTTAATGGAGTCTGTCAGGAAGACTCGGCGCTCGTGATATGGAGGGTCACGCTGAGGTTGTTCTGTATTGTTTATCTTTTACCTGAGGTGCGAGCGACATTACCCTGTGCATTGTGGTTTCACGCGTTGCCGTGGCAACCGAGCGCACTTACTTGACCTGGGCCTCGGCCTGCATGTAGATAAACTCCCACTTCCTGGCAAAGGCTCTCTGCAGCCTGGCGAGGTTCTCCTGTTCAACAGAAGATAGAGATGTTATGATCAAAAATCTCCAAGGATAAAAAAAATAAAAAAATAAATAATCAGATTCAAAACCAGATTAAATTTATGAAGTTTGACAGTTTTAAGATGCAGTTTATATTAGCTCATATCTTCACGGATGCGCACAAATCCGACTTCTAAGGGGTTGCGTTTTTTCTGCCCTAACCTCGACAGACAGATCAATACCAAGGAGATACAGTTTAGCAGTTCGGCACTCACCGCCTCATAATCGGCCAGCTCCAGCCTGGTCTTATTCTGCATGGTCCGCTTGCACAGGTAGATAGCTGAGTGAGAGGACAGAGGGGATCGAAAAACCAGGTGTTATCAGCGCACACACACTGCTCCCGCCACCCATCCACTCATCCATGCACCCTTCATCCTCCATGTACCTGCCTCACCTCCCCTCGCCTCCATGGTGCGAGTGTATAATCAGTTTTAGAGGACGGCTGTCCCCCCGCTCTGTGCTTTAGGATTATGAGGTGGAAGTGCGAAGAGGAGCCGAGCCCTAAAACTTCAACCATGGCTGCCTCTGTGACAAGATGGAGGGCAGGGAGCGGAACGGTGACTGACTAATCCTGTTGACTGGTCCTCTCATGCTCAGTGGGATGCTATTTATATTTACATTCAAATGTAGCCTGGTATAAGGTGTTTTTTCTTGTTGTAGCTGCAGTTTAATGTTTGAGCTGCAATGTGCAGAATTATTTATACTTAGACTGACAAGAGAAGGATAATTGCTGGAAATACTGAAACCTGAAGACTGATGGAATAATTTTAGCATGTTAACACCTGTTTAGCAACATGAAGCTCAAAACCTCATTTAAAAGGAACTCTGATTTGTATTCAGCTTTTGGATGAGAGTTACAAAAATGTAATATTGCAATTAAATCAATAGCAATTAAATTTACAGAATGAGCGCACCAAAAACACTTTACTGATGAATTTTGTTGCAAATAATGCAAACTGATGTTGTGAATGTTAGATGACCTGTAAAAAAAAAAAAAAAAAAAAAGACGCACATTTGCATTGATAACTGGGCAACATCTCTATCAACACCAGATTAATCCATTTGTTGACCGAGCACTGCTCCTAAGACATAGCAGAGGATGTGTCACGAGGAGGATTTATCACAAGAAATGTCAAAGTACTCCGTTCAGACTCTCACCATAGTCTGTGTTCTCAGGTTCCCAGCAGTTGGACGGCCAGAAATATGGTGCCTGGAGGGAAAACAAAGTGAAAAGGTGAGAAGCGAAGCATGCAAGGACCACAGTCGAGTGTCAAAACTGAGCAGGTAGAACGTGGACTGCCAGAACTTTCCAACAATAGCCGGAGTGACGTCGTTGACCTTTACGACACGCAGCTGTTTTGCCTCCGGGACGCAGCGGTGCGCGTGATTGCGCCGCACCGCTGCGTGAGCAATCAGAGTATTTCTCTCAGCATCAGGATCGAACGGATTCAGGACAGCTGACTCTGAAAAACTCCTCCACCAGTAAGACGCATCCTGAGGTAGCTGCAGAGGCGTGGGAGTTCTGCGGCAGCACAATAAAGATCGAGAAGCAATGAAAGCTGCAAAATAAACAAGAGGGAAGTAGAGAACTAAAGCCACCAGGCCGAGAACAGACGCTGGCAGGATTGTTGTTCGACACCGCTTGCAGGGTTTGGAATGGAAGTTTTTTTTTTAAAAAAAAGCAAGTTTAGTTGTCTCAATGAGGGCAGATCTGACATGGTGTTAACAATGTTTTCATTTTCTGTCCCTGTGTTTCTCTTTGTCAATGAAGGGTGACTGTCTTCATAAAGCTTCTTGGTTATGGGAAGCAGCCCCCCTCCTCTCTCTCCTTCTCCTCCTCCTCCTCGTCTTCCTCTTGTCTCTTCTTCCTCTTCACTTCGAAGAAGAGATCCAAGGTCAAAGCTCAGTAATGTGCACTACCATGTGGTTTAATTAAATTGCTCTGCCAGCTCCGGTGCAGACTCAGCCTTCCAACAAGACTCGGTGAACAGGAAGGAAGGAGATGCTACGCAGAGATCATTCTAATCTCGCCGCTTGCCGCCTCCACATTCCCCACCGGGGAAGGTGAAAACGCTGTTTCCTATTTTTAATTAGGAAATTCTGGATGAAAATGTCTCCAATCTCCAAACTTTAATGCCGCTGTCTTATCTGCAAACAGAGACAGAGGAGTGAAATGTCACCACACCTTTCTCTCCTTCATGCCTTGATGGGACTTTTAATTCTAGTGCATTACTCCGCTACACCGCGCCTCTCTGTCAGGCTTCCTGGTAGCCGCCTACTCAGCCCACGAACCAGGACCTGCTCTCCTCACTCGCTTGATGAATATTTTAACAGATCACCATTCATTTTTAATAGGGTCACACGATCCCAACACAGCGCTGAAGAAGCTGTAGATGGCAGACGAGACTTTTGTCATCACGATCAAGATAAGTGTGTCGTAATTCCAATACAGAGCAAGTAATCATCAACATCTGATTGGGGTCTTCATGAAAGGAGGTGACCCGACCATCAGATTAACCTCGCTGGACTTTTCAGCATCTCTGAAGGGATGAAAAGGGGATTAGTTTGAGTTTTAGGTCTATTACAAAAGGGGCTGTTTACATTGACTGGAGAAACTAAATGTAATCCATTCGTGATGAAGCCATTATTAGAAAATCTAGCTCTATCCTGCTGAATAAAAGATACACAGTTGTTGCATTCGAGTGGAATTTGAATTTTAGCCATTTATCAACCCTGTTCAACAGGCTAGAATGTCCCAAATCCACTACTTAATGAACTACTACTCTGAAAAATGATTTAAAAAAAAAACGTCATACCATTTTTATAGAAGCTGCTATGAGTAGCATAATTGAGACCAAGAATTAACTGCCAAAACAATGCTTTGAGTTAAATGCTGTTTTTGGCTAGCATTTTAAAAATCACAAGACGAACACACTGACATTAAATGACAAATTCACCCAAAAGTGCAAATTCAGTCATTTTCTACTCACAGTCATGACGATGGGAAAAGGCAAATGAAGTTTTGTCATCCAGAAAACATTTCTGGAGCCTCAAAGAAAAACAGTTACAACATTCTCCTGAACAACTGCAGTAGATGGGGACTAGTTTCAAAAAAATCTTTTTAAAATTGATGTGGGATCTAAGTGGTTCCGAAGTCTTGGATAACACTGGACAAGTTGTTTGGATTTTATTTATTTATTTATTTACTGTTTACATTCAAGAACAAGTCCACATCTGCATCATTTGTGTAGAGGAATCGTTCGAGGTTGTTTTACTGTGATGCTCTTGTGGACTGAAAAACCCCATCGACATGATGGTGAGAACCTACCAACTAAACTTTCATTTTGGGGTGAACTTCTCCTTTAAGCAGGTATAAGGTTTGCCAAGCTCAACCATCTGTACAGTAGTTTAGTCTGTTTGCACGATGATACACGATGGTAATCCTCTGACGACCATGAATGACTGTAAAAAGTCTCATTATACAATATTTCACAATATTTCTTCCCGTCAACACAAGGACACTGTCCCATCTGTTGTTCCTGTAAAATGTTGAATCATTACATTGACCATCTGGAAAACCATTATTACTGTGCATGAACTGTGAAGTAAAATCTCTCCTCTCCTGTCAGACGTCAGCTGGACGCTCCTCTGCTCTCTCAGCAGTGACCTCATACCGTACGTGTGATGGTAATTACTCTAACAAAGTTTCACAATCAATGCGTCAGCAACATCTGATATTCCGTTCAGGATCGGGTGAAAGAGGAAAAGCTCACCAAAGAGTCCATTACCTGTTTCAGCAGTCTCAGACCATGTAATCCTAAACCTGACCACAACCTTTCAGATTAACCTCAGACATTAATGAAGAACACTGTCACCGGCTCATATTCTGGGTTGTGATGACTCAGAGATACATCCACCAAGCGCCCTCTGTAGAAGCTCATGTTCACTGAACTCACTTTGTTGCACACCGAGTATAAAATCTTGGACTAGAATCTAAAAAAAAAGGACGCTTATCTTTTGATACTGAATGTACCCACTTCTCCTGTTCTATTATCACTTGTATGGAGTCATTCATAACAAGATTAAATTGGTTAGAGAATATTAAAAGGAGATAAAAAGAAATTAAACAGTCAATAAATGTGGAAATATAAAGACAAGTAACGATATATAAAAGACTAAGTAAAAGCTATTTCATTTCAGCATTTTACCGCTCCAACCCTAACCCAATAAAATTAAAATGGTTGGAATTATTCTCTTATATCTTCTTATCCATGAGTTTTGTCTAATTTCATAGCACTGTTATGACTCCATGCGCTTGACGCTCACCTGAAAGCGGTAGAAGGTGCCGTCGTCTTTGAGGGAGAGCACGTGGTCTGAGATGGGGAAGAAGTACCCCTGAGCCGCGATGAGGCTCCCGATGTGCATGGCCTCGGCTGTGACAAGGACAGAAGCGAAGAGCACAGATCACAGCGGGTTCCTCGAGGATCTGACACGAAATCAGGCCAGTGGAATCAAAACTAGGAACTCGTGACCGTTCAGAATATGTGAAAAGTTGAAAAAGACACCAACGTACCATCTTAAAAGGTCACACACTGGCGTCATGTTTTCCACTCGCAGTTTGCTGTATATTTAGACAGCCTTTTGCACCCCCTTTTTTTTTTAAACATCGCAGTGGATTTCAGCTATAGGATTCAGCCCTGACGTAGTTGTTGGGATGTAACGTGGATGACTCACTGACTGACTCAGTGTCCAGGCTGTGGGCTACTGTACCAACAACACTGCTCTCCCACCGCCAGGCCTCAGGTCAGGTCAGCAGATCCACAGCTATAGCTATCCAGTATTTTTTTTTCAAAATAACTAAAGAACTACCTCTGGTTTCCTTATTTTCCTGCTTATTCTGTGTTGTTTCTGCACTTTGCAATATTTCTGTTGATTAAGTCTGAACAGCTTTGGAGACAATCAATACCGCTACTTGCAAAGATTTGTGCAAACATACTGAAGCAGTATTATGCACCTCAAAAGTAAAACTTCAATGATTTTTCCTAATCAAAGAGCTGCAGCAAGCACCACACAGTGTGAATGACCCTGGACAATGGACTGCTGTTGGGTGGTGCATCTGACAGTCACATTAAGGCTTGAATATTGACGCTTGTTCTTGGTTGTCGTAAGTTTTCTTCGTATCAAAAAAAGTTGGGTTGCTGTGTAATACATTAACAATGTGATAATCTACTAATATGTATTGACATCTTGTCAAAATTAACGATTCAAGCGGGTTGGTTCAGGAGCAACAAAAGACTCAAACACACCTGTTTGGAGCTTTCCACAGGTAAAACAGGTCAATTTACAACAGGTGACAGCATCATGTGAAAGGGGCATCTTTGAAAAGGCTCAGTCATACACAAGCGAGGACGAGGCGAGGTGTCACATAAATGCAGTCATTTAGAATGCAAATGACTGCATTCGGTTTTTATTTAAGTTTTTGGAATCGAGTTTATATTAAATATTCATATTTTTGTACATGTTTCATCTGAAAAGGCAAAACATTCCTGCTGTCACGGGAGCCTTTCGCCATTATTTTGCACAATATAGTCTGGTGTCATTTTACAAAACTTACCTGGATCCTCGATGGCCAGGTTCTTCATCAGCCACTGTACGATGTCTGTGCCTGAATCAGGTCGGACAAAGAAAGACAAATGGCTGTTATGTAGAGTGGTCACAAAGAAACAAAAGGAGAGACGGGGTTTGATTTAGACAAAGAGAAGATGACAGTAAAGAAGTGAGAAAGACAAAAATGAAAAATGATGTTTTTGAGAATTGTATGGTCTGAACATATGTAAAATATGTAAACAGAGTCCTTTTCTTTATGTATTCCCATCAAATCAAATTCAAAGGAAATAACCATAAAGATGAATACAATTACAATATTGTTGAACTTAAAAAATGTTACTTCTTATTGTGTAATAAAGAAATAATGACCTTCGTGACAGCGTCATCTGAAGCACTTATCTTCAAATCCAAATAAGAATAAAGAAAAAGTGTGTGATAAACATGCTAAAAAGTTTTTGTGTGAGTGTGTGTGTGTGTGTGTGAGAGAGAGAGAGAGAGAGAGAGAGAAGAGTAGAAGAGAGAGTATTTCTTGATCTGTGTTTCCCCTCTGCTTCTCAAAGTCCCGAGGGAGGCCGGTTTAATCCTTCATCATTCATTAGTTTTCCAGCCCTCGGCACTCAGCAGCAAACATTTGAGCTGCTGTTCTGCACCATCCATCCGCCGCAGTAGTAATTGTGTTTATTGATACACTCTGCTCATGGCATGTCGGGTAATGCATTTTCCATAAGTGCATAGACAGAAAAAGAAAAAAAAAAACAAAAAAAAACAGAGGAATGTTAATAGCCTTTTTTTGTTTCCATCATTTGTTTGGGGTGTGTCAAAGCCTCCCACTGGGACTCCAGTCTGTTAAAGCGATTTAGATAATCAATGGGAGCAGCTACAGCCAGCAGGCAGGGTGCCTGACTCCACTGTTTACCTGTCAGATCCAACCCGCTCATAATGTTTTTATTCTTCCATTTCTAAGTGTTTATTACGAATGTTGACCGAGTGTGTTTTCACATTAGTTCCACTCACACACGTCGACACCTACAGTCACAGCTCTGCCGAAGTAGTCAGAGGCTGATTGCCTTGCTTAAGGGCACCTTGACAGTAGGAGGACGACATTACTCATTCAGTTTACGTACTCTATTTTTTTATTTATTTTTTTCTCTCGGCACTTCATACGTCGTCCTCCCACTTTTCTCCCCAGCGCTTTAGCTCTCCTGCCGTGATTTACTGCTGAAGAAAAAGGGCAGCAGCCCAAACAGCACTACAGTGGAATGCAGACACAACACATATTGTGTTTTGGGGTGGAAGGCGTGACTCAGCTGGAGTTCCAGCTTCTAGTTTTTTCCAACGGTGTTGCCATCTCTAGTCACAGCCGCGAATGTCCACTGCAAATTATAAACATCATACTAATGGGGATTGTGTTTTAAAAACACACAGATTTACGGGGACACTTTCACGCAAATAATAAATCTTGATAAAAGATACAAAAGATATCTTGTTTTACAGCTGTGAAGCTATGTCAGTATGTAATAGAACTACATCAATACTGCACTGAATCAAAACCAGGTTGCAATAAGGTAAAAAAAAAAAAAAAAAATAGAGGAGATGATAATTTCTGGAAAAGTTTTTTGTACCACATATTTATTTACGTAAAAAAAAAAAAAATGTAATATCAAATCCATGACATGAACTGGGAAATGTTCTGGATTCTGGGTAAATTGGAATTGGAAAGAGTCATTTCCTTAGAAGAACAGCTCAGTTTGAACGTAAAGTAAACATGAAATCCTTGAAATCTATGGGAAATAAAGTGCCGCTGTGCCTAAGTAAATCACAGAACCCAGTTACAAAAAATAACTTTTTTTTTTAATTTAACCTTGGCCACAATCTTTCCCCAAATCCTCGACCATAGAGGTGAAAAAACATATGAATCATTCTGGCAGCATAATCTTGCAGATGAGGATGTCAGAGGAGAAAAACGCCCTCATGGGTGATTTTACAGGCAGTTTCAAGTGAAGTGCAGCTTGTAGGTCTTACCTGTAACAACACTGGGGATTTTGGTCATGAAACTTTTGACAGTTCTTATGGGCACACCCTCCTCTTCATCCTGGATGAGAGTGACAATGTCTTCAATCTGCAGAGAAAGACCAGCAGAGTGGACAGACAGAGGGACAGAGGCAGAGAGGGAAGAGGAGATCGAGTTAAATCAAGGTGGATAAGACTTCACTATCACCACTTAGATGACTGATGAAACGTGTTTTATCCAATCATCAGTTCTGATTTCTCCTCCGCATGTAATGTTTTGACATGTGTCTCCTTTAGGTGGTCCGCCTCCTTCCTCTGCATTTAAGAGAAAATGCTCTGAACAGCATCTTTTCCAACTTTCTAAGAAACTCTCTTTTATACTGGTGGTTAGTCACCGTTCTTCAGAAGTCGATCCTTTCAGCGAGGCTGCCTGTAAAATCAGACACAGTAAGTGTGTGTGCTGCCCTTCAGCATAACGTGCCGTTGGTCTGTTATCACAACTGTACAGATGTTGGATGAAACACATCGTCCACTTTATAGATTAGTCACCAGATTCGAGTGCAGGTTACTGTTTTGATTGTGATTCTGACACCCCGTCTCCGCACAGCTGCTTTTTTCTGCTTTGCGTCAGAGAGTGGGAAGTGAGAAGTTCGGTCGCTTTGGAGACCAACTAACCACACAACTCGGCAGCTATATATAAACTCTGGATCCAATCCTGAACACACACACACACACACACACACACACACACACACACACACACACACACACACCCACACAGAGCAGGAGAGGCAGATACATATGGTTTCTTTTTCAACACATTACAGCGACCACATTAAAGAGAAACCCCGGAGTCGGACGGACACTGCGTTCACACGCTGAGGAAAAACACATTTCCATTTCTGTTCTAGTACAGCGTGCAGCACTGCATACATGTCCTCAATCTGTGTGCATCGTTCTGACCCTTTTAGCTTCATGAGTGTATTTATAATGTGCAAAGTAGCTGCTACTGGCGGACAGATCCTGCAGGCACCCACAGCAGGTCAAAGCTTACATGACTACTTCCACACTAGACAGAATCTACTTGATGTATAGTGCCTAAAATAGAAAGAACACACTCTGTATACGATACTGAATCTTCAAAGATGTCTTGAAACGATCAAACATTTGCACGTAAAATGATTGAAGTTTTGCCTTAGTATCATTTTTTGCTAGCGTGAGCATGTGTAGCTGATAAAACCAAGCAATGCCCAACTCCCAATACGTCACCCATAAGCCTGAGTGTTCACTGGTACGGCTTCATGTAGCACATTTCGGTTCTTTTTCATTCTTCTGTGCAAAATGGAACACCACAGCCCCTTTTTCTTTGTTTTCTGTGGTCATGTGGGACCTGTTTCATAAATGTGTGCTACTGCATAGACAGCCCAAATGGTCAAGTATGAGAGTGGCATCAATCATCCTCAAAAGACTGCGAATAAGTTCCCAAAATATTGAACTTTAACAGAGCGTGGGGTTACACTGGGAGCAGGGCAGACAATTTAGACAGGGTGAGCTTTTTGCCAGCTAAGTGCATCGCTCGGGGACACAATAAGTGCTTATATTATAGAAAAGCTTGAGAAAGTACATCTCATTCGTCTCTCACAGAAAAAGATGTTCCCAGACAGTCTGAGGGGTTCAGAATAGTTTTAAGAAGCTCAAAAAGTACATCTCACTTTTTACCCCCGAAGAAAAGATGTTCCCCTGCCAGTCAGAAGATTCAAACTGACAAGCCCTCTTGCTTTTACCTTTCTGGCCATCACTGCTGTCACCGTGTTCCCCTCTCTTGTTCAAAGAAACAGATCCTGGCCGCCTGCCACAAGCAAAGGCAGAGGCAGCTTTGGGCTACACGTCAGAATCAATATAATAATACGATTCTAACAGGACCTTGATGGTGTGTGGAGACAGCTGGTCAAATGACTTGAATGGCTTCCGCTGTCATGAACAATTCACTCCTGCCCCACCAATCAAAAGAGGTAGTCACAACAGATCTATTGCAGGTTACAACATCAGTCGAACACAGACCATTAGGAAAAGATGCCGGGATCGCCTCCTGCGTGTCTGACAACAAAAGACACAAAGTGCTACTATTTATGATCCTTAAAAAGGCAGAAAAAGTAAATATGCATCACACAACTTGAGTCCCACTTGTTAAAGTCTTAAGTAAAAAAAAAAACAAACAAACAAAAAACAGACAGTGCTAAATGGATTATTAGTCACAGCATTACGGTTGATATCATCACATCCCCAGGGAGAGGATTTCAAATTCACCACAGCAACAATCACTCGATAGGAACTGGGACACACTCTGAAATAACTTGATGTGCTTCACTTTAAAGTTACTAAGGGTACCTGAAATTAGGGAGGGAAAGAGATCTCACACTGCAAACCCTCACTTAATGAGTCAGCGAGCTGGCACCAGCTCCTCTAGTCTCAGCTGCTGTGCCTCCAGAGTTGTAGAGGGGGCACAGATGGGGACAGTACGTGAGCATCGGGGAAGTATCTAAAGTTAAACACGAACCATTGTGTTTTACCTTTAAACGATTAAAAAAAAAATGGCTTCCTTAAGGCAGAATGCTTGTTTAAAGGTCTGGGCGATGGTTGAGCTGGTAGCTGAGATGGTTCAAGTTAGGGTGAGACAAGAGGACGTGGAGGTATCCTCACAAGTCTATGCAACATACATAACATAACAAACATAAATCCCTACACATCTGTGTGTGTGTGTCAGCTGTGTGCTCATGTTATATGAGTGTGTTGCTGTTCTATGTGCACCCCAGTGGGAGCAAATTTCATCTGGCATATTGTGAGCTGCTCTATTTTACCCCCTGTGGGGCAGTGGGCTGCCTGATTACAGTGTTATTACCGCACACTTAGCATGGACCAGCAGGCAGGCGGGCAGGCAGGCAGCGAGGACAGGTGGGTTATGGGGTGACGAGGACTATGGTGCTGATTGTGGTGTAATGATCCCCTTGGGCAGCGGCATGGCCGTCCATTTGTACTTACTGTTAGACTATTGTCTGTGTCCCTCTGTAATTTTGTTGCTTGAGTGGTTACCACACTCGCTGCAGCCTCATGCACGACTGAAAGAAGCATCTGATGGGCACTGAAGAACAGAGATGGAATATAAAGATGGAGGTCAACTGTACGTGTCCAGGGGGATTTCATTTGGGGTCAACTGATTTCAAACCAAAAACACGTTACTCCTGACCAGTGACAGAACATTAAATAACCCGACAGTTATTCAGAGGAGATCTGGGTTTGAGCATCCTGACCGAGCCACGTCGACCCATGGGGAGAAGACACAATGAGCCGCAGCTGGACCCGCAACCAGGCAGGCACACGCAAAATCATGCTGAGGCCAACAAAAAGTGCTCCTCATTTATACAATGCCCCCTTTTTGAATTCCTGACACTGAAAACAGCTTCAATTAGCCTTTCCTGGCACAAAGAAAAATCTGTGGGACAGAAGACAGACATGGTCATCACTGTGGCCATAATGAAGCAGGTACTGTTTACACCCTGCTGAGAGAGAGAATGTCAGCCATGGCCCCGAGGGGAGGGGATGTTTGCACAGAGATACACGCACCTGGATAACACATTCTGAGAGAAAATTACCTCCTCTGGACTATGTACATCCAAACCTTCCCCACAGTGACAGCTGAACATGCTGCAGATCAATAACAGGCTGGCTGAAGGCCAGCAGGAGAACAGGCAGATACCTGATGGGTATCTAAGTCAATGATCTCGGGGTTCGATATTACAGTTTATTTTACCACAGCTTAGACAGTCCCTTGTGAAAATGTCACATGTGAACTAGACATTTAGTGATTTGCTATTTTCTCCCATATGAATGAAATTTCCTCATGTAAAAATTGTCATTTTTTTCCCCCCCACAAACTGGCAACTACCATGACTCTCGATCGCTGACGAAACACAGATAAAACACAGTGCCAACAGCCTGATACTATTGGCTGACTCACCTCGCTAGAAGCTGGAACCAACTATCAGAATTCTTACACAGAGATAGACAAAACAATCATTTTGGACCCCACAAATGTTTTGCAATGATTATTCACAATGATAATAATGATTTTAAGGATAACAGACTTTATTCATTTATTCAACTAAGATACTTATACTCTGCACCTTTTCTTCAAGCTCCTTTATGCATTGTTATCAATATGGTATCAGCATGTCAGATATGAATGAAGATTTCCACCTAAGAAATCAACATTTTTACATGCGATAGTTAGTTCCATACATGAAAACACACATTTCTTGTGATGCATTAAAAAAAAAAAAAAACTCCAGGAAGCTCCTCACAGGGTTTCATAAGATCCATCCATGGCAGCAGAACCAGTCAGCTGTCAGTGACTGAAGAAGGTGGAACATATCCAGTATACAGTTCCTGTGAAGAAGGGAGCAGCATTCGTAGTTCTGGGTGATCAGACTAGTCATAGGAGGCTGTGGGCTGATTTTGCTCCTTCCACAGCCCCTCCAGCATCTGCATATTACCTTCACAGGATAATCAAGTGCTGAGACACAACACTGATTGCAACATGTTCCCACATGCTTCAAGTGCCACTTGCACACCGACAAGGAACACTCGGACAGAAAGTCAAGTGACAACAGAAGGAAAAAGGAGATGGAAGATCGGTGCGAAAGGACTTGCTGATAGCCAAATGTCATCCACATAATGAGAAGAACGGGCTTAAAATATACAGCGTTTCGTCACAAAGCGGCGTTAAAAGAAGGCACTCCCATCTTGCCAGGATGATGCAGATACACACAACTGTTTGGAGGCAAAGGAACACCGTTAAGACATAAGCTTTTACAGATCTGTCACGATTGAAAAGCTTTGTTGAAATAGAATGTTCCTGCAACATAATGTGATTATCCTCCTTTCAGAGGCTAATCCGAGTTTAAATCCGTCGTGAGATTCATCATATGCACTCAATCCCCATCGATTTCATGAGTGTTTTTTTTTTTTGTTTGTTTCTGTAAAAAATAACCTCCGACCCCAAGAAAAATTAGCTTCTCCCGCAGATGATGATCATTAGGAACAGGGCTCCGATATCAAATGTGTCTGATGTTTTTGAACGAGGCCTCTCGCATCTCATCCAAATATTCCAAGCAGTTAAAAATAGCCCCTAAGATTAAAGTAGAGCTCCGGTGAAAAGGAACTTCTGGTCTTAAATAGATTCAAAGAAACTTAATCTGCATTTTAGGTCAATGTCATGCACATATTCTTCATGTGGCATATTTATTTCAGAGCTGTTTTTCACTGTCACACATCATGTCGGAGGAGAATCGTTATTCACACATCAGCAAGTATGAGTCGTTTATCATTATATTACCACAAACCTTCTCTTCAAACCCCCACCCTAATATTTGATATCTCGCTAAAAATAAGTCCATTATGATCCCTTGAAATGGAAAGTAGCTAATTTCATAAGTAGAGGTGCCGGTAAAGCGTTGTTACCGACAGACATTTTGTTGACACACAAGGTTCAGCATCTTGTTGAAGGTTTTTGAAATACCGAACAATTTCAAGGTCACAACAAGAAATTAAAGACTCAGTATTCTTCTTGTCAGACAAACTTGCTGCTACCGTTAGCAGCATCAGCTCTCTCTCACGCACACAAAATATGAATTATTAAGTTTAGAAGCAACGTTTGTACATAAAGCAGTTTGAGCCCTGGTTTGGTTCAGTATTAACTGGTGTTTTAGCCTTTGACCAGTAAAAAAAAAGAAAAAAAAGGCTTGTGATGACAGAGATGGTGAATCAGTACAAAAATCACTTATATCGTGCCCCTAGTTTGACTCAGTATTCATGTTTCTTTGTGTTTTTGCCATCCTTGAGGTCTAAAGATCACTAGTGTTTTAGGTTCAGTATTCACGAGTGTTTTGGCCTAATTTGTTTAAATACACACCAGTGTTTTTAGCCCTTGTCAAACTGAATGATCACTTGTGATTTAGTGCTAGTTTAGCACTAATTCATTGGTGTTTTAGCCCTCAAAAATAACAAGTATTTTTGCCTTATTTGGCTGTGTTTTAGCCCTTGTCCAGCACAAAAGTCACCAGTGTTTAAGAATGAATCTGGATTCATATTCACTGTTGTTAAACTCCTGGACTAGTGCAACAATCTCTATATAATAGTTTAGCCTTAGTTTGGCTCAGTATGCACTGACATTGTAGCCCGTATCCAGTGCATCAATCACGACTTCTTTAGACTCAGCTTAGGTCGGTTTTCACAGGTGTTTTAGCCCTCAAGTCAAACAATCACTACTGTTTTATCTCCAGTTTAGTTCTGCATTCATCAGTGTTTAGTCTTCTCCTCCTGGTTGGCTCATTAACCCAACACGATTTGAATAATGCTGCAGTTTTTAAGTGCGTTGAAACAATGTGTGTATGTAGTCGTTCACCAGGGTCAGTATGTTTAAACACACACGTGGTGAGAGCAGTGTGTGGCCATGCGTAGAGCCTTTGGTGTCTGTTTGAATCCGTGTGTGAGTGTGAGTGTGGGTGTATGAATAAATGTCATCTGAGGTAACCTGTTCCTTCACAGACCAGGCTTTCCTTTCTTTTCAGCAGGGCACTCTTCCTCCCCTGCAGTGCCTGGATCCCACAGCTGCTGCTCAGAGATCTCTGCACCACTGCAGATATCACATAGCTCGCTGTAGAGCGTATCACTATCAGCTAAGATTTGACTGCCAGGGGTCATTCCAGAGATAACTCTTATTGCATTTTATTATATGCCTCCATCCTCTACTCCACCTCTGAGAATAGAAGCTTGCCTGGGTTTCCCACAAAATTACATTTTTCAGCAACAAGATCATAACACGTCACGAGTATTTTCATTTGATATTCTAAAGGAATCATAAATGCATATTAAAAGAACATTGTGAGGCCACTAACATTATTATAGTACCAGTGTGATACATGATCTTGTAATCTGCTACTTTATTATTATACTGAAATCCAGCTTTTGAAATAATTGCCCTTTCCTTAACAATAAATACTGTATGATTTATTGTATTATCTTCAAATAAACTTTGAAAAAGGATCTTGGATGAGAAAAGATCAGCTCCCTAAAGGCCTCTGTGTGTTACGTAAGCTCACGTTCCTCAGTTGTAAGTCAGCTAGGAGGTATCTTGGTGGGAGTGCATTGTTCGTCCCTGAAGCTCCGAGCTAAATTTAAAAGATTAATAACCATTAATATCTATTAAGACTCTACATTACTCCACTCTGCGGGGGCCACTAAAATACAACGTTGTAAAGCAGGCAAACATAAACGAATTACTGCGAGGCACAGCCGTAATGAAAAGCAGAAGAAGTGGAAAACAAACACAAACAGACCCTGTGCTCAGCTGAACGTCTTCTACGAGCTCAACCCTCTTAAGCGGTTTCGCTTTCACTCCAAGGCATTCGCGAGTGTTTATTATAAGTGGTGGATGTAATGGCGTTTCATACAGCTTCCCTGGCAACGACTTTCTCAACAGCTAATAAACAAACACGTAAGTTAGAGGCAGGCAGACACTGATGAGTGAGAGAGTGAGCGCCTGTCAGCGTGCTTCAGGAGTCATGCTCGGAAAACAATAAAGAGTGCATCGATTAATGGTGCAGTAAATGCAGTGAGATGCACTACAGGGAACAACATAAGTATTATTGCTCGGACTGCGCAGAGACAAATCTTTAGTCTAAGGTCAACCTACTAGCCACGTGAGGTGACACTGTGATAACCAGTGAATTACTTTATTTTGACCCCTTTAAATGGAAAGCAGCCGACTGTATTTCATAAGTTTCAGCAGATATTACGTGAGGGCTGAGCACATGCTGCTGCCCGAGCTATCCAAATATAAAAACAGTTCACTTAAACTTCTTTGAGGAGGTGGAAATGAAAAGATTTGGTCTGTTTTTAACACCTTCACTTCTGTGAGTTTTACACTCGGCATGCATGCTTACAGCATCAGCTTCCTCACAGGCGAACTGCACTGAAATGACCCTGAAAACACACAAGCAAGAGATCAGAGGTCCAAGCAGGCTTCTAAAGTACAGCTACTACTACTCAGCCTCTCATGACAGCACAACGTGTTTATGAGCTGCATCAGCTCTCACACAAAGAATGAAGATGTGGAGGTCTGATAAAACCCATCAGCTAGCTCTTGTTTGCTGTGTCAAGCGTTTCCTGGACTAAGGAGTTTGATCAAAAGGTGCACAGGAAATTGTTCCTTCCTGGTGCCATCAGACTTTCTATCCATCCATCTATCAATCCATCCTTAGACAGACATGAGAATCACAAGAAAACCCCAAAGATTTCTTGTTTTCAACCACTGAGCTGCTCTTATTGTCATGGCACGTTCACATTAAACCCTAAAACAAATTTCAGTGTGTTTTGGCATCAAGCCTTTGTCAAAACATAGAATCTCAGCTGACAATAAAGGCATTACTATTGTTTAAAAGAGAGTTTTCCTGTTTTTTATTTAATCTAATGCGAATTAACCAAATCAAAGTTGAATAATTAATTCAAAGACATCTAATAAGTTCTGCTGAGTTAAATTCACTGAATGTAAGAGATGTTACAGGTCTGTAATCATTTCTCCTGTCTTACCTGGCCATATAGAAATCTCATCCTCAAACAATTTCAGTGTAAGAGAGGGCATAGCCCACAGTCTTCATTCCACCCAAAAATGCCTAACAGAGTTCAGTTGAAACTAATACGAGGCCTGACAGGGCCAGCTATGAATCTCTTCATCGCCAGAAGAACAATTACAGCAACTAACACCTCCTTCAAAGTACATACAGGCATTCGTGTATCAGTTTTAGAAAGAGACTTGAGATGTGAACCCATCCACTAAAGCTTTTGAATGCAAAACTGCAGCCAATTACAACAGGATGCACTTGAGTTGCTTAATCACTGTAATAAATAAAAAAAAACAACCATACAAATGAGGTCAGCAATTAAGATTAAAAATGCTTCACTCTAGGTTAATCCTCATTTTAATGTTAGTTTAGGGTGCATTGTAGTGTGTTTATGTCAATATTATGTTTCTTTCAGCCATGTTTGTTGCACTGAAAATCTACCCCACAGGCGATGCCTGCAGTGTTCCCGGGTATGACTCCCATTTCTCACACTCGGTGTAATATCTCACTGATGTACCGATCCTCAAAGAGCTATTCGCTATAAAAGGAAACACATCATTCGCACAAGTTTCCAGCACTGTGAAGAGGCCATGCAGACCTTTACTTGAAGCGTGCGATGATAAGGTCTGATAATGAATCTTCCCTGAGATGGAGATTGTTTAATAAAGTCTGAGCACGTATGATTCAGGAACATGCGCTTCCATAAGACTACTGCAATAAGAAGGACTTGGGTAATCTTACATTCACTCTAATGTCTTATGCAGTGCATTAGCATTTTTCTTGATTCAGGAGGAGGATCACCATGCCAACCTGGCAAAGGTCAAATTAGCTCATTAAAACTATTAAATGTAGTGACTTTGATCAAAATGTATGCGTGCATGTGTGTGGGCATCAGTCATTAACACACAGCGTCTTGCACACAATTACACACGGCAAATGAACCGCAATTCATAATGTGATGACGGAGATGGTGAAGCTGTTCATGTCGCGCATAGCGAACGCATGGGTTCATGTCTGAAGGTCAGACACAATGAGTTTTTGACAGCGATGATGAGTCTTACTGGTTTCAGCCCACTGCATCTGGCAGCAGGGTGATGTGAGTGTTAATGGAAGTGTAATGACAACAGGATGGTTTCCCCACAGCTGACTGCCACTGCATCTCTGCCTGACATACGATACCATCCCTGAGCAATTTATAAGACCAGTCAGGATTCTGGCCTACAAGATGGGAGAAGTCATCTGTTCTGTAGATCTGAATCAAATTATGTTGTTCCTCCTACAACCAAAACCAATGAAAAGATAATCTAGACACTCATCTCTGTGGCAAGATAAAATAATATTACTGATAAATCAGGCCAATGTGTTTGCAGTGTTTAACTGCTGCAGTGCCCGTGTCTACATCCACGCCATTAGCTCTGTGTGGCTGTACTTAGGCTCAGCAGTGTTCTGAGCTAACACCAAACATCAGCATAGAAAGCACTCGCAATGAAAATGCTCACGGTTTAAGTTAGAATTGGCACAAAAATGGTGCTAGATGAAAAGCTAACCCACAAGAAATGTCACTGATCAACCTGCTGGAGGCGCAAGAGGAAAAGTCAGGAGACCACCTCAGTCTTTATGATACATCTTGAGAGAATCACAAATTTCTGCACCAACATTTGCACCATGTTGCACCATCTACTGGATGTTGACGTATTTAACTTGATGAATTAAAACTTTAATCTGCTTATTGCGCCAGATGGAAAGTAAGGTGATGACCAAAGCCAGTTTGATGCATGTCTGTAGACATTCAAGACATTCAAGATATTTCTGGACCAAAACGTTGGACCACCTGTCCACCATGGCTATCCCTACAACAAAAATAAACATAAATGTAGCAAATTCTTCTTTAGTGCCTGTGATACTGTATCCGAGATCTATCAGGGACAAATACAGCTCACGAGTTTGTGTATGTCAGCTGGTCGTCTGGTCAGGACATTGATGACAACAGTAGCATACATGCCAACTTACAGTGAGTGGGTAACTTAACTTTCAACAAAACTATAACAAAAACATGGCAGGAAATGTCATTAAGTACTGCTTATAAAAACACTGGACATTATCCTATCCATCCATCCATCTTGCTCTATAAAGTTACAGTATTCAATTAGACAACGTATTTGTTCATATTTGACTGTATCCTTCTATAAGCAAGGGTGTCCAACAGTGTGAGAATTTATCTAAAGATAAGCCTATGGTGAAACATAATTCATGCCTTAATGGTGCATTTAGCCACAACGTCCTTGAAGGATATACCTTCCAATCTGATTGCTAATAGTAACACCTCAGATCTCCAGTAAAACATTACAGTGTGAGCAGTTTACTGATACTTGTGGTGGGAATCAGTTCTCCATGTGTTACCTTCAAATCACAGAAATTTCATCGGAAAAGAAGCACTGGAACAAAAAAATAGAAGGTATTAGACAAACTGCTGAAACAGGGGATTACAGCCTCAGCTGCCCAGGGTATGGTTAACACCTTTGGGATGTGACACCAGCTGCAGCGAGGACAAGGTGCCCTGGGCGACAGCGTTGCAACGGGCTATCTACCTGACTGCAGCAGGACCAAAAAGATTATCTGGATTTAGGCATGAAAGGCTATTCCTTTTTTAAAACCACATGCTTCCATCTGTTCTGCCTCCGCAAAGAATATAAAATAAGAAAAGAAAGGCTGGAAAAGAGCAAAGAGGAGGGACACGTAGTGTGACAAAATGCTATACTTCTTAAGAGAAGTAGAAAAGCTCCCTCATGTCTAACTATTTTCTAGTGAAATTGCTAGAATAAAAAGGAAGTGAATTAAGTGCTGTAACCTTAACCCCTTCGTTCAACTTCAGTGAGACTGAAATTACGAGGCTCGTCTACTTTGTCCATCCAGTTGAGAGGGGTTCTTAAATGACTGCATGGACAAATAAACTCAAGCAGCATGAATGTTTACACCAATGTGAAATCCATTCCATTCTCACTCCCAGTAAGTCAAAATGGCAGCCTAGTCAGTGGCCTTATGCCTCCAGGTTCGACCCTGTAGTTAAACTCCTATATTGCATGCTTCTGGTGCAGTAGCAGAGAGGGGAGAAGTGCTATTCTGGAGGTGGTTGGATGGGTCATTAACAGGACCAGGTGTTTAAGTTTTGTTACATAAGATCAGGCAACATATGTGACTGAAGTCATGTCAGTTTTGTAGTTATTTTAACTCCAAGCATGATCCAAGCAAAATAGTTTGTGCCTAAACCTAACAGAGCAATTTATCTGCCTAAACATACAATCGTATTTTTGCCTAGACCAAAACTCAGTTGTTATGTCGTAACCTTACCAAGTCGTTGTGTTGTATGAACATAACCATGTATGTTCTTATCTAAACCTACACGTGTAGTATTTGCGCCTAAACCTAACCAAGTAGGTTTTGTGTACTTTGAATGCCTAACCACGGAGCCCCTCATGCGCAAAATGAAGCTAAAGGGTTAGGCAGCACGTCATACATTGAAGCTTAAGGCCGCAGACCAAACTGCCGTATCTGACAAGCTGGGAATAAGAACCTGTTTTCTGATCACACCATCAGGGTTGTGTGAGCAAGACCAAGACTGTTCATGACTGACTTCGCTAGTTTTTGCACATTTTGTGGTACCTGTGGGTGGAGGAGGGGACCACACCTTTACAATTTCACTAGTACATAATGTGTAATGACAATTGTGCAGGATATCAGTATGTTACTTTCACTACATTGTATATATAAAACTGCTTTGCCACATTTAGTGTAAGATTACAGTTTACACAACATGCTTAGGTCTAGCCACTTAAAAGGTGTCAATGGTTCTGTAATATATCTTAATATATCTGATGCCTACATGTAGTCTAGTGGTAATGTGGTGCCTTGGAAACAGAAAGAATCAGAAATTAAATTCCGGAGATAAAGCAGCGAAAGTGCACTCATTGCCACTTGAAAACAAGGCTGGAAATGTGTCCTTGTTTGAGTCCCAGAAGGACAAACAGCTTCTTTCGTTTTAAGTGTCCAGGAATATTTTTAGCCACTTCTGAGGAGAGCTTTCAAAGTCTTGTCTTGTTCATGTCTTGTGTGCTGAAAATAATTCCCATTTTGTTGAGAGATGTGTGCTGACGTCGAGGGCTGCTTCAACACTGTGATTCTGGCTAATGCTCTGTTGATTGCCCTTTGTGTCCTGAAGGACGTGGTGGTCAATCAGCGAAAGTTATGTGAACAAAACAACTGATGGTATGTGGTGATGTGGCTATTTGGTCCATGTTGTTCCAGTGGCATGGTAAGTTCTCCCTAGCGCACAGTATGCGTTACAGGTGTGATTTCTCCTCTGAAGCCTTTACAGTTTTCCTGTGATATTAAGGGTCAGCTCTTACTGACATGAATCAAAAGTAATTCAAGCAAAGAGAATCTGCTCTTGATGAAACTGCCCCCTGCGATCCTAAACGTACTTCCTGTCACACTACATTAAAATCTCTACCTGACAGGTAAAGCAGAATGTTGCAGGCAGAAACAACTGATGAAAGCTACTGGTTCACTTTAAAGATCCACTGGGTGAATTTGAGCCGACTGAAACATGTTGAGCTGTGGGGCTGACGGTCATCTACTGCAGGTGATACGCGGACTGCTATTCAGTATAAGTACTTCAGACAACCCTGCATCAAAAGACCTGAACTATGAGTTTAATCTTGTTCTCCAGGTGGAAAAGTGGTCTGTTTGTTTGGTTCAATTTCCATTTGTTTCTTATCACAATGTTATGCTTAAAACCACTTGGTTTGTGAGGAAAAGTTGCAAAGAGGGCTGGAGATGTCTCGACTTCTGGTCAAAAATATCAGTCTGTGGTCCCAAGTTGCCCCCAGGTCTACTTTAATGTATCCAGTGAGTACCATGCATACGCATTTTGAAACGCCCTCGTCTCTGGTCAATAATATCCAGTTTAACACTTAAATGCTGAAACACAGACTTCACAGTTACTGGCTTGGAAGCCTCAAACACCACTTCTATCCCATCCACCTGCTGGCATGAATATCAGATAATAAACTAAGCAATGTGAACATGATATGACACAGTCTATATGCATCTAGTACATAACCTATGACAATCAATTTGAGAGCATCAGTGGTTTTCAGATACATTAACTGCTAACATTTCATCCTGGCGACTGGGCTGACCATAATGTCCAAACGCTCCAAGATAATAACTTTTTTGACTCCACTCTACTTAACAGCTATAAAAAAAAAAGGCTAAGACAAAGAGCAATGTGATGAATTCCGGAGGCAGAAATGTTAAGAGATCAAAGTTCTCATAAAAACCTGTGGTGATTGAGCCTCCTGTCTGGCAAAGAACCCATTGACCAGAGACATGCCGAATGTGAACTGAGGCCAAACACTCCCTGGGCAATAATCAATCCAGACAAGTTTTCATTCCTCTCAGCGAAGGACACCAACAGAGCTGACCTCACATCTCAAAGCCAGACACATCCA
Source organism: Acanthopagrus latus (assembly GCF_904848185.1). NCBI lineage: Eukaryota > Metazoa > Chordata > Actinopteri > Spariformes > Sparidae > Acanthopagrus > Acanthopagrus latus. The sequence continues at coordinate 10,824,227 of NC_051060.1, read as the reverse complement.
TACCTGGCAGAGAGCAAGCAATCATCACAGGGGGAGGTTGATTATTTTTCTATTCTCCCTGTTCACTCATGGGAGTCCAGTCTGCCTATAGCAAATTACATCATTACTGTGATATGAAATAACAATGTGCCCCATTTTTGAAATTCACAACTGGCAAAGACATCCAAATATTCCAGAAAAATCAAAATGATTTTGAAGGTTTGAGTCATTTTGCCCCAACGGATGCACAGGAAAATAATTCAGACTGAAAAGAAAATGTACATGACGCTCTGAGCGTCCTCAATCAGCTGTCCTCTTTCCTGAAATGAAATTACTTTTTGATTATTGCAAATCAAGAAGAACAAAAAGCAGCACCGCCAGTCTCACACACTAAATGTTTCCTTAACTGCAGATGCCTGTGGCCAATAAAATTGGCAAATGCTATTTTAAAATTTCCTTTGGGGAGGCTAAACTGTGCATGAAATGGGCAAGAGTGCATTTACAAAGAGAAACTTTAATTACTTTGAATAGAAAGTGTTGAAATACAGTCAGAGAGGGGGAAAAAAAAACACTTGGCATTTTCTTTCATAGATCAGACTGTGCCCATTTCAACTTCATTCTTAGTTTGTCAGAGAAATCCATTAGCCTACAATTTACTGCTCTCCTGCTGCACTGTCAGAGTGAATAGGGACGGGTACGTGGGCGTCCCTGGAACAGCACTCATTAAAATCTTTTCATCTTACCTAACACTAAGGGTTCAATAAGAAATAGCACTGATAGAAGAATGTCAGGACTCTTTCCAAAGCTTTTTGGGATCTCATTAAAGCTTTGAAGTCTGTCAGAACGGCGACATTTGTTGGAAATGCATGCGTTTTTGACAGAGGACTGCCCAATTGTGTAACTTTCATTCTAACTATCGTCCAATGTATAAAAATGTGTTGTACCACAACAACATTTGTCATTAAACATCAACTACACATCATTTTAACTAGAAGTTAGAAATGGCAACTTCCAAACCATCCTTAACACAAAAAAACGACAACACTGATTCATTGAAGTGGAAAACAAACGGAAGTGGAAAACAACCGATGTTTACATTGGCAGTGACTTCTTGTGATTTGTAGACTGTAATTAAGACGGGAGCAAAGGAGGAAGTCAGGTGACATCGTATGAAGAGCAGGAAGGGTGACTCACACATGAGGTTGCGGTAGATGGATTGGTCAAACACAGGACTAACCAGAGGCAGTGTTAGAAACCAACAGTCAACATGGACTTATTATAACTGACATACGTAGGTTAACTTATGTAACACGCCCACGTTCATCAATGAAATACTTAACTCCTTATTTATTTCTAGAGCTAGAGCACAAGAGCAATTAAATTGCTTAAGGATTTCTCACAGAGAGGAGGGAAGTGGCTTAATGCATTAACTTTGGCTGACAAATGAAGAAAACAATAAGTCGTAATTACCCTACATACCCACACGTGTGCATATAAACTGAACTATACACACAGCTAAAACACAAGGTGTTTTGTCTTCACCAACACACACACAAGCCCACGCATTACCTCTTTTTGTCTCTCGACAAAACAATCTGCCAGATCTGGCCAACGATACATAACTACGGCTCAAACCTCGCTCTTTGTTTGAGGAAAAAAAAACAAAAAAACAACAGAATTACATTACATCAAACATGTAAAACCTGGCTGCGACGTGTCGTTCCGAACACTGATCATTTCACATTCCTGTTGATCAGTGGGTGGCACAGCAGTCGGGGACAGACAGCTCCGTTCTGTCGGATGCCGTGCCGATCGGGCATGATCAGAGACCGGATCAGAGCTAATTTGCAGGATTAACGAGGGGGATATGTGGGGTGTCGATGGCCACGACTCCAAGTGGCCTCCCCCCCACCCCGGGGAGCAGTTCATTGGCTGTTGGCTGAGTGCAACAGAGAGGACTGAGATCTGAGAAACAGGCCAAAGCCTCCAGCTGGGAATGAAGGCCGAAACCTCAATAGCCCTTAAGGAACAGCTCTTTTTTTTCCCTGTTTATATCTCTTCTTCACTCCTGTGTTGTGTCTGAACTGTGTCTCATTCAGTGACACTTGTCTAAGCGCTGAAGAATAGGTACAGGAATCAGGGAAAGCTGCAAGATTAAAGTATTCATCAGAGATATCTTTGTGGCTCCTTGGCCATCTCTTTGCCAGACGGCAATATATTGAAGATACTTGAGCAACACAGCTGCTGTGAGTCTGGAGTCAACAATCTGCCTTGACACCATCTGTTACACACTTTTATCATTGAACGCTGGACTTGGTGAAGTATTCTCTGAGGACCCTCAGCCTCACCTTTTACATTATGTCTCTGTGGATGTCGAGAAAAAGTATAAGCCTATTCAAAAAAAATTAAAAAAAAACACCTTTGGTCTTCTGTGTAAAGGCTTTGATTTCTTTGAGTGCCAATTTTCAGCTCTGCGCTGTGCTAATGAACTGGAGCTGTGAGGCGATTAGCAGGGAAGAAATTCTGTCTCTAAGCCGTAATGTTTTAATGCACACAGGCTAAATTCCTGCAAGACGTGTCTGCAAATGATTTATATTTTTTAATTTAGTCCCGTCGCTGAATCAGTTCAAACTTCTCTGTGTTACTTTTTTTTTTTCATGATTCGCAGTTTTGAATGTGCACACAGAGAGGAATTACAACATCTGACATTAATCTTTCATCAGACAAATTTTTGCCGCTCACTGCGTGGACAAGATTTCCTCCCGGCTTCTGCGGGGGTCACACTTAAGATACAAGTTCACACAAAGATGATTTTGACACTCCATCGCCGTTTACATCTGCTGGGCGAGCCCTTTGAAGCTGGTCTGATGTAGTCAAGAGCTAATACAACAGGGAAGTGTATGAATTTGGCTGTTGATCTATTGATGATGGACTACCGGGGTAACGTGGGAGTGTGTGTAACTGTCTGTTTCAGTGACAAACAACATGTGGATTGTGCATGGGTTCAAATGTGTGTGTGCTTCTGTGATGCCTGCACTCATACTAGAGAGAGACTGGGGTTCTGAGTAATTGTGGGCTCCCCTACAGATTCAACAACAATGCATGCTGTCTACATCACATCCTCAGAGGTCCAATTAAAGTGTGACTGAGCTCTCTTTTGCTCTACCTGCCCCGCTGAAATAGAGCCATGACACCATCCGCCAGAGAAATCATTCATCTTATTGTTCTTTCAAAATAAAGCACACCGTAAAAAAAAAAAAAAAATCAAAATCAAAAATGCCTTCTCAAATTATTTTCATGTTTGGTCTTGAAAAGGATTGAAACCTCATTTGTCCGCATTCATCAAGCGAATTGCCCAGACTCTCCAGTTTCAGCACCTGAAGCTAAATCAATTTTAAAAGGGTCATTTAGTTTCAAATCATTTTTTTTTTAACAGTCTCTAATATGTAATATCCAGTTTCACCTCTTTCAAGAAGCGAGCTTGTCAATTAAGAAAATGGCCCTGATTCCTAAAACAACATTATTTGAAATGAGTAGATTTGTATTAGGATCAAGTGACATGATTATTGCTCACTTTACTTGATTTGTGTCATATATGCTTAACTCCAATTGACAAGCTTGTAGAAACGGATATTTCTGCGATGCAGTTACCCTCAGAGAGGCTTCTGTCTGTGTGATATGGTGGCAGGATAGCTTTGCCCTTTAGAAGCCCTTGTTAAAAGATAAGAGATGCAGCCACACTTTCAGCCTTTAAGAGGCTGTGGGAGCAGTGTTGCTTTGAGCTAAATGCTAATATCAACACGTTAATGTGCAAATATAGAGGGATACTGTTTACCATATTCACAACACTGGGGAGGATATCTTGACTGGATCTGACTGAGAGCCCGGTGACACGTTGTGGTAGTGACTTTTCAATCACAAGTTAGCCACGCCCAAAAGCATAACCTGCTAACTGAGGGTTATATATCAGGTGAGAATTAGGGTCATTTCTCATAAGCTTACATGAAATCAAACTTCATTTTAAAACCAGTGGAGTGCCCCTATCTGGCCATTAGAGAAACAGCGTCTTTAAGGTAACTTCCACATTGGCTTCACTTTGTGGACCTGGAAACTCCATCCACATATCATACAGTCAGTGGTCTGGACTAAAGTGAGGACAGACAGAACGGCACAATAATAGTGTGGCTACAAAGACAAAAAAGAGCCCAATTGATTTGAAGTAAGTGGAGACTACTTAAATAGCACTTTTCCAGTCTTAGTGACCATTCACTCATTCACACACACATATTCATACACTGGTGGCAGGAGTGATAAGCAATTATATTATAGCAATTATATGCTCATGCACACCAATAGAAGAGCCACCATCGAGCTATTTGGAGTTCAGCATCTTGCCCAAGGACACTTTGACATGTAGACTGTAGAGGCCAGGGGTTGAACAACAACCTTCCAACTGGTGGACGGCCTCCTCACATTAAATCATGTACAACACTTTTTTATGAAAATGAGACCATAACCATTAAATCTAAAGAAATGCAGAGAGAAAATTTCCAAATTGGAGTGCAGATCAATAATACCTTAACCTTACCAGCAGTACGGTCCCATCAATATATGGATATTACCTGAACACTGCATTCATGCATCTCAGCCCTCAGGGCTTGTGCCTCTGGAGGTTTCGGTGTGCTCTCCAGGTCAGACAGAAACCCCGGAGTGAAGACTGGAATTCCTCAGGGCAATAGATGTGAGTAGGGGCAGCAATTTATTTTTGAAGAAGTGGCACGTCATCAATGTTTCTGTCGGCTCAGGATCTGATGGCTCAGCACTTCAGCAGCTCCATTGTTTACACCAACATGGTCTTGCTCTGTGTGTCGGAGCAGAGGCCTCAAGCCGAGGCCATCGAACACAATCTGGTATGAAATACTGAGCAGCGACCAAAAAAATAATCCCAGTAAATAACAACCCAGCTGGACCTTAGTTTAATTTTGTATCAATTTACAGCTGTTCATTTCAAGGCGAGAACCTGGATTTATGAAATACTCCGATCTGATTTGTTGCTAGTGACAAAAGGGCGCCGTTAACCAAAACAGAGAATGGACAGCTTTGTCTGCCAGGGATGAGAAAAAGCAGGGAGCAAATGAACCAAGACAATCCATTCATCGGTGTTAGTATTCAAGGTGCAGCTACAGCAGCACAGGTTTCCTACAGACACCCATATTTCAGCCCTGCATCGAGGAGCGCCATCGATTGCCGTGACGGCCCCCCGGGAGCTACTGGCCTGACAGATAGTGGGAGCAGCCAGACATCGCTCCTCTAGACTTCTGTATCCTCCTGGGGTCCAAGACAGACCTGTTCATCCTGGCCCCATCTCACCGCCATATCCTTTTTTTCCTGTCAGACCCAGCTGGGTCGAGATGAGATGAATATACCCATTGGTTTTTTTCCCCCCATTGTTGAGATTGTAGGGTTCTGAGCTGCCACTGCTTTTAAGCCATTCTTAAGAGCCCTCTGGCAGGAGAGCATACAAGTGCATGGCGCTGTCAACGAATGAGGTGGATAGTACTGCGCAGAGCAGCATAAAGAGCACTCTGCAAATGAACATCCACAGATCCAGACAAGACACGTACATCAGGGAGAGAACGAGCTCCTCATGACGGCTCATTTTGACTTCAAAAGCAGCAGACAGGAGGACGCTGACATTTTTTTTTTTTTTTCAATGCAGTCCTCTCTCCTGTTTCAAGCGAAGCAGCAGTTCAGACTGCAGTAGCACTTGAGCTCAGCTTCCCTCAGGGCCGGTCAAGCCCCTGGCCACTTATAAACAAGTTATGCGGAAATTAACTGCGTTGGAACGATAACATAGTCATTATGCCGTACTCAATATGAACTGGAAAACCGCCCCCACCCCACTCATCAAATTTGAAAAGTCATTACCAAAAGAGCCAGGAAGTTTTGGGAGGAAACGGCAACACAGCTCTGTGATTTGCATATTTACAGAGTGAGCGCTCGTCTCGTGAAATCAGCACGTACACTACCTGCTCTCCCCTATTTTCTGTCTCGGTTGCCGCAGACTTTCAAATAAAGTGGAGACACCACAAAAAAAAAACTCTTTTAATGAAAACAGAGATTGGCCTGAATGTCAAGTGCAGCCGATGAGGCTCCATTCATTGCTGCTGAATCAGGCTTGAGCAGTCAAGGAAAGCCATAATGTTGAAAAGTCATTTCTTTTTCAGCGCAGCGTGGAGGGAGATAGCAGCATGCCATTACCAGGCACAAGGAACACTGTGGACAGTTATTCCTCGGGGCATCCGGGGGGGAGATAACATACACACATCCTTTCAATCTCCCTGACAAACGCGTACACACACATTGTCCATTTGTTGCTGCGTGAGACGCTTTCTGACAGCGGGGCAGTGTCAAAATAAAGTGGCGGGATGAATGGAAAGTATTTGATTTGAAACAAAAATTGCTCCCTGAGTGGGTAGTGGAGTGTGGAGGTGAACTGGGGAAAGAGGAGCAGAGTTAGAGTTGCCAACTCATTGCAAAAAGAAAAAAAAAAAAATCATCTCAGTTCCAAAGATCAGGAACTGAATGTAATATTGAACACATCTCGGCTGATGGAGGAGGGTAATTTAACTCATCCCTCCAGCATATCAATAATTTATTGTCGCGTGCAAAGATTCACATGCATGAACTGAAAGCATACATATAGTATGCACACACATGCACGCTGTTTCTCTTGTGCTGCATAGGTTTCAGACATCTCAGGGTTGTTTCAAAGGATCCCCAAACTATGTTTAAAATGAGATTTTTGCACACAACCAACTCAATTGCCAGAATATGTGTTTGCAAAGTACGTTTCTGCAAAACCACAGATAAGTTCAAGCTGTATGCAATGCAGTGCTTTGACTCTGGTTTGTGTCTAGGCACAAAATACACCTGGTTTGGATGGTTAGGATGAATTCCGCCTAAAAAAACCTCTTGCGGTCACCACAAACATGGCTGGAGAAGGTCTCTTTTTTTGAGATGGGCCATCTTCTTGTATAAAATAAAGGGTATTGTTTGCCATAAATGCTGCTGGAAATTTCCAGAGGTCTCCTTAAAAACACTTGGTTTTGTCACCACTAATGAGACTGGAGAAAACCCAACTTCCTGTGAAAATTCGGCACTAACGTGGCCCAATATGTCCCAACTTCCTGTGAAAAGTATCTGGTATTGGTCTCTACATGGCTGGAAATATCTCGAGCTCTTGAATATCCAGCGGTGTCACACTTAGAAATGCTACAACGCAGACTTGAATTGCGGTCTCCCATTTGGCATATCCCTGCCAAATCTGTGGTTTGCAGAAATGTTGCTGACATTTTATCCTGGAGACTGGGCTGCAACAAATACACACTCTTAACCATCTTTATCCACTGAGTGGGGGGCCCATTAGGCTGTGATGATATTTAAAGGTGTCAAAGTGATAAAGTAGAGCAGTGGGAGACCTCTAGTCACTTCTCAGGCCTGTTAAAGGCCATTGTGATTCAGCTAATGTCAGAAAACTGAACCTTTGGCCCCGTTAAATAGGCTATAAACCATATACAGGCCAAAGACTTCAACATGAAATCACACTCTGTTCACTCAGCTGTTTGCTTATTGCCTGAGAGCCCTGCTGGTACAGCGTGTCTGGTTGTTTGAAGTCAATAATTGCCTCGCATGGGAAGTAATTGTCGCAGCACAGTTCCTATGGATGAAATGTACGAGTCAGAGACGTTGCTGCCAGCCAATAAAACTGAAATATGTCTCGCATGTGAAGCTTGTGTAAATCCTTCTCAGATAAAAGAGTTTAACCGACAAACCAAAATTGAATTTCTCTCTCAATTTGTCTCCTTATTTTCAACAGTTTGCTCCCCTGACTGATTTTCAACAATGGTTAGAGATCAGTGGATGTGAGCAGGATGAGACTTGAGTCACAGAAAACTCATAGATTTGCTGTCGAGGCCGCTGTTGGTCTGAATCGTGAGGAGTCAATATTTGCTTTGTGCTCGGCTTATCTTCACCCCGTACTGGAGGGCTTTGTCTTTCCTTGGATTTGACTAAATCAAGCTCAATCCTTCTGCACCCTGTCACCTCCCAGTATGTCTTTTATTTGGATGGAAAACAGTAATTAGCACAGACGTTGGGCACAGTATCGATTGCCTTGTGTGAGTGCGCCCTTAGAGCTGCAAGAAATTCCACTATGAAATTATGACACAACTGTTGCAGCAATGTCAAACCGAGAGCCGTGGCGATTGTAACGTCTACTCACTTAAAATCTGCACATCCATCTGTTGTTAACAGATCTGTGACAATAGTTGCAGCAGCATGTCTAAGGGCCATGGCTAAAGCTGTTGGTTTTGTTTAGATAGATGGATAACTTTATTAATCTCTGAAGGGAAATTAGGTTTTTATAGCAGCGTATCTTCAAATACAATCAAAATGCACGGGCAAACACAATACTATATACAATAAAATGCTTAAATAGCTATAAAATAAAATACTGAGGTAGAAGAGAACAGCTTCCAAGGTGCAGATTTGCAGTAATGATAATGCACAGTTTCATCGTTTGAGTGTTATGGGGTGTGTTACAGAGTCAAGAAGGAGGCTCTGGAAGGTCGAGGAGCCCCGGTGACGGTGTCCTTAGAGGGCTCTTCTCTGGCTGCTATTACTTTTTCTCCTCCTTGATGCATAGACTCTTTTGCATTTCTCAGTAAGTCGCTAGGCCTGAGCTAGCAAGCCAGCCTTAATGATCTGTCACTGATCGTCACTTATATAGCATGAGGGCAGCATGTGTGACGTGAAGTGTCTCGATTATTCTATCGATTCCAGGTTATTCAGTAGTGTTTGAGAATTCGTATGATCACGATGGCACATCTGTGGCTACATGGCTGTTTTCACAGGCATATGTACCAGTTTGCCTGGAGAAGACAATAATATTGATGGTGGACAGAAGAGGACCGAAAATTGATCATCCCTGCTGAACATGCTTAGTAACCAGCAAGAATTCATTCATCGGGCCCTAACCACAGGCAGCGATCACATTGGCATCTATAGATAACAGTGAGCACCTACAGGGAAATCATATCGCATCGGGAACTGTTGCTGTCATCCGTTGAAAAATTAAGTTTCAACCGTCTGTTCCTATATCAAAAACAGTGTCACCTGAGACTCTCCGCTACATTTGTTCAACAGATTTTACATCATTGTGAACAAATTGTTAAACAAGCGCACAATAACTCTCAGACAACTGCCTCTGCAGTGAGTAAACCATCTTTTAACAACCAGACTTTTTGAAAAATTGATTTGTTTTAATAAAATATCAAACAATCTCTGCGATAGTCTGTGAGTGAATCTGTAATTGCCGCTTGTTTCTAGTGGGAAGAAGAACAACAGAGCACTGAAAACTATCTCCAGCTGTGGGCCCCATTGTGTTTGTCAAAAACAGTTTTCAGGTTTCCTGCTGTCCCTCAGTGGGGGCAAAAGATGATAAGAATAAAAATATAATAAGTACAAGCAGTTGATAAACATTCACGTTTGACAAAGAATATATATGGGTGAAGACATACCAATATACAGAAAACATTAGCAATTACATCCAAGATAAATTACAGAAACATTACATTCAGTTTTTTAGCTTTATATAACTATTCATATTTCAGGCACCCAGAAAATAAAAACAGGCAACACCTCTGGCCGTTACAACCCTCTCTGGCACTGGCTGCCACCTTTATCAGGGACTTCATATGAGCCAGATTATAAAGTCAATCATATTATCATGTTATTTTTCCCCAATGGTGCTAATGGAAGAAAGCTCATGGAAAGTCAGAAATCATACCCAGGCTTATACACCATTTAGTTGTATATGCACAGAGCTGCTCTGTAGGCATAGATGTTATTTTGGACTTGGCAGCCTACAGACAAAATCATTAGCTTTAACATTCTAGGACAGGATTTCTTGCCATTTCGGTCAGAGGTGATATTTTTCTGGACTGAAAATTCTGAATGAATGCCTCCAAAAAACAACAACAAGCATGCTTGCACTAAATAAAGATAAAAATTGGGGGTGTGCGAGACACTTTCTACCATGCCACCCGCTGATTTCACAGCTCTTTTGAAAAAGTAAACCCGTCTTCACTGTGTCACGCACACAAACACAGACACATATCAAATGAATACCAACTCCCGCAAATACAGACTGTTCGCATTGCAGCAACATGCGCACACTCATTTAAGTCAAGTCAATTTTGTTTTCACCCAATATTACAAATCTGCCTTGAGGGGCTTTACAGCAAACAACACCATGGATCCTCTGACCCAGGACTTGAGACGCACTCAAGAAGCAATTAAGCAAAGGGATGGTGGCCATGAGAGGATCGAAACATCAGAAGACCCAAAGGGGACAAGGGTTGCAAATAATATACATAACTCGGTGGCAGAAACATAATTACGGTTCCACATTACAACCCTGTACACACTCAGCCAAGACACACTGGGACATAACCTGGTCTCAGGCTATTAATATGATGGGTTGAAGTGTGAGGGAGATTAAGGTTCCCATGAAGTCAGAATGGATGATCACGCCTTGTATTGTTTGTCAGGTGAGCTGCAGTATCTGACAATAAGTCAGTCTGCTGGTACTCTTAAGGGCATTTTATACCGTAACTGCAGGTTTATATTAAATTCGCATTCACTGAACATTTTCTAGAATGTTTATGTCTGATTAACAATTCTGATAGTTACTAATCGGTGCACAGGAGCAATTAGTAAGGAAGAGAAAAGGAGAAAACGGTTAGGACATTTCAAAGAAGGGTAACTCATTGCTAATTCAGATATGTAAGATACATTTCTCAGAGGAGTCCTGCCTCGCTTTTGGAAGACAAATGAAATAGCCATTTTATGGGAACTTTAAATGTGAATAAGAACTGTAAGTAATGACAGTTAAGCTTACATATCAAATTTAGTGACCACTTTTAACTGAGATACGGAGATATCACTCAATGGTATCAGCTATGGAACAAATCACTCCTCGTTTCATGTCTTGTATTGTGCATTTGTTCATGTTTAAACTGTTGCCCAGGTGAACAAATAACTTGGAGTTGGGACTGGGACTCTTTGACTACAACTATCATGTGAATCAACAGCAGACGCAGAATGTAATTTCATGTGTCTTTCCATTAAAAGTCCCATTCAAATTATACAAACCTGTTGTCAGCATTTTTCTGCCAAATGTTTCAAAGAACCAGGTTCAAACAAAAGTGACCTCTCCTTCTCACATCCTTTATTTCTTTCTTTAATGCCTATACAAATTCAAACAGTGTGTTTGCTGTGCATGCAGATTGAAGTCAAAATGAGTTTTTCAGAATCACTTTCAAACCCCAGTGTCTTCACAACTCACCGAGCGTGATGTGAGGCGCTGAATATTCACCTTTTTGTTTCCTTGTCAAAACCTCAGCCCGCCAATTACTGGCTGACTTTCTCGGTGAAGGAAAGAAAGGAAATAAAGCCGGGGGCCACTCCATCTCAATCACGGCAGGCAGTGGCTAAATTGAGATGAAACACACCAAAAGTAAAGTATATGCAAAATCACGATAGTCAATTTTTTCAGAGCCAGGCAAGGACGTCTGATTGCAGATGTGCCGCAGTGGGCTGTCAGGGGCGTCATTGTCCATTAATGACATCGCAGGCGACGTGAACAGCCATCTTAAAAAGAAAGTGCTCCAGGATTGGAGAATAATTGTGCTTTTCAACCTAGCGAAGCTTTCCGTTCAATTATTTGCTTTACGACAAAAAAGTCATATAGTCATACATTGTAATACATACTTCATGTAATGTTAATATGTAATGACGGCGGTCATGGGGAAACATTGCACTTGTTGTGTCAGCTGATACTGACAATACCATAATATTTATACAGACTGGGTGGGCACCAATGGTATGAATTTCCCATGTCTTTACATTGCCGCTGCTCAGATGACCCAGTATTCTGAAATGTTGTGAAATTGTTGCAGTTTGGGCTTGGTAAGGGTTACTGAAAGTTATAGTTGGGGTTGAAGTAAGTACATTACTTGAGCTGACGATATCAGAGCGTTCCATTGGCCATCTGTTTTGAGGAAATTGGGCTGTAGACCAAATGGGTTCTCCATCCAATGGGACATTTTTCTGACAATCTAGGTTTCGGAATAATGAGCCGTCAGAACGAAGGCATAACTGCCATCTGCGACAAGATCCCAACATCCCAATGAAAAACAACTTTCTTGCCCTCGCTCTCTTTTTTTTTTCTTTCTTCTACAGCTCTTTGACCTTGGAGTCAGGAGCATTATGCAAAACTAATCCCACTTGTTGGTGCCACGTCACCCCACATTATGCAAACAGTGTGCACCCACACACTCAAGTTGTGATGCGCAGTGAAACAGTTGGGGTTTAATATGTAGGCTGCAAGTAACAGGCACAATTCAAGACTCATTCAAGTGGTAGAAATACAAAACTATCTTGGACTCAAATGTTGAGTAATTGATTATCGACTGAAATGCCACCGCACATTGGAATGGTTTCTGTGCAGACACAGATGTTTATAGACAAAAACCTTTTCTGTCCTCTATAGGTGACCTCTCTGCACATCTTCTCACATGTATTATAAGTCAGAAACTCAAGCTAATTACACAAACATTATTCATAAATATTAGTTTAAAAAGATACGGTATCACCATGACTAATACTGTGATGTTAATGTTCTTTGTCTGTTGATCTTGTAGCCTGCAAACAAGGCTTTTCAGCTTCAGTAGATCAAATACAACCATCTAACACTGTAGGTGGTTTGCTGCTGCAGGGGATTTTTGTCACTTTTACTGATCAACAACTGCATCAATACCCTGCTGTTCAAACGTATATGGCCATTATAGAGCAATGAAAAGCTTACCTAGCTCTACTTTAATGAAGCCTGCCACTGAACTGACACCTGTTTGATCCTTGATGATCCCTGCTGCTTCTCACAGGGCTGACCGCAGCCAGTGGTCTTCATCCTCTGACTGATTATCGTTAATGGCCCAGTGAGACACACAGACGGACACAACCACAGACAACTTTTCACATTGTTTTTTGCACAGCCACAATTTGACATAATTGCTTTGCTTTGACAGGACTGACCATGAAAGCCATCTGTGACGCCTCTATAAAATTAATGGAAAAGCCTTGGAATGTATAAACTGAATATATTACATATCTTGCCTTGGGCGTAACCTGTCAGACTCGATGCCTTAGGGTTTTTGCCTTGCACAAAAACCTTGCCGAAGTCACAGTCTGTTGTTATTCATCACAGAGAAAAATACATTAAATGCTATATTTTTCAGGAATGCCGGACAAGGTCTTACTGTGTATTGCCGTTAACCTACAGAAGCTCTAATCTAAAACCTCAGCTCCTCCTGACATCCTTCTGTCCCTTTCTTTGTCATTTGTGTTCACTGAGGCCCAGAGTTTCCAAAATGACTTTTGGAGCATTCTTCTCTCGGTGAGTGGCCTCTGCTGTTTTCAGTAAGACTGAGATGATGGTGCTTAAATTCAGTCGGCAGTATTGTTTCTACATTCTGCACTGACGCAGAAAAATAAATCGAAGGCAGACAAGGTGTGATCTTGTGGTTAATACACTGACTGGTGAGTGGTACAATTCTGGACGTGCACTTCTAAGCAAGTATTTTAACAAGTATTTTTTCTCGAATTGTTGTCTTATTCCTTATTCCAATCTAGATGGATAAATAGCATTATAGGTAAGAGGAGAATTGTTGTTTTTTTTTTTTACCTAGAGCGAACTGTCCCTTTAAACCTCATACATCCCGAAAAACATCACTGGGTAAGACGTTGTCAAATCTGAAAACCACTATTTAACTTGGAGAATATAAAAGCTAATCAATATAGAGTCTGATGATAAACCAAATTCAGGCCCTTGTCTGAATTGCTCTCTGACTCACAGGAATGAAATTAGCAATCATTCGACAGCTGTGAGGGGAAATATGATGAGAGATCCTTGAAAATGCACTGGAGATGATATTTCATCATCTGGGGAGCTAATATGGTAATACCTCATTAGCAGCAATTGGGTATTGAACACTGACATAAAAGAAGATTGTGGCTCATTGAGCCATTTTTTTTCCACAGCAATTCCACCAAATCCAATAAACATATAAATAAATTAGTAAGCATACTTCGCCAGGCGAATTGGGCAAAGAAACTGAGATTTGTCTTTCAAATATCCCTCAAAATGAACTCGCGCTGCCTCCCACACAGTTGCAGTTTCTACGGAGAGGTCAGAGCACAGCTGTTGCCCACAATGCATTGCTCCCTGAGAAGCTTGAGGTTAAGTGCTTGAGGTCAACGGCACGTAAAAGAGGTGCACTCGAAGTGAAAGGTGTAAAAGTGAACATCAGATGGGACGCAAGGAAGTACATTCAGGCCAAACTTTTATTTATAAATAGCTACGGTTATCCAGTTATTGGTTCCTGCATGCATTCACTCATTTCATTAATCAAACAGCGAGTTAACCGTGACTCAGAGGGAAGTGTGCGTGTACAGCCTTGGACATAGCTAAGCACACCTCCGTAGGAGTAAGAGCGCCAATTATTTAAACAGCTCTCAGGAGCTCTTTCCAAGCCACGAGACAGAATGCAAGCACAAGTGCGTTTCCGCCAGATGCAATTTAAGCAAATTATCCGATAATGTCAAAGACTATGAAAAGCTCTTTCTGCCATTTTCCTCCTCCAGCGGGCAGATTTGGTCCGACTGCCTGGGAACACCAAAGTACAGAGAGAGCACCGATTGTCATGTTGTGTATCGTCGGGCAACATTTGCACTGCTGCAGTTAAACTCCTGGGGCAGAATAAGAACGGACATTTGATTTGAATACAGTACGGGCTGAGTCACCTCCACCTACTGTATCATGCAGATTTCTTGGCCTCTTCTTTTTTTTTTGTTGTGTTGTAGGTGTTTTGAAAAGAGAAGGACATGAAAATGTGAGTGTCAAACCTGCTCATTAAACGAGGGAAATCCTCAATAAACCTCCCAGCAGGTGATTTACTACAGATCCCTCTTTGCTCTTTAAAGGGGCGGGGGGTCCTCAGCGACCTAACTTAAATGGCAACGTTTATCAAATCAACGCTCCTGTCTTCAGTGGGGTGAAATGTCTCGCGTGCTTCGTGTTTCGCCTCCCCTCTGGCGTGTGTCCATGCCTATTTAACAAGCGGCATTTCTCCCCGGCGTGAAAAACAGTCTCTCTCTGCGGCGGAGGAATGAGTGTGACAAGGGAGGTGGCTTTGAAATGAGGCTTTAAAAATGAGGCGGGTGGTGGGCACGGGTTTCTGGTTCCCAAATGGTATCAGTAACAATGAAACAGACCTTCTCATTAGGATGTCTATACAATCTCTCTCTTGCGGTGACCCGTGGGGCTCGGAGCGGGATGGGAGGGCGCAGCTCTGGTGGGCAAGAGGGAAATTGACAGACTCATTATGGAGAAACATTCAGGCTGCGCTTAAAAGGAAATGACAGGTCTATTTACCATCAGTGCCACAGGGAAAGGCCTTGAAAGCATGCGCGCGCACACAGACACACACACACACACACACACACACACACACACACACACACACTTACACTTCGTCACAAACAACCATATGTGCGTGCACCTACACTAGCACGCAACCTTTTCCCCACCCGCGGTAGATGTTGCAAGGTGTAACAATCTAATAGGATTACTTCATTTATCAAGACCATGTGTCAATTGCGGTGAATAGCTGGATGGATTCACCCTTTACTCACCATTGATTGTCTTCGAGCTAATTCCCCAGACGAATCGGTGTTGCTGTCCGCTTTCCACGAATCCTGTCACGGCTGGCAGGAGCAGCACGCAGCCATGCCTGGAATGTTTTCTCCAAGCTAATTGTTCAAGGAATAGATGCAGCATGATGTATTCTTTACAGGAGGCAAGATGACAAGAATAGATGTAATGAGGGCAGATAATAAAAGGTGGTGGGAGCCAGGATTGTCTGTAGTTTGTTGTTTACAGTGAGCTGGATGAAAGGTCTTGGGAAATGTTCATTAAGAGCAAAGTGCAGGAGACAGCGTTCTCAGAATAAGCAGCCCCATAGTAACAAACTCGTAATTACTTTAAAAAAAGAACTTGCTGCTCTTAATGCGAAAGAACTGAGCAGCAAAACTATTGGTTCATAATACTACAATGTCAATAATGTTAGCATGCAACTTTATCCAAGATTGTCTTTATTGTGTATATTCCAATACACATTGTCTGTTACCAGATCCTCGTTAATACAGTATATTTTTAGTATTTTGTACAGAAATGTAGATTAGATACAAAATGTGAGAGATGTTACAGCTGTAGTCTTAGTTACTGTACTTCATGTTGTACCTTAATTCCCCATAATTCTGTCAATTGACTGAGCTGTGAAAAACATACAATATTAGCAGAAATTGTTTAACTTTATTATTTTGGACTGAACTTTTTATGACACTTCAAATTATTCAAGATTTATGAGCATTTTATATATATATATATATATATATATATATATATATATATATATATATATATATATATATATGTCATGTCACTGTCCGCAACCGCTTATCCCTTTCCATGGGGTCGCGGGGTGTTGCTGCTGGAGCCAATCCCAGCCTTGTCTCAGGGCGAGGGCAGGGTACTCCCTGGGCAAGTTGCCAGCTCATTGCAGGGCCCTCACTGATGAGCAATGTGGGGTTCAGTATCTCGCTCAAAGCGACTTCGACATGCAGCTCAGCCTTGACCGGAGCCGGGATCTGAACCAGTGATCTTCCAACCTCTAGTCGACCTGCTCTACCCGCTGAGCTACAGCCGCCTCAC
Source organism: Acanthopagrus latus (assembly GCF_904848185.1). Lineage (NCBI taxonomy): Eukaryota > Metazoa > Chordata > Actinopteri > Spariformes > Sparidae > Acanthopagrus > Acanthopagrus latus. Next base: position 10,807,354 of record NC_051060.1, on the reverse strand, counting down.
TAGAGGGGCGCTTCAATAATGACGCTAGAGGGGTAACTACAGTCGTAAAAACATGCCGAGTCATGATCGTCTCTCCCTGCAAACATAAGAGTAAGAATCCTGATGTGAACCCAGCGAGAGAGAGGTGTGGTGTTTCACTATTCCCGCCAGTGTTACTGTCGGAGAACGCTACCCTACTATTCAACAGTGTTATACAACTTTACTACCAAGCAGCAAACTGTGAGTTAGAGCTACCTGCCGCAGTGCACTGATGTAGAGAAACCGTCAAATCATATTTCCACAACAAAGGGAAAATTGGATCCCATAAGCCCCGAGCAGCAGCTCTGACTAACCTGCTGACCCCCACTTCTGTTAATCAACGTTGTATTTCATGGAGGAAGTCGAGCTCCAAGGATTCCTACCCATAAATAATTCATTCTTTTTTTTTTTTTTTTTTACTTTTTGTTTCATGCTTTGGCGAGTAGTGGTGGGCCTCAACACTAACAAGTGAAACTCTGGCTGAATGAACACTTTAATACTCCCAACGAACCCCGAAGCCTCACAGAGGGCGGGCTAATAACGCACAACTAAAGCAATATCCACAAACTCCTCTCCGCTAGATGAACATCTCTAACATCGAGGGTCTGCTGAGGTGTCCCTGAAAGTCACCATTAACAGACCCTCACAGAGTCCTCAACAGATACAGCAAGAGAGCCTTTTGAACATGAAAGCAATTGAACATGAAAGCATCAATCATCTGGGGTTTTTCTACAAATGCTCACCGCTAGGCCATTTCACTTACTGTGGCTCTTAAATAAAACTTAAAAGTAAGGGCTAAACCACACTGTGATTGTCCCTTCTCCCTTTAACCTCTCCAGGCTGCTTTTTGAGTTGTTTACTTTGTTCTAATCCTTTAGAGCTCTTTGGTGAAAAAAAATAAAATAAAATCGGCTGTTTGCCACGCTGCCAGGAAACAAGACTGGCGCTCCTGTTTGGTCGGTCGAAGAAGTGGGCACTTACGCACGGGTGGATGAAGGAAGAGCGACAGCATGAAGGACTGAAGCTCTCTAACCGCCGTGATGATAATGACTTAAGTGAGGAAATGAGGTTACTTTATTATTGGGATGGAAGGATGGGATGGATGGATGGATTGATGGATTTAAAGTTTGTTAAAGTTTTCTTTTTTTGGTGCCACTGTTGCAAAGACAACCGAATTAACCTTCCCCCTTTCCTTCAAGTAGAAATTACTAACAACAGACATGAACAAACATGAGCTTATTCATTCATTTAGTCCACAATGGAGATGTGAAAGCAGACAGAAATGGTGCCAGGCTGCCGACCAGTCGGCCTCCATTTTCCTGGAGTGCCTGATGGCAGACAGAATTGGATAGTGAAATTGAGGTTTACATGGGACCACTCTAAATGCCAGTGGTGTCATTATTCTGAAGCCATTACACTGGGTAATGAACATTTACTTCATAATGATCCGTCAAAGGAAAAAGGACTTGCCAGTTTAAGACAGTGAAGGTCCCCTGACCTTAGCAAAGCGGCTGTTCAACACAAACCACAATGTTTTACTCCATCTAACGGGATTCATTTTCAACAGATGCCCATTTTGGTACAAACAGAACAAATTGAATAAAAATAATGTGGCATCAAGGTGGCGCGAGTGCTCTCTGTTTGTGCAGTACATCTATGTAGCAGCTTTCTTGCAAACAATGAAGAAACAAATTAATTTGTGTTAAAGATGTAAACCCAGATTTTAAAAAAGGCTACATAAAACCAGAATTATTTGGCAATCCAATCTCACATGTAAACTTCCAGTGTATTGTACTTTAATCACCAGCAGCATCAGCAACTGATTTCTATGAAAGAGTAAAGACGTGGACTCTGGACTATCTTTGGTCTTGCACGCTGGTCTGGTTTTAAGCCTCAGCATGTCGTTGAAGTCAGACTAGCCGATCACGTCAACCTCAGAGTTGGCATATTTCCAGGATGTGACAATAAGTGAAAACATTGTAACCCTAACCAAGTGGGGCCCGTTAAGTTTTAACATATCAGTGTTTGAGAGAAAGTTACAATGCCAACATTTATTCTGGCAGTTGGGTTTCTTGAACCTACAGAGCCAAACCGTTGGCTGCAGAGGCCACTTTGCTGACAGTTTGCTCAAATCTGGTTTTAACAATCTGCTCCAAATACTGGAAGTTTTCAAGTAAGCCTTAAAAGTAGGGATCTACACGGCTAGCAGCAGCTGTAACCGGAGTCAGAGTGAAAAAAATGTACAATGTACACCTTAAAAATACATCTCAGCCTTGGGCAGGAAGAACATACTGCATGTTGGAGTGTCAGCAGAGAGAGGAGTTTTCCAGGTTTGTGAACAGAGTTGATTTGCTGGTGCTTCCCTGCCACCCGGATCCCTTCCTGATGCAAACTTATGCTGCACATCGCCTCTGCTCATCACGTGTCCCCTCCGTCTCCTCAGGTCCTGCTGATCGACAGCCGGTCTCCACCGCTGCACGTCTATCAGCCCTCCTCAGGCTGTTTCCAGGCCTCCTCCACCCAACACCCCTCATTATTGCTCGTCCCTGATGGATATTGATCGCTCTCAGTGAGCTTTGTCTGTCAGTCTAACCATCTGAATCCCTGCACCTCCTCAACCTTATGAAATATTAACACCGACCAGCACAGGCCAGTCTCACGGATCGATGCCTCTCGGTGAGCGAGGTGCTCCAAACTTTGAAGAGGGAGGATCTGGATTTTTGGCCTCCTTCAAATCAGGGTTAACCTCTGTTAAAGTCTTAAAAGGTCATTAAATGTCCATTTGGTTTTTGCTAGCCAGCTGCTACCGTGCTAAATTATCCCTGAAAATTCTTGGTTATGGGCATTCAAAGAGAAGAATAAATCAAGTGTCAATCAACTAAACCGGTGAAGAATAAAGAAGGAAAGGCTCAGCGGGGAAAAGACAATCCTGGAAATGTTTCAAATTGGGATAAAGAGCAGGTTTGCACCTTCAGGTTCACAGAGGCTTCTTGATAAACTCTGTCTCGGAACAGGAGCTTCTGCAAAGAAAGAGTGCGGGAGAAACACGTCTCCAGCGACGGTAACAATGCGAAGATTAGGGGTATGTTTTTGGACTGAAGCAGCAAATTAGCAGATTCTCTACAAAGCAACGGCAGCTTGCCTGGAGGCTTACAAGAAAGAAGATAGAGAAAGGATTACACAGGAGGTGAATTAAGGAAATTATAGACTCCTCTCTCTCTGTGTGTATGATTTGCAGGCAAAAACAGAGAGAGAGCGAGCGAAGGAGCCGTAAAGAGAAAAAAAAAAAACACCACAGAGGAAGCAATTTGAAATGGAAAAGAGAGAGACGGATGCTCGCTTCGTATAATTGAAGGAGTGTCACGCCATAATAGATCAGCCTGATGGTCTGATAGAGCAGGAAACTTCTTCACTGATGGATGGCTCCATGTCTACATCTTAATGGGCTCTATTGATAGAGGAGGCAAAGAAGCAGAGATCTATAAAATCTATACTTATCGGGATTGTGCAAACACCTCCTCCATCTTCTCTTTTTGCCATGTGGGGGAAAAAACAGCGCAGATCGGTCTGGATCCCGGGCTTTGATTCATCATCCTGTTGAGTTGTTTTTGTTGTCGCCGCGCTGCACTCTGAGGCGCCTTCGTCATTCCTCTTCTCTTGTGAGGCTGTGATATAACATTGTTGATATCACAGCTTCCACTTTAATTGCTATTCGACGGGCTCAGGTAACGAGCGCGCACTCCGACCTCTTCTCTCTCTCCCCGCCGTTTTCTTTCTCGTCTTCCAACCAACTAAATATTCAAGCGTCAAGCACAAATTTTAACTGCATTTACAGGGACGTTTTGAAAAGAGAGTGTCATGCACATTTCCACCCATTACCATTGTGTGAGTATTAATGGTTCATTGCCAGCTGTGGATAAACAGCTCCCATTGCCAAGGGGGGGGGGGGGGGGGGGGGCCGCATTACACCCTGCCTCTCTCTGGCCATTTTAATTAAACTGTATGGTATACTGTGCAAGTGGCAACCTTGAGATTGTCCAGTTTGGAAAGACATATATGAGATCAAATTTAAAGACTGACAATAACTCCATTAATTAGCGTTAATGTTTTTAATTATTCATGCACTCTTAGAAAAAAAAAAGGGGAGGGGGGGGCCATCTGGGGAAATAAGAAGTTTCCTCGGGCTCATTAATAATTTACTCCCCACTTTATAAAAAGACACATGAAACGACACACTATGCTAACTCAGATAATCTGTGCGGCAAGCGGACAAGACATCGCAGACGGCGTCGCGACCGTGACTTGTAGCGGCTGAATACAAACAAGTTAAGTCACTTAAAACCTGCAAAACGGTTTAATGAAAGTCTGTCAGAGCGTCTCTACCACCTGCCGCTCCGTGGTTATCAGCTGATATTGATTCGGTGTCATATTGGCCCCCTCTAATGCCGCCTGCACTCCATTTAAGCAGGTTTCCCATACGCCCATACATAAATTGAGCCACACAGAACAAAGTGAGGGATGATGTGCAAGGATTCCCATCATCCAACACACTCTACCAGTCATTTACATTACTGTTTCTCCTGCAGGAAACTCTCTCCACCACCACAGAGTTTCCCTGTAATACGATCCACTGCAGACAGTCGCAGAACTACAGTATTTCTGGTGTTGTTTTCACATTTATTGCATGACATCCCCAAAGACCTCCGTCTCTCATCAAATCTGGAAACTTTTCTCATGCCTGACTGAAGGTGCCATGTGTCTAAACAGCTGCAAAGTCACTGTGAGGGCATCCTCAGAAATGAGATAAATAAATAAAAGGCGCACACATGCGGTATAACCCCAGCGTGTCCCTGCTCTGCTGACTCACTCTGGTGGTCACGATTCAGAGTGAGGCAGGAAGCTGATGTGAGGCGGGCTTGAGGAGATACTGGTTCACCGACAGGAAGAGAGGAGAGGAGAGGAGAGGAGAGGAGAGGAGAGGAGAGGAGAGGTTCTCTGTTTGCGTGATTATCCCACAAAATAATCTTGGTTCCAAAATTGCCAATATTACATCAAAATGTTGACTGACAATATGTTCAGCCGGCTGCACATTCAGGCACAGCAAAGCCAATCTGAGTGACGGCAACAAGCAAATGGCCCCCGATCGGAAAATGTGTACAGTTTCCTCGGCATGTTTGAGCTGCTCTCATTCAGACAGTTTAGATTGTGTGCTGAGGATTTCAGAAGTCCTCACCGTCACTCACAAGCTCTTTTCTAAGCCATGACGTTTTTCATTCTCTCCAGCAAAAAACTGGAAAATTGTCAAATGACACGTCTCCTTTCTGTTGCCTTCTGCGGAGCTGTTCCTTTCAGAGGCTGTGTGCTCGCCTTGAATTCAGTTTTGTTAACCGAGTCGGCTGGTTTGGGTAAATACATGGCATCAATCATCACAAACTTTGAGATGTTTTGAGCTTCTTAGGAAACAACCTTTGACTATAGCTACTTTAAAATTAAAAAAAAGAAAAACTTACATCATGCTTCAAAAATCATTTAATTGCTAATTTTTTTGCTTGAACCATGGCCACATTTTACTGAATATTTGAGCGTAACTATCTCATTTCATTCTTCAAGCACACTAAGATGCTCATACATATGTAGCTGATGACTCACTTCAGGAGATACGACTACAAGTTGTCGATGTTGCAGGCGGCGCCCTGCTTTGTCATCAGCTTTGAGGATTTCCATAAACCCAAACGCAAAAACTACACATCCCCACTGGGATGATCTCTCTCTCTAATGTCAGATGTGACTTTATTGAGATTACACAGATGTGTAAACATTTAGTTTAATGATGTGCTACAGGCCTCTGCTGTAGGTTTTTGTGACTCGGAATATGTTTGATGTAATAGATTTGGAAAATTTGGTGACTTCTGTCATTTAGAGTCCAGGAGCACAATGCTATATTCAGGGTGCATGAGTGGAGGTGTGTATAAATCAATTTAAACCACAGGGTCAGAATGAGAGCGGAGAGGGTAGATCAAAAAAGCACCTGATGGCAGGACAGAGAATAGCAATGGATGAAGTATATTTAAGATAAACAGCTGAAACATGGCAGGATCAGGGAAACTCAACAGTTGACTCAGCAAAGAATGAATTGAATAGAAACTACATAATGGGGGGATGATGTGGAGCGAGGCAGAGAAACACAGATGAGGGCAATGTTTGGAAAAACACTAGAAGTAGTCGAGAACAAAAGACACCACGCAAACCTTTGAAAACACACATAACACAGAGATAATCTGCATAATGAAGTGTTAAATGTCTTAAAAGTTTTCAAATTGAATTAACCAAGCAAAGCTGAAGCAAATGAGACCATCTTTTTTACTCTCCAGAGCCTTCCTTTTTTAAAAAAAAAAAAATTCAAGTTAATAACAAAACAACATGATCGAGCCAAAACATGCAGATGGCCCAGCTCATCCAAATCAGCTCCAGACATATCGGGAGACCGACAAGTCCTCTGAATTTAATAACAGATACCTTGTTCGTGCCCATTTTTCTGTGTGTCTTTTGAAACTTTTAGAAATGATGAAAAATAGACCTGCATTTACTGTAGGCACATCGTTGAGGTTTGGGTTACAATGTCTGCTTTGTTGACATTAGAAGGCCTTTGTCATTATGATTCCAATAACAAACACATGGTTTAACAATACTGATGTTAGGCCACAGTTGTAAACAGGTTCCCATCCATCCACTGAGACCTCCTTCCTACATGGAGCTTCCTGCACCATTGCGAGCCTCCGACCCACCCCTTCGGTAAAACATCATGGGGCCTTATTTCAGAAAAAAATAAGTATGGTGGTGAATAACTAGAGACAAATAACTTACCATAAATTACAGATAAGTCTGTGATGATTGTCAAAAAGTTATGTTTTTTCAACTCAGTACATAACAATAAAAACAACACACTCAACAGTCGTGTGTCATCATCTTATGTACCAGCCAGCTCAAAGAAGTGACTAACTAGATGTCAATATGTCCAGACTTGGTGTATATTCTGACCTGAGTGCTGAGGTGACGGCCATGTTGGTGTTGGTGACATACGCTGAGCGAGATGATGTGGTTCACCGTTTGGTTACTTTGATTTCACCAACAAATTAATATTTTTGTACATGATTTGTTCCACTTCATTCTAAGAAGTCGCTACTTTTCTTTTGTTACTGAATCTTTAAAAACAAAAAAAAACCGAAACATCTTATTCATTTCATTTTCCCCCACCAAAAGCAGCCCTTCCCTGAAAAGAATCCAATTTCTGTGCTGTCACGTCGCTCCACTAATGTAATAATAGAATTAGACTTAACTTTACAAGCATGCATCCACATGCGACAGCTCAGATCGGGACATTGTTATCACAAATGGGCTGTTAAGATAATCACGGATGTGGAGCCGGCAGACATCTTATCTAATAAAGTGTCTCAAACAAGAAAATAAATTTGATTTTAATGCTGTCTTTTTTTTTTTTATCTGAACACTGTCCGGTGTGAGTCCGGCCGAATGAAATGTAGACGAGGAGGAGGGAAATTGAAAATAAAATGCTATCAAATTAAGAATCTCATCCGTGAAGTGATGTTTCCCTCCATCCCTCCTGTTGCCCCCTTCTTTAGTATGCGTGCCTAAAAGCTGCTGCTCCCGTGTGTCAGTCATAAAACACCACGTAACAGCACACAGTTTCAGCACAACTCGAGCTCCTCAGCTAGAAGGTCAGCGTCACATTCAGCTTAGGGGAACAAAGTGAAATGAAAGCCATTAAACATACTATAACCTTCTGTCACTAAGCGAGAGAGGGTTGGCGTCAGTCGCTGCCAATGTGTTTATCTACCAACAGAGCGTGTGCAGAGAGCGGTGGAGCAGCTGGTACAGTGTGTGTGTGTGTGTGTGTGTGTGTGTGTGTTAGCGAGAGAAACAAATACAGACAGTACGGCATGTATGAATGCTTAACCTGCACTGCTAAACATGAGCTCAGGTACCCAGAGTAACAGCCAATCAGGTCACTGCTGGCCGTCAGTTAAAACTTTGATAGCAGCCAGTTGTAGACGACACGGGGTCGAAACATTTACGTGCACATGACGGGAGAACTCATTTCAGGTCGGCACTGGGCAAGTTTACACAATCGGTCTGTAAAATCCGCAATTAAACCGGCCCACACAAAGACACCACTTCCTCGAAATCAATAAGAGCTGGTCACATTGACTCAGCTAGCAAACAACATGAGGGGTTGCCAAGCGAAAGGAGGGAACTGCAAAAGGATTAATGACAAGTCAAGAACATACTAATGGACGCACTGTCAAAAGTCCTATCAGGCATTTTTGTGTCATTTCAAGTCAAAAATATCTCGTTCCACTTCATGGGTGACAAAATCAACACCTTGCAAGAGACCCAAGGATGCTTTACATTAGGGAGGGCACAGAAAAAAAAAAAACTGAGGAATCAGGAAGCAGGAGTCGTAGTTAGAAAATATGGGCTGGGCGGATGACAGGGATGGATGGACTGATGGAGGGTTGACAGAGTTAAATGAGGTCGTGGGCTTTTGTGAACAGGTGGTGCTTCATGAGTTTATTAAGGAGCAGCCTGGCGCGGGTCTTGGAAAGGAAGCCAGAGTCTGAAGACTGCAGTTCCTGGGACGGGTATAGCGTTGGAGGAGGTATGTTAGGTAATGGGGGGGCCAGGGCATGGGGGGATTTGTAGGTCAGAGGGAGGATTTTGTAGATGATGCGGGATGGAGTTGAATGAGGGTGTGGATGATGTGCTGCCATAGATTTCGCGCGGGTGAGAACCCCGGCAGCTGAGTTTTGCACGTACTGGAGCCTGATCCCGGACAGAACACCGGTGCAGTAGTTGAGATGCGCGGTGAGAGGAAAGTAGCATTTGAGTCCTAATAAAAAGACGGGCTGACATAGACTCTTCTGCATCTTTTGGGTCTCATCTTCACTTTAACACCACAAAGGTTTGAGTTCTACATCGGTATGCTATCACTCAAAAGGCGCGGTCATATGACCAAGATGAAGACGTCGATGTTCCGCTGCGCAAATGAGGTCTAACAACACTGAGGCGCTCTTAAGACTTCATGACCGGTTTACCACAAACCTGCTTCTCTTTTGGTTTACATCATATAAACCTCCTCATTCATAATTGATTTTTAGCCGAGAGGACACAGCGACCTCCCGCTGCTCAAGAGTATTTAGGTCGAGTCAGGCCAGTCAAACTTTTCTACCCAGAAAACCCTGCTATAAAGCAGGGGAGATGAAGACGGGTGCAGATCGATAAACATTAAAGTATAATGTAAAGCGCCAAGCCACACTGGTCAGCTGACCACACCCATCACATTTCACCGCAGTGTTTTGGCCTCTTTTATTCAGGTCTTCACACTCACATTCACGCTGGATATTGACAAGTGTTTTGCTGCTGCTGCTGCTCCTCAACCTCGTCCTCCACCTGCTTTGATTCTGCTCGCTTTTTTTATGCACCTCGGGGGGTCTTTATTTCTATTTGGCAGGATTGCTCTCAGTGCTCCTTGCTTGTTATTTCTAAGAGGATATTCTGTTGTGCCGCAGCAGGGGGCATCCGTAAGAGGTGAATAATGGCATTACCATTTGATGCGAGTGCTCCCAAAAGAAATCAAGCTTGAGGAGACGGGTTCATTCACAGATCTACCACCTTGAACCCCTCCCCTCACTGGTTTCTGAGCTAATCAGGCTATAACTCATTCACAAACTGTCCCTGTACCCATGGGTATCGCGCGTCTTCATCTAGATCGGTCAAACTCGAGATGAGGATATAGAGTTGTTTTTCACCCCAATAACTCCACATGAACTGAGCCGCTGAGTTTCCCTTGGCTCTGCTCCCAGTGGAGCTGAGACGCAGTCTGGCCTACTTCTCACTTTACTGAAGGATTATTCTCTGCCAACACCGAGACAAAATTGTACAATAAGAGGCAGTGTAAGAAGGGGGAGAGAGGGGACACAGAGGACAGTGAAGTGGAAATATAGATCCCCGTCAGAATAAATGTCAGCAATGTACGTTTCTTCAAAAGACAGATATGTTGAAGTTTGACTTTGTTTTTGTTGCAACTTAATATTTACATTTTCAAGTTTATCTCTGTGCTCATGGTCCGGTTTGTTTTAGGCACATAAACCCGTCGGTTAGGGTTTAGAAAAGAGAATGTCTTAAAAATGGCTTAAGAATGGCTTAAAATACCTGTTTTGGTCACCACAAACACAGCTGGAAACTGTACACAAGTCACCAGTGGCTTCACGCCTCAAACTCTATGACCCATGAAATGAAAGTCAGGTCTCAAACGTGATATAACACACATTGTAGAGATGTTGATATGGCACGTAAATCAATGACATACACATTTTTACCGTGGTGGTTATGTTATGTCAGAGCAAGTAAGTGTCAGGAAGCAAGTCTGCACTTGACTTGTTGTCGTCAGCATACACTACAAGAGATATTGTTAGAGGGACACAATGAACATGTTGCAACATTATGTGAGAAATGCATTATTTTTCTTTTGGTCTCTGTAACAAAAGTGATTGTGGTCAAGATGACTGATGACCTCAATCTCACATTAATGGTTTTCTCATTAGAAATCATTCTGGGAATTTCCCACATTTCTCACGCAGCCTTTTGTTTCCTGTCACAAGCTCGATGTGGCTCCTTGCTGTTTACCTTCCGCATGTCAGCGGCCCCTTGAGAGCCTCGCTGTGAATACATTTTCATTGTTAGGTGAAGAAATCCATCATTTTTTCTTGCAGAATCCATCCTGATGGTGCACAATGTAAAATGTGAGTTTACATACAGGGAGATGCTATCTTAAATGTGCATCTTCTGTTTTTGTTTCTAGCGTTTGTAATATTGGTGATAAGGATTAATGCTTTAACGATTTCTGAATATAGTCATATGGCTAGCAGTACAGCACATGATGAAGGGCAGCACTGCAGGAATCTGATCTGCTTCTGTTAGATCGATATTATTCTGTGGTGACGGTTATCCGTGTCGCCTTTAGCTGTCATTAATGTATGAGGCAGCCCCAGTGCCGTGTCAATAAAAACTGAAACGCACAGATTGAGAATCACCAGATGAGTGAAGGGTTTGCATCTCTGTTTGCAAATGAACACGCCTCTCAGAGAGCAAAAATGGTTGGTAAATAAAAATGCATAGGGTCTAAGAGATGGAGAGTAGACATCAACTCAACAACTGAGGAGAAGAAAGGCATGCAGCTGGAGATTGATCGGGGCAGGCGGAATAAGAGACGGAGCAGAACGAGAGGAGACGCTAATGGAAAAACGATGTGTGGTCCTACTTCCGTATCATCCATCAGTTAAGTGTGGGTTGTCTTTCCTCTTTTGTGTGTGTGTGTGTGTGTGTGTGTGTGTGTGTGTGTGTGTGTGTGTGTGTCCTTCCCAGTTCTCTAATGGACCCGGGGCTACATGGGGAGCGTGCCTGACGAAAGTTCACATTCATTAGTCATAACCTGCCACTCGGCTCTGCAACCTCTGCTACCTTCAGTTCCTGCTGTCCCAGAGCTCCCTCGGACAGTGGAATAAAGCCCCGTTATCTCTCACCCTCCTCACCCAACACACAGCACTGGCCAGGGTCCACACAGCAGGAGCCTCATGTTGTAGCTATCTGCAGTCCTGCTCCGCCAACCTTCTCCAGTTCCACATTAACATCAACTAACCTTGTCAAAAGAGGAGCAAATAATCAATCAGGTGCTTCGAAGTTGTTTGTGCAGAAACAAGGTGCGGGGCTCAAGACAAATGGCTCCACCACATCCTGGATGATGGAGAATGTGTTTGGGACAAACAGATCTTTCCTTGGACCAAAGGGATTCTTTGATATGTATATCACGAGCGCTGACTACAACAGTGTGCATCTTCTTATGCTGTTACTATATTTACTATCACTGGCTGGCAATTCAGCTGGAAGTCCATAGAACATGTGACATGTTAAAATCCAAAGGAAATAAATAACCGCACTAATCTCACTATCAGCAATCTGTTTAAATTGGCAGGAGGAGGGCTAGTTAGTCGCTATCTGCAGCGGACTTCTGTGTGTTTAGCTGATCAAGCTAACAGCTAACGGAGCTAATGGAGCTAACTGAGCCAACACAGCTAAAACAGCTAAACACATCAGCAGGGCTGTGACTATACTTGCTGTCGCTGGCTGCAATCGACAGAACATGCGATACATTAAAATAAAAAAATAAGAAATAAAATAATGCAGTTAACTCCCATCAACAAGGGAGACAGCCTTTCTTTTCCCCGACTACTGCTTATACATGAACAAAGTAGTCTGTGTTTCAGTGGTTGAGTTTGGCCGTGTGTTTAGCAGATAAGTATAAGATGAGAAAAAGACCTTCAACAGTTCGTCTTTGTGTAACTGTGTGTGTTCAGGGGGGAGAGAGAGAGAGAGAGAGAGAGAGAGAGAGAGAGAGAGAGAGAGAGAGAGAATTTAGATTGGCTTCTGGCTGCTAGTGGGCTGACACTGACCGGAGCGGACTCTGCTCAGAGGGGTCTGATTGCTTGTGAAATCCAGATTTTGCTTTGACCTTGTGTTGGAGAGAAGTCAAGCAGATCTCCCAATAAATGAATACAATTAAAAGTTGAAGCAGAAAAACAGGCTAAAGGAGGTTTTATAATGGTTTGTGAAATAAGATATTATAATGGTGTTTTAGAATTAATGTGGAGATCAGTAGTCAGGATCATCCCGTCCCAGCCAGGGGACGATGTGAGAGCTTTGAACGGACTGCGCTGCCTCATTATTTTGGTGTCGTGCACTTGATTGGCTGCTTCCAATGAACAGAACAGGTGTCACCACATCACGCTGAGGCAGCTCCACAGTGTATTAGCACAATAATGGCTGCAGGTGTATTTATACACCACGGCGCTCGACCTTCCGTCCAAATACGGAAACACGTTTCTGAATAAATTCAATTCCACTTTGCGGAACTCGCTTTCTCACACTCTTTTCATTATTGTGCCTGAATGTGGGGCGTGTGGTGTGTGTGTGTGCGAGCGCGAATGTCTGTGCACACGCTGGAGCTCATGCGTCCTTTTGTGTACTTGCGGGCCTTTGATGTGCAGTCCTTTGTAATTTCTGCCAAAAAAATTTGACGAGCGAGAGGAGGTTGCGCTACTTCTGATTACAGCCCAGAAAACGCCTGCGTCATTGTGCTGCTAACAAAACAAAATGTTAATCCCCATTACACCATGAATATCTGCAAGATTAATTAGGGATTAAACAATTTGCTCTTGGGGCAAGACCACTGTGTGAACAACAAAGAATTATGGTGCTACAAAACCCGGATAAACAACAAACTGCTCGCTTATTGAGTGTTTTTGCCCGGGCTCATTATTTACAGTGAGTCACCATCTGCATCATAAATACCTCGCGCATGCAGGGCCACACAATCACACGCACATGAAAGAGATGTGTTCCAGCTGACCTTTGGGTCCGATAGATGTTGAACAACCTGTGATAGATTGTAGTATTTCTAATGTATTGCTTTTGTGCTTCGACTACAGAGCGCTGTTAGCTGCCGATCACTGCTGTGATCTCCGGCTTTAATCCCAGCTGCAAAGCAAGCTTCCTTTGGGATAATAATAAAGTTCAAACCTGTGTAAAAATAGCATCAAAATGAAAAGTGAGATGACATTCTTCCGTGAAATGGGGGGAACAAAGTGTCTCTGATACGACTTCAGAAGTGTTTTCAGGAAGGTTTTAACGTGACACTGTGAAAATATTGTGTCACAGACCCAGTTATGATACAACAGACTGTATTTTCAGCAGTAGTGGAAGAAGCACTCAGGTGATTTACTTAAGGTGAACAACATTTGCGTGAAACACACGATTGGAATCAGACCGTTAATACTGATACATCTATGTACAGCAGCTTGTTTAGTCGGTGAGCTAAAGCTAGTTCAACTTTTTCCACATACAGTTCAGAAGTTTGGAACAGTGGCTCTCAAACCCTCTAAATCTGAAGGGGCTTTTGAGAAGAAGAAAAAAAAACATTTTGCCAGAAAGCTTTATTAATAATTTCAGACTTTTCTACAATATTTGCATTTCTGATGACATGTCTAATATTGGATGACTGTTAACTGAGAAAGGAAAACACTCCTCGCAGACCGCTGAAACATGACGAGGCTCCCCAGGTAGATACTGTCTCTCTATTAGGGGTCACAAGCTAAAACATTTGGAAACATTATATATTATTGGCTCATCAAGTGTTTTTTTGCTGGTAAAATCTTCCTTTGCAAACTAACTAGGACTTACAGTGAAATGTAGAAAAACAAAATTAAGTGGAAGAATAAAGTTGCGTTAAGAGCCAATTTTCGAGCAGTGGTTTTCGACTCCACCAGCTTTGGATTTCTACAGTGTTGGTAGTTTCCCAGATGATGTAAAACACGTCACCTGGAGGATTTAAGGTCTGTTGTGTCACGGTACGTATCGAGTGAGGGGCGTCCTCTATTGAACTGTCTTAACTCGAGAATTTGCAGATCAAGTATAAACCAGGATTGTGTTGCTACGCTGCTGAACCATGTCTCTTAACATTTTAATCAAGAAATAGGCATACTGTTCAGCTGCAGTTGAGAAAGTTTGTGAGCAAAACGCGGCCGCCATACATTCTTGCATTGTGAAAACCGATGCCGGAAAAAACTGCAAAAGTAGTCAGTGCTGATCAAAGATGAACCACGACCCTTTTCATTGTCCATTTCTCTCCTAAACTGTTTTCTGAAACATGTTTTAGTGGACTAATTTGCTGTAATATGACCTTGTTTGTTGCCAGCTGGCAACCTTAGCATTTCCTGTTTTAAAGCCGACACCAAGCGCCGCCGAGCTCACAGTACTTCACCTATCATGCTGCATTCTGGTTGTTTTGCATTTGCATCTCTTTAGCTAATGAACTCTGACCATGTAGCACCAATTTCAAAAGTGCTTGTGTCCAGTTTTATGCAAGGGCCATCCAGCCAGCAGTGAGGTGCTTCTCTCAGTATACAGCAGTACTTTAGTACATGTTCTCAGGTAGTTTCCACCGCTGATTATCAGGTGAGTCTGTGCCCAGAGACATGGATATTAATCATCCTGTCCTGCGTAATATCACTCTGTCAATCTAAAAACAGCCAGGGGAATTTAATGATGCGTTTCCATACTCACACACACACACACACACACACACACACACACACACACACACACACACACACACTGTATATCCAGGCCTGCTTGCAAATTCCCAGACACACCCATACCGATTGCTGGCAGTCACTTTACATTCATGCAGACCGCTGAAAGCTGAAGCACTGACAGAGAAGCAAGGCCAAGCGTGTTCCTGTGACACCTGCTGTCCGACACAACCAGAGCATGACAAATACACTGATGCCTCAATAGACCAGCGTTGCTGTCAGACAGGAGTAAACAAGCGAATGAGCTTACATGGAGCTCTGAAACGGGTTCGGATCAGACTCATTCGAGTGCATCTGGTTGTAAAGTTGTTCGTGTTTCTCTTTGGGCTCCGGCGCTTTTGGATATTTGGATCTGAACTGACATACGGCAGCTCTCGGCAGCTTGTTTTCATCGCTCGAGCCGCCGAGTGGAAATGCGCCTCCCTCTCTCTAATCAGTCTTTCAAATCGCTGGCTAATAATGGAGGATCAACTCCCACCAGTTTGAGCTTGACATTACTGAGAAATTATTGCACGGACACTCGTTTTGTTTCTTCAACCTGTTCAAACGCGCCAAAGACTCAAGGATTCGTTCACTGTGCCAGTTACTCATTTAAAAATCATAAATACCAGATTGGATCGGTGCAGCTGTAAGAGTACACTGAGGAGGATTAGTTTGGATTAGACTTGGGTGATACAGGAACTCAGTGGGGACTCAGGATGTCATTATACGCAGGCCCAGGGAATACTCCCTCCTAGGGAAGGACCGCTGCCACTTCTTCACTGCCAGCACCAGACTCTGAAGCAAATAGCGGCCAGACGTCTGTCCTTGACTCCAACTACCAAGGAGTCAGAGTCTGGGGATTAATTAAGCTGAAAATGTGACACGTTTTATTCTTCACCATGGCAGAGATGAAACTCTCTGAATGAGCGTACAGATGAGTCACCAAAGGCCCAAAACTCTACCTTCATATTCCACAAACTGCACCAAGGATTCACTGAAAAGCAGCATAAACAGAAAAGTGCGATAAGAGTGATCATCCTGTCATCTTAGAATCTGCAATTTAAACTCCCCCAATTAGCCTCTCCCCATCACCTTGATTTGATTAGCCTGCTGCTCTCTACCTGCTCTGTTGTGATGAGCTCTCCTCAGATATCTGCAGGCGGCCGTGCCGTGATTAGATGTGCTTAGTCATTCTACTAAGTGACAAGCAGCGCGCACACACACACACACACACACACACACGCAAACCTGCATGCAGGTATACATGAACACACACACCCTTTTTTTTATCTTAAGAGCATAACAATACCAGAGAATTGACAAACACGCACATTAATACAATGCAGTCACAATATGGGAGTTTAGCTGATTGAGCTAACTACTGTATCATTGTTATTCATGAGGCTTTTCACATCATTTCTCCTGAAGTCTACTGCACACCAGACACATCCTTTCTTTCTTTCTTTCTTTCTTTCTTTCTTTCCTTCCTCGCCACAAAAACCGTTCAGCCGTTTCCGGCGTTAAAAAAAAAAAGGGAAAAAAAGACATTCCTACGTGATCGAATTAACAATCCCGATCTGCAGCATCTGCACGGATACTGATGGCATCAGACATCGGTGGGGGGAAAAAAAGCAGCGGGGGGATTCATCGAGCTCTGATTCATGTTCTTGCTCACCAATGAATATCTTTGCCACGTGAAATTGCCTCATAAATATGCGCTGGATCGCGGTGACGAGGCATGACTGGAATTTTATGGTTCGTGTGGGGGCTCAGAAGCTCAAAGTTATAAAATAAGTCACCACTTTGTGCAGCGGGCATTTCATGTTAACAATAAACAATAGTTATTAACGTGTGAACGGTGAAATTAGATCACAAGGAATTGTGTTTATTGGTGCACAGAAGGCTTTAACAAATGGCCTCTACACAATTATATTGTAGTGGAGCATAGAATATATATAACTTAATCTATGAGAGTTGCTAATGTTATTTGCAGGCATTGTATTTAAACACACCAGAAGACTCTTTTGGTTTTGAGAACCCTCAGTTTCCTGTGTAAATTCTTGTGAAAAGCCTTTTGCCTCCAGAGGTCTTCTTACTTTCAAAGTTACCCTGTAGACTTGAAGCTGGCGTGAGGACAGTATAAACCTGATGATCTGCACTTTAAGTCACAAACATTCCTTTTTTTTCCTCCTCGCTTTGAATTGTGTCGCACATTTTTGTCTGCACATTTGCATAAAAACAACAACATAAAAAGGTGCGCACACACACACTGCCGAGCCGGTGAATAGAGAGGATGCGACAGCAGAAACTCTGACTTATGGTTCTGGGTCTTCAAAGATTGGTGTGAGAAAAGTAATTTTCATGGAATTTTGCAGTTGAAAGTTAAAAGGAGCAGCGCTGCTGTATGCGTAAACACACTCAGACACTTATTAGAGATCCTGGCTGCAAAATAAATACTCTTACATTAATCTAATATTTAGTTCCAAAAGAAAGATTATAAACAAGTTTTTGCAGGATTTTTTTCCCTTCTGCAAGAATTTGAAGACAACAGCTGAGACTGGAGGACCGGTGCTGAAGGATTTTCAGTTGGATTTGTTGATCCAATCCATTACTTGTTGTAAACAGAGTACGTGTAGGACCATTAGTTGTGAAAGTAATGGATAAATGATCAATATTTTCTCCATTTAGAGACCTGATGTCCGGCCAGAAAGCACTCCATTTAATTTACTTAATTTCTGGCATTTTCATGGGGTTTTCAGGTGCGAGACTGAAGTGCTATTTCTGGATTTCTCCAATACGGAGGGCAATGAGCAAGTGCTCATTTATTTCATTTTACTTATCAGTGAGTGTGAATTCATAATTTTCATGATACATCCTGTTAAATTAACCTGTACTGGAAGGGTCTGCTGAGTTTAATCCACCTGCAGAACATTTAGAATGCCAAAAACATACTGGTGGCCGTTGAGCAAAGGCCAGAAAGGTCATTGAAATGATGTGTTAACCTGTTAGGAGCATAAATGTGCTAAACATTTCTTGGAAATCTATCTACAGTGTTATAATGTAACAAATGTCGAGGTGGACATTTTAGCCCTGACACTGATCCGTTGAAGGAAAAACACTGGCGTAAGCAGGTCGTCCTATTCTTTATTTTGCATGTCTACTAGAAAAAGTTTACATGCTTCCATGTCCCAAAAGAACACATTATTTTCATTATACTGTCCTCCACTGCAACGCCTTCAATCATCCTCAGTCTGACACTCACTTTTTCTGGTGCCTGTTTCTTTAAGAGAGCACCGGCTGCTGTGATTGGTCAGCTCTCACAGGGGTGGACATCTCTGTGAAGGCACTTAGAGCTGCGCTCTAATAAAAATATATATATATGTAAATTGCACTTTTCATTGAAATGAAAAGGGTAGTTGAACTTTGCCACAAGGCGGATCAGAAACTGTTTGAACAAATTATCTTTTGAAGGCTGAGGTGCACTTGTTTTGACAGAGGCAGACAAAGGGCCTATTTTAGATCACAGGACTCGTTAAACTTTGATGAAAAGGCGTTTAAATAATTCTTGCCTTTCATGGCAGACTGGTGCACGAAGATTATTTATCGCAGTGTCAACTGCAAAAAAAAAAAAAAAAAAAAAGAGCAACAAAGTCACAGGCTGCCGAGGTCCTTTAAGGCGGTGACCCCCTGCTGTGAGGGCATCAGACAACTGTCCTACTTTGACTTTTCGTCCCGCGAGCTCTCTTTCAGGGCGCGTTCCAGCAGCTCTGGTGAATATGGGAACAGGTATCTGTACAAACAGCTTGTTAAGTAAACAGGCCTGCAGTTCAACAGCTGCTATTGTCAGACTGGGAACCAGAGGATAATGAAAAAAGGTGCTGGAATATACACAAGGCTGTACAGTGCGCACACACAACACACAATACACACACACACAAACATACGACCCCTCCCACACACACACACACACACACACACACACACACACACACACACACACACACACACACACACACACACACACACACAAGCAGATGCTGGCTGACAGCTTTGAATTCAAGCTGGTGAAAAGGTGAGTCAACACCCTCCACTCTTGTCAACAGCACTGAATCTCCTTGCGTTAATATGCGTGTGTGTTGGGGTGTGTGTGTGTGTGTGCGCACGTGTGTTGAGACAGTTTCGATGTTCAGTCATGTATAGGCTGTGTACATATGCTACAGTTTTGCATTCTCCCGTCGGATAGAATAGAATACAACATAACAGAATAGAAATGAATGAATGCATATTTGGTTTATTTGCTCATTTCAGTGTTAAAAAAAAAGCATGAAGGAAAAAAAAATATAGAAAAAGAGAATAGACATAACTGTGAACCTCCCAGTGTAAATATAAAAAAGAAGAGAAAGAATTGGAAAAGAGACATTGCGAGTCGTAAACCATCTTTCTCGAAGATGAATGGCTCTCTGTAGGCGAGAGGCATCGCTTCTCATCCTTATTACTCCATAACCACTGACCCAGAATCAGCGCCCGTGAGCCGCCTTCATTGGATTTTAAATCAACTAAAACTGACCCTGCACTGGCTCAGAGTCGGAGGTTTGAAATTAGAAGTGAAAAAATAAAAAAAAACAAAACTCCATTAAATTCAAACTGGAGCTGTGCGTCCCAAAGCTTTGGAAACGCTGAATCGGGAGCACGATTTGCATTTTCCTCCCCCCGTCTACTGCTTGTGGATGATTGATGACTCATCCAGAAAGACTAATGGGGAACGCAGTCCAGGGCATACATATTTCATAACAAAGCAACCTTTCGTGTAAAGGCAAATGTTGTGGATCAGAAGCTCAGCTCACCACCAAGTGTTGTTTTAACGCAGCGAGGCTGATAAATGTTGGATGGTTTCCTCGGAAATGCATTTTTAGAATGAGTAGCGGCAAATCAGAGCGGGGACTCACTGCAGTCTGTGTTTAAAAGGTCTTCAGTCAGGAGTTCGTAGACAATAATAGGCACAACACTCTTCATCCGCAAACCGCTCTGACACCTGGGCCGTAAAACATTTTTTTTCTAGGACAGAAATGTTCTGCTGTGACATTTTAAAAATGTGTCGTCAGTAAAAACCCATGGAACACGAGCTTATATTCTATTTTCCGTGCTTCATTTGGTCGCATCGCTGTTGCCGTTGTTGTTGTTGTTCTCCTGCTGGATGTTGGATGTTTCCTCCAGACAGCTCCCAGTGGGTCGCTTCAGCTTGATTGCATTGGAAGAAGTCCGCTGGTCATTGTAAGTATGAATAACAGATAAATATGTCTATTATAAACCACTGGCTCTCAGTGGGATTTAGTTTCATATTACAGTTATGCAAAGGCTTTAATTTATATTACATAAACTTAAAAAGATGTATCTCTGCTGTTGGCAGGTGGTAATTAAGACACGTAGAGCCATCATTATACATCAGCTCCAGGTGTGTTACATTATAGCTGCGGTCGCTTTACAAGTGTCATTAAAGCAACATTATGTAACTTTTTTCACTTTGAAATAAAATCAAGTTGATAGTTCAGTGTATTACAGCAGGGTGAATGGCGTCTCTGTCTCAGCCACTGCGCCCCCCGTCACCTGTTTCTGCTTTGTGTAGCTTCAGTGAGAGGGCAGGATCACAGTCTGACATACATGTTTAAGTCTTCAGACATGACGCAGTGAGCTTTGTTCCTAGTTAGCGCCTACATTACATCTGACAAAACTGTCACAGACCTGGGATCTGTATTTACGACAGCGGTGTTGCAACCAGAAAACTGCAGGGGGGGCAAACTGATTAATGTCAGCCACATCCAGGTTTGTTATGTTTTTATCTCCTGGGTGAGCTCGAGCAGACTGGTTGCATGAAAGCCCTTTTTGAATCTAGCAATATTTAAAGAATAATCTACTCTAACTGACCACAAACGATAATTTAGGTATGAAAAAGAGGCGGTGGTGTGCTCGAGGACCATCTTTACATCTGAGACAACATTTTATTTTGAGTAATTTATGCATCTTTTACAATGTCTGCATGTCTCTCACACAATGCATGGGCTGCAAGACCCGAGCCTTCACCTGGTCGAAGATAATTAAAATTTAGATTATCATTATGGTTTTTTTGTGCAGTCCCAAAAAAGACTCCCAAGTTCCAGGTTGGATTGTTGAGCCTCTGTAGGGGCTCCGATCAAATGCGGATCTGATTAACGGTGCCAAAGTTGTTCAAACATTTCTAAATGATGCAAATTCTAGGCATCTAGGGTGGATGGGTAGTTTGTGTGAAACCTCTTCATATCTTTCTCTACATTTCAAAAAACAGATTTTTGTTAAATTATTTATATAAACGCAGCAACCCACACGGCTGGTGAGTTTGTGTTTTTTAGTGGTGTTGTTTCTTTCTAAAAACAAGTCTTCAAATGACATTTTGATGCTGAAATATAGTATAGTCGGTGATATCACACCGTATCTCTGCTGCTGTTTTACTGTTGCTGACCTGAAGTAACCCTCGCTGTGCAGTAGCGTTGCCTTCAGAGATGGTGTGGTGACACCCATCCGCTGCCCGCTTAAGAATTTCCTCACCCATCTCCCTTTCTCTCCTCATCTTTACTTTCCACCTTAACTCTCTCCCTCCTTCTCTTGGTTTCTTTTGTTTCCTGTCTGCACCTCTCCTCCACCCTCCGTCAGGAGCTCATTTATCAAATCCGACAACAACAGTGGCTGCTGGTGTCTTGCAATTCCTGCCGTGCCTCCGGCCTCTTTCAGAAGATATAGATTTGCACCGGCTGAGATACTATAGATATTGGCATAGTCCGCAGTGAGTTCACCGACTGCATCATTTGTGCCGGTTAACAGTGTTAAATTTCCTTTTCATTGTGGAAATGCCGAAAGTCATTTCTCTGTCGGTGAATGTGTATGTGACACATGAAATCGATACAAGATCTAATTTCGTCAGATTGGTTTACATTACATAGCAGAATCTTCACTTATTATAACAGTCACCTTCACTGCCTGTTTCTGTGTGCTGCCGTTCGATCTTTGCAGCTGAGGCTCATTTTAGAAGCAGATTTACAGGATGTGGCATCGCCTCTCCAGACATGAACTTTGCATGTTTGTCTGTTAGCAGGTGAGCTTTTGTGCATGAGTTTTAGATCTCAAGTTCAAGGACATGTCCTTAAATGTTTGCTTGAAGGTCAGAGTAGCTGTATTTTCTTACGGTTGGGAAAAGAGTTTGTAGGAGTGATAATCAAGGCCGGTTGCCTCTGAGTGTATTATGTCGCAAAAGAAATAGAAAATGCTCCTGCCATCAAAGTTAACTTCATATTCTCAGGCCAGTCCCTGGTTTTAAGGTTACAACTCTTTTATAGTTATTGCAAAGGTTGGGGTCGGGCACGATGCAGTTATGGTAAAGGTTAGACGAAGCCCTTGAGGGATTAACAAAGGGTCTATACATTTCCTACATTTCCTTGAGTTTGGTATTCATCCAAACAGCCCAGATCAGAGAAGCACCACGGGGGAAGGAGTCATTTTGTCCGGGTTGGTGAGTTTTGAGACACTATTGCAAGTCCATAAACAAAAGCAAAACAGTCGTTACATAATCCATGTGAGCAGTGTCAGGTACATTAAGCACAGAGGCTATTGTCCTCACTGCATGTGCACCCAGTTGAAGTGATTAACATTTTTTGGAGAAGTGGCCGTACTCCTTGCACAGCCTGCCAGGAAGATCTCACACTGACACAACTTGAGGGTCAGCTGCATGAGCTATTAAGGGTCATTTGAACTAGTGCGGGCATGAAAAACTGGCATCTTGGAAGTAACTAGTAACTAAAAGCTGTCAGACACATGTTGGATGAGAAAAAAAATTTGCAAAACCTGCCTCTGAGATTTTGAGGGGAAGAAGTCAAACTAGCGTAAAATGGACAAATCCACGTAGGACAAGCACATGAAATCTGTGCAAGCTACAAGTTTAAGGTCAAACGCACGTCAGCAGGAGGCTAACGCTGTGCCGCTCTGTCTTCACTGGGCCGACCAGCAGTGCTGCGGAGGCTGTGTTGCATCTCCTAAAGCAGCGTGCTCATAAAAATTCACTCCGGCTCCATCAGCACGCCATTACGGGTATGCTACATGGCCGACTTGAACCTTGGGGGAAAAGTTTCAAAATCTCCAGATTTCTGTACGTTCGCTATCTTCCAATCTCGGCCTCATCGCTTCTTCCGTACACAACCTGTGTTTTTGCAGTCATGATGCTCGGGCATGTGTCCATGGAGTTGTTCACACACTGACTACTACTGCGTCTAGACACACAGTTTCATCAAGATGAAACACTGCGGGGTGGGGATGATGTCTGTGTTCAAGTAAGGTAAAGAGATTGGCTTTCAGATAGATTCATTTACCATCATTGTAGTTTCCCCAGGTCCAGAGCAGAATAGAACAATGACGTACCGCATTGATTGCTATAGAGGACAAACAGTATATTCTCCTTTTCAGTTACACAATGAGGTCAAAGGTGGAGGTCAGCAAGATGGATGCTCACCAAAACATGATCAGATACCCAGGTTCCACTTCCATTCATTCATCACCTCCCGATTAATTGTGATGTGAAAAGATGCCAGAGATTTGCCATTAAAGGGCCAGTAACCCGCAGTTTGTTCCCTTCCAGTCCTACCATCTAGCCGGGAGTCGTGTGTACCATTCCTGTTATAAATCCAGCACGCAGTCCTCACAAAATCCCACTGCTTGTCACAAATAGATTCTGCCACTTGTTCCCTAAACCCCTCTTCTCCCGAAATGTAATGATCTGGCCTCTGCTGACCAGGAGAGACATGCTGTCGGCTTTGTTCTGAAGTCAGTCCTTCGCTCGTTACACCATCTGTCCTGTCCGGAAAGCTTCAGAACGGCA
The DNA here is from genome assembly GCF_904848185.1 of Acanthopagrus latus. Lineage (NCBI taxonomy): Eukaryota > Metazoa > Chordata > Actinopteri > Spariformes > Sparidae > Acanthopagrus > Acanthopagrus latus. Next base: position 10,783,234 of record NC_051060.1, on the reverse strand, counting down.
GTCTTGCGCCATCAATGCAATCCGGCAGAGCAGAAAGAAAAATGGAGCGACGCCCTTCCCGATTTGGCAGCTTCATGAGTCAAGTTATTATGATACACACACACACACACACACAGGCCCCCATATATGATTATTATCAAACATAATAATTTGTTAGTGTGTTACAGTGTGAGGTGGCACAGATGGGTGCAATTCTTTAAAAAGGCATCGTTCACAACAACAAAAGCACTTTAAAAAGGACTTTGCATTGCTTAAATCTGAAGCACCAACAACAGCAGCAGGACCCAAACACTGATATTGATCTCTGTGCCCAACTTTGGTTCTCAGCAGCATCAACAAGATCACAAACTTCACCTGAAGTGAAAATAAAAGGAGACGACAGTTTGTTTTGTTCCTACCTTTCGGTAGACGATCATGTTGGGGGAGTCGTCGTCGGGATCCACGCTGCTCATGGACCTCATGGACAGCAGAGTTCGGGCCGGGGTCGCCGGGGCGCCCTCCTTCGGTTCCTCGGCCCCTTCATCGGGCTCCGTGGCCTCGACAGGGCTCTGCTGCTTCTCCTCCTCCTCCTCCCTCCCCTCCTGCTGCTGCTGCTGCTGCGGCTGCTCCTGAGGCGCCTCAGCCATCTCTACGGTCTCCCTTTCAGCCTTCTCTTCCTGCGTCAAGTTATCCTCTCCTCCTTATCTACGCCAGTATTTTTTTCTCTTCCTGCCTTCTTTATGCCCGCTGTGCGCTCTCTCCTCGCTGTCTAGAAGCTGCTGTGGGAAGAGAGGGAGAGATGAATTAGACAGTACAACTCACCGCTGGGCTCCCAGCCTCCCATCTCTCTGTCTTTTTTCTCGTCTCCTGTCGGCAGGCACAGGATGGATGAAATGAAGGCATCATAAATTCTCCTAGTTTTCCCTCTTATCGCTTCTCTGCAATTCCTCCTCCTCGGCTGTCACATGAGATTGAAGTTGCCGGAGAACAGAAGATGTCATGTTTAAGTTTTGCTCGTCTTCGTCCCCGAGGCCGCCTTCTTTCCTTCTCGCTCATCTAAATAATTAAGATGCGAGAGGACCGTTACAGGACAAGCCTATTTGCCTGCTTCTACATGCAGATAACACAGTTTGTAAACAATGGATTTACAGAAGGGAAATGAGGATGTACTTTTCTACTGAATAATATCTCCATTTTCTATCCTTTTGAATACAAGATAGACCTGAAAAAGGGAAATCATGGAACCCAACGTCCTGAACACTTTACATTTAGCCCAGCAGTCAGGATAAAACACTGGCAGTTAATGTCTCAGTAATTTACAGTTACACATGTCGTGGCCTGCGTGATATTTCTACAATACGTGTCATATCACATCACATGTTCAAGACTGTGTTTCAACATTGGTACAGGCGGCAACACTGGATATTTGAGGAGCCCTCCAAAAATTTCCAGCTGTGTTTGAAGCGACCGAAACGGCTATTTTAAAAAAGTGCACCGTGTAGTTTTGAGGAAGAAATTTTAAACAGCAGAGAAAAGTCTTCATTTGACTGATTTTTATGCTTAAACTATAGAAACAAGCTCCCTTTGTTTTCATGACTGAATAAACAAAGTGACCTTAAAAGGGCAACACATTCTGTTTTACTTTGTTCACATGTGGCGGACCCTGCCACCTTTCTAGCTTCAAAACATTGTTGTTTTCCTCTAAGAATAACTTGACGTTCAGTTAGGGAAAAGATATATATCCCCAAGTTTGTATAACTACTTCATTAATATCATGAATATTAAAATTCTGAGTTTAAATTTCTTCTCAACAAACTACAGAGTGTCCCTTTAAGCGAAAGGAGAAACTAACCAGATCATAACACTGCACTGTCACAACATAAAATAGAACAATTTACACATCCATGGCGTGCAGTTTATTCTAACATTTGTTTTACAGCCTTGTGCAGGTAAATTCAGTTTTTCTTCTTCCTGCTCTGTTTCATTAAAGTGATGCGTTTAAGTATAGCAGGCGGAAACACATTATGCATCTTCCAGAGTTGCTTTGGAAATCACACACTGAAATGAGCAAAATTAACTTTCCTCTTCTCTCTGCATATTTATTAATGCTGTGTTGATTTGTTTGAAAAAAAACAAAAAAAAACAAAAGCTAAATTGATTCAGAGTATCTACACTAAATTAAGACAAATGCACAGAGAAAGCATAAATTATTCAAATCAATTGCTCACAGAGTGTAGAAACAAAAACTGTAGATATGAATTAAGAGGATTATGAAAGAATGAAAACATTTCACTTCATGGATAGACCAGTAGAATAAAAGTGTGGCTCCACGCTGTATGCACATGCACACATACATACACAACACACACACACACACACACACACACACACACACACACACACACACACACACACACACACACACACACGGGATCCCATAACTCAGGCCTGGATGCTCTTTTCTGGTTGTCTGACAGCTGTCAAAATATTGACACCTGAGGACAGATCAGCTGAGATGGATCGAGAGAAGAAGAAGAGCGAAGGAGGAAGGAGGAGGGATATAACATGAGAGAGGAATATAAAGCGAATGGAAGAAAATCAGGACAGTGAAAGGCAGGAAGCAGGAAGAACAGAGGCATAAAATGGAAAAACACAGGAGCTGGGAAAAGAAACGGATGATGACTCTGATCTCCACCTCCTCCATCCCAACCCAAACTGGGATCTGTTCTCTCTCCATTTAGTCGATCCTTAATGGAAGAATGAACGCTTTCATTTCCTCATCAAAGCACATTCATCTTCAGTCAGCTGGTTTCCGTACTGGCTCAAAGTGCAAAATATGGCTGTATGGGAAGTCTGAAGGGGGAAAAAAAATCCTTATTTGAAGGAATTGGAACGGATTAATGGCTTTTAAGTTGCAAAGGCGTCTTTCTGTTGCACTTGGATTGAACACGTCATTGTGATTCATACAAAAAAAATCATAGTCTTTCAGTGATTTATTATTTCTGCGAAAAAATTAGTGAGCACCTGAGGAATTATGGGTCTTGTGATACAGTTGTGATAATGAGTGAACTCGAGCCCAGTGAAGGTGGTTGAATTGTTGAATAAAATCCTCCTCACCACCCTCTCAAACGGGGCCTTCCTTCTTGTTTCCGGGCAGGTTGAAATAAAGCGAATCAACCCGCTCACATCAAATCCATCAAAACCAGTAAAAAACGTGGAAAAGGTTCAGCTTACTCACAGCCGGTCCGATGCATCCTGTGAAATCTAAAACCTTGAGGAACCCCACCATCATATTTGAAGGTACTTTTCTTTTTCATAGTCTACATTTAAGCCGACAGGATGCAAGAAGCCAAATGTATGTATAAAATAAAACCCTCCTTATTCTTCTTAAGCTGCTGGGCCTCCGTCACTCTGTGCTTTGATAAAAAACCCAGTCAGATGAATTAAGTCGTATACAACATATATATTCATGTACATGCAACTGAAGTAATGAAGGTCATAAAGCACACGGCCCTCAAATTCCTATAGAGCAAGGCGAGGTTATGATTGATCATGTTACCACAAACCAATTACTGCACTGTTAAACACAGGCTCCGGGGGCCTCTGGGGTTCTGGGGCCCTGAGGCTCTCAGGCTGCTTTGTTGAGTTGGAATGAAGCAGATTGACGGCGAGCCTTGAAGTGTCAGCTGCAGGATAATTAGGATATCCATTGTTTTTTTTTTGTTTTTTTTTGGTTCACTGATCCTTTGTTTAAAAAGAGAATATTTCTCCATTCAGAGATTGATACCACTCTGCGTAACGAGCAAGTGAATATCTCTACTATTACTTTAAGCACAGGCTAGCAGCAGGGGCCAGGAGGTAATAGAGTGCAGCAGGAATGATGTATTTTTGTAGGCTAACCTGGAAGTTATGGTCGCTCTGGTTCTCTCCACAAAAAAGGCCATGGGATTTTCCATCAGCTTGGATTTTGGAAAATAAAAAATTGCAGCATAAGTATAATAGCAAGAAGCAAAATGCTAACTTTAGCAGATAAATGAACAACATTGCGGTTGCAGTGGACTTTAACATCATCAATACTATGCTTCATACTACGCTAAACTATAAAATTCACTATAAAATGATCCACCTGTACAGATGGACCAGAGAGTAGATGAGTCTCTGTGTTTGTGATAGCAGCCGCCTTTTTAAAGAAACGTAATGCACTTTAAAATTCACAAATGGGGTTTTTTACTGACACATTTAATGTCATAGAAAAAATAGAGAATTCTTTTAAGCTTCTGTGGACCTCAAACCTTATTTCATGCATCAAAACAAAAGGCCAAAGATGCTGAATGTAAAGAAACTAATTCATTTCTGGGTTTTAGGATACTGTACTTGGCTAGCTTAGCATAAAGACAATGAGAGAGAGCAAACAGCTATAGTAGCCTGGACCTGTCAAAGATTCATAAAGCTGCACAGCAGTGCTAAAGCTCACAAATATTTTAATCTAAGGCTTTTTTTTTTTTAAAGCATTTTTAATTTGCTGTGTTTTATGCAATCCATTCACAAAAACAAACTACAATTTGCAGTTTTAGTAGATATCATACAGCCAGTTAACATTTAGAGAGAAAAAATTTGAAATCTATTAAAACTTAATATTTTCCCCCGACATTTAACTTATCTGTCAAGATTTGACAAAACAAGGTGAGGACCCAAATGCAGACACAGCGGTGGGTGGTAAGGTTAAGAAACAAAAGCTTGATCCTGACAATGGCCTTATCTGTTGGCAGAATGCCTTTCAATGGAACAAATAACAGCATTTAACAAAAACCGGCAGCAGCGTTCCTTGACACCTGGGCACCCCTTTATACTTTTTAGTTTGCCGAATTTGAACTAAATCCTCAACTCCACCTTCTTCTGTGCTCCGTTTTGTCATCTTGTTATTCCATGTTGTACATCAACACCTCTTTACATGAATCATAGACCACTTAAGTCTGTCTGTGATTCAGTCGTGGGTGTTAGGCCCAAGGTTGGTCATGAACTCAACCTTCCTGGTGTTTTAGTGTGTTGGTTTCTTTGTTCACTCTCATTTCCGTTCATAGTTCAGTTTGATCATTTTGCTTCCCTCCCTTCATACACTGTCTTTTTCCTAGAGTGGCATCACCTTGTTTGTTACTGCACAGTTAAAGAACAAAAGAAAAAGAGCAAAAAAAGAAAAAGAACAAGATGTGCTGTTATTTTCAAACCGGGATTCCAAAAATCACATAGTAGGCATTGAAAAATCAGGCGATGAGAAAAGTTTTTTTTTGTTTTTTGTTTTGTTTTTTGGGAGAACTAATAAAACACAAGCGTACCCAGAGAAAGCGTGGGAAAATGACAAACACAGGAAGTGGAAAGTAAAATAAGAGGAATCTTCAAAATAAAACAGAGGAAGAGGTGAGCTAAAATCTAGGACTGTGACATCAACACAGTCATTCTACACAACACCTTGTCATCATTAAAGTTTAATACACGCAGCAAAATCAGCAGTGACCTTTTCGATGGCTGCACAGACAATGTGCTCCAGTTTTCAGCCCTAACTTCTGTAGCTGGCTGGCTGTAAACTCAAAGTAGAGCAGTGCTTGTCCCCGCATGTATGCAGAGAGTGTGTGTACATATGTGTGTTTGCTATTGGCACAGACATTTAGCTCCATGTCAACCAGCTCTCCAGATCAATACTCTCATCAGCCTGCTGTTTGCGAGGGAACATACAAGCGGCGTGTGCACGCTTGAGCCTCGGAGGGCTGCTACGCGTGAAGAAAAGCGTCCGAACGGTAGATGAATTGAATGTATCATCTCCTAAACAATGATGGGAGTACATTTGCTTTTTGTACAGCACTTGAGGGTAATCTTGAGATGTTAACTTAAGTATTCCTATTCTAATACTTTACAGTTCTACTCCAGGAAAGAATCAAAAGGCCTGCTTTCTCAAAATTGTTTACCATGTCCAGATTTAGGCAATAAAGTTTATTCAAATTATTTCATTCTTCCTACAAAGTGCCTGTAGCTCATCTGTGTGTGTCTTACTGCACTTATAATAACCTACATTAGGGTTTGGTAAGTCAGTTAACTTACCTACATATGTTGCGATTTAACAAAAAACCCACCCAAATGCAAGACACAGAAAATCAAGTAGGTAGAAACAAAAAGCAGGGCTTTAATTTAAAAAAAAAAAAAAAAAGATGTTAAATCCCAGCAACAGACAGGGACAAATTCAGGAATAAAAAAGTTTTAAAAAACTTAAATACATAGGGTGTGATTAACAACTACAACACAGGTGAGGGGTGAAAAGGACAAAGGGAAAACAGACAAAAGAAGGAAATGAAAAGCAAAACATGACTCATGAGGACAGAACTTCAAAATTAAACAGGACATTACAAAACCACAAACTCAAACCATAACAAGGTCAAATAACCTCAAATACCAATCAATCTCGACTTTAAAGGGACTCTTCCCATGATCCTATGCTGGTTCAAACTACACCTTCTGTTTTCACCCCCCAGTGGCAGAAATTATATACTGCGTATTCAATGTGACACACTGAACTGATGTGGTTTTCCAGCTGCATAAATCTTAGTGAATGCATCTGATCCATCACACAAATGACCTTTATGTCACAGTTTTAAATTGAATGTGGGGATCGGTTGTTCCTTTTCTGCAACAGAACCTTTATCACTATCCCCCTGTGCATAGAGATGTCTGGTTGCTGGATATATATACGGTGTCCTTTATTTAACCACTGTCCCACAGTGTAAAACATCCACACATCCTCATCCAGTCTCGCCTGGGGTGAAGAGAAGTGTCTGTGTGTGTGTGTGTGTGTGTGTGTGTGTGTGTGTGTGTGTGTGTGTGTGTGTGTGTGTGTGTGTGTGTGTGAGGGTCCACTGGGAAAACAATAGCAGAGACTTAAGAAACAGCAAGAAGTCTGACTCTGTGTCAACTTCCTGTCATCACAGCATGTGATGCGAACAAAGGGGCTCTCAGTGTAATCAGGTTCATTTAGAATAATAATTGGAGACGGTTATAAAAAAATAATAGCCATGTTTTTCTTTCGGTTATCTCTTGATTTCCCAAAGCTGTGTCTTGTATTTCTGGATAAAATCCTTCAGTGTAGGATTGTGAAGGATCGCCATGTTCTCCTTTGTTAATCTTCTGTGACTATACCAAGTTAAACAGGTTGGCTCTCAGCGTGAAGGATCATTGATTAAAGTTCACTGTTGCTTTGTCTTTATTCCTGTGTAATGCAGAAGAGTAACGAGGGCAAATGTCTCGACTGATGGGTTTGTCAGTTCGTGTTTCCTAGAGCTTCTCTCACTCACTGCCCTGGTTGGTGGCCCCTCTAGCAGCACATCTTGAAGCAGCACTCTAGTGCAGCAACATAAAGAGCAAGAAAAGTCTGACAGCAACTGGGAGGGGGCACACTACTTCTTTTGTGCTGTCTGATCACGATGTTGAGACGGTCAAGGCCCAGTGGTGGATGGCATCGTCCATCAGCCCAACCCTAGTGACAATGAAGGCTTGCCTCTACACCGCCTTTGTATTTCACACTGAACCAAGCAGCACTGGCATTAAGCCTGAGGTCCACATCACAACTTTGTGATCAGTTTTTTGGGGTTTTTTTTTTAACGTGTTTCCACCTGTAAAAATGTACCTGCCAACTGTTTATAATCATGTGGATGCAGTTATAACGCGTTGTAATTGAGATCCTGACCCACCATGCATTGCAGAATGTGACAAAGAGATGTTTCTTGCTCTAAATTACATCACATAATCTCCATCAGTAAATAGCTGACCCTGTCTGGCTCTCACTTGCGGAGAGGGATGCTGTTTTCCGGTGGGAAGTTCCCCAAAGACTCGGACGGGAAGGCGGCACTAAAACAACACAATAGTGGAAGGCAACAAATACACGGTGTGTTGCATAATCCAGCCGGCTTCCGCTGCCGGGGACAGACGCTTTTGGAAATGTGACAAAGAGACGGTAGGACAGACAGGATGACAGCTACTTTTCCACATATAAGACGGTGAAGACACGGCCTGCTACAACGTTACTGTTCTTTGATCCTGGGTTAGGGTTAGAGTCTCGCATCTGTTACTACCTCCGCCTGACAGATCACAGTTTCTGTGACTTTCACGCTGATGGTGAGGCGGAACATCAGCACAAGTTGCACGCCTTCGTTGGGGCTAATGTTTCATAAAGGCCGTATCTCGTAGCACGTGGAAATCAAAGAATGTTTAACAAAGTGCTGTAAAGTATGTGGATACAGTCATCTGTCTTATCACTCTCTGCTCCCATTCAGCCACAAGAGGTCCGACTTTGATGCTGGGTGATAAGATCCAGCTCACAGTCCACTCCATCCCAAAGGTGCTACACGAGGTTGAGGTCAGGGGCCTGTGGGGGCCAATCAAGTTCTGTCACGGCAAAACTTGGAAAACCATTTATTTCAAATGGAAGTAAGGAAGTAAATCAAGTCCTAACTGTGAGGGAATACAAGAAAAAAGTAACTAAGCCGTGGTGTTCCTCTACTTTTGACTAAAACTGAGTTTGATCAGACAGAATAAGACATGACGACCCATGCATTAAACACAACCTGACTTCATGTCACTGTACAACAACTTCATGGTAATAATCACCAGAAATATCCAACATAATATAAGAGTTTAGGTTTGATCTCATCTACATGAGAACATAGACATATATTCTCTCTCTAACAGCTGTCTGTGGTCTCTCTATCCTCACAGGACCGCTCCACTCCCCGAACACACAGAGCCAGCAGCGCTGCAGCCTAATATAGACTCCCTCTGACACACACAACCACACACAGACACACACACACACACACACACACACACACACTTGTCCAGTTGCAGACAGTGGCACAGCAGGTTCTCACCAAATTCCCAAACGCATAGACACAGTGAACACTGAGATATTAAAAGATACACACCACACCTCAATATCAGTGTCTCTCTCTCTCTCTCACACACTTGTGGCTCTCATTGGTCCAGTTGCAGACAGTTGCACAGCAGGTTCTCACCAAATTCCCAAATTTATATAGACACAGTGAACAGTGAGACACACACACACACACACATCTTAATTGATGTACAGAGGCACAGTGCCCTTCGAGTGTCACTTAACTTAGCAGCTGAGTGCGCGCTCCTCTCAATCACAGGTGGGATTAACAGCTGCAGCACACGCGCGCGAGTACGCGCGCGCACGCACACACACACACACACACACACACACACAGGCACATGTCTCCAACATATCCAGTCTACAGTAGTGTAACATCCAGCAGCAGCTCTGCGCATCACTCTGAGAGCAACATCGCAGCACTGACAGTGTGGAGCGCGTTAAAGCATCTGAATTTAACCACATTCCCCTCTCTCTCTCTGCTTCTCCACGTATTCATTCATTCATCACCTCTCTCTCTCTCTGTGTCTCGCTCTGTCTCTCTCTCTCTCTGTCTCTTTCTAATCCCCTCTTTCTTCGCCCCTCCATCCCTCCTCCTTACCTCTGCGCTGGCTTCCCTTCTCGCTCGGAGCTCCGGAGCCAAAAACGCGGCTTCACCGACCCACCAGAGCGCTGCACGGGGGAGAGAGAGAGGGAGAGAGACACAGAGAGTCAGAGAGAGAGAGAGAGAGAGAGAGAGAGAGAGAGAGAGAGAGACAGAGAGTCAGAGAGAGAGAGAGAGAGAATGTGGGATCAGAGGCAGCTGCTGCTCTCTCTACCACTAATATGCAGGCGTTCCTGGTGTGTGTGTGTGTGTGTGTGTGTGTGTGTGTGTGTGTGTGTGTGTGTGTGTATGCGTGTGTGTGTGTGTGCTGTTACAGTACATGACTAACAACGTGAGGACAACTCTTTCATGTCCGTCCAGTAACAGCCTGATATTATGTTGTGCACATACTAAAGCATGAAGGTGTTTGAGACAGAGTGGCTCTCTCATCATGAGGGATCATTTTGACATTGGACCGCTCTGTGAATCAGTTTCACAGGATCAGACAGGCTGCAGCGAGAGACTGATAGACAGTAATGGAAGGAACACATTTCAGTCAGTCAGTCGATCAAAATGCAATTCCAAGTGCTTTACAAGTGACACGGTACAATAAAATTTAAAAAAAAATAAAAAACAGATATTGGATTTCAGAACGAATACATACCAAGAGATCAATGAAATATGACCAGTTCAAACAATCAGTTTGACAACAACAATGTTAGTAAATAGAATTATAATCATAATGATGATAAACTGTAAGATGTTGCTAAAACTTCACCGAATAGATAGTGACGAGAACAACAAACAAATACATAAAATGATTATAAACACAAAAACATAACTCATTATTTCATGATGAATCAATCAGTATCAACACCTGTGTAGGCTACTTTAAAGGCACATAAACATATCTGTGATTCACCCAGTTACCTAACCAGCATGCAAACTTGCAGCTTTTCAGCGTGAAACCATGAACTCTGGACTTTCAGGCTGTCTCTGACTGGTTCATGTTCCAGCGTTACTTCTCACTTCCCATTCAGGTGATAAAGGCTGGTCCCCAAAATCTGGTAAACCATCAAAAATGTAGAATAGTGAGTCTTAGAATAGAGGGTGCTGTTGTGCGCTGTACATGTTGTAAAGCCCCTTAAGGAAAGTTTCCGTGGTGCCACTAAGGGGCCAGATGGGCGGGGCCATGGCCACCAATTTAGCTAATGTCGGAACGGCAGTCGATATCGAGCAAAATGTCTGAGAAAGGTCTATTAAAAATGGTAAATTTAGGTGGATGTGTCTCATTTCAAAACCTAAAAGAGGTGACAACCTTCAGGGTGTCAAATCAAAGCTTGGTGGTCATAAGATCAATGAGTGGATAAAAGAGAGTGAGAACATTCGAGAATGTAGCCAGTGACCTTCTGCTCGCTGGACGAGACTGCCGCCCAGTCATATCCTGCGACTGTGTGTTATTACATCCCGTCATGTTTTGGTCCTTGCCTCTGGTTATTTAGTGGTGGAAACGGTGCCTCATACTGTAGGTGAGAATCATAATTTGCCTGGCAGCCCTGAGGCAAACACTGTAGCTGTCACCAAATGTATATCCTGTTAGCAAGCAGCCTTTGTCAGGGTCACAGCTAATACAGATTTTTAATATAACAAGCCTTATCTGCCACCTCAAAGCTCCACGCTTCTGTTCCAACATGGCCAGCATCAAACTGAGTTTCAGGACGGGCAGATGGGGGGAGGTCCTGTACATGTATCCTGTTGCGTGGTGGTTAAAAATGATCTGATGGATATTCAGGATTCTGCTGCTTAGACTGCTGGTTATTTCCATCCCTGTTCTGCATTTATGTTGTAGTGGTAGAAATCTTGAGATATGTTGCGACACATTGTGTGCTAATGCTTTTTTAAGTACTACAAGTCATCCGTTGAAAAATCTAATCTGTGCATACAAAGAGGGCGTTTCCCCCATCCAGAGCCTCAGCTCCCCCGGGGTTCCCTTCTCCATCCGACACCAGTCCGTTCTCCAACCTTCTAACCCTCTACCATCCCCCCAACGCTGAATCAATCCCTTTCACACCACAATAGCATGACATGCATTACACTTCAAAATCCGCCTCAAACTTCACGGTCATTGTTAATGAACGCAGGTATATAACAACAATCCTCCACAGCCTTCATACTTTTGTGGTGTTTGTATCTTGAATAAAGGAAGGAACAAACTGCACTGAAAACACTCACAAGCTGTACGGTAAATGCTCACGCTTCTCCTCACGCAATAAAGCTAGTAAACTCGCCCCAGCGTCCACCCCTCTCGCCTCCCCCTCGCTCGGCGTAATCTCTCCTAATTTCTCAAATTGAACAGATTCGGGTCCGACGGCGCTGAACCAAGGAAGCCGCGGCCCTGGCAGATAAGCTCTCTGCTGATGGGGACTTTTGGCCGAGCACCGAGGCAGATCAAAGCATCTGATGCAATGACGGACCGCGGGAGGAAACTGGGTGCTCAGGAAGGGCTACGCTCCCTCACTGTGTGTTGTTTACACTGATACAGGCAGTGTATTCTCACTGCTGGTGGCGGAGACTAAAAATATGTGCTGCCCTAATTCAATAGAGTGTTACTGGGACAGAGGGTGAGGCGACGGCGGGCTTCAAACGCCCGTCGTTCCTCTCTTTGTCCGCTTTTCATCTGTTTAGTGTGCAAATGGAAAAAAAAAAAAAAAAAGATGGACATGAATATGCTCACAAATCAATACGTGCACTTACCAGCTAACTGTCATCAAAAACAACAGTGATACTAATGGACCACTCAGGCCTGACAGATTGACACACACACACACACATACACAGATGGAAACTATGGCCTCCACTTTGGACCAGCTGAATTATTGAGCAACAGTAAACAGGAAGAGAAGATCCCAGTGGGAAGTTTGTGTGAGTGTGTGTGTGTGTGTGTGTGTGTGTGGTTGCCCCACATTTGCTGCCCTTTTATTGCAGACACACATCCATACGGTGTGCACCCTCACTGAGCTCTCGTTTCTAAACATCAGTCCAGTGTGTAACATTCAGGGGAATTCTAGAGGCAGATGAGATGTAATATCATTTTCATAATTATGTTTCAGTGAGCGTGCAAACTAAAAACTGTTGCGTTGTCAGTAAAACGAGCCTGTTATATTCACAGTGAGCGGGTAGCCCTTCCGTGGAGTCGGCTAACTTAGCGCTGGCATGTTTCGTATAGCAGCCGGCTCTAAAGACCGCCTTCTCCTGTCTTTAGCAGCCCCAGTTGGGAGGGATGAGGTGAGGGCTATTTAGTTGGTTGCACTCTGCAACCTCACTTCTATGACGTTTCTCCAACAGCTCTTTTGGCCGCGCCGCATGAAACCAAGGCGATTTACCTGTCCATCACCAGTTTTACTTTTATTAAGTGTGCATCTCAAATCGATGCTCAACTCATGAAACCTAAGAGAAACAAAGTCTGTGCTCAGCTCTCGGTGCTTCTGTAGCTTCTAACCAAATCTCTTTAGTTTCTCTTGTCCTGTTTTTTTATTTTCAAACATCCGCTGTGTTTTACTTTTTCATTGTGTTGTCTTGTCAGCCGTTTCAGGAGTCGTGTTTAGTTACTGCTGGTGAAAACTCAATGAGTCCCGTAATTCTGCTTCACAATGAAAGCTTTTCAATTCATAAATAACAGGGGGGCTTTTACTGTGAATAAGTTATAGTGAAATTAAAAGTGTAACTGAATCAGTGGAGCCACTTTGTTAAGGGCGATACTTTGGTAGCACTGCAGGAATTGGGAAAAGCGCGCCATTGGTTAAAGACACACCTTCAAACAGGTAGCCCAGTTGTGGTGTAAATGGATAACCGGCTATTCTAAATGCCACTAAATCTTACACACACACACACACTGAACCTTTAAACCCTCAAACCAAGTCGTCTGAAATCAACCAAAGTGAGGTTAGAGAGTGGATCTGTGTGTTATGAAACTCTGCATCAGTTGTGGACAAGAGCTGTAATATTTAAGCATCCATAAAAAGGATTTGTTTACCTGTGTAAGTACTGCAACAAAAACCATAATAATACCATCAGTGCCAGCTTCTATTTCATACTTTTACTTTTACTTCTCTACATTCGTTTGAAATAAGGAGGCAAAGACACACACCTCTGTCTCCATCGGTGGAGCTGAAGTTCCTCGACATTACCATCATTGAGAATCTATTTTGGCCAACACACATCACCACCCTGGCTCTACTTCCAATGTGAACTTAGGCAGGTTACATTTTTGAGCCAATGTCTGGTCATCTTTTACAGGTGAGCAATATAAAGCATCCTGACGCAACTCATCATAAAAAAATACACCTTGGATTAATATAGCCTTTATGTCTGTCTATATATACTGTACTATAACAGAGAGCTCCTGAGAGATTATATGGGAGAAATACTTTGGGCTTGAAATATGTGACAGCGTGTGGAGGAAGGTGCTGGAAATACTTCAAACATCATCTACTATATGAGCCATGTGGTGATAAAATCCAATATAGTGCATCATCTCCTCTTTTATAACTCAGACAAATCTGAGTGAAGCTGTGCGGCTCGTCCCCAGAGCGAATCTGCGCAGGTTTGACACAGACCTGACTCTCACCAATGCAAAGAACATCTACATGAGGATACAAATGTTGAGAATCCATCCATTTTCCTTTGCCAGGGTCACGTAGGTGAATTGATATCAGGTCAAGAAAAATAGCCCAGAGATGCCTCTACTCCCTGGCTTCTTCCCCCGGCTCCTCCTCTCCAGGGGGATCCCAAAGGCGTTTCCAGGCCAGATGGGATGTATAATCCCACCGTGTGTTCTGGGTCTGCCTCCGGAAAATCCTTCCAATTGGAAGTGCCTGAAAGCACTCCAGAGGGCATCCAGGGGGGGCATCCTCATCAGACACTTAAACCATCGGACCAACCACCTGGCTACTTTCAGCGCAAAGATAAATGTTTTCCCTCTCACCTGTATTGCTATTCATCCACCTGGATCGTCTGGGCGTGAGTTTCTGAGTTTTGGAAGTATCAGCCGTGCAGATGTCTGCCCTCTCTGGAATATAACAGAACTAGGTGTTACTCGGCTTGTAGCGCTCAGAGCGCCAAAAATCAAGACTAGGTGCAAAAGAGCTGTTAGGTTTTACAAAAAGGAGCCGAACGCATCAGCGTTGTCACTCATCAAAAAACGTTCTTCCAGCTAGGAAAGCTCACACGATCGTCTTCTTAAGTCGGAACGACAGTCTGAGAACATTTCGGTGCACGAGTTGCCAATGCTCTAAAGACAGTGGAGATGGTTGTGGACTACAGGAAGAACTCAGCCTCACCTGCCCCCATCACCCTCTGTGACTCCACTATTGACACTGTGGAGTCTTTCCGCTTCCTGGGAACAATCATCTCCCAGGACCTCAAGTGGGAGCTGAACATTAGCTCCCTCATCAAGAAAGCACAGCAGAGGATGTACTTCCTGCGGCAGCTGCAGAAATTCAGTCTGCCAAAGACAATGATGGTGCACTTCTACACAGCCATCATTGAGTCCATCCTCACCTCCTCCATCACCATCTGGTACGCTGCTGCCACCGCCAAGGACAAGGGCAGGCTGCAGCGTGTCATTCGGTCAGCAGAGAAGGTGATTGGCTGCAACCTCCCGTCTCTTCAGGACCTGTACACCTCTAGGACCCTGAGGCGTGCAGGAAAGATTGTTGCTGATCCCTCCCATCCCGGTCACAAACTCTTTGAGACACTCCCCTCTGGCAGGAGGCTGCGGTCCATCAGGACCAAAACCTCACGCCACAAGAACAGTTTCTTCCCGTCTGCTGTCAGCCTTATCAACAAGGCCTGAATCCCCCCGACACTCCTCACACTCCACCTCTACCACTGACTCTACTGTCACACTGACAGCACAATAACTCTATGCGTTACATTAACGCTCACCTTGAACATCCTGTTCATTTGCACATTTTCATTTGCACATCATTCTTGTAATTGTTCACTGCCAGCCGGTCTGCTCCTTTTATCCTTTTACCCAAAAAACAGATTGTGCATATATATTTATATTGTATAGTTATATTTTCTACTTTTTAAAATAGTTTATATTGTTAATTTGTTATATTTTCTATTCTTTAAATAGTTTATATTGTTAATTTGTTATATTTTCACTTAATAGTTATTTGATGCATGCACCAATATCACCACAACAAATTCCTCGTATGTGTAACATCGTACTTGGCAATAAAGCTTTTTCTGATTCTGATTCTGATTCTGATTGACTACATACGATGCCGAAACATAGCTGACGCAGGTAAGCATTGGGTTCATGGAAAGAAACTTGTACCAAAGTCACATATTGTCGCCGTTTCATTTCAACTGCGCTCCCTCTCCACTTAAATAATGGAAACAGCTGTCAATGTGCTGCTTAAATGCTCTGAGCGATGAAAGCGATCAAAACAGCCTCATTTTGACGTCCACGTTGCGTCCTAACTTGGGAAATGGCTTCTGAATGCAGTATAAACACACTAATAAACCCCTTCTTATTCCTGGGAATGCATGAAAAATCATCCTAAAGGATCTGCTGTTGCCGCAAAATACCCCTGTCAAGTAACAGGAGCATTAAACTCATTATAGTTCTATATTTCCTCATTAACACAAAGTTTGGGCAAAAACAGCATATCTAAAGAACTTGCATGAAATCTAAGTTTAGGTGTAAGTGGCACAAGAGGGAGGAGAAAGCATAGAAAGCGATTCATCTGTCTAAAATATCATTCATTGGCTGTCGTAGGTGCTAGGGCGGGCATAGAAGCTCATAGCTGCTCAAATCAGGATCTCAGGTGTTTGACTGGTGAAGGCATGAAAAAGCATCTGCAATGGCGGTTTTTTGCCATTTTGTCACCATTTCATCATTTTGGGCAAAATATGTTACTGAAATTGGGCAGCCCAAATTTAGCTAATGAAATACAGGAAAGCAGGAAAAAAAGGGGGCAGGAAAAAGACAAAAACAGGAAGTGTCAAGTGGAATGTTTGTTCTGGGTGGTTTTATCTTCTTCTTCACCTCTGTTTTCTACCGGATGTAAACAGTTTGTGGCCACTCCATCACACTGAAAGCTGCAAAAAGCTTTTTTGTAACGATTCCAATATCAACTCTGTTAAGCGCTTTTTCACGAGGCAGTCCGAGCCTTTGTTAATTGTCTAATTAGAGCTTCCTGTGATGCTTCACATCTCATAAAAACTGAGATGAAAATAGAAACAGTGGAGATGCCAACGTGTGTGTGTGTGTGTGTGTGTGTCAGGGGTGCAGTCTGCTGAATACACACTAAACTGTCACAGACAGTCACGCAGACTGACAGGTATTGTGCGAATCGACAGATCGCCTTAACAAGCGTAAGGGAAATGTTCGCATCTGTAACGATGGCAAACAACAAAGCTGTTCCTCTGAAGAACAAAAACACTCCCTCCTCGGCTTCCTTGATAAGAGCTAAGAGCTGCGCGGAGACGTGAAGGCGTTGTGTGGGCTGCTGGAGAGTGTGGGATAGAAGCATCGAGGGTCCTTACGTGACGCCGGAGGAAGAAAAAGTGGAGAGACGGCCACATGCTTCTGGCGAACAGACGTTTCATTCTTTGTTTTTTATGTAGTCATGTGGCAGCAGAGGTGAGACGATGCAGCAGCTGTGTGCAGAGCTTTGTTCTTAATCATTCTGATGACATGTTGATGCACTTTCCAAGTTGCTTTGAGGCCGTTCACCTCACCAGTTTTGGGCCACTGATGTAACATATGTTTTCGTCAACAAATTCCTATGTGCATTTTGAAACGTCACATGCCAGAACATCAACGAAAATGTCAAAATTGGATGTTAGATGTTTGATGGCAAGTTCTGACATGGCGAACATTTGACTCACTGTTTCAGCTTAGGCTTAATTAAAGTGGCAAAATAAAACTCGCAATCGCTGCCACTCAACCCGATGCAAGCTTTCCTCGTGCAACAAACTGAAATGTTTCATTCCTGTCGCGTTTTCTACGCCACCGTTGCGTCCCCCTCTCCTTCTACAGTGGATTAATGGCTGTCCGGCTAGAGAACTGGCGCCACCCAGTGTATATCTAGATGAACTGACCCTCAATCTCATCACTGCTGTGGACGTCAAAAGCATTTAGTCGCATTCTCTTTCACTGATTTTCGCAAAATTTGCGCCTCGTTTGGATAAAACCCGAGCTACTGATTGGGGAACAGAAGTCAGAGGTTGACTCTTTCTACTCGGTGGCTTCAAGTCTGGCCCGTTCCAGACATTTCCAAACAGGCGACAGCAGAAAAGTTGTATTTGCATGTAGGAGGGTTTATTCTAAAGTGTACCACTAACTAGAGGTCCAAGGTTACCGAACATTTGTGTTGAAGTCACGGCACAAAGAAACAGCAGCAGCTGAAAACCAGACACTCACTTGTGCTTTGGATGGAACGGAATGACCAATTAAAATTGTGCTTTGCTCTATCGTCTGACAGCCGTCGTCATCGACTGGCCGTGACTCATAGCTTGACGACAGGAAAATTGAGCAGTGCGTCGAATGAAAGCGCTTTACACTATAAATGAAGCCAATTATATGTTAAAGCTACACGATTCAATATTCATGTATCAACTATGAATAAATGATGGGTGCCATATGAAAAGGGGTGAACACACCGGCCATTATCACCTTCCTCTGCGGCTCGCTTCAGTTCCGTGGAGCATTTCATCATCTTTTAGCTCACCAGGTTTGTTTCACAGCCTCAGATTAGTTTTCATTCAGTCTCACCTTTCTCACTGGTATTTTACGTTTTTTTATATTGTTGAAAGAGGTCTGATAAAGCAACTGTACACTACCTGCTAAAACACCAAATGGTGGAAACAACACAGTCATACAGATGACTGTTTTGCAGAAAGAACATTTATTTCCAGAGCTGATGGTGTATGGGCCTGGTCGCCTGGTACATGCGGCACACGGTTTGTTTGTGAAATAGTCAATCATTTGCATATATATTCAACTGCATTGGATAGTAATACAATAATTTTATGTCAGGTTTGCTTCTACAGCCTGTTACTCCCCCAAGTGGTGATAAAATTCAGTGGGTGCAGGTAGAAATATTTGACAGCGTGACTGGCAGGTTGTGAGCGTTTAATGTGAACTTACAAGTGCAGTTGTTCAAAATCATATCATATCCAAATCAGCCATCAAGCAAAATGTGTTTAATTTTATCAGGTTGGAATGAAAACAAGGGTGAAGAAACGGCTTTAATTGATTATTTATAACCCAACTGGCAAAACAATATTGGCATTGTATGTTTGTGCAAACCATTTATATGTTGAAACATTTATTTTAGTTGTTTATATATATATATATATATATATATATATATATATATATATATATATATATATATATAGTGTGGGTGGTGAGCTGTGTGATTTGGTGAGGTTTAGGTGCAAAAGCTATTCGGTTAGGGTTTGGAAAACATCATGTTTTTTTTCACCAAAAACACAAATGGAGATTATTCCAAGGTGCCCTTAAACATTTTGTCACGCCTACAAATGTTGAAATGCCAAGGTTCCTTTTCAGAAATTTTTCAACCTCCTCCACCATCCTGTCCACTAAAGGTCACAAACATGTAATCTGGTTGTTTTGTAGAATGGTCAATAAGGTACATGTGACACATACAAATGTGACCGTTCTGTGTTTTGTAGAAACACGAACTGCTAACAGTTGATCCTGCCGACTTGGCTGAGCCAGTATAAGACTAGCTAAAAACTGCAAAAACTAAAATGTAGGAAATTTTTTAAAAACTTTTTTTTGCACTGGTGCAGCTTCATTGTTTTCATGAGGAAAGTTTATGGGTTTCTTCCACTAAACAGATAAGACCGGATCCCTACAGATTTTCCCCTTCCTTTCTGTTTTTTCCCCCAACCTGGATCCCCCCATGAACCTCACAGATAGTGAATGGCAGTCTCATTTATAAACCCGCTGTTACACATTTAGCTCTTAACAATTGAGCTCTTACGAGCACAAAAACACATCAGGCTCCAGCTCCCGGTGATCGCGCTCCAATTTAACCATGGTACACTTCTCTCTATAGCGAATCCTTGAAAGGAACCCCAGGTGACTCAGCCCCCACATTTTCCACCTGAACCAGAGATGACTAATCCGTGGCCTCCTCCGCATTACATCCCCCCCCCCCTGTACTGATGCTGCTGGCCTCAGACGGCCCCGAACAACTGCCGCAGTTGGACAGACTGAAGCAGCGCAGGTCAATCCACCAACAGGTGTCTCTCCATCAGCTGCACTGCTTCGTACAGAGATTAGTTCCGACGGTATTCTGAAGCACTCGAACGCCATTAAATCCTCATTTTACTTGAACTGTGAAAGCGTTTAGTCCAGGGGGAGCTGTGGAGGGAGTTATTGATGCCTCGCAAAGAGCCAATCCGATTATCTAGTCTGCAATCCCGCGTCTGTTGGCGATCGAAAAGCCTTTGGACAGGACTGAGTTATTATGGCACACAGAGCAAATATAACCTTAAATCTTTGATCCTTGACTCTTTTCAAGAGAAATTCCTGGTTATTACAGTTTGTAGTACGACAGTGATGTTGCAATCGAAAACTGTGGTGGAGCTTAGGTAAGGAGTTCATCCTGGAGGGGGGTTGGTGAAGCCCCTTCAGTAAGTAAGTGTTTTGACTTTAGGTTGACGTAGGAAACACAACAATGTTTGAAGTGTATGTGAAGTTACTGTGTATCATGAGATGGATGTGGAGATGACTGGAATAGTTTATTTCAGTGAGATTGTAGTGTAATGTTTTTTTTATTATTACAAAGGCTGGGGAGAGACTGCCTCTCTTCAGTCATCATCTACGCACTGCTGATGTGTGACTCTTGCTTGCGAGCAGAGATGTGCACAAAGGGGGGGCGAGGGCATTTGCCCCCCATTGTGGCCCAAGTGTTGAAAAACACGCGCTAAAGTGCCCTCTTGGGAGCCAAAACATGCGCTAAAGTGGCCTCTTGGGGGCAAAAAAAGCATGCAAAAATGCCCCCTTGGTTGGCAAAACACACTAAACTGCCCCCTTGGCTGGTTAAAACATGATGAACTGCCCTCTTGGGAGCCAAAACGCACACTAAAGTGCCCTCTTGGGAGCCAAAACGCACACTAAAGTGCCCTCTTGGGAGCAAAAATGTGCGCTAAAGTGCCCTTCTTTTCGCCCCTGCCCTTCAAAAAGTCTGTGCACCCCACTGCTTGTGAGCAATAAAAAGCTTCTAGGGAAGAAATATTGTGCCAAACGTGGTGTGTTGACCAACTCACGTCTGCACCAGACAAGCAACTGATTTCCTGTTGTCACAACAATACTGAACAGTCCAAACAGCCTGATTTCTGTATCAAATCACACTTAATCTCACAACCTGGAAATGCTTGGTGAGACAGCGGTGGATCGGCTCAGACGGAGCGTCTCACCCACGGAGGTTTTGTTCCTGTCCGCTGTTCAGTAACCATGTGTGAGCCATCTGTGAAGTTTAGAGGATCTACAATTCATGCTATCTAGAAGAAGAGGAAAAAAGCTGAATTATGCGACTATCATCCTCAGCCATCTCTCTCAGCAGTGCTGACAAGCTGCTGTGTGATGAGGGCAGGAGAAAAACCAAAGGCGAGGTGGTTTCTGCTCCGGCTGTTCAAAGTGCAATCAGGTGAATCAGTACAAAAAGGGGAACAATCGGAGCCCGAGGCGGACACAGTACAAATCTCAAATCTCAGACCTCGACCCTCTCCTCACCCCGGCTACTCACTGCGAGGTACAAATCACACAGCAGCTCTGCGTGAGGGAGTAATTCCACCTCCACTCCCAGTTATTATGAGAGGGACAGAGAGGAGCACATTACGACAGCTGAGCAGAAAACGTTGCATTTTTAATTTAGTTTTTTTTTTTTGTTAATGAATTTTGCACTCATTCTTTTTCTTTAAAACTTCAACCACTGCTCATGTAATATATCTATAATACACTGTGTACTGTATATTAGGCCTACAGACTGTTGTACATGTTACGTACCATTAAAACCCATTAAAACTATTTTTTCAACCCCGTAATTACAGCAAAAAATCATGCAAGCACAAAAAAATGAAAAAGTAAATGTATGTGTATTAAAAACACTACTTTGAAATTGCCAAAATGAATGAGATGGTATCATAGAAAAGGTTGCAGCGAAAACTACAGCTGAAAATGAGCCAAGTCAAAAACAAAAACAGAGCCGTCTCATCTAATTGTCTCTCTTCCATTGAAAATACATACATTTTCAATTACTGGCTTGAACCATTTTTACATATGTAACATTATTTACATGCATATACTGCATTAAAATTACATTTATATGTCACTTCTATACATATGTGTATATTTCAGACCTATTCAACTATTTTAGAAGGGCCAGATTTGGAAAGTGCCAAGGGGCCAGACTTTTACCTCTTCTTATCGTGTAAAAACAAGCTACATTTAATTTTTTTCTTTATTTTATTTCTCTCTACAGTTGACAGTTGGCTTGTTGTACCAAATGCCCTCTGCTTTAACGGTTTGCGCAAACATCTTTTAAAAAGATAAGACCACGTTTGTGCTAAGAAGCAGACAAAGGGACTTTAAAAAAAGACTAAATAAAATAGTTTTTTGTTATTATATATCCTTTGCTTACAGCTGCACTTCTCTGATTATCTGCAAGAGGTTAGCCAACAGGTGCCATGTTGTATACAAGAGGGTTTTCCAATAAATTACTGATCGGATTGATGATTTTTAGATCTCAAAAACTAGTTTCTCAAATATCTATATGCATATACAAATAGTGAGCTAGTGTCAAGAGAGATCATCAAGAGATCAAACTGATTCAAAGGGAAAAGCAGAAACAAACAACAGCACCACAAGTCGATACAGCATTTATTTATTTCAGAAACTTTAATACTGTGATCACTGCAAATGTCTTTTTCATACCTTTACATTTTACAAAGACAATGGATCCGGGATGTAAACAGTATCTTTAATCCTGTTAAAACTTGGTCCTATTTGAAACGGTGTGCTTTATCTCCAGTCAGAGCTGATCGCTTCGCTGTTCAGTTTGTTCTTCCAACACAGCTGTGTAAGCTTTGTGAAGCCTTCCCGCCCCGCCGCAATCACTGACCTCGCAAGCACGCTGTGTTCGACTTAGAAAACCAACATCCCTGCAGTACAAACAACATGCACCCGCTTCTCGTCTGATCAGTGACGCTTAAGGAAAAGAGGGGTGAAGCGAATAAAGTGGAGCACCTTCCTCTGTTTGTCAGGAACTGCACTGGCAGGAAAACTACGGAGCAACATCTAGACAAGATTGCACAGGAGTGGATCTCCTTTCCCCTTCTCATCCGAAAACCTGTAAACACAATCTTTTTTTTTTATTATTATTTTATAAAACACTGTGCAAAGGTTCTTAAAAATAAAAGATATTACAAAATGGAACATTTGAACATCTGAACATTTCCCATGTCCTTCTGAAAAGCACCAGAAAACAAAAGCCGAGGAAAGAAAGAAACTCTCTGCACAGTAAAACAACTCAACATTCACACTGGAGTATCTGGACTGTGTGTGTGTGTGTGTGTGAATCAGGTTGATAACTGTATCTAATATCCAACTCTTTTAAAGATGCGAGCAAAAACATCTGCACTGCACAGCTTGTCATTTTGGCCATACTTCATTTGAAATACAAAAAAACTAGAGCACTTTCCATGTACAATAAAACATTAGTCATGATTTAAGCATCGACAAACAATGTACAGTCAAAACTTCCTGGATCGTGGAACATTTTCTGACTCGTATTTTGTGTATATTCTGCGGACTTCACATTATTGGATGAATACTAGACTGCTTTTTTTTTTTTTTTTTTTACAACTGGCCAAGTTTTTAAAGGATGAGTTCACCCAAAAGTTAAAATTGTGTCATTATCTGCTCACTCTCATGCTGATGGAGAGTCAAGTAAAGTTTCGTAAACGTCATTTCTGGAGCATCGCAGCATTTGCAGCATTTGCAGCATTCTCATGAACAATGGATACAACTTGAACTGAAAAACTAAACTTAAAATGGCTCCATAAAGCTCATCTGCTTAATCCAAGTGCACGGAGGCCTTAGAAGCCAAATTGCGAACTTCACCACAGCTTCTAACCTAAAAGTGCAAAATAACATCTTTTCAATTAAATATGGAATTTAGAAAATGTTAATGTTAAAAACATTTAATCAATCCAAGTCTTCACAAAAACTTCACTTTAGTTGCTAGGCTAAAAGTGTAAGTGCATGTGGAGAAATTGGAAGAGAAGAAATAAATTCACCTGAAAATGAGTGTTTTAGAATTATAGTTACAGACTCTCTCTTCACCTTGTTACAAAAAGTGTATTAAAAAAAACAAACAATTGCACTCAGTTACCAGTGAAAAGGCAACCAGATCAACTCATAATCAAAAGATGCACAACACCAATCATCCTCACAAGATTATTACTGTATCTATATTAACACAATATCAATATCACACTTTTTAGTGTCATAGTCATCATGAATATCGTGATATCAGAAATGTTTTGTGAACGAGGAAACCTTGCCTGACTTTCTACCTGCATGAAGATGACTAAGTAGATAACGACTACATTTTCATTTTTGGGTGAACTTCTCCTTTAAACTGTTAAAAAACAAAACCAAATCATCTCACCAAGAAGAGCACTTCAGCTGACTGCTCACTGTGTGCCGTTACCATCCATACAGACTGACGAGATTCTTAGAACAGAACCGAAACCTGTACATCTTTGATGTTAAGAGGCCACTCATCTCACTGCAAGACTGCAGAGCTGAATGTCAGATATAGTAAACATCACATTTATTTAGGCTCGTTTAGATCCTCTTTACATTCAGACAGGGTGCCGTTTTGTGCAGTGCGCTGCAGGGATTTAATTGTGTCATTTTTAAGATGCAAATTCTGCTTAAAGAGATACAAAAACTGGGAGTGTTTCTTCATCAATAGGACAGGGGATTTAAGGCTTACACCACGTACTAACGACCTGATGTGATCCCGATACTCTTGTAGTCGTGTCGGCTTTGTCGCTCCCGCTTGTGTCGTGATTAGCGTTGATATTCGGGTGAATCTTTCTTCCAACAACTTTTTTACGAGGGGCCAGCTGCACTAAGAGATATATACTGCATAAAACTGAATGCAAAAGGCACACACAGACAAATCTTCACGCACCTCTTCACACACTCTCGTCCCTGCATTTGGAGGCCGGCCAGCCTGATTGTGTTAAGCAGAAGTATTCATATGGACAAAAGAGAAAGGACGAAGCAGCAGATTTCCCAGCACAAACACAACTGTGGGTATGAATAAGCATATGTGTGTAAGGTGAATGTGTGTGTGTGTGTGTGTGTGTGTGTGTGTGTGTGTGTGTGTGTGTGTCTATGTCTCAGGATGAAGAAGAGCCTTTCCCCTTTCATGTGTTCCCCCAGGTGCTGTTTCAAAGGCACGTCCCTGCTCTGCCTGGGAGTAAATGACCAAAATAAGTGACGAGTGTAGGCACGGCTGGATAGACTGATGTACATTTATACAACGACAACACACACACACACACACGCACACACACACGCACGCACGCACGCACACTGCCACTTGGTGCTGCAGCTCCTTCCCATCGCGGGTTTTTAAATCTAACGACAGGTAATTTTTGTCAGGTTACTTTCTCAAAAAGATCCTCACATCCCCAACAAACACTGAACCTGAGGAAAAACTACAGATGTTCAAAGTTAACACACGTATTCACCCACATACATACACCTAAAGTCTGCTTCCTTTATCAAAATAAAATCAACCTTTTGATTGTCTCTCAGAGCTGGCTTGTGATTTTCCTTCCTGTGTTCTACGTTTTGTGTGGCCTCTCCCGGTCGATGTCTGGCTGATTGCTGAAGAGGAAAAATACAGAGTGACTGGCAGCACATTTAATAATCATGACATTTTCCACTGGTCACCACTAGAGGGCACTGTAAGCAACACGACAGCAGGCTCGGGCACCACAAAATACAACATAATACAGAATAAAAAGCATATAGTCAGGCTTTAGCCAGAATTAAGAAATAAAGCCATTTAAATAATATAGCTAGTGACCTTTTTCTTGAGGAACTAAACACTGATGTCAGTTGTACTGTACGAATAGAACAACTTATTTATTGGAATTATAATACAAGGAAATAAATTAACCTGGGGGGAAAAATAACCTTCACTTTTCCCTTCCCGAAAAAATGTCTGTCATTTATCATCAGCTGGCTCTGTGTTCCCAACAGTGGACTGGTAAGCGGAGTCCTCCCTTTCTCCTCTCCCAAAGCAAGATGTCCACTGCTTTCACAGCAGATGGAAGCAGACGGAGGACTGGCGTTTTTCCCACGTCTTTCCAGAGCAAAATCTCTCCCTTTTTTGGTGCGAGACCGGCATCCTGACTTCTTCCTATTGCTTTTAAGACACATACAATTGGGATGGACCAAAGCACTCTGGATTATCAGTCATGTTTTATGGCACCACATGCCAATGGCTTATAAATATACTCCTTTGTCAGGTGTTGGTTTGTGCTGTAGAGACAGGATGCTGTAATCCAGATCCAGAGTGACACAGAGGAGAAGAAATGGAAAAAAAACAAAAACAAACAAACAAAAAAAACTGTACAAATCC
This sequence comes from Acanthopagrus latus, assembly GCF_904848185.1. NCBI lineage: Eukaryota > Metazoa > Chordata > Actinopteri > Spariformes > Sparidae > Acanthopagrus > Acanthopagrus latus. Next base: position 10,757,019 of record NC_051060.1, on the reverse strand, counting down.
AAGTTTCCTTCCAGTTCAGATGCAGATCGACTTGCTTCCACGTCTGCAAGCAGATACTAAATTTCTTCACTCTCCATTTACATGCGAAGGAAATGTGAACCCCCCTCTTGTGTCCGATGTTGTGGTGGCTTCAGATTCCTTCTGTGTTTGTGTGCGTACCTATCTGACTTTGTGTGGCATTTTCAGAGACATGGATGTCTCTGCTACCTTCTGCTGTGGTCGCTGTGATTTGGCACCTTTCAGAGAAGCTGGGCAACATTGGAGGAATGTATTTGTAAAATAAGATTATAGAGGCAAAATTCAAGGCCAGATATCTATGGAACATTGTCCTTAAAAAGACGAAAGGCGGGGGAAGGGGCAAAGCTAGCTTCTCTTCAGAAAGAGCTTCCTCTTTGTTGGCAATTTTTGCGAAAAAATATATTGGCTGAAAGACTGATTCAGAAAATCTCTCATGGTCCCGTTGGAGAGTAGAGGCCAGTCCTTCATAATCTGATAAACGACACCCAATAGTCTTGTGTCTCATCCTGAGAAGATCATCCAAGGGTCTGCGGGGACTGGTCGCGATATCTGAAGCCAATAGAAGATGTTCGGAGGGTTCAACAACAAGCCTTTCACATGTCAGTCTTTGTCGATCCCCCCACCTCTCCATCCAGACTGTGTGTACTTGTGTGTGTGTGCGTGCGAGTTGAAAGTGTGCCGGTCAGTTCATGTCGATGGTGTTGAAGACCCACTCGGTAAACTTCTTGAGCTTGGCAGCCGAGGTTTGGGACTCCTCCTGCAGCCTCTGGTTGTCCTCCCACAGCCTCTTGATCTGAGACTGAAGTCTTACCTTCTCCTCACGCTCCTGTAAAGAGAAAAGGTCGGATTGAATTGATAAATTCAACTAGTTAATGAGCATTTTTCTTTGGCAGAAAAAAAATGGAATGAGTGTCTTTTAATTACAAGATCAAATTCACTAAACAGCATTACTCTCTGTATAAATATAATCAACTCTGTTTGGTTTTTACACAAACATCTCAGGCCTGCAGACAGTGAGTCACAACTTAACAGGACTGAAGGGCTTTGTGGGTACATTTTAACAGTTGACATTTTGAATCTGCCAAAAGCACTAGCTGGGTGCATGAGCACTAATATCTAGACAGATAAAAAAAAAAACACACTCAGACTGTAGAGGGTTTAGCTTGGAGCTGTCAATCAGCTGCAAACTGATTGCTACTGGCTTGAGGGTTGTTGAGGCATATTAGTTTTCCTGGTGTCAAATGTTTTTCTCCTACTACTTAAAAATAAGAACTGCAGACAGCTTTACACTCCCGATATTTCACAGGCAGCAGAGAATTTACTAGGAATTGCGTAAGAAATAAATCTCAACCAGACTGCAGCATTTTTGTGGGTGAAAACTCTTCACTGTTTAAAGGTCAGACTTGTTAACAGGCCTGCAACTAGCAGCTCAAAACTACAACTCCTAAAAGGGACAGAGGAGTACAGCAGCAGAGGAGCTTTAAACGTCCTGTTGGAGCAATGGAGCAAAAGTAATGATGATTTCAGAAGAAGAATTTGATGTGAATGTCGCTACAGCTCTTGACAACTTGACATGCAGGTGTTGTGGATGCTGTGTTTTCCTACGGGTCTTTGAAGGTACCAGAGGAGCACCTTTGGTTTGTCTGATTTATTTATTTGTTCTCACATCTTACATTCCTCACACACTTTAAATTACATTTATATGTCTGATATTACTAGACTATTTCTCTCAGTTGTTTACTTTGATTTAATAAAAATCCTAATTAACCGTCATTTATTGTGTCCATTCCCAAATCTGTCAGCCTAGCAGCTGAGTTATGACAATATGGATTCCAAACTAGTGGCATAATGGTGTGAGGAATGTTTCTGTAAGCAAACTGAGAAAATGTACTCCCATCTGAACATCACTAGCTAGCTAATTCCTTCGCCAGCATCTTTCTCACAAATTTGCTTTAAGGAACCAGATAGAATCAGCTTGGATCAAATGCAACAAACACACATCTAAAGCATAAAAACTGTTGCTTTTGCGCTTTTTGCCTGGGAACACAGGGGATGTTACTTTAATGTAAATTGGACAGGAGTGTAAGAGTGGATGGAAACCATCTGAGTCAAGTGATTCTAATGAGTTAGAAGTGAGGCGAAGGAGTAAAAGAAATAGTTTGAGTGACTCAAATGAAATCTGAGTCAGCAGTTAACAGAGCAGAAACAAAACAACAGTGGCAGCTCTCCACTGCTGACTGTGTTTTCTATTGAAGACAAAATATTTTATTTACATCCACTATATGCAAATTAACTAAAGCCTTTCATTTTTCATCCCCACTGGCACTTGAATAGAGAAAAGCGGAGCAAGAAAATTGTCTTTGAGCACAACAAAGGATGTAAACCACACATTGCAGTAGACAATTTGGGGTTGGATGAAGGGTGAAGACATTCCCTTGTTAGTAAAATAACAAAAATGCGTCCCCCTTGAGAAACTGCCATTCCTCTCCACTGCCCTGAGGTCACTAATAGGTGGGACACAGTCTGGGTCCAGACCAAGATGCCATAAATTACCATTAAACTTTAATGTAGCATTTATATTTAACTGCCTTTACAGCAGTGGTTTAATGGCCCTGGAAACTTGCAGACTAAATCCCTGTAAATCTTCTGATGTGATCTACTCAGACAATCAAATCTGTGGATAACAAGCATTGTGACTCAAGTCAGTTGCCAAATAGATGCACACACAGACACAAGAGAAGAGACAAGACAAGAGACAACAGCAAAGAAAGTCGACAGTGATCAAGTTCCTAATCAAGATTGGACTTAGTCCCATGGGCAGTTCAAAATCAGTATGTCATATATGAAACTGTGGTGATTATTAAAATATGGATTGTGAAGTGCCACTACTAGTCAAATAAGAGAACATCTTATGAACAAGCATAACCATTCAAAGACATTATATGTTCCAGACCTCTTCTCTACACGAATGTGTTTGAATTTTAAAATTCATTTTTTCAATTTCTTGACAAATTCACAAAACGCCTACTGTCTGTATACTGTTTACTCTCCCACCTTCTTCAGATCCTCCTGGAGCATCTTCACCATGGCCTCCAGCTTAGTTACCTTCCTCTCTAGCCCTATGTGACCCTCACTGTGGAGAAGAAACAAACAAATGCGATTAATAAGCATTCTTAAAACACTCAGTAACAGGGAATGGAAAATTACATTTAGTTATATTCGACCTCAAAACTCGGTGCAGAACCTTGAGAGAGCACAGTTTATACTGTGTGGCCTAAACCCACTACCCCTCGACTTACTGCTCAGTATGTACAGTCTGCACTACATGTGTTCTCTGTGCCTGTGAATGTTTACCTCAGAATTAGAGTCAGAATCTGAATCTGGTTTATTGCTCAGTAGGTTTTCTCATACAAAGAATTTGTCCGGTGGTGTTTTTTGAGCATAATGTAAAATGTAGTAAGTAAAACACATAAAGAAAGCGAAAATGTTGGTTTTGCTAGTCAGGAAGTAGACATGGAAAATAGACTTGTACATACCATACTACATACTACTGTTGCCTGTTGGCATGTTTGTGATATCAAATGCAACACACAAGGAGGAAAGCAAGAAACGTTTACAGGTAATGGAAGTCAGGAGGAGTCAGTAGCCCATATCACTAACTTTGTGTAAGAAAATTGTATAATCTGGTCCCAAAGAGCATGAATGTATAATAAAAATGAAAGTTAAAATACCCTGAGCAAACATTCATTGGTTAATAGTCTTATTTAGCAGTAGTTAACTATGACAAGCTTTACAGACGAGACGGTGAACTATATTTTCCTTTACAAAGTAAAGCAACAGTCTCACTTTTTCCCTTGTGGTTGCAAAAAAGATCTAGCATAAGTCCTGAGGCCACTTGTGTTCCCTGCATATTTCTTGTGTGAGGGCCATGTATCACATTCTCTGTCAGATATTAATAGTGTATGATGTGTAGAAAAAAAGTTCTAAAATGCACAGGCGTATGGCGTTACCTCGATGAAGGCCGTGACAGTGGAACAGGCTGCAGCTCTATGTGTGGTTGCTGGGGACTGGAGGCACCACTGCTTCGGTGGTTCGCATCTCCAAAGACAAAACTTCTTTGGACTGGAAGAAGAGAGACATGGAAATGAACTGACACAACCTTCATGCAGATTTGATTCTATTTTTACCGTTATTTCAAGGATCATAACACTCTTAAAGTCGAGCACTTATTTTAGCCAAGATAAACCACATAAAAGGAGAGACGTATCTGATTATACCGTAATGTGTGTTTCTTTCGGTCTCAAAGGTATTAGCAACGTCCACCAGGTGTGTCCACTCCAAGTTGTCCCTGTCTGAAGATGGAAGAGGCATCAGCTCCGGAGGGAGGGGCCCACGATGACGCTCGACCAAATCCACCAATGATGTGTCAGATGCCGAAAGATCACCTATGAGTTCATTAATCAAGTTTGAGAAAAAAAAAATTAAAAGAAAAAAGTGAATGTAAAATGAATTTCCAACAGTGTTCCTATAACTATCGTGTTTTAAAGCAAAAGGGCAAAGATACACTTGTGGAACTTGAGCCAAATCTACTAACATGACTCACCGAGAATGTACCTTCCTGTTCTCTAAAACGATGACACAATATACAGAACCATGGCTACAAAAAGTAAAGGAGGTAAATAGATAAAAACACCTAAAAACATTACTATCGATCTTACCGTGGAGCTTGACTCCCAGCTTATAGGAGGGTCGCCGGAGGGGAACACCACGCGTGGTGGGTGAGCGTGGGAGGGTGGAGCAGCTGAAGAGAACATCAGCGCCGAGTGCCGGTTCAGCCACTGTGTCGCTCAAGCAAGGAAGACGCTGGCCACGATAGATACTCTCATCTGACAGGGTACGATGGAGGGAGCGACGGTGGCTGGGAGGCTGGCCTGTTGGAGATTTCTGTCCGTGCTGTGGAAGTGGGCGGAGGTGATAGAGAAGTGTTAATGTAAATATTGCTAAAACACAGGATCTACATTCACGAGTTATATCAATCTAGTTTAGGGAGTATGGAGGACCGGAAGGTAGCAATAATGTCTATGTCAACTGAAAGTTGTACACTAGAGAAGAACATTCTGATGAAACAAACAAAACAAAACACAAACAAAATTATCCAAAACATAATGTATGCACCATCCTGCTTAAAATCCTGCTAACAAATGACAAGAAACCGTTTGTGTGTTATTGTTGTTTCAGGTGCATGCTCATTACGCAAACCAGTATCGTTGCCCAAATGCTCCATTTTACATGTCCACACAGATACAAAGAGCATTTAGTGCATTTTAAAAATAGGCATCAGAAGGTGTATCCAAAAACTTTTAAAAAATAGTTAGTTCTATAAAATATCTGTATAAATGCAGATGAGGCCTAAGTTGCTAAAAGCAATTTATATTGACTTACCATTTGCCAGATTTTTTTATGCATTAATTACAAATACATGTTTTTATTTATTGCCTGAAGATGCACATTCAGAGGGTATTGTGTCGAGAGCAGAATACTAATTATTTGATTCAGCCTTGTCTAACCAGGCTCTATCTAGTAAGCTCTTAATGATGATACCAGTATTGCAAAATCTGTTACTCAACAGAAAGACTCACTGAAATCTAAAAGCTGTCAAAACCTTGCCAGCAGCAGTGGCAAGGTTACTGTATTCTTCTCACTACACTGACAAACATGCCTGCAGATGTACCTTTTCCTTATGTCTGCGTGGTGGTGGAGGGCTGTCTGGGGTGCTGTGTCTCTTCACATCTTCCTCTATAGTAGATTTGGCATGAGGCTGGGGCGAGTGCATGTCACGAAGGGAGGGCCTGGCTGCTGGGGTTGGCGCAGCCTCCACTCCTCCTTCTCCTGGTGACTTCCTAAAAAAAAACACAAATAGACAGACAGATATTAAAGAACCACAATCATGAGATAAATAAGACTTGCCACTCTATTAATGCACTATAATGTAATAACAACACTGGCTGGTGATGAAAATCTGTGGTCATTCAGCTTCCACAATACAGCCTTTCATTGACATGTAGCATTCAGTTAATGATCGCTGTTAAACCTTTAGTGTAATATCTTCTTCAACCACAAGGGGGTAATCAAGTAATACACATATTACCACAACCAAAAGGCATCAACAGAGAAGTAGAGTGGGTGGACAAGTATTGGGATCATCTCCTGTCTTTATACAGCAGCTCTACAAGAAATACAATCATGATAAAGCTAGAAATACCACAATATATAAACTGAACAACATAAAAACCTTTTAAAGGAAGCAATAACTATCGGTCAGTCTGACTGGGATTGATCTGTTTTTATCAATGATCCTAGGAAAGCAACACAGTACATAAAATGAGCAGGCAAAAACTAGGTCTATATCTTAAAACGTTACAATTAAGGCTGAAATTACAAGAAAAATGGGAAAACGTTTTCCAATTTCACATATCTCAGAAATGTAATTTAACCGCCAGTTGCCTGATAAGGAGGTAACTGTATTAGCATGAAGTCACAGTAATTCAGTCAGTGGGTTTACTGCTAGAAAACCACACTGACCAGCACCAGCCAGGAACAAATCACTGGAGAAAATTAATGTTTAGATGACATAGTTTTGGAGGGCCTATTGCACCATACATCTTAAAGGATGTGTCTAACTGTGTGCAGTTTAAATACACTGTTGTACCTGGAACCACAATGACAGAGCAACCTTTGTTACTCTTAATCCTTACTTGCGTGTGTCTCCAAAGTCGACAGAATTGATGGTGGAACCGGGCTTCCTCCAGCCAATCAGGTATTTGGACTGAGCTCCCTGGCGGGGGTAGAAGCTCTTGGGCCCAGGGGATGCCGAAGACTGGGATGAAGGGGAGGTGGCTGAAGAGGAGGACTCCTCTCTTGGGGAGCTGTGGCCTGAATGCCTGGCGCTGATGGAGTGAAAAGAAGCAGAGGGGTTACTCCTCTGGCATTGCACTGATATAAGATATACACAAGTTGCAGGATAATCCTGAGTCTGGAAACCATTTTAAGGCAATGACAGGATTTTTGAAGTGTTTAGAGAGGAGAATGTCAATTTAAGAAATCCAATTTGGTCAAGCATAAATAAGTAAATATTAATGTGTAACATTCTAATCATCTAGGAATTTCCAGGTTGCACATACATTACCGAGTTATAGAAGGAACATTTTTTTTATCAAAGTATAACCTGTGGTCAACTCAACATTGACAAACTCATTTTAGAGGCCACTCTCACCCCCCTGCTGCCACTATGCCAGAATACAAATGTGCCTTAAATGCTGGACAGATGATACCCAGGTCATGAACTGTAACTCTATCTGAACGGGTGAATTAAGGCTCGCTCAAACAGGAAGAGAGAGACAGTGGAATTATCTCAGCTCCAGACACGAGAGTTCAGCTGTGAAAAGTCAAACACGTGTTCCAAATTTCCTGGGGCCTAATGTGGAAAGATAAGAGGGAGTTAAAATTACTCCCGTGCTTCGTTTCCTGGAAAGACTTATTGAGGGGGAGGTGGTCTAGTGTGTGTTCTTCTTGGATGAAAAAAAAAAAAAAAATCAGCTTGAGTGATGTGAAATGGAAACATGCCTCACAGATCAGGCAAAAAATAAAGTGGGAGAGGTCAGACTTGACATCAAAAGTAAAATTGGTTAAAGCTGTCAGATGCAACTTTTCTTCAGATTTAAAAAAAAGATGTTGCTTTATTCACTATAAATCTATGCTGATGGAAATGCTCTCACAGCTGTTTGCACTTGGTTTTCCATGTTTTTCAGTGTAATTTAGGTTGTATGTTGTTGGTTGCGTGGCTTTTGGTCAACTGCTTGTCCAATCAAGGTGACAAAATAAATAAATGTTCCTTTAAAGCATCTTACTGATTGTGCTGGCCATTTGTTAGAGATGCTGATTCCCTCAACCTCAGGCAAAATTGTGTTTATTTCAGGGTAAACAGTTCTTTCAGATGAATGAGAAGTGTTTCTTGCAAGAACTTGGCAAATGTTTGAGTTTGTTAAGATACACACAATGTGTTTTGGTGAGAATCACTGACTGTAATCCAGACTGTGGATAGCGAGCCACTGGATAACGAGCAAATAGGGATCAATGTGTTGTTTTCATCCCAGATAGTGTAACAGATTATTGATAATTGCGGAGGACATTAACCAATATTTGGAGTTTGCTTTTAAAAATTAAATTCTTGAGGTGACCAAAAAACCCTTCACATCAGACTGTAAAGGAAAGCCATGTATTGGCTTTGTGTGGAGTTTCCAGTTCCCTATGCACGCATTTGTGCAGGTCTGATCACGGACTCATTTGTGATGTGTTACCAATCACAATAGTGTTGTGGGCGTGGGACTTAGTGAGACTTAGTGAGACCAGAGAGTGGTGATGACAAACAGAGGGAGGCAGCTGTATCAGAGCCAAAGTAGGACATTATATAAATTTGTTTATATGTTGAGCAACTGAACAAACACAACACAGATACTTTAAATCAGTAAAATGCTGATTATCGGATCCAATGATTGGTCTATCCACAATACAAAGCACCAGTTCCAAACCACAAAAACACACAAACAGACCTCGAGTGCGATCCAGCTTCACTTAGACTGTACGTGCTGCTGTCTCTAACAAGGAGATGAGTAGGGGGGGTCCGGCCTGTTCCGTCCATACTCCTTTCTCCTGGAGGTCCAGGGGACTCAGCGGCAGCAGGTGATCTCTCCAGCATCCTGCGGCCTCCCTCGGTGGGGCTATGCCATGGAGACACTGACCGCTCCCTGCTCTCTCTGCCTCCACTGGGAGCCAATAGGGAGGTGGTACTGCCATGATGAGAATGGGGGTGAGAGTGGTGAGAGGCTCCATAAGAGCTTGTGTCAATGCCGCTGTCGGCCGAGGCCCCCTGGAGGTAGCCACCTCCTCCCAGGCCATTGGGCTCAGTTTCACCCTGGTCACCACTGGAGCCTCCACCCGCTCCCATTTCGTACCATTTATCGCTGTCGCTGTGGCCCCCGCTGGAAGCTGTGCTGGATAGAGTATTACTACTTGAGTGTCCGGAGTAAGGTCCGTCAGACTGCCAGAAGAAACAGGAAGCGGAAGAGCGAGAGGATATGACAGAGGGAGGTTTCCATGTTAGTTAAAACATCAGTGTTTCACAGATAATCAGTCATTTGGCGATGAAAACATCACTGAATGGTCATTACAGAATGCACTTTGAACCTCATACTAACAGAGGTTTACAAAAAGCGAACAAACAAAACTGTGCCTAAAAATGTGAATCCATCCAAGTAAACCATGTAAAAGAGATGTACAGTCTGACCTGGCTACTCTTCTTCGGTGAGATGTGGATGACCTGCTCCTGCCTCTGGATGCGGGGAGCTCCTGAGTAACCTGGACCAGACTTGGAGACTGGGGCCTCTGCAAGAAAAATTCCAAAGAACACAGCTTGGGTAAGTGACAAACACATGCACAGACCCTGCGGGACAAACAAATGATTTGCTGATGAGAACAGAGAACTTGTTCTGCTCTCCGCTCACTTGTGTGTATTTTGCTACTACAGCACTCATGCTTCCAGGAGGCCCTTAGTGCTGACATTGTTTTCATTCTGCATCTGCAGTGTCCATGAACAAAAACACAGATCATTTGTCATCAAACGCAATGCACATCAAACAGAAATGTGTCCCCGGACAGTCCCTGCTGGCTTTGTTTGTTCTGGGCAAGCTGTGCCACATGAGGGAATGTGTGTATGTGGCCTGAAGCAAAACTCTGGGTATAAATGGGACTGTTGTGTAATTGTCTAGATGTTATGCAACAAGATACACAGAGCGGGCAGCTAATGACCACAGCACCATGAGAGGGAGAGTTAAGGGAGGTATCATAACATCTGCTGGGGTGGATCTGGTAATGTAGTGAGCTCCTCTATATCTCACTTAGAATATTCATTACGCTGCAGCCCATAGGGCTCTGTGCACTAATTAGAGATGGTTGCACGTGTGCATGCCTGCTTCTACGAGTGCATGTGCATATATAGACTATATGTGTGTGACATTTCTCAAGAGTTTTTATAGATGTGATTGGTCAACTAAATGTCTTGTTTTGAAACATGACAAACCAAAAGCACGATTTCTAATCACCTTTGTTAAATGTGTGCCCTCCAGTGGGCCTTCCTGAACTAGAAACACTGTTAGGGTAGTTAACATTGCTGTGCATTCTTTATTCTTTAACAAGATCCCATTAGTTTCCACAGAGTAGTCGCCAAACTACCTAGGGTCCTTAAAAAAATAACTACAAGAAATCAAAACAAGGAGTCTTGTGTATTGCTCCATTGAAAATTGTACATGGGAAGAAACGTCATGACAAACAGAAAATTATCTGCATCTCACCACCCAATGCATGAATTAATCATAAACCTGCTACAAGGTTACAAAGGAAAATGGACCATATGCGGTAGAAGCAACAGGAAAAATCGTTGCAATAATTACTGGAATGTAACACCCTATATAGGCTACATTAAGGGCTATGGTAATGTTTTTTTTTTTCAGTGTGTGACTGGAACTGAGTAACACAAACTAAGAGAAAGAGTGAGTATCCTGCCCTCTGCATGGCTTGTGTTATTTCTGGACAGAGCACAGCCACATCATCATTGCTGAACAGGTCAAGGGGGTAAAAATGGGAGGAAGAGGAAAAGGACAGAACCCTAAACCACAGAAACGGCGAAGTAGCCTGTGAAGGGCCGGACACTTGGCCGAAACAGGGCGAGCTGGCCCGGCCTGCATTGTTCCACCCTGACCAATAAAGACATAAGTGCTATAAACAACCACAAAATGAGAGAGTAGGTCCTTTCTCTGTGATTGTGGCAAGCAGAACAGGTTGAGGGCACGGCTGAAATGTAGGCTGGTCAACAATCAACCAGAGCAACATTCTGCTGGGAATCAAAGGAGCAGTAGAGGAGCATGTGGTCTTGGTGGATCTCAGAGGCCAAGTGGTAAACAAGAAGAAAACTTCCAAAAACAGTGCACGAGAGAATTATCGTAATTAAATGAAAGCCAATGTACAAGAGGATAAAAAGATGAATGAGAGGCAAACACAAGTGCCCGCAGAGAGTGAGGAACTGACTGTAAGGAAGGGAGGGAAGGAAGGAAGAAAAGGCACACAAAGAGAAGGTTGGCCAGCTATGTCAAGAGGAAAGAAAGGAATTTTTCCCCTTTCTCTCTCCTTTATTAAACCTTAGACTACCAGAAAAGAGAGTCTGTCTGCAGAGACATCAAGACGTTCTCAGTTAAATAGCAAAATAATTCACAATCTGCAGAAGAGGAGGGCACGGGAATGCTGTTTATAGACAGGGTTCGTATCTCAGCTCTTGAAGTGGCGCCAAAAACCTGGCATGAACAGATGAGGAAGTCTATACAATACACACACATATCTGCCATTTCAAAGCATTTAGCAAAACGGATAAATATGGATGATTATTCTCCTGTGCTGTCGCCTCCTCCCACGCTTTTCAACAGTGAAGTGCCCTCACATTTCTCCCATATAAAAACATACAGTACATTTACATTGCAGGAAACATTAGAATCTACTATTAGTATTATGCTGCTGCACCTTCACTGCATTAAATCAATTAGTTCTCTACAAGATATAGGCTGTGTTTCAACTGCATAGTGTATGACAGAAAGGTTTGGATGAATTCTACATTAGCAAGAATTTCTAAATATGTGCACATACTCAGATGCCCCGATATGCATTGCATTGTGAGGCAGACAGTTCAAGCACCACACTGCATATATATATATATATATTTTTTTTTTTTTTTTTTTTTTTTTATATCTTCAGTTGAGAAATCAACTGTGTAGATTTTAAATATTGGCAGTTTTATGAAAATTGGTGGTGAATCGAAAATGTGCTTGTTTGTTTTCAGAGTTTAGTAGCTCAGCGAGTGCAAGTGGTGGGTAGCTGGCTCGTGGGCTGGCTAACGCCTCTCTTATCCCTCAACAAGTCACCTCAACAAATGCAGCAGATGACTTCAGCAACAATTCTGTCTACTCTATTGTATTTATTCTGTTTATTTTCAATTATTGAAGTTAAGTGCCTCTTTAGGTAAACTGAAAGATAATGTACATAGCCAGAAACAAAACCTCCTCCTGGATCTTCTCATTTGCAGTTGCCCTCTCAGCTCAACAGCCTCCTCTTCTGCATCTCATTAAAGTACGATGACAGTGCATCTTTAATCTTAAAGGGACTCTATGTAACAATTTGCAGCAATTTATATCTGTAAATCAAATTTTTATTGGCTATACATGAGAAGATTCTAACATGACACAAAAAATGAAACCCTCCCTGTCTCCCTTGGCTGCCTTTACAAGCCTGTGGACTGTTTGTTTGAGTTGTTTAAGACTGGTGGACTGTGGATTGCCTCATCTCAGTGCTTCTGTCCGCTATGCTAACAGAGAGCAACTTTTTTAAAACAAACTTTAACTTCAAAAAATGATCTCTACAAGGTTTCTTTATTTTCCCTTAAGGTGACTGGTCATGTCATCGACCTAGTGGTGTCATGCATGTAAGGTTTGCTTGAGTATTATTCATTATGAACAGTCTGCAGATAACGGCATACTTAACTGCTCATTCAATAGGCAGCGAGCAGTATATGTAGTTGGCAGGACAACTACTCAAGTACATTAACATGTCATTTCGAACACAGTCATATTCACCTGTTGACCCTCGCTCACCACTTCCCCCGTCCTCCATTCTTGACCAATTGGGAGTGGACTTCCCACTGGAGCTGCCTTCTCCGACCACCTCTCGTCTCTCCCCGGACATCGGCGAGTGGCGATTGCTTACAAACCTGGTGAACGAGCACACAAGCATGAAATCAGAACACTGAACACAATTTTTAGTTTTTATTTTTTTCACCCCCAATCAGCTAAATGTGTCTCTCCACTGATTTAAAATGCAGAGCTAGAATGGATGGAATGACAGATTTTGAAACACAATACATTTTCCCACAGGCAGTAGTGGGTGGAAGTAAAAAAAAAAAGAACATTTTCAAATAAAGACCTTCTGTCAAAAGCATTATCATAGACAGAGACACTCAAATGCTATCGTTTCATTCTCCTACACCAACGTCAGACACTGTTACAACTGTCAAATTAATCCAATCTTAAGCCAAATTTTGCTATTTTAGGATAAAACTAAGTATGAATTTGATAACTTCACTTTAGCTTGGTGGATATGAATAAATCATCAGCTTCCTAAATGTAAAATGTGTTCCAAGATAAGTGAAGGTATTGTCTCTAACTGCTTTCTAAAGATAAAACCGAGACAGTTAACAGTTAAAAGACAACATGATCCATCAGTAACAGCTGCATAAAAAAAACATGAAACATGAAATTTGCTGCTCTTCATACACTTCTCTGATTTGATGCACCATAATTTGCATTAAAAATACCCTGTCATCTATACACAATCTCCCCCCCCCCTTCCTTACTGCTCAGGCATGGACTTCTGTCTCCAGTGAGCAGAGCTTCCGGAGGCGTCACTGGAACAAGACAGGTTGCTGGGAGAGCTGCGATTGTGAGGGGAACGACCCAACGCCAGGGAAGAGGCCAGGCTATAGCTCTCACTGCCTGGAGACATCCTGGTAAACGAACAAACACATATGCACACACAGGAACTGTAAGAATTTACGGCTATGTGGAAATTGAGGAACTAAAGGAAGATGAAAGAAACACAGCAAGTCATTGTAGGAACAAAATGTTCTAGGTTGTTCCTTCAGAGGAAATTCCATTGATTGCCATGTTGCAGGCACGCTGGTTGAAAAACATACATAATTACTTAAAAGCTTCTGCTTAAAAATCAGCTACACACTCAACAGCTGCCCTTCAGGTGCTTTGCTGACACACTAGCTTGCAGAAAATGAAAAAATAACTCAAGCAAATACTACAATACTCCAAATATACTCCTTCTAACATGAATATTACATTCCAAAAATCCATATCTATAAATCCAAAGAGCTCTAACCTTTTGGTGTCCAGGGGCCGGCCATCGCTGCTGACACTGCGTGGGATGACTGCGCCCCTCTCTAGCCGCTCAGCTGACAGGGTCTTCCCCACTGAGCTACCCAGGCTGATAGCCCGGTTGGGCGTGTGGGGCTGTGGCGAGGCAGTCAGTGATTGCTGAGGGCTGCTGGACGTCCTCTGCCACTTGTTGTTGTTACTGCGGAAGGGGAACTTGTACTCGAAGGAGCCACTATCGCTGCTGCTACCCTTGTAATCTGATACGGGCATCCGATAGAGCTCTGAACAGCCCCTACAAACAGGAGGAAGAACATTTTGTTTGAGAATCAAGTGCTGTCTATGTCTGTGTCAGCAAAGTTCACATGACTTATGTTATTTTTTTATTTTTTTTTTGCATGGATTAGAAGGTTGGAAATAGAGAGTGACAAATCTGAAGGATTACATGCAGTAGTATTTTATCTGGTGTCGTAGAGCTCCCATGAATTGGCGAGTAGAGTATATCTGCCTCAGCATAGTTCATGTTTCCTGTAAGAACAGGCAGCTAGGGAGGGACTTGTTGCAAATACTGATTAGCAGCCGTTAGCTACTGATCAATTTCTTAACAAAGTTCAGGGGATCTTAACATCTCCTCAGCACTGTAACTGGCCTCCATTGCTTGCATAGACAGCATACTGACTTGGCCTGGAGGTGTTCACTGAGTAGTTGCCAGTTAGCAATATTTAGCAAGTAAAGCTATCTGTCCAGAGGACAGCCGAAGGAAAACCAGACAACAAGACGATCCGGTTTTACCTATTTCGGTGGATAAAGTGTTTTTATAAAAGCTGTTTAAGTTCTTTTGTGACAAGTTTTAAAGTTGTCTTTGAACAGTTATTTGTGGCGCCTGGTTGTCCTCTTAGCATCCTTCAAATACATTCTTGGCAGCATCATGAAATCATTGCAGGATGAGTTACCAACATTTTCGTATTGTTAAAATTGCTTCTTTTTGTTTTTAGCCATTGTTTTACCTCATATTATTTCTATACACTAGAGTTTATACAAAGACTGAAGTGTTAAAATCTCCAAAAAGACTTCATCAGTGTAATAACTTGACTCCTGAAGCACCACAGAACAACAATTGTGTGTGATGTCTCTCCAGATAAACAAACCAATATGTTAATATGTAAGTGGTTAGCATAAAGAATTTTAGGCAAACAAACAGCATCCTATCTCCACATACCTGCGTGGAGTGGCGTCATCATGTGGTGGGATGATGACGACACGCACTGTCACTGAGGTTCGCAGGAGATCAATCATCTGCTCATGGGTCAGTGTTGCAACAGCAACTTTGCAGATTTCTACCAATCGGCTTCCCTGTCTCAGTCCTGCCTGCCAGGCATAACCATACGGCTCCACCTATTAAAAACAAAGTTTTGTTTAATTACAGCTGCATTGGAGGGATTAAATAGTTAATGGTGGAAAGAAAATTATGTACTTTTCTCCACTGAAATAAAAAAGCAATCTTCTTTGCTTTCCTTTTGTGTGATTTTGTGTAACATGAAAAATTCTAAACAGCACAGCTTTTTATACTTGTATACTAGATGCTCATTTGTAATCCAGGCAGAGGAAACAAAGATTTCTGAGGTTTACATCTAACCTAAAGTACTAAAATGCCCATTCATTATATTAAGAATCATTTTCATTTAAAATATAGGTATTTTTCAACCACTTTTTGTTTGATATGTACTCCATCAAAAAGTTACCCAATGATTTTATGCCTCCACACAACATTCAATTTGCTATTCTTGAGTTCATTGTTACCAGAATATTATTATTTTGCAGAACAATATGATTTCATAGTGAAGTTGACTCTTGACTTTTGGATATAATCATTGTTTTCAAATCATTGAAGTAATTCCCTTAACCATTTCTGAGAAATAATGTACATAACAAAATAGCAAAGGGTATATCATTCTGTTAACCGGTAGACTACGGCCAGTAAGGCATATTCATATCTGCAATGTAAACACAGATTGTGCCTCAATGAACTACCCTGTTTTAGAGTACACTTTCAGAAAAACTTTCAATTATGGGCTGACAGATACCTCAGCCACGATGCCTTCATAGTTGACGTGGAAGCCGAGTTGCCCAAGGCCGTTTCGACGAAGCGTCATCTCTGATGTCTCACAACCCTTGGTCAGGAACTGGACATAGGGAGAGCAGAGAGATGCAAAAAAGTACAGATGAGAGATGCAATGACAGGAATGATCAGGTGAGGGATAATTAAACAAAAAAAATAAAATAAAAATGGTGGCAAAAAGTTGCAAACGTATCCTCCACAACGTCAGACAAATTTGCACAACCGCATTTTTATGTGTAGAAATCTTCAAATTGAATAGTAGGGAAACATAGGGGATTAGATACACAGAAACACAGACAAACAATGAAAGCAGGTGTCTCTTGCTGTGACACTTTAGGCTGTGTTCACACAGAGATGTTTTGCTTAGGATAAACATTTTTGAACTTCATGTTTTTCATGGAAGGATGCGACTCTTCAGGCCGGGTGGGGTGCACTGCAAAGTGGCTGCGCTTCTTTTTTCTCAGGGAGTCGTGAAGAAGTTGAAAATAGTTGAATGTTGAAGGAGAAACAGCCTGTATCACTTGTCAAACTGCAAAGGGCAACCAATGAGTTGACAAAGGACATGGTAAAACCAATTCTCATTGTAGATGACTTTTTCATTGTGGTCAGTCACAACTCGTCCTTCTCTCTCCCTCTCAGGAAGTGCCTAGCGGCTTCAGAGCACCTTGCATTTCTCCGTCTGAACAGGATGTTAGTAAAAGCTCTATAGAAGTCAAACTCACAGGGAAGCGTGAATAAATCATGCTGCAGACTAGCACCTGATAGGAATTGTTATGATGCTCTCTGATGTTTTTGAATGTGTGCGTGGGAGAAGAGAGTACAAGAAAAAAGGCAATGATAAGGAGCAAACAAGAGGAGGAAAAAAAAGAGCAGAGAGAGAAGAAAGAGAGAGGGGGAGACAAGCTCCAAAAAGCGGGTGGCCCAAGGCCACTTCCCTTCTTGTCTCTGGCACCGAGGTAGTCCAAATGATTGAAGATTAACGCCAGATGCATGAAATGCAACATGAAAGTGATACATTTCTGAGTCCTGAGCCAAATAACAGTGTGAGTGTGTGTGTGTGTGTGTGTGTGTGTGTGTGTGTGTGTGTGTGTGTGTGTGTGTTATGATATGTTAGTATGCATGTGTGCAAATCAAAGATGGTGGACTCAGTCCAGGTTACATAAATACATTATAAAAACCATCAAACACACACATACACACACAGTTTGAACGTAGGGACAGGCTAGGGAAATGAATGTATTCTAAAGCACTGATGATTACATAAGAAAACACCTTTTTTTCCAACCAGTTTCCATGGAAACAGCTAAGGAAGAGCTAGCACCACTTCACTGTCTGTGTAGGTGTAGAAGCCATTAGGAGTATGCTGTCCAGAGGTGTTTCTGAAACTCCCACCAATAAGCTGAGACCAGTAATAAGAAAACAGCTTTGGCATGCAAACAAAAAAATGTTGTCATTCTTGCAGACTGACAGCCAATAATAAATAATTGGTGAGACTGTGAGTGGGCCAGGTAAATGATCAATGGCAGACAACAGCATCAATTTGGTTTCACAGCACTTGCTGTAATGAATGAAGGTTTGTCACTTCTGCCATCCTTTGGTCTTATTCAGAGACTCCTTACAACAACAGTTATGACACTCATTTGGTTTCAGGGACCAAAACATCATTATGCTGACACTGACAAACCACATTATGTCAGCTCTCCTGGGAAATAAACCTGGCACCAGCTGGCCTAATTTGATTCTGAATGTGTGGTTGCCATGACCTCAGCTATGACAGCAGAGGGCAGGGAGACTCACAATTGTCAATGACTGATGTAAACAACAGCAAATATCTACTTATTAAACATATTTCAGCAAGAAGTGGTCTTTTAATTTAATTATGTAAGTGTGTAGAACCAATCTGTAACACATCTGTAATGTTTTGCGGTGTGTCCTCTCACCTCTAAACGTTTAACAACCTCCTTGAAATCCTCAGTGTTATTACTGATACTTCTCAGAGACACACTGTCTCCACGTTCGTAGAAAATCCGCAAAGATGCAGGGCTGCTCAGCGTCCAGCCGATCACGTCCTTAGTGGCACAGTTGAACACCACAGCCTTGGCCTCCTGGTCCAACAAGATGAGAAAGTCATTGGAGATGGCCAAAAGGGCTTCCAGTTCCCCTCCGGTCCCATGATCTTCAACGTGGACCGGCCAGGTTGTAGCTCCCAGGCTGCGCAGCTCTGCCCCTCCGTACGGCCTACTTTTCTCTTTTTTCTTGTGAGCCAGTGAGATGAAAGGGAACTTTCCTGAGGGGTCGATGGGAGTGCTGGTGGTGTGGCGCTCAGCCAGGTCGCGCAGATACTCCTGGTGTGTTCGGGTGGCCATGGCGCGGAACTTGTGCGACTTGTGGGCGGCGTTCTCCGCATTGATGACCTTGGCCAGCAGGAAGTCCCGGAACACAGAGGACTTGGGAAAGGTCACGCCTTCTGGGATGAGGGGGCCAAAAGAGGGCACGTCTTTGGAACGAGTGACCGCCACACTACAAAGAGAGGAGCACAACAAGGAAATGAGTGCAGAGAAGAATTGATGTTTGAAGTGGCAATAGATTAAGAGAGTAGAGAGCAGAGTAATGTAATGGCTTAAGAATAATGACATCATTGTTATTTTAATTGGTTCTCAATAAACCTTGGTTTGGCAACATTCTATCTGCTTTCATGTCTCCTTTAGGGACCAACTGAATAAGTTAACTCTCGTTTTGTTGGAAGATGTTACAATGACGAAAATGGACAGTGATCTAGTTATCTTTGCTACAGTGGTTCCAACAATAATACCACTTATACATGCTGGGAGGGTGATGTCTGTTTCCATTCTAACAAATCGTTTGTTGAGTATTGACAAAGAATCTGAACAATTTAGGTTGGGTTTTTGGTTCCAACATCAGAGATCGTATGGCCTACATTCTGTCTTTTATTACACAGTAAATCTACTTAAAATGTCACAACACATTCAAGTCTGAAGCATTTATTATTAAAATGTATTCATGCTGTTCACTCACTTGAGTATGAGAACATTAAAGACACTATTCTTGGCTTCCAAAATAACTGTCAACTATCTGACCACTGTTCATAACAAATTTGCTACTGTGTGAAGACAATGAGTATTTGCCTGTTCCCATTACTTTAGCATGTGCCTTATTTACATGTCCTATACCTCCTGTTTTCTCTGCTCTCCGTCTCCCTCCTCCTCATCCCCCTTTTCCTTTCACTAAGTCCCTGGAATGGCCATCTGAGGCTGTTTGCCCTGTCTGGTATGTCAGGAACTCAGCTGAGCAGCCATGGGGAGGAAGGAGAGGAAGCAGAGTTGAAGAGGAGGATGATAGGAGACTGCTATTCCAAATCTCCTGCACAAATCCCCAGAAAACCCAGAGTGAGGGAAAAGGAAAATGTGGCTGAGAGAGGACTGTGTGGGCCTCTCCAAAAAACACAAGAGAAATGATTGCTGACTGGAAAAAGAAACTAAATTGTTTTACTTCTATGTGAGACAAACAGACTTACAACCTGGTCTGTGGAATGTCTCCGTCTAGAGCAGTCAACAACAAAAAAGGCTTACTGTGCCCTGAAATGAGCAAAAACACAACGGATCTCATGTCCTGATCTCAACTTTTTGATCAAAAGAGCTCAATCACAGATCCTCTCTTAGGTGATAATTAACAGCTGACAAGAGTAGCACAGGAAGTGGGAGCCCTCATCCCACATGCTTCCCTGCTGACATGTATCAGCACCCGGTGACACCAGGATTAATCGCTTTGTCTAATAAGCAACTAAAGTCAATATGCCACCCACATATTTCTAAACATACCTCTGTGACACCCCGGCCTCACTGGAGACGTGTGGTGTTCAATTATAATAACCGTCAAATTGTTGACACCTCATTTCCCACATTTCCATGTTTGTGGCAGACAGAGGTGAGAGAAGAAGTCTGTTTTTTTCTGGTTGAAATTGCCTCTGAGAGCAAGACAGACTCCTAGAGTACACTGTTGATAAATGAATGGTGGGAGTAGCCTCAGTAGTTACTACTATGTCAAAATGTTGCTTGCACTTCCCACATGGCATATGTACTCAACTCTCACAGACTAAAACAAGAACGACAGAAGAAGGTAGTGTGTGTGCACATGTGTAGGTGGAGGGTCATACAAACATACAACACGAACGTCCCTACAGGTACTGTGGATGGGAATTCGTCAGTTTTTATCTAACTGCGGTGCATTTTCAATTTGAACCTTATTTCCCTCATTTCTATCTTCACAGAGAATGATTCCAACTGGTGAATAAAAATTGCATCACACTGTCAGTTTGAGGTACTTACTTTTTTATGAATTGCCTTGTTTGTTTGATGCTATCTGTTAGGCTTCTTCTACATTCATGTCATAATAGAAAAAGTGGAAGAAATTGATTTTGTCCAAAGAGGCTGAAAGCATTACCATACATTACTGTGCAACTAAGGAGCCTGTGTGTTTTGATTAAAAATCAAGGATAACACGCACCACATGCTGTATGAAAGCGGGTATAAATAATCAATTCTCTTTGGATTTTTCCAGAGACTGTTTCACTCCCCAATTAAGGAGTTCCCAAGCACTAAAAATCATTTCCAATATATTTGATTTGTAATTAAATCAGAAGGTGAATTTAAATGCTTATTCCCACCAGTCCAATTTGGTGTACAACAAACATACTAGAACATGGAGAGTTCTACTTTCTATGTTCTAGTTATAGTGACTACAATCAATATCTTTAGGGGTCAACGGACTTAACAGTTAATTGTAATCTCTATGGAGTTTCAGCGTATTGTTGTGGTTTTTTGGGATGCAAATTTACTGTTTTGGTTCGCTCTCCTTGCCCTCATCAGCATAATTTCTAGTTGAAAGAGGAAGCTATTTTTAGTAGGAGCTGCAAAAGCCCACTGCACCAACTGGCCAGAACCAAATGACTGACAGACAAATTTAGAGACTTCCTGGGGAACACAGTGGAGCATGAAGCCGATAAAGAGCAAGTTCGGTTTCTCAGGAATAGGTGAAGACCGAAACAGAGCTAAAAGGGGAGTTATCTGAAAATCAGAACAAGCAGTTGCCACTACAGCACACAATACAAAAGCTGAAAACAATGTATTGGCATGATATCAACAGAACAAAACCTCGAAATGAAAACATGAAAACAGAATTCTCCTTTTAGCTGGCTTTCTCCTTGAAGCATTGTTTTTATGATTATTACTAGCATATAAAATCTTCATTTTTATACTGACAGCCAATACACAAAGTAAGTGACATCTCAATGCAATGTTGGCCTGCTTTTCTATAGATGGCAAATGCATCATGAAAGGGTTTTCACAGAGGATCAGCTGAAGTGGTTATAAGCAGGCTGAACAAATAATTAAAATAAAACGCAACCTTTTATTCGTATTCTTCTCCATCACTACAAACATCACTCAATACATTACACTGGGGTTTTAAAAGCACTTGTACTGATCTCAAACACCTGTGAGTCAGTCAACCTGACATGTGACTCATGAAGGACAGAGACATGTGATAGAGGGAAAGAGGTAGATGTATGGAAGCCAGAGAACAAGACACAAAAGAGCATTAAAAAAAAACTGAATGAGAAAAAAAAGACAGATCGAGTGAGATGAGGGTGAGAAAGAGAGAGAGAAGGAAAGGAGGATGTAATGCAGTGGGGACTGCTGGGCTGTGTGACTGCTTTGTGATCCGCGTGGCAGGAGGTTTGTCAGTAAAAATGAAAGAGCACATTCCTGTGGTTTCAGTGATTTGTGGTCTTATAAATATCCAGTGTGTGGGCAGCTCCGCTCTTCCAGTATCCACGACCTGCTGCCCACTGAGCCAAGGCAAGAAAAAGAACATGTCAATACCTATTGAAGTGGGTGGCTCAGAGGTGTATTGTGTGTGGGTGTGGGGGAGGTACATATATCTTGTTTTTGTCTACCTGTGACAACTAGTCCATTTATGTTTTACAGTATTTAGGTTTGTATAACAGCCTTGGCACATGCAATAATGTGCTCTCAACATCAGAATAGAGGTAAGAGATCGGGGAATGAATGTGAGAAAATAGACAGCATTGAAGGTGGGCGATATTACAATTTTAGATCATGATCATGATTTTGAAGTTGTCCACAATGTACTTTTCAGGCAAATGTCCTCTTGCTTCTGTTTCCAAACCTTAAATAACCTTGTACACTAGCAGATCTGGGGTATGCAAACAAACCAAAAGAAGGATTCTGCCAACTAGATGAACATGCAGATTGGATGGATTACTTCATGGTGCATGACATATGGAAAATAATATGTTAAGAGTTAAAGCTTGCAACATGGCAGAATAGGAGATGTCTAATGCAAAAAACTAATTTTAGTGTTGTCAAGAATACCTTTTTTTCAATTCATATCAATTCTTGACATTTAAAACAGTTTCAGTACTAATTTTATCATTACACATTTACCGGATTTTCTACTCCGGACTGAAAATACGACAGAAAATAGTTATTCTGGATTTCAATCTAAATTCAAGTTGGTGTTAGAAAATTTTATAAGGCAGCAACCTACAGAACCTGTAGTTAATGACTATGGGAATTAGTGTTTTCTATTCCTTGTCACTGTCATAACACTTGTAAGGTACAGAAAACTGCAAAGTGAAGATTAATAAGCACCCCACATCACGTGAAATTGTCATAACAGAAAATTAAACAGAATGGCACTCGGTACAGGGCACAACTCTTTAAAGATCAAGCAGTCCACTTTGGTATTATCTCACAGATGACAACCACCCAAATATGCCTCGTTTTTAATGATCTATACATTAATTCTTGAGAAATTGTGGGAAAACACTGTATCACAAAATGTTAAAAAAGTGAGAGAAATTCCTGGATTCGTCCCTTTATCTGGATCTGCACCAAAAACATGACCTTGTTGATGTAGGTAACAATCAAACTGAGGTCATTTCTGATATCATAAAAAATATATTCACTATGCATCACCCTCTGGTCTGTCATACAGTTACTGTTATCTCATACTATGTAAAGTTAGTCTGTCTTGTTTAGCAATAGTGACATTACTGTGGTAATGTCTCTAAAAAAAAAAAGACCTACACAATACATATTTCAAATAGGCATATGCAAGCATTCAGCACTGAAGACTTGGCTAAGTGAACAGAAATTGAAAACCATTTGAAATGTAGCCATAAAAACATCATTACATGAGATTGGTTTTGTAAAGTTGTTTGGAATTAAAGGCAGTTATACTCGACACTAACAGCTTTAGAGCAACTCATAAAGAACAAAACCAAACTTATTTCACTTTTAGTGTGTTAATTCAT
The DNA here is from genome assembly GCF_904848185.1 of Acanthopagrus latus. NCBI lineage: Eukaryota > Metazoa > Chordata > Actinopteri > Spariformes > Sparidae > Acanthopagrus > Acanthopagrus latus. The sequence continues at coordinate 10,733,492 of NC_051060.1, read as the reverse complement.
ATTCTTACTTTTAAATAATTTGGAGGAAAAGGAACAAATGCACCCGACATTTTAGTTGTTCTTTTAACTAACAATGTATCCATACAGGATACATGGTTCTTAAAAAGTTTAGAGGGCAGAGCCATACTAACTAAAATCATGAAGTGTGCTATATTTCCCTGCCCTGCGTGTACGTGAATTTTCTCTAGAAGAAAGAGTGAACACACCAAAGCTTCAAAGCATCCTTTACTTAGTAATTTTGACATTATGACTCATGGTCACATTCCCTGTGGTGTCTGAGAATCATTATTTACATCTGAAACCTGATTTAATATTTTCACCTATTTTGGGTGTGTAAAATTAGTGTTCACTTCAGAAAACTTAATTCAAATTACTGAATCATAGAAGCCACGTGAATAGTTTTTGCTCTATATTCACCCTTTTGCTGGGCTTTTTGTTCGTGTGTGTGTTGTTGCTCAGTAATGAAGTAGCCCCATGGGGGACAATTAAGACCTCACACAATGTGCTCAAACAGCAATTAAAACAGCCATCAGTGGAAGAGAGAGGAAGAGTCATAGAGCGCAAGATAAGAGAGAATGACAGAAAACTAGATAACAAGACAGAGGCGAGAATAAACAGAGAATGAAATGTCCTTCATAGTTGAACAGGTTTTAAGAGGAAATAGAGCAAAGGCAGAACACTCATTACTTCTTAAAAATGATTCCAGGCTGGCACTTTCTATTGCATATAACACGTCTCTGACAATGTGGTAATAAATCGTGAGCTGTAGAGAGGGCTCTCAACAGTCACTACCTACTCTGTGAAGGAGTGATGGAACTGCAAAGGCAATAAGAGATGTAGAATTTTTTCGCGGCAACAGATAAGAGCATTATTGTTTCAGCAGTGCTGGGAAGAGATTCATGAGGGAGAAGTCACAGGCATCGAAAAAACTCAGAAAGTCAAAATTATTCATCTAGACTTTGTTCTACTGCCTCTGACTGCACTAGTTGTAATAAGATGCCAGTAACACATGTTTCAATAAAGAAATTCAAAAAATAAGTGACACTCAATTATAGCATATTCTACATGTTTTAAAGGAAGCATCACTTTAGAGCAAAACTACATAAAGGTAATTGTTTTTTAATGTAACAGTGCTGGTAATAAAAAATACCATAAAAATGACAATCTGCTGTCTACTTTTCTTTCCAATTTCATTTTACCATCAACCACTAATTTCTGTTTAGTGATTTCAAAGCTTCAGTTCAATAATTGTTCTGATGATAGGGGCATATTTATTCTATGTAACCTAATCCAGGAAATACCTCATGTGCTGTACGTTGAACTGGGCTGAATGGCATTTTGTATGAGTGTATCTCACCTGTAAGAGCTGTTCTCAGAACACGGGTTATGAGCACGTACGATCACAAAGACGTGCTGGAAGTGAGAGCGAATGTTTTTGGGGGTGAAGGGGAGAGCGCCAGGTTCCTGGAACACAATTGTGACGATGTCATTCCCAATATGACGCTTCCGGAGTAGCTGGGAAAGCAGATGGACAGCAGGAAAAGACTGTTAGACATAGAGTTGTATACAAGTTTCCTAAAAATAACACAGAAAAATGTCAAACGGACACATAAATATGCATGGTTTTATGACAATATGACCTAGACGACCATTTTCTTCATAAATAAAAACTTGCAACTTGTTTGTAATATGAAGACATAACATACCTGTTGCTTATTGTTGGGTGTGTAGGGCAGCATGGTAGATACATGGAACATGATCTCATAGTCCTTGTAAGTGGTGTACAACGAGTGGGTACCCGTCGAGTCAGCTGAGGGGGGACACAATAACAAGTGAATTTCTCATGCATAGGAATGTGTAAATTGCTGCTTTACAATGACCTATCAGTATTGAATTATTACCAAACATTTCATTTATGCACTAGAATAGCAAAGTGCACACCCATGTCAAGGCCCAACAGTCCCCTTTTAGTCAACCAAGCTTAATCCAACAGCAAATTCAATAGCCCTGTCACACTGAATTTTAAAGCACCCATAACTGCTTAACCAAAATTAATTTTGCTGTGATCGAGGAACCAATTCATATTGTACTTGATACTCTATATCAGTGACCTAAATAAGGCCATTTTTTTCATTAAGACCCATGCAGTATTCACTGAGAAATTAACAAAAATCCAGATACAGCATCAGAGGTGGAGCCTTGTTCCTTCCAATGAAGCTGCTCAGTGGCGCAGGAAGACTAAAAACCTCAACTTCCCAGGTGTAGAATTAACCATATCTTTCTGTATTAAGGGGCTCATAAAGAGTGCACGAAAGAGACTTCTGACTGAGCCACCTAATGTCCGGTTTTCCATGTTATTGGACCAAACATATCAAATTATGCCAGTGAAACGAGTCATTTGGCAGCAGTTATGATGCCAACAGGAAAAAAGAAAAAATATCTGCAAATTTGCAGCTGCTTCTTTCACAATGCAAGTGAATGGGAAAAAAGTATTTTTGGACCCCTATTTGGCCTCTAAAGACTAGCGCTTTCCTTGGGGGCTCACAAAAAACACCATGTCGCGCAATGTTAAGTGAGAAAGTGAGAAAAAAGTGAGAAAAAATAACTGGATCTGCCCTCTATCCGGATTTGCACAAAAAGTTAATGGGGTCTATTCTGGGCCTGGAGAATCATCATTTGTGGAAATTCCTTTAGTAAACTACAACCAAGCTTTTGTCTTTGTGTTCCTCATCTTCCTCCTGTTAAAAATGTTCATCAGATGGCCAGTGTTGCCTGAGCTCAACAGGCTCTGGACCTTAAGACAGCAACTGCATGTTAATAACCACCTACTCATTTTATCAATGTACTCTATTCACAGAACAAAACTCTCACAAGGTATTTAAAATGCCATACGTAACCTAGCTAGATTGTCTCAATAAATTACAATCATTCTATAGGGAGTGGCTGCATTTCATTTATTCATAGATCATTTTCATCATTTTCAGAATTTCAGAATCAGAATCTAAAACAGGAGACAAAATAGTGTAGAAGTTGACATTACTGCTTGAAAATATGTTAACCTCTTGAGCATTAGAGACATTTTTTGCCATTATTTTATTTATCTTTTTTTTTTTATGGCAACAGAATCTGTTTCAGAAGTCAGTGGGCCACATGACATGGAAGCTTTCTGCATATTAATATTCATATCAAATAGAGCACTAAAATACAATAAAAAGAGCTGTGTCTCATTCGTCCAGTTTACTAATACAATTTGCTGCTGGACTGGAGTCACTGGGCCACATGAAACAACTACAGTTATTTTGTAGTAATATATTTATGCTAAGTAATTTAATGACGGTCCAGCGATTCAGCGCTGGCTCTGGGAGGTTAGCTAATGTCCTCCTGCTGCTGGGCAAACCTCAGTAATGTCGCGGCTGGACCTGAGTGAATATCTGCCGAATATCCAACCTAAAACTAACTTCATGCCAGTTCAATAAGTCACCTGTTGCGGCCTTTGAATAGGGTGATGAGCATTTCAGTCACTCAGCTCAAACGGTGACTTGTAGAAATTATACAAATAGCTGTAATGACAATAATAATCGACTTCAAGATAACATAGGGTGTAGTGCTTTCACTGTGCGCAACCTCAATTCACCATTCGCATGTGATATTAAGCCTACAAAAATCATGTCTTTTTTTGCTGCGGTGCTGAAAATCCAGCAGAAGAATACATATAGGAGAAACACTGACACATCAGATAACCTTCCTCAACGATTGCAGGCTCTTTGGTGGAGCTCTGCTTTGAATGACGTTCCATTGAGACAAATAAATGGACTACTTGCGGAGTGACATGAGCACCTGAATCAGAGGCACACCGTTGACAGCGGTGGCCGCTCATTATGTTTACCAATACCAATATTAGAGGCTAACTGAGGATTGCATCCCAGTGACTGGAAGAGTTTGTCACAGAGCATTATAAGGGATGACCTTGAACTGATTAGTGGATATAATGGAGTTACACATTAATCTTGGGCTCAGAAAGCTGACATGATGTAGACATCAAGCTTCTCTATAGCGAATACAGAGGAGAGAAGATGAGATCACACAGTGGATCAGTTTTCCCAGTAGAATAATATGACACCAAAGGCCACCTGTCACATGTCTGAAATTAAAGGAACTTTTGTCTTTGAGGCAGTGCACCGAGAGGACACAGAAGATCCACTTAAAGGAAGCCAGGGGATTAAACCAGACTGAGACTCAAGAGTAGACAGGAGGAGCAGAAGTCTCAACAGCAAAGGTTTTTCAAAAGTGCCGTTTATAAACAGAACATATGAACTATATGCAGCACTTCAACACATTTTGAAGACTTGCATGACTTGAATTGCAGACACTGATCGCAAAGTAGTGAAATAACACCAAAATACTTTCCTTCACATTAGATGTTACAAACTCAATTCTAGTGTTTCGTTTACTTCTCACATTGCACATGCTTAGCATATACATACTCTTGGTGTCCAGCTGGGCCCTGTACTTGGTGAAGCCTTTAAGTCGAACCCTCTCCCCCAGCAGATGAAGGAACTCCTCCAGCGCTTGACCAGCTGATTCGTTGTTGTACATCTCCTCCTCACTGCTCTGACCTGCCATACAGTACATCACACCCACTTTCCGCTGGAAACTCAACTATGGAGAGAACAGAGATTGTTGCAATGAACAGGGGAGACAAACGTATATTGTTGTGTTGAAATCATGTCAGAGTAACCATGTTGACATTTTGGGGAGAACTCAAGTTGGCATTTAAAGAATAACCACCTTTGGTTGTTCTGAAGTGATCATGATGCCATTTTCCAGATAACTCATGTTGACATTTTCAGAGGTTCAGCTTTTGATGATTGCATCAGGGAGCAAGAGTATCAAAGAGCTTGTTTTGTATTTTTCTCCTTTTAAGGTCGAGGTGTATGTGTGTCCATATGTGAGGGAGTTTCTTCACTTGAACCAAAAATAACAGTCTCTTGGATTGAATGGATAAATAAAGCAATAATAATAAAAAAAAAAGTAATCAATAATATTAATTCTGCTCCACGATGAGACATCCCCCTTTTGAAAAACAACACCTACACATTAAATGAATCATAATACACTAAATGAAAATAAGAATACAGGAGACTATCTCACAGTCACAGAATAAACAATTATGTTAATCACATACAATGTTGGTGGAATAAGGATGACAATACAGTCTTTTTAAAAAAAATGTGTTAAAGCAGAAAAAAAGGAATTCTTCCCATATGAGCATTCAAAGTTAAAGTCACCCAGTCCTGCTAAATTTCCTCACTCTGTATCCTTACCCCTTGCTCATCCAGCTTCATCAGCTGCTCTGTAACTTTAGGTGTGTTGAGTGCCAGGCGCAGGCAGTGGGCGTTGAGCTCAGGAACCAGGTACTCCAGCACCTCTTTCAGGGGCAGACCTCGAGCTAGACCGTGCTTGGATGTGGAGGGTACAGCATCTTCCAGGATGGCGCCCCTCAGGGTATTCAGCTAAAGACAGCACAGCCAAAAGGAGAAGAAAAAGAAGTAGGAAACGAATGGATCAGAGCAACAGTTTTGAGTTTGTGTAAGACAGCAACAGAAAACACTAAATAATACAAGTACAAGTAAGTAATACAAATAATACCCTAACCCTATGAATAAAATAAATTTTAAGTTGACATTAACACCTTTTACTGCTGCCTAACTCACTCCCCCCTAGAACTTATTGCAGCTGTGTGCTTCCATCATTAATTACTGAAATTATACGGTCAAAAAGCCTTTGTCAAACCCACTGTCATACAATAAAAAGGTGTGCTGTTGGAGAAACGATTGTACAAGTAGTTCTAAAATAGAACAATGTCAGTAGTAATTTTCAAATCCTTCCTCCCTTGATCATTGGGAAATAAAATATTTCCTAATTTCTCTGGATCAGTTCAATCACAGCAACTGAATACAACATGTTACATTTATTTTAACATTAGGTCATTTTATACTGCAGTTCTGCACAAACTTGGTCACTATAACAGAACCAGATCCAGATTCCCCTTCTTTCTCTTGTGTGCAGTGATATAACTTGCAAAAATAAAAAGCAGAACTAGCTGTCCAGTCATTGGTACATCAGCAGAGTGAATCTATGTTTGGAAAACTTCAAGGAAGCCTGTGATGAAGCCTAACGGCCTGTGCAATTTAATTCAATTTTCAGCATGAGAGCTCTTTTCAAAAGGATAATCATGGCTGTCGCTGGATCATGGGCTCAGGATCACTCATGAAATAAATCTTTTTTTTCCACTCAATCCAGGCTTAAAAATTGATACTACTAGACTGTGTTCTCTGCTAGTGCTGAGAAAATAACGTGCAGAGAAAAATCTGGCTAAGTGAGAAAAATGAATGCATGCTGTAGTTTCCACTATGAAGACTCTAAAGCTTTAGACTAAAACAACCCCGAGGAGGACGTCCATGAATAAATCAAGAGGACTGAAGAAGGGACCAGGACCTGAATATCTATCATGAACAATGAAATGCAGCAGGATATCTCCAGTAGTCCTGTTGCTCATAAGAATCCTTTATCTGCTCTATGTTTGTGTGGCAGAATGATCAATTGGATGAATGTTGCTACCAAAACTCTTGAGGTTACACTAATAGATTAAAAGCACTCTCACTTAGAGAGGACAATAGCTGTCAAGAGTGGACATTGGACTAATCCTTTGACATCAATGCATCCCACTCACTCCCACACAGAGACACACATATATCTATACCTGCCCAGCTTCCTGATCTGAAAATAGCAGTTAGAGGGGAGAGAGGGAGGCAAAAGAAGGGAGGAAAATAGAGGAAAACACAGCACAGTAGGTTGTGCGTCATCCCAAGAGATTGGAAGGGCTATTACTCATGGTGCGCTTCAATACGAGAGCAATGCTTTTCCTCCTCTACTCAAATACCTTTAGCGCTATTTTAGTCTCGTTTAGCTGCGAAATTGCACGGCTCAGTCCTTCACAGAAGAAGGCTGACAAAGATGGTAGGTGGGCGTTCAGCTCAGAGAATGAGGACATGGATCTCCTGTGCCTTTAGGAAGAGATGGCAGCAAAGCTACAGGGATTCACAACAGATTTCTGATCAAAGTGCAGATTGACAATTGTGGATAAACAATTGGGAGAATACATTAAATCAAACATTCAATGATTTAGGACAGTGTTTAGGAAAGGAGGTAGAGGAATGCAAGGTCTTGGACCATGTTCGGAAAGATTAAGCTTTTATGTCCCCCCCAGTTGGGTTTTTTCAGTAAGCAGGGCTGAGCAAAGCTCCTATATGTTAACTCCTACACAATTTGAATATCATGCAGAACAGCGAGTACTTAATATTGACACATTTGTGAACATGAATATTCATTCATCATATTCATTACTCCAGAGAGAACGATTAGAGATATATATTCCGATGAATGCACAGTTAGAATCCAATCACATGACACAACAACAAATCAAGCTATTAAAATGCAATATATGTCAGCATAAGGCATATGATGTTTATGTGTCCATTACAATGTACCTCACTCGTCCTGAAGATGACCCTGTAGTTGTACTGCTGGCCATGCTCCTTGTGCTCATCCAACTTCTCCCTCCTCAGACTCACTGCCACTGGGCCCAAGTTCTCATCTACCCCTAAGTAGTTCCAGTGTTCTAGGGGTGAGGAAGAACGGGAATGGATGAAGGGAAGGACAGAAAGGGATGAAGTGAAAGAGGAGAGAATATTACAGAAGAGGAAACTTCATTCCATTCATCTAAAAATACAGTCGCCAGCATTTAAGATGGACGACCAAAAGTTACAATCTAAAAACCAAAAAAGGAAATACTATGTTATTTTGCTCACCTCTGAGGTAGAAGTACTTTCGGTAGTAGTAGGCGCCGAGATCAACGTGCTCCACAATGTATCGTTTGGACCTGTCTGCATGTTGGCTTGGCCCATCCTTGGGCGCCTCCAACACAGCCACACCAGCATTGGTAAAATGAGTAGTGAGGGTGGAATCCAAAGGACCTTCCTCTGTACTACCAGAAGAATTGCTTGAGCTTCCCCCACTGCCTATGCTGCCCTGCTGAAGGATGGAAGATAACAAAAACCCAAGTAAGCTGACAACCATATCATTACATTTAATCTTCAACATAACAATATACAACCACATTAAAGATCACTGATCTTTAATCCTGATGTTTTCAAAATGGTTAAGCGGTTCAGACAACAATACTGCAGATCTTTGGATTAAAAATGAATAGCCAAGAAAATCTTTTCAGGAGTTAAGACAAATAAATATACTTTTTTTTAATCAAATACATGTTGTTCTATTCTTGCACAAAACCTACCTGTTTAGCAGGAGAGATGTTCCTCTCACACTCTCCACCAATCTCATTCCTGAAACACGGGCAACTGAGCACCAGGTCATTGCTTTTGTCATCACCAGGGTCCAAAGCAGGGTTGGTACTGTGTCCTGTTCCCTCCTTGCTCAGTTCTTCTTGTGAGCCACAGGGTGACCCATACACTCCGCTTTGATTGGAGGACAGGGAGGATGTGGCCGAAGCAGAGGCAGCAGCAGCAGCCGAGGCACCAGTAGTGGTGTTCTTGCGTTTGGACCCAGACTGACGACTGTGGATTACCTCGTTGAGGTCAAAGAGTAGAGACTGGACGTCAAAATGGGAAAAGCCTTTTTGGCACAACCAGGGTTTGGGAGCTGGACCACTCTCATCCCCCTTACCTCCATCTTCAGCATCTGAGCCTGCCCTTGAAGTGTCCCCTTCCACTTTCACACTGCGCAGCTTACGAAATATTGACTCTCCACCTGTCTCTGACTTCGACCTCCTCTTCAAGTGCTTCTCTCGTTCCTTCAGTCGACTGGCGGGACTACCTCTAGCTGGACCTAAAGGTCCGTCTGGCAGGTCCAAAGCTGCCTGTTTTATTGGAGCCACGGTAAGTAGTTCCGTGAGCCTCTCTGGAGCTGGGCTTCGCTGATCAGGGGCCTCATGGGATTGGTATCCCTTTAGCATGTCAAAAAAGCTCTCTCCCGACACACCATGTTTATCAATGGATGAAGTGCTGCCGTACTCACGGTGCATGGGTGTCCATCCCGAGAAGGACCAGCCCTCATTGCCGTCACCATCCAGCTCACTGATAGTTATATCACTGTTGCTACGCTGGCGAATGCGCCTCATGCCTTTGCGAGGTGAACCCAGATATCCATCTGGCGACAGGAAGCGATTGTCCTTTCCCTTGCTCTGCATCTTGCTCTTTAGTGTGTTGTGGATGTTGCGCAGCATGGATGAGTCCTGTGGGCTTATCAGGTGGCCCAGCTTGGCTGACAGATTGCTGTGGGCTGTGACGGCTGACACCCCACCTCCCCCACTGCCACCACTACCACCACTTCCTCCTCCACCACCACCACCACCACCACCACCACCTCCTCCACCTCCTCCTCCTCCTCCTCCCCCTCCCCCACCTCCAAGTCTTTCTCTATCTCCACTTCCTGATCCTGAAGAGCTGGTGGTGTTGGTAGAGCTGGGTGAGTCTGTTTCGACAGTGATATGCCAAACACCCCCTCCTCCCCCATCTTTCCGTGGAGGCCAATCAGCCACACGAGCCCGGACACCCATCTTAGGGACGCCAGGGTTGGTGCCGGTGGTGGAGGAAGAGGAGATGTGGGCGCTCTCACTGCGGGGTGGTGGTGCACCTCCATTTGGCAGACGCAAGCGGCGGGTATAGAACTCATCAGTAGCCGGCACTGAGCCACCAACCGAGCGCTCTGTCTGAGAACGCTTCAGACTGGTCATGATGGAGATGGGAAAGGGTGTGGGGAGGGGCGATGGGAGGGACAGGTGTGCTGTTGGTTTAGATTAGGGTTAACATAATGCCCACTGAGTGAAGTGATGAGTCTCACGGACACATTTGGTGCTGTAAATAGAGCAGATGAAAAGAAGACATGAATAGGTTTCTATGTTAAATAATCAAAAGTTAAAAGATTTTAAATCAATGCTGTCCAATAAAATTAATGGTAGTCTGTAGACTTTTAATTATCCACATTATAAGATGTTGTACAGAAAAGTTCTGTACATACAATATGAAGTTCAAGTTTTAAGTTCACATGCTATACCTTAGGGTTGAACTTGATGAAAAGAAATGTGTTGATGGTGAACGTTCACAGCTCAAATGTCTAGAAAGCAGTCCACATTGCAACCATGCAAGAAGAGGTCAGTTCAGATTGGATGGTATCAGCTCATTAACTGAGAAAAATAGTGCAGAGAAAAAGGGGATAGGTAGCAAGGAAAGCTGGAAGGAAACAAAGAAATCAAGTTAGAGAATATTCGACAACACAGTCCACAGTGTCAAATCTCACCTTGAACAATAAGGCCTGCAATTTCACGTTGATAACACAGACAATTAGAACCCAGCATAAAAAATGAAATTATACTTGCCTGGGTAGTTAACAGTTTTGAGAAACCATCATTATTTATTCAGACCCCTAATAGCTAACAATTCGATTCACAGCTACATTTTCCTCAAAGGGGAACTTTAACAATTTTACACAACAAGATCCGTTTATTAGTCATGGGGAGTAATACACAGCCTGTGGGAATTGAGAATGATGTCTGTTCTGGCTCTGGAGAGAAACACGCTCAAAATAACCCTTGTAATGTCATCGGTGCTTCTCAGTTTGGGCTTCTTTCAACAGAAAGCTTTTGTTACAAACTGGGAGGCATTTGGATAGTATGCAGACGTTTTCCAAGCAGCAAGGGTCGACTGAAAAGATGCAGTTGAGTTTGATAAGAGATTTGTAGCATTGCTATACATGAGAATAAATGCTGAGATGTCTAAGGCTTCTGCTACATTGATGGTGACTTTTCTTTACTATAACATTCCGAGATTTATTCCTGTTGAGTATTTGTGGGTAATTCCTGAGAATCATTTAAGCTTAAGACCTCAGCAAGTAAAATAACACTTCAGAATGGTGTTTCCATTCTTGTTTGGATTTTTTTTCTACAACATCAAACGAGCAACACACTTGACCTTGCCGTCAGAGACTTTGGACAGCCCACACAATTTGGAATTTCCCATGAATGACCCAGGAGATTAGGGTATACAGAATATTGAGTATAAAATCAAAATGTATATATGTGAAAGTCACAGGAAGGGTTTATAACTTTAAAGTGTACGGGCAGATTTGGACCCTTTATCAAGTCACAAATGATGTGACAGCTCTTGTCTCACCCATGAAAGAGCTTAGGAAAGAGTTTCAGTTTGCTCAAATAGGTGTTTGTCTACTGGTTTGTCCATAATGGCGCACTACCTCTCTCTTCCAGACCGTACTTAGTATCACCATGGAGATAAGGACTTGTAAAGTGCATGTTTCTGTGAGTGTGTGCGTGTGTATGTGTGAGAAGAGGAGAGAGAGAGAGAAAAACAGGACGAATGATTCCTTTCCTTCTCTTCCCACAGACCTTGCTGTGAATAGTCTCATAATTCAATACATTACTGTTGAGTTTTTCAATTGCATTCAGAATGCTCTGAGCAACACAAATGCAACTCTGAAAGGGTTGTGTTTGAAAAATTTAACTCATTAAACGAAAACTATTGTCAAGGATCAATGCCACAACTTGTTGGAGAAAATGTGGGTGAGCTGACCCTGATACAAAGATCTGAGATGCTTTGTTGTGGCATTCTGCAGCCTTTTGGGCAGTTTTCATGACACTAAAGTCTCTCTACTCTAACAATGTTGGTGAGTTGTTCAGATTGGTTCCTTTGAGCAGCATGACATCCTAGTCTGGTCTTCGCAAGGCTTTTAAAACTAAAGTGTTTGAAGTCTAACAGGCAGAAATTCAAAAGTAAAAACTTTCACAGCCAGGTGTTGGCGACCATGAGTGTCTGATGGTGAGATTTCTTTGAGCAGACAGACATACTGCATAGGCTCGAGATGTGGGAATATTTTTGAAATGCAAAAGAAGGCTTTCAGTTTTGTGTTGGATATCTTAGAGATAGACATAAGAAAAATGAAAAAGAAAGAATATTGTAAAGTATCTTAAATCTCAAGAGCAGTTACATTGTTTCTGCAGGTGTATTATTAAATACCATATACAATCATCTTGGGTGGATATTACTTAATCACTTAAATCTCACCCTCAATAGACATCATGAATTGTACAACTGAGAGAGCATGAATATAAATGAAGTTCCTCACAGGGGTATTCTTCTATGCCAGTGAAATAATATGAGCTTGTTCAACTTTTACTTAAGGGAAAATATCAAAAATCTTTGAAAAACTGGCATGTTCCCAACATAACATGTTACAACGTAGAGGGGTGGTTCAACACTGTTTTAAAGGCTCCTTCAATTTGACTTAAATACAGATCACAAGAGAATCATATATCCAAACACAGGTAAATTAAAATTAAAATACACAACTTTGAATATATGTAAGCCATTTTGCTTTGTACTAATAAAGTGTATTACCTCACATAAGCTTCCACATAAGATCAGACAATAACAAGGTAATCGGGAACAGTGTGGTAAAATAAACATAAACAAAAAGAACAATTTGTGTGGAAATGGAAAAGGTATTTCTGGGAAAGAATTAGTTCGCAGATATCCAACCAGATGTTGGTCACTTGTGACAAATTTTTGGCAAATACCATAGTTACTGTGCTTAGAGTACATCAAGACAGCAACACAACCCTGCAGTTTTTCAATTATCTCTCACTATTATAGACAAAAGTGGAGAGCCCCAGTCTCTTTCCTCAGTTTCTCTTACAGACTAACAGGCTTTTCCACCAATAACAGCTCTTGTTGAATGAGTGGTATGCTCATCCTCAACACCCAATGAGAAGGCTTAGCACAGCACGATGTGCATAACATCACACTGACTGACAAGCGGATCATAAGTGGCATCTTGTACCAAAAAAGACCAAAATAACTCCAAAGAATTCCCCCCAAATATATCAAGCAAGAGATCTCCCCTCCTATCTATCTAAACCTGCAAAAAAGGTAGCGTAGCACAGTCTAAGTCCAAAGAAAAACTACATTGCCCTCCATCATAAGCCAAAATTGCCTCTGACCATCACACTCAAGTGCATCCCCAGTAACTACCTGCAGAGTGCCTTTCTGTTTCTCCTCTGAGGACTTGGTAGTACTCTTTAATGAGAGTTGCAGAGAATGAGAAAAACTGTCATAGAAAGAGAACAAGTAAGAACAGAATTAGAGAGGAGAGGATCATCCTGTAGTTAAGTTGGGAGACTGGGAATTAAAAGGAATAAATGTGGTGCAGCATGCCTCTCTGCTGTCGCAGAGGACCAATTACACTGACAGATACTCAGTAACCTTTAGCAGTGTCCAAATGAGGTCGACTGTTGAGGTAAATACGTAGCATCACTGCTCAATACAGCTGAAGTGCTGCCAAGGTTATCTGCTGGCCCAGTGAACCGGAAACTGTTAACAGAGAGACTTACTTGCATCTTACTGATAATGGTGTCTGGGACCATAAGCATGAAATTACCGAACAATGAAAGCATTGTTGTAACATCCAATTTATAGGAGATTGTGTTAAATAGCCAGGTCCCTGCAGAGGGATTTTTGTGCTTAAAAGACTAACTGTGGATGACAATTTGACTAACTGCTGAAGCCTTGTGAAACATTTATCCACCACTGCCGATTGTCTTTCTTACATTAGAGGAATGATAACTATTGTAATGCATTGTTTCAAGACAGAACTTTATTTTGTACTAGTGCTTTTCTGTAAATCACTGTACAGGCAGTACGTTTATACCTTTTAGAGACAGAGTAAACTAATGTATAATTCTATTATTATTGTCAATAAGAATACAATAATTAACAGTTTTATCAACAATGAAAAAAATAATGAGTTGAAGCCTTATTTGGCACAAGCCAGCAGCTATCCTTTCCCATGGAGAATTTCAAAACTTTAAAGAAAAGTCTCTGTGAAGACTCAATCAAGGCACTGTCGACTGTCAGCATGATTGTCTGAATAAGTAATTACTAAACACTTCAGTGAGGTAATTATGACCTCATGATATTATGCAGACGGGTGTCATGGTGACAGACAATGATGTCATGGTGATGTGTGTAAAGGTGAGTAACAGGGACGAGCCGAGGGACATATTACCAGTCACAACAATTTAAAATATTCCCATTTTGAATCTAAAACAGCCGGTAGATTTGACTTCTATGTCATAATATGCCAACTATCTAAAGTTGTAAAGTGATTGGACATCAATTGCAGGGACTTTTCTTTTGCATTTTACAATGTTGCATGTTCAACTGACTTTCTGTTCACTGGCAAAGAGACTTGAGGCTTTGCTTGCAATTAAGTGGAATTAATTAACTGAAGTGTTCCAACTGAACACCATCGCAACTTTCTCTATGATTAAAACTGAATTACACAGACCTTCCCAAGAAGCTTTATTATACAAGTAGCTGCATATCAGTTCATTTTTAATAAATTCTAAAAAGATCTGGGAAAAAGTATTAATAAAAACACTGATGAGGAATAAATTGTTTAATTAAGAGTACAATATCATGAGGGTGTCAGTGTTACTATGGCGATTTTATATAAACCATAGTACTGCCTACGCTTGCTTAAAATGTGTCTGGCTGCTACAGTCTATGGTTGTTGTCAAGCAGCACAGGTGTGCCAGTATGGACACTGTGTGACTATGAATCTGCTTCAGTTCACAGTGAGTCATACACGCCTGAAGATTAAAGAGAAGACAGGCTCTGTAACTGACTGACTGACTGACTGACTGACTGACTGACTGAGAAGCTGGTGCTCAACAATGAAATGAGACATGCTCATAGAAAAGTCTTTAAAGAGGGGGCACAAAAATGGAGCCATGTGCGTGTGTGCGTGCGTGCGTGAGCGTGTGCATGTGCGTGTGTGCGTGCGTCTTCATTCTCAGAAGTACTATAAATTGGAACTGGTTTATATTTTTAGATGATAACAGAGTGAATCAGTGTTCCTCGTCGATTAATCAGCCTGTATTGTAGTTTTTTCCCCAGGCCAGTGTTTAGAGAAAATCTTTGCCTTACAATTTTTTTATGATAGACACTTGGAGGAAGGGACTAAAGAAAGAAACATTTAAAGAAACAAAAAGAAGAAAGAACAATATATGAACCAGAGAGCAAATCATTAACAATTAAACACTTGTTTCCCCAGACAGAGATCATTACCACACCAACTGGTGAGTCAAGTCAAGTCACATCATGTAAACACATACAATGTCTCAATGGATTTTAAAAACCCACAACAGAAACAGACCCAGCCCAAGCTCCCTAAGGAGACAAGAGGGAACCAAAAACTTATGGATGTAAAATAATAGAATTATCAAGATAACATTTAAAAAGAGATTACCTTTCTTAGACAGCTAGAGGTGCAACAGAAGTCATAGGTGGGAAAATGGAAATGACCATCAGAAAGTGAAGGATGCCAACTCAAACCTTGACAGCATGTGTGTTTGTGTGTGTGTGTGTGTGTGTGTGTGTGTGTGTGTGTGTGTGTGTGTGTGTGTGTGTGTGTGTGTGTGTGTGTGTGTGTGTGTGTGTGTGTGTGTGTGTGTACACACATGTAATCGTTCACAAGTGGGTGTACCTGCAGTGCAAAGCTACTGCAGGTAACTCAAAAAGCCTTAGAACCAAAATAACAGGGAAAAGATCCAAATTATGACTCAGGCTTTCAATGTGCACCCACAAGTGTCTCTCTGTCTCACACACAAATACACACATACAAAGGACCCAGATTATGAGGAATGTTGCATCACATTATTTTTTTCTCACCCGAGTCATCTTTCCCAGACTCAGTGGCATTAATGTCTCAGTTTTCACTTGGTTTAAATTTTCTGTTGGAGTAGACAGGAGAGCATCAAACTCTTCTGTTACATTCAAACTTCACTGAAAATAAACTATCTGCATCAAGTTTCAAAGCAGTAATGACAGTGTGAGATGTTTTCAGGGAAATGCATACTTTCATCAGTAACAGTGACTGCTCTGTGCAAATGACATCCCCAAAACAAACATTTTTAAAAAATGCAGGTTTTTCTACCTCACATGATTCAAAATGAAATATTGTTGCCCTGGTGGTCTTAAATGCTCCACAGCCTTGTAGATGACTGTAGATGCACAATGGCAGGCCAAGACACAGAGGAAAGATAAGGGAAAAAAATAAATCAAACATTATTCTCTTTGAAAGCTGCCAGGCAGCCGGCAGTCCAATGTGTTAGAGTTTCAGCCCAGAGCTTTTCAAAGTGAGATTGTAATTGTGTGCAAAGATAAACGTGCTCTGCTGATTTTTTTTTCTCCCTCTGCAGAGCTCGTCAGTGGGGTGGGTCTACTATACGTCTCACTGAGATGTAAAAGGGGCTTTTGGGGTACTCTGAAGTCTGCCGTTGTCATCTTCTCCTCTCGTGTGTGAAATTGCAAAGGCGGCCTACAGCACACACTTCCCAATCCCCAGCTATTACAGAATGGCAATGGAGGCAGTGGGAGGAGATGTGCATAGAGATTTGGACAGACTGATGAGAGAGGAGTCTGTGTGTTTGTGTGTGTGTGTGTGTGTGTGTGTGTGTGTGTGTGTGTGTGTGTGTGTGTGTGTGTGTGTGTGTGTGTGTGTGTGTGTGTGTGTGTGTGTGTGTGTGCGTCCGTGCGCGGTGTGCGCGTGGTGTGTGCGCGTAGCTGAAAAGGTAGGGCTTCTAATACAATGAGTCATTATATGCACATTACTTTTTTTTTTTTTTTTTTAATCTCTGGTGCTATAATTTTGTGAAACTACCCAGAGTCAAACCGGCAATGTTGTTGCAAGATCATATTGAGATATTTGGGCATAAATATCCTGATATCTGATTTTTTACCTCTCCCAGCATTAGTTAATTAGCATTAATCTAATTAAATTCAATGAAGTTAATTTTAATACCTTTTAGGATCTTTATTAAGACCCTTTCCAAACATTTTCACTACATTTACACCACTTGGAGTACAACTAAAACAGTCCAAGTTTGTGTTAACTCCTTATCAATACAACGTAATTCAAATAGGCGGGGTGGTTCAAAGCAATGTACTGAGTCACTAACCCAACCCAAGGTTTATCAGAATGACACCATTATAAACCAGTATTTGACTGATACACAAAAGAACTGACAAAACTAAAACTGAAATATTGTTAAACTGTGGTGAGTTTCGAAAGGACCGTGCCATGTAGGAACTCCCTCACAAATACCCAGTGGTGGAAGAAGTATTAAAATCTTTTACTCAAGTAACAATACAATAATGTAAAAGTACTCCACAAGAGGCATAGGTCATGTATTCAAAATCCTACTTAAGTGAAAGTAAAGTATCATCAGCTAATAGTATCGAAAGTAAAACTTGTTCTGTACAAAATTGGTCCTATGATGGATATCTTATCAGATAATTTATCATTACATTATTAACATTACATCAACTCTGTTGTAGCTGTAATCATATTATAAACTAGCTCATCCTGTGGTTCCCAACCTAGGGGCCAGGCCCTTCATAAGGTTCATAAAATAAATCTGAGGGGAGCTGAGATTATTAACTGGGTGGAAAATGAGAAAAAAAGTTCTTCTGAACAACTTTGTATTATTCTTCTTTAATTTCGGCCACTAAATCGATTTCTCAACTTTTAATACTATTTTAGACCCTGCATACACCCTGTAGTAATTGCCTGGTCTGAGGCATGGTCTGTCCTACACCAATGAGCTGCACAGAGTGTAATCTTAACTGTAATATCAAGTCCACTAAAGTCATCCATCTGACAACTGTGTTTCAAAACTCCATTTTTGTGGCGGACTGTCTCATTAGTCAAACAGATGATTTGAAGCACTGAGCCACAAATATGGAGCATCTCATTTCCATATTTGTAACTCATTTCTTCTCCATTGACACTAATTAGTTCCATTGTGTCTTCTGATTTAATAAGATCCCCCCTTCTTCCATTTCACCAAAGTTGGCATATGCTCATGGTTAATAAAAATGTAAAATATTCTTACCAGGCCTCAGTTTTTATGAGGCTGTCCTTTGACTGCAGGTGCCTTTGTCTCTTGTCCACACAAATTACCTACGAAGAAAAAGAGGAAATTGTTGCAAGTCAATAACTGCTTCATCTTAGCAAAATAAAGTTTGTCAAAATTAGAATTATAATGAATATGATGTGAAGATGAAACAATATCTATCAAGTGATGACATTCAAATTTACTTCTTGCAAGTGACGGAGATTTACACTCAATTGAGTGTAAAGTCACCGCAAATGACATTCTTTAACAGTGTAGATGACAGCTTTTGATACTGCCTTGCATTAGATTCTTCTTCTTTGATGCATTTCAAATCAAATTAAAATCTCAGATGCTGTGTCCATGAACACAAAAAGGTATCAACTGAACCCCCTTTGCCATTATACATGGCTGCCATTTTACATTAGGAACACCTAGGTAGAACTAATGAAGCAACATATTCTACTTTCATGTTTATGTTGAAACTGTTTCAGGGAGGTGTTGATTGAACTTCATGGTTGTTTTCGGAGGCTGTAGTTTGTGGTGTTGATGGTTTGTATTGCTCTATACTGAGAAGTGTATTAAAATCAAGTCCACCAAAAGTATGTCAATGATGGAAATCCAAATTATTGGAAAAAATAGCTGATGTAAGAGGTATTTAAAACATCAAATGCACTGTCTCCCATGAATCATTTATTTTTGGTTAAATATATTTACCATACCCTCTTAATAAATAGTTTGGGTTTTTTTTTTTTTTTTTTTTTAAAGTGTTTGCTGCTTTTAGATGTTAACACAGTGTCCAAACTGCCCTTACTTTATCCCTCTAGATTAACAGCGAGGAGGATGCCTCTTTCTATGGGGGAAAAAAGAGATACAAGTGATGGGAAATGGAGGTAGAAAAAAAACAAGACAGGGATTTAGAGGAGTGAGGGACTGAGGATAAGTGCCACTTTGGGTTTCAGGTCCACAGTTTTCAACAATGACACAAATAGCATTGGCCTTCCTAAATCCCTTGAGTGCAGGCATGTGTGCGTATGTGTGTTCCCACTGTACCCACAGCAACACAGCTCAAACGACTGGTAAACAGACTAGTATACTGAGAATGCATATAGGAAGCAGGAGTTTACCTCAACATCACATGCATAGTTTAATCAAAGCCACAAACCATTTCTACAGTAAGACACCAATACCTGTTTCACCCACACACACACACAACACACAGTTCCTTGCCTTCCTCCTACTGTGCTTCAGGGATCTAAATGTCAGTTTCCCCTCTGCTGTGCCTCTATAGTGCAAAGAGATGCTCATGTTATACTGTACATCTACATTCTTTTATCGACACATGCATCTATAAAGTGAAGATTTAGAACACATGAAATATATAAGAATGTTATATACCAAGGATAACATGATGGCTGTCCAACAATCCAGTACAATTACTACACATTACCTACTATGATTGTGGAGCTTAGAACACTCAAATTTTGTTGATATGAAGAGTTTTGTTGGTGTACTTGTTTGTATAATACTGACAAGTGTTCAGTTTATTTTGACAATGCCAGTTTAATCACTATTGACCTAAACTATTAAGTACTCTTGATCCCTCAGTATCTAAACAGAGCCCATATGAACTACTGAACTACTGTGGCTTTGAAACATTTACACAGGACAGTGGTATCTGGGTCGCGTGAACTCTGATGAATCAGGTCCATACAGCCAAATCCATTCGTGACAGGCTGATTTATAATTTATGGCAAGCAGAGAGGATTTGGGGAGGGTGGGGGCTAGTTGGTTGGTTGGTTGGTTGGTTGGTAGATAGAGTGATTTTCCCTGCAGGCTGGTCTGATATTTATAGACTGGCATAAGTGATGTAACTGTTATCTCACAATTCAAACTATCACCTCAATACTCATTCCAAGATCTGTTAGTTATGCATTTTTGAGATATAGCCTTTCATTCATGGCCAACAGCACATGGAAGCCTGCAAGCATAACGCGTTTTACTGGCCAGATGCAGTCAGCAGTCAGGCATGTTTGCTCTATAAGTTCTCTTTAATGTCAGTTTTCTATTTCCTTATCAAACCAGCACAGTTAGGCGAACACAAGATGCTCGGTTAAAATGGTGGCACTGGTGTTTCTTTTCTGCATGCTGCTGTAAATGCATTTGTTTCAACTGTGCTGTTTTTGTTTATGTTTCATTAGCCTCCTGAGTATAGCTAGTCAACTAACTTTGACACAAGCTTCAGAGGCTCAACGCAACTAGAGAACAAACATGTGGTGCAGGTACAAAGACACTTTTAAACCCAGTATGGTGATGTCTATTGGAAGCTCATCAAGTTGCTGTCAGAGTGACAATGGGAAGCTTCAGTGACTACAGTGTTAAGCTGGTAAGCAAATCCTGCCTCATGTCAACAGGGAACACAATACCTCTGACACAGAAACACAGTAAACCCTCCCCCCCGAAAAAAAACTGTCATCAACCATTGCATCGTTTCACTGACATTGTTATATCAATTCAGTTGCCCAGCATTGCCCAACCCTAGGTGACCCTAAATTGTTTTAGCTGCTGTAGCTCTGATTTCATGGTATTTGTACTGTTAAAATGATAGGATATTCTACCAGGCACATTTTTCAGTTCTTTGGAAACCCCATTAAATAACAAGCAAATTTAGTTCAGGCTGCCCAACCAACCATGAGACAGACAGATGGCTGCTAAATGCACTGACAAGGCATAACATAAGTTCAAACATAGATGTAACATAGATTTTGCATAAACATTCTGACACTACAAATCTGGCTAAACAAGGTCAATACAAATGGCTTGACTGGAGTGTTATTATGGTCAAATTGGCAAAATGTGAAAAAGCCACAACTGCTGCTCTGCTAGTCTTATTTTAATTTGTTTTAGAGGTATTTTGTGGGCCTTTTGGCTTTATTCCATAGGACAGGACAAGAGAGATGACAGGAAATGGGATGAGAGAGAGGGGGGATGACACGCTGCAAAAGGCTGCAGATCGGACTCTAACCCTGGGCTGCTGCAGCAAGGACAGAGCCTCTGCATATGGGACGCACACTGTATTGCTTCTAGTCTCATTGTAATGAAATTGCAACAGGCCCAAGGGTCAACTACTCGCAGCTGCTTAATTTTCTAATGACAAGAGCTTTTATTTGTTTTCATTTGAGAAAAATCAATGCTGCTAAACAGAGGCGGCTGTGTTGGTTTTACTTAGTACTTAACCCTAAATTACTTGTCAAATTGCTTGTCTGGATTTTACATTAAGACCCCCAAAGATAGTGCACGATAAATCACAGCCACAAATGCTTCCTGTCTTTAATCCTGCTACTGCCTTCATGAACAGATGCAATACAGAGCTCTACTGCTAACTATCAGTGAATGGATATCTGGAATGCCTAAAAAATAGCCTAAAAATAGTACCATATGGCTACTGTGCATAACTGAGAAAAACTCATTTGAATCTCTGCAGCGCAAGCCTGACGAGCAAGTGCTTCTGTCTGAGACACCTTGGCACATGCTGGCATTTGCTGCAAAACCCATGCTGTCACACCTTGTTCACTCTTGGGCGACTCCATTAGACAATAAATAAGTGAACAGTGAAGAGTACACATGCACTCAGACACTCACAAGCAAGGGTCCTAATATTTGAGAAAATCCAATTTCCTAAATTGACCTATCTGATGGAGCAATTAATACACGGGCTATGAATTCACACCATTTAGCCAATCAGATGAAGTTGCAGTTGGGCGTAGCTACTTTCGGTTTAGGTGGTGTAAATTTGGTGATGATCGCTAATTTAGCTGCTGAAGGATAGAGGAGCTAGTTCTGACACTTTACTATGTGTTAATTTATCGCAGACCATGCCATCATCGCAATGTTAAACAATGTTATTACAATTCCCAGGTTGTACACATATCATGTAGGCCTAATTAGTTTTGTTGCAAAACTAGAAAAAACTATACAACATACTGGAAGAAAAACAAAACAATTTAATAACGATGTGTGTTTTCGACATACAATGTACTCGTCAAGTTCATTACATTTGGTTACCAAACAAGAAGATGAAGGAATAGCTTGTGCTGATTAAAATCATGTCTATCTTGTCAGCTCAGTAAATGTTCTTCCACAAAATCTGCCTCGTCAAAGGTATATAAAAGTACCATGCCAGACAGAGACAAGTGGCGGGCTATTAAGTATTCAGCTGACATACAACTAGCTATGGGGAATTCTCTGAATTACAATGAAGACATTTTGGGCATCAGTGCTAAACTCTTCAACACGAAATTGCAATGCACTTATAAACGTATTATTTTTCCTGTCTTTTCTTGTCAAAGCTGTGTGTTGGCTGACTTCAACAGTGTGGTGGCAATGTTATAAATAAAACCATTAAAAATGGTAAAATCAGGCCTCCGTAAGAGCACTCGAGACCATTTCTCTGACTTCATCCATTCAATTACACTTAATAGAGCAAAATGTCATGAAAATAGTAGAACACGTTCTGGGCGAAAAGCTCAGTCAGCTGTGCTCAGACAGCAGCAATGAAGCCACCTGGTCCTCTGCAGAGCCACCTCCGCACCACCACCAAGAGCCCTCTAATCTGTGCCAATCAGATGACGCTAAGCAGCCATTTGTTGTTGAACTGGGCACCAGTACACGCCCCCTCCTCATTTCAACAGCCACTGCAGACCCTAGCAAAGTGCTGCCAACATAGCAAAAGCAGGCGAAGCAGTGAGGGTAACAGAACTAGCAGTGTGGTGAATAATAGAGAGAAAGAACTGTGGTGTAATTAACACAGTGGCTGGGGGATGATGCACTGTAGAGGGATAAAGAAAGGGAATGCAGAGAGGGCATTGAGAAAGAGGACGGAGAGGAGATGTGCTGGGTAAGATGAGATGAAATCAATTAAAGAGTGGGGAGTTTAGGAAAGGAACATTTTGAATCAAAGGAAAATGAGAAGCCAACATAACTGAGAGGACAAGAGTGAGTGAGAGAGCAAACCAAACCACAGCACTGTCATCAAAATTAAAGAGCAAATAAAATCCTGGTAACAGGCAGCAGAAACTTTATCATACTCAAATTATATGACCCATTTCATGCATTTCAAAATAGTGGTAAACAAAAGATCAGAGATGGAGGGACAAAAGCAGCGACGGAACAGAAATGTAGAAGATAATGACATGTTCCCCAGCAGGAAGTTCATCTCAGCATGGTCTCACCAGCTCCATTTCAATTTTGTATGGCCAAGTTCCCTTTTAACTGGTAGCAAGTATATTTTCAGTCTTATGAAAGTCCACAGAATAAATGAGGGTGTCTCGTTATCAACTGCCTTACTGTATGGGTGACTTATTTAGCCAGAGAGAGAAAAGCCAAGGATTACAGCTATCAGAAAAGAGCTGCAGATTTCCAAAATGGCGTAGCTCTGCGTGGGCAACAGTGAACAACACTGCAGTAAGGAGAGGAGTGAGTAGGACTGAGAAGTGAAGCTCACTCTATGCAAGAAGACAGAGGAGGATAGACAGACAGACACATGGATAATCAGAGGAGAAATGGCAAGAATGAAAAATGACAAATTAAGAAGGAAAATATGAATGGAGCCACAGAGGAATCTTATAGTTCCCCACCTGAGCTATCAATCTTATATTTTAATTAAAAGAACATCTCTTTCTCTCAGCCCTCTGTCCACACTGAACAGCCTTTCAAACCCCGATTGAGCTTCTACTCAATTGTCTCCAAGGTGGATGAATTCTTAGAAAGGCCAGCATAGTACAGGGAAGAACAGAGCCTTTGTAAAACAATGACGCAAGCAATTGTCAGTCACAGGTTGCGTTGCAGTGAAGTTAAGATGAACTTTCTGTTACCTCTAACCTTCTCTGTCATCTCTAATTTTAAATGTCAAAATAACTCATCAAGTGGCACAGGTGCAATCATTAAGCAGTATTTACGCTGATTTTGTCAGTCTACACAACAATCATAGAATGACTTTTATCAGCACCGCGGCACAGCAGCTTGAGAATGACTGCTGGTTATTTATAAATTGCCATTAAATCCCTATCTCATACATGCTCCCTTGTATGGCAACAGAAATAGAAAAGTAAGTAAATGAGAACAATTATATGATTAATTAATACAAGTAGATGACTTAGTGTTTTAATAGAGTCTGAGCCTAAAATGGATGTGGGTAGAACAAACAATCCTGGTCAATCCCACATAATCATAACTGGGTTTCTGACAAGGAAAATGTATGTAAAATAAGATCCAAACCGTAGCAAAGGTTTGATGCTTATACCAATTAGAACTTCAAAAATGTTCGATAGAATAACTATAACTATGCAATGGCAAAACCATTTCTAATTCACTAGAACCATTTCTCGTCATTTATTTGACATGTACACCAAGATATACAAATGTTAAACTAATTTTGGGCAGCCAACAATTAGCTAACGAAAACTATATGGCTTTTGGACCAGTGTATCATAATCAGTCGTACACAACAGCAAGGACATTATAACAATTACTGTGGAGGGGGAAACAAAAAAAGGATAACATTTAAATTAAAGTTGCTCATTATACTTTACGATAAGTTGCGAGTGAAGTTTAATGGTGACTGTAATGTGAAGTGATTATATATGATAAGGAAACCCTGGTTCCACTTTTGCCAGCCTTTTCTTTAGAAGAGGAAGCTGTCTCACATTTCAACAGGAAACACATCTCAGTCACTTCCTGCTTCCCCGGAGGAAGTGGCAGATCCGCCAGGGAATGGCTGAGCCAGTCACACTCCTTACTGAAGTCTGTGTGATTTTCAAGAAGAAAAAAATCAAACCACCAACAAACTGGTTCTGCAGTAGCTCAATGAAACAGAGATTATCTGCTTAAGTCTTAGGGTGCGTCGACACAACTCTGCTGTTTTCATAACACATGCTCTCTTTTCTATTGGGATTACCTTCATCTGCTGCTATTTTGCCAATTATGTTACTGCAGCTGTAAGAAGTTTGAGAAAAGAGCCTCTGTACAGATTTCATGATCAGCTTCCTAATGCCACCAGCATTTCAATATTCCATTTTTTTTCCATCCTGTTAGCTGTTGCCTTCTCACATGACAAAAATCTCAGCCACTTCCTCAGTGTTTTTAAATAGCTTGACAATCACAAACCACAGCATGCAAGTCTCACTTTCTCGTTTTTAGATTTACAACATATTTAGTTCTTTAATAGGTTACTCAGACCTCCTGCATTCTTGGATGTCACACACAAAACAAATGTGTTTTTTGTTTGTTTGTTTGTTTTTTAACAGCTGTAAAGTACTTTGTGACATATGCCTTAGAAACATGCTACATGAATTTAAAAAAAGACAATCATTTTTGGCTGGTCGATTTGTCTATGCAGGCAGGACTATACAGGTTTCTACAGCCGCACAAACCAGTTATCCTGCCAAAACACACATATTCTAACAATAGTACAAAATCAAACCACAACAAATTCAAAGGTGAAGGGCTTTTTTTGCATCAATATTTCCTTCTTTGTTTCTTAGTTGGTTCAAGACACTTTGATTGCTGAAAGAATTGTGTATTGCATTTTAACACGCAAAAAGCAGGGTTCTCCCCAAAGAAAGTACTGGTGATATTGCTCTAATGTGAACCTTAACTTCAAACTAAAAAAAAAAAGTGCTTTTTTTATATTTACTACAAGAAATATTTGAACAGGAGCAAATTACAGTACTAAGACTTATCAGGAAATGAAAGTCAGATGAGTGTTTACAATGAATGCTTCAGTCAGCCATGCAAAACAAAATAGCAGGATTTTAGGAGAGCATTGTACAGCTTTCTTTAATTACAGATTATTTAATTTATGTATATGCATAACCCTAATACACCTGTAAATTAGGGCGATTGGATCAACTATCTGCTACTCAGTCCACTGACTGTTATTTTTTGGGTAATTCATTCTATTTTTATTCAATTGCAGCCTCTGAATATTGAGTGAGAACTGCTGCTCAGCAACAAACTAATTTAGCTAGCTAACCCAGTGATACAAAGAGGCCGGCAGCATCGAGAGAGAACAGCGTATACAGACAGAATATTTTCAACCAAACCAGAGTTCATGATTGTCGATCATCAACTCCAAAAACAAAAAATGACATGTGTGAGACTGTGTTTCCTTTTTTGACATTATGTGGGTTTACTTTGTTTATTAGACTAGAAAGCCACAGGGGTGGGTCCTCTCCTGCCCCAAGCTGCCACCAACCCTGTCAAATCTTTTACAATAAATCATGATGGAAGAAACAGCAATAATGAGCCTGAAAACTATCTGTTTTGACCTAGAAAGCCTGAAAAGAAACAATTTATGCTTCATTCAAAGTTCACTCCATGTTTCTGCACTGCAGTCATTATCCTCAGGTACTAAAGGTGGTGGTGGTTTGAATGAGATCTGACTCCCCAGGATACACCAATTTACTGAAATTGAGCCTCAGCAGCATTGACCCATAGTTGCTCTGAGACCATTGTCAAAACCTACACACTGCTAATAGACCGTGTTGCAGTAAGAAATAAATTGCAGCATTTGTATTGGGGCTCCTGCTGACAGGTAGGCAGAGGTTTTTGCCCAATTATAGGGGAAAGGGATGAAGCAGCGTAAGGCGGACCACTACAATAGACCTAATGAGGACGTGGTATGATTGCGGTGGGACTAGAGAGACACACGCTCATTTGTGCCTATAGCAAGTGTATTCGATTGGTAGAGGATTGGCAGAATGAAGTGGAAGAGAGAGCGATACAGATAGATAGGGAGAGATAATGGAAGTGAGAAGGATTGATTCCGCACTCAATGTGAGAGCATGTGGGAGGAGATGAGTTGCTGAGACAGAGTGGGAATGAGAGAGATGGATAAGGAAAGTGAGTAGTCAGTTCATCATTTCAACTATCCCTTTACTCTTTTCTTTCAACTCATCCATCCATCCATCCATCCTTACTTGCTTCTCACTCATAAAAACAGAGCTGGCAGAGGCGGTGCTGGGGGAACCATCCGTAATGATACAAGCCCTCAAAGTATAGTCTTGCTGCATGCAAACACATCTAAGCCTGTAATACAAGCACTGACACTGGCACTAGGAACAGAACAAATCCTGAAATAACAGGGCAAACATATGATGGGAAATGACTGTTGTGTACAAAGAGAGTCCGCTTCCATTCAGACATATTGTAATGGGTCTGCAGTCCATTCTACCAGGCTGAATACAGATGGAGCTGCTGCTGTGTATCCTTGACACCAACATCCAACCAGACATCCTCATATAGTAAGCATTGTTCTTTGGTGAATGAGGTTGCTTCTAGAATTGTAGAGAAATAATGTGCAATTCATGCCACTGTATGTAAAACATACCTTCCTACAAAAGTGTTGAAAATACTTCTTAAACATGAGAGAAAACAAAAAAAACAAACCATTTTCTCTTCTGTGACGAATGCAACTATTAATGGTGCTTCTTCTCTGTCAGTGACTCAGTGCCATCCAAATCAACACTCGCTGCACACTGGAAGTGTCGTCTTAAGTGAGAATGATTGGAAGATTTTATACTATCGTGCGCTTCAACATTTTGAATCCCTCACCCGCTAGAACACTGACTGGCAGCATATATCTCATCCAACTGGCACGCACACTTTCTTCTACCAGCTAGCAGGGATGTGATCTTTGGTTGCGAGCCATCCTCAGACATGGCAGCAGGGTGTTTGTTCCTAATGTGGTGCAGCATTAAACATGTTTAACTTACATATGACTCTGTTGCCTTTCTAGGTAAAAAATGCGCCCACACCGAGATTCTTTCAGCACGCTTCACTTTTTACCACATACTGCTCTGGCAAAGCCGCTAGCGGAGTGTTTGTATGTAAATTAAACCACAGATCGACAGATCGACATGTGTGACCAGTCAAAAATATTCTCTGCGGTTAAACAGTATCCCACTGACAATGGCCTCTGTTGACACTGCAGAATAAAATCTATGTTTTGGAGGAATCAAGGCTTTAAATGGGATGCAAATAATCGCTTAAATAAGGGAAACTCATAATTAGGTCTGAGCTATATGATGGTTTAAACTGTACAGCTATGGAAATGTGTCCAGCAATAGAGATTGCATTTGAGGGGTCTATCTCTTAATGTCTCTGGTACACATCTGGGGCATGTTACAGCAAATCAAGGCTAGTGGGAGGGTTGGTAGCACTAAGGCACCCCTAGCTGGTATGCCATCCACTGCAGAGAAGAGAGTGACAAGAAGACATAAAGGAGAGTGTGCTGTCTCAAGAAAGGTAGTAGTTTATTTTTGTATGGTAGTTTCAAATAGAGAAAATAATCAAATGTGATGAAGTAAATGTAGAAATTAATGGTTAATGGAGTTATGTTATATATAAATGTTATGTTATATATAAAAATACCTACTATATATGGTAATAGAACTATAGATCACACTTCCTCATTATCCATCTAAGATAAACTGTAAGCGAAGACAGACCTAGTTTTGTTCAGTGCCCTATCAACATAAGAGAGAGATGACATTGTATTTGCACTGCTTCAGTGCTTCAGAGCCTGAGTTTTTGCGTACAAAATATTCTGGATTTCAGTTTTTGACTTCCAGAGTCCTAAATTATCAGACATCCGCTGACTTTATTGACCACTGCTATTACTTTTGTACTCTGGGAGATTTTAATAAAAAGTCACAAACACTTTTCCCCTTTCTGTCTGATGGCCCTCATTACATTCCTTTCATCCACTTTCTATTATCGTCACTGTCTCTCTTCTCTGGCGTGTTTTTCTTTCACTCTCCACACTATCTCTCATTCCTAGTCTTTCTCCCCCTCTCTCCTTTGTACATGTGCGAATATAGTAGTGCCTGTATCTATGTGTCTACGTGTGTGTGTGGGAGGGGAAGAGAGCAGGATTTCTGGCTGGAGGAGGAGGTGAGAGAGATAGAAATAAGTGAGAGAGAGGGAAAGAAACACAGAGAGAGAGAAGCAAAGCATTTACTGGAACAAAACATGCTGTTTCAATCTCATAGATAAGGGCCGCCTACTCACCACTTTTTATCTCAAAGCAGATTACTCCTCATTTTTACAATCCATGATTCCCAAAGTTTTGCAGACTCTATTAAATGAAATGATGAATTATATTTAAATTTAATCAAATATTGTCCTGCCTACCGTATTTGAGTTGCTATACCCACCACCTGTCTGGTGTCTATTTTGCAAATTCATATTTGAAGTGAACCGATTTCTGTAGGTGTCATTAAGGCCTGTCAAGGTGAGTGTGGGCAATGATCACAGTGATGACAGGCTATACCAGATCCTCTATAAAGTGAGGGAATGCAATTTAATTCTTAAGAGAAAAATAATGTAGTTTGGGTTATCTTCTGGAGGTCACTTTTAAATCCATTATCACAGCAGTGGACACATATGCACATGCATGGCTACAGGTTTTTTGATGAAAGAATTGTTATTTTAAACAAATAACTGCAGAGAAGTACAAGTTTAGAAATGAAAATTAAAAAAATAATCATAATTTGAGGATGTAAAAAGGCTAGCATGTCCCTACAAACTTGATGGTAGTCACCAAAGGCAATGACAATTACAGACTAGTATTGGTGCCCTTTCTCTTGTAACAGCTCTATAATACAGGGTAATCCACTTCAAGGTCTTTTTTTGAAACAAGTGCAAAACATGGACAGTTTCCTTGACAACATATATACTTAAGTGCTTCCTTATGTATTTTAGGACAACAGACCCTCAAACCTGACTAAGAATGTTGGATACTCACTGACGATATTAGTGTCGTCTCGATGCCACAGAACTACAGTTGACACTTGCTGTAGGCTCTAAGGAGACCCTAAAAAAGAAAAAAGGTATCATGTAAGTGCCAGAAATATAATAAATCTAGATATCATGTTAGATATGTACTTGATCAGGATATGCTTTGTACATAGTGAAATAATGCCAAGTTAGAATAAGTAGCAGTCAGCTCCACCTAGAAGCCAGGATATAAATGAGTACTTTAAATGTATTGGAAACAAAAATACAGTTAACCAGTCAGTGCAACACATCCAGCCTGATGAAAAGCTCAAAACAGGAGGGGGTTATTACTGAAACGTACGGCAAGTGATGAATGAGAAGCAGAGAGACATCAGTTTTAATTGAAATATACTACAAGAAAATAGATTGACAGTCCTCTAATGATATTAAACTATGTGCATCCCATTTATGATATTGGTATTGTTTAAAGTTACAAAGACATGGTAAGTTACAGTAAGTTACAAAGGCTCACCTAAAAATCTTGATTAGTCGTTTGAGCATTTAACTTGAAGAGTGCCTCAAACTTTTGACCCATTATCAAAACCATTTTCAAATAATTTCTGTCAAATGATTCACCGAGTGATTAACTAATAATTTCAGCTCTTTTATAAGATGCAGACTCGATTTTTCATTATAACGCCAACAGGTACTGTGTATACCAAAGATCTTCATATTCCTCAAGACTAAACCTCTCCAAAAGCACTGGAGAGCCAGGATTTGGTTTTAGTTTCAGTGATACCTCCTCCTTTATAAGGAGTGCTTTTTGTTGATAATCTTATCTAAAAACAAAATACCCCACTGAGAACAATGGCCTCTTTTACATCAATGTGTTGATGAAAAAAAAGGTAACAGAGACAAAGAAAACAACAACAGCCTTGGCTTTTCGTTTGATAATGCAAATTCTGAACTGTGAGCTAGAAAAAATATTCCCTCAAGTATCTGAAATGGCTGAGGAGGGGTATCCTACACTTTGACAAAAAACTGATTTAGATCCAGTTATCTTTTCTGATCCTTGAGCTGATCTATTAAAAAAGGCACAACAAAACAAAAATGCATTTGTTGTCAACTCCAAAAACCTATAGGCAAGAATGTTACTCGGTACAGTTGCAGTGTATTCACAGCTCAAACAAGTCATCTGGTAGTTGCACACTGACACACATCTATTTCATTTCCTCTCCGTGAAGGTTGGCTGGATTTCCTGGAGAACTGAGCCAGCAGCTGCCAACTCTGCACACTGCAGAGACAAATTCTGTCTGTGTGGTCCCATGAATTTATTTGAGTTGACTTGATTAGTACTCTTGACTACCAACTTTAACATTCTGCTTCCCACCATGTAATCTAGTAATTATGTTATACATGTTATGTTACATACACATATCTACACACACACACACACACACACACACACACACACACACACACATATACACAAACATACAGACACATTTCTGAATTAATCTCTCAAGAACATCAACTCAGGGTCGTACGTATTGCGTGTCACAGCTGTCAAACCATAGTGCCATGAGCACTTGCATCTTCTACTATAAGCAAGGAAATGTTTTATGCAAGATGTAAGTGAAGCACTAACGTCTCTCATATGATCAACCTGACAGAAGATCTGAAATTTAAAATGCCTTGCAGTGTTCTTTCATAAATGAGATTAAATGGCACTTGACTTTCATATTTAGTTCAAAGAAACCTTTCATCCCACAAAAAGGATTATAACGCGAGTCTCCTGCATCATTACCACATGTATTTTTATTCACTTTCAACACCTGGTAACCTGGTTCGGGAAGTTATTAAGCAGAGTTGGGTCACAACTCTCGCTAATCCTCGACACAAATGCTGACACCTCTCATCTTGTGATCAATTTAACGACTGTAAAATGACCGGAGGGGATCATAAAATCAACAATTTTTGCCTACACGGTGTTACCTTAATTGCCAACATTAATGTTCACAGACTGGCTTGTCTTGTCTTTCTGTTTCTCTCCCTTTATGCTCTGTAAACTTTCTTGATCTGCAGATCAAAAAACAACTAACGTTTTGGATTTTTCCTCACCCATGTATTCTGTTTTCACAACAGTAGGTGAGCGGCATGTGAAGGAAGCTTGTCATTAATAGAAACTGGGCTGGGCGATATGGCATAAAAACTCAATCTCTGATTTTTTCACACAAAACACGATTTACGATTTTAATCAATTTTTTTTCCCCTCTCAAAAACAAACTACAATGACAAAGAAGCCATTAAAAGCATTGCTTTCATAGTAACGCATTTATTGTAAACAAAATTCTCCTGCCATTTTAAACAGTGCACCTTCATACTCACTCGCCTACATTACAAAAAACAGAAAACATCTCTCTATATATACCCATTTCTCTGCACAGCATATACAAACGGCAGTAGATGAGAGGGGTAAAGCAAGGGCAGATTATATACTAGTCAAATGATTGCAGATGACGTCATTCACTTGAACAAATTAAAAAATAAAAGCAAAAAATGCTAAAATCAATGGCAAAAATATCTGGGCGGTCTGCCCAAGTAAAGTATGTGTGGGGAAACACTGAATTTCTTTTGATGATAGCAGGGGAAGTCTTTCTTGCAGTAAGGCAGCACATGTTTCACTGCAACTTAGAATTGCATTTAATTTATCTATACCTTTTTGAAATGCCACCACAGACAGCGCTGAAAATGTCGATCTTTTTATCCACTTCCATCCATTGAACAGGTAGCAGACAGGATGAGCTGCACTTTTTAGCTGGCAAAAATCTGCATTACTTTTATTGTTGCTTCAATCACAATACACTGAGAATTTGTTTTTATATTCCAACTCTCAACTTATTCTCTTAACCTATTTGTATCTTTTGAGCCTCAACTAGTCCGCTTCATTGCCATCTCTCTATACGCCAGGCTATTAGTGCAGACTGCTGAACTGGACCTTGAACCCCTCCATCTTCTGTCTCTGCATGCTGGCATTCAGCCTAATGAGGCTTGCTAATGGTCCACCCATGTCAGTTTGAGGGAAAACCTTCTACTCATGCAAACTGGAACACATGTAAACAGTTGCTCAGTACACGCTCGCGATTTCTACCACTATCCGCAGTTGCTTGGTTGATGAAAGGACAAACATAACCCAAGTATGAGTCAACTTTCCAAACCTCTGTCTGTCATCCTATTATACTGTATCTCACACTCTCCATTCATCTTTCTCTGCTAGACTGATTTGTGGCTGATAACTTGGGCTACTACAACTGCTTTAGCCCTGTGACAGAACTCAAGGCAATGTGAGGGATGACAAACTCAGGAAACCACAGAAAGAATAACTGCCTCCACTACTGGCATACATTCTTACCACTTATTCAACAAAACAAACAGAAGATTCTTTTTTCTGTTGTCTCCTGGCTTAAAAATCTGAGGCTGATTAATGGTCAGAAAATGACCGCCAGTAGACACATTCATGACCCACATTTTTAGAAGATAATAGGAAATGGAAATGAGCATACCAGCTGGAATGAGACATACAGCACAGTGACTAAGTGGACAACCTTTCGTTCCACCCCGTCGCTTATCCACTAGGACACTGGCAGTGGCTGCTGCTGCTGCATGGTCAAACTTCGATTGGCTTAGCAAGGCCACACTCTCACAGGAACTGGTCCATTAGTCATGCTCTGTTAATATTACTAGTTAATGATTGTGAGCCTTGTTTCAACACATTCATTAAGTGTGGCCTGTGTGTACTCAAGTGAAATGGGGGGGTTAAATGTGAAAGCAAAGACTCTTGTTTTTGACAGGTTTGTTTCCTAAATTTACAGGAAAATCCATAGGACTAATTTCTTACTCTTTTCAGGCTTTTCATGTCTCCTTCCTCAGATAATGTGTTGGACAGCCATCGACATGGCAACAGTATAAGCTTCACATAGCATCTGGGTCGGCCCAAGTTGCAAAATACATAAATCATTTATTGAACATAAATAAATGTAAACAATTCTTTATTTAGAAGAGGGCAGTGGAATTACAGCATTAAAAGCAACTTAATCAAATCAAGCTTGTCAGACAATTAAAATGATCAAGACAATGCTCGTCTTAAATCCACCGAATACTTTGATGGCGTTTCAGAGAAAGAGCAGACAGATGTCTGAGAAATTCTGGTTTTGGAGTAGAGAAAGAAGAAGGAAAGAAGAAAATGAGAAAGTCAAAACAGGTCAGTGCTGGTAAAGCCATAGTGTGGGCTGGCAGGAGATATCATGTCTTAGGCCAAAACCACAAGCCTCTCCAGATGCTTTTACACCAGCCCCTGGAGCTAGGCATAGGGCACAGTGCTGTGCTTTGAAATTAAAACATATCCAAAAAGATCAACAAGTCTCCTCTGTGGGGGATTCCCGGGAAGTCAACAAGGATTTTCAACAACAGCTTGTGTTTGCAACTTTCATAAAACACACACTGGCCTCTTTACCTTGGATT
This sequence comes from Acanthopagrus latus, assembly GCF_904848185.1. NCBI lineage: Eukaryota > Metazoa > Chordata > Actinopteri > Spariformes > Sparidae > Acanthopagrus > Acanthopagrus latus. The sequence goes on along the minus strand of NC_051060.1, from coordinate 10,699,144 downwards.
TAGAGATTTTATTTGCTTGTTTAAGTCAAATGTCAATGTCAAATGAAATCTGATAAATAGTCCATAAAGGTAAAGTTTACACGACTGTTGATTTCTTTACTATAATGCATTATTTGCTGTAGATTTGAAGCTTGTTTCATCTGTTAGCTTTGGCTATAAAACAAAACGCAATACAACAAAAAGAGACTGTGATTAAGAAGAATGTGTGCTTTGGCACATTTTTTTAGGAGACAGCTTGACAGTACAAATCATGCTGTGGTATACTGGACCTAGACAGAGCATTAGCTCAAGTTGCAGGTCGTAAAACAGACAATGTCCAGATGTCTGGCAGGACACAGAAGAAAGCACAGGAGGATTTAAGGAGCTGGGTCTCTTTCCAGTCAGCTACTGATGGTCATGGTTCCTCCTAGTTGAGGATCAAATCCTTTTTGGGAACCACACTGGAAACACCAAAGAATTCAAAGGAATCTGATCCCTATTTCTTTTTAAATTTGTTTTTGAAGGGATAAAGTTGGCTTTGATGAATATTTTTCTTAATGTCAACAAACTCCACATAAAGACTAAAACAAAAAGTGCAGCAGTCTATGTCAGTACCTTACATGTTCTCTACCCTGTCCGTAGCACTTCACAGTGAGCTCTACAGCACACATACATTAAATGATGGATTACACTTATACACCAATCAATACCAACATTAAAACTACTAACATGAGAAGAGAATAACATTGATCATCTCTTAATAATTCAATTTTGTGCTGGGTCCTGCTATTCATGTGGATGTTCTGTAATTGTTGAGGGTCATGACAAACAGCTCTAGATACTACCGTGGCCTAAAGCTCCCACGATCCCTGGACAATCGATTACTACTGCCAAATTACTGATAAATCAATAAATATTGATTCTGAATATTCATAACACTTTCAATACTGAATTTCCCGGCAGAACTTTGCATTGTAAATAGATGATCAATGTTATTCATTTCACCTGTCAGTGGTTCTAAAGTTCGTGCTGATCTGTGTATAGATACATGGAGCTTTTTTTTCTAAATGCCGCAATGAGTCGTACATTTGTTGGGGACTGTTTTGAGTTGCAAATAAACCCATATTTGGTGTTCTGGTGAGTACATATGGCACTTAAACAATGTATGCGAGATTGACTATAAATTAACTACAGTGTCCATGTTCACTGAGTAACATGTCACCGAGAAAAAAATTGTGGCTCATTTGTTTGTTTCTGGCAATTTGGGATAACAATGAGGAAAAAGTGATAATCATCAGGATAAATTCATTCAATTCATTCATTTGTTAGTTTTTTTGTTTTCACAGGATTTATTGACTTTGATAAAAGAAACATAAACACACTGACAAAATGGCTTTGAGGAGTGTAAACATTTCAGACAATAGCTTTGTTAAACATTTCATATTCATTTTATATTTGTTTCTCTATCCAGACATCAGGAGGTTTTAGCATAAATCTGGACCCTACTAACAGTTGCCAGGCTGGCCCAGGGTGTGTCATAATTTTACCAGTCAATTTCATCAGTCTTCTCTAAAGAATGCTGTCAGGAGCTCAGAGGAACAAAAGATAGCTGACATGAGAGACTGGAAATAACCTTCCACACAATGACACACTTTTTCCTGTTCTGGTCTAATCATGGAGAATGATGAAAGCCTGAGCCTTTTGCAATACAGAGAAGAGGGAATTAATGATCCTGACAATTGGCTTTTGTATTCTTTCACAAAGAATCCAATTGATGTGAATTAGGCTCGGCCAAAATATGCTTGTAAAAAATTGCCATTGTTACCCATTTCTTTAGGTGCAAATTCAAGTGTTGCCACGTGTGCCATTTAGTTCTCACTCCCTGTCCAGTCGAGAAGAAGCATTTAACCTGGAAGAATAATTAGCACCTTTTAAGTACTTCTTATGTAACCCACTCCACCTAAGCCTGGGCTCTAATCCTCAGCTGGCAATGCTTTACAGATGACAAGACTGTGGAAAAAAAACTGGGCTGCACTGATGTAAAATCAACACCTTTTTTTTAATGGCCTATAAAAATACCAACCTCACACCCCTTACTAAGAGAATAACCCACATTATAGGAGTGAGTCAACAAAGTGTGTGGTACAACGTGATAAATAGAGGGAGTGAAGAAACATATTGTATAAAGCCCCATGAAGGTGTGTGGGGAAGCTCAGAGAACTTGCAGAAACTCAAAGTGCATCAAATTCTCTGTGGATTTGAATTCAAAGCCATTTCAAAGCCACCTTGAGCCAGAATAAGCAGCTTTGTTCCTTTGCCACCTATCCTCATTTTCTGCCCATTCTAGACCCATCTTCATTGTTTTGGCCACAGCTCTCTATCAAGTCTCAGCTGCCTGCCTTTCACATTCCTAAGTCAGGGGGACGAAAGCTTCAGTTTTCCTCTCCCACACTCTTCAACCCTTTGGAAAACAGGAATACATCCTGGCGGAGCGGCTGTATCAAATCTATTTATCGGTTAAACCTTCTTCACAGCGGAGCCTGGATTAGGCCTGTTTTTAGCTGCCACTGCTATTCGGCAAAACCTGGCCCGTGTGTTTGCTTGCACCGACGGCCAGTGAGCTTTGACGGGCCAAGCTATTTGTGAAGCTCATGACTTGCCAGGACAAGTTCACCCAACGGCCACAAAAGCGTCTGACTTACTGTCATCAGGGTAAGAGTCATCAGTGTGTGCTTTTGACTGGTGTACATGTCTGTGCCTATGCAACATTGTACAGTTTTCCACAAGTCAACATACTAGGAGCCTCTTGAGAGAATTAATGTTAATCACAAGAGCATTGAAGAAAGAATGATATGGGCCATAGCAGCGACATGATTGTTTTGTTTTGCCAAATATCACTGCAATCAAGCTAAAAGAAGAAGAAAGGAAATAAGGACAGAGGAAGAGTTAAAGTTAAAAAAAAGTATGTAAGTGTGTGAAGAAGCCTGGGAATCATCTGTGCACAGAGGAGAATTGAGAAAATGTGGCAAAAAAAAGCATGACCAAAGTAGCAGATCCTCTGCTATGACTGTAAATCACACCAGTCCACAAGGAAGAGAAAGAGAGAGGACAAACAGAAAGTGTTATCCAGAAGGACAGACTCAATCTGAGTAAAACGAAAAGTTGAAGGCCAAAAAAGGCTACACACAGAAATATAAAAGATAAAGTGAACCAGAAAAGAAAATAATAAGTTGGGATGACACTACACTTCCTTTTACAGTTCACAAGTTCAACCTGTAAAATCTTTCCATTCTCTTTGCTGTTCCCCCCTGACTCCAGACTGCAGTACGACCACATAAAAAAGAAAAGAAAATATAAAAGATTCAGGTTGCCATGGAAGTGTGTGTATCTGTGTGCGTCCATATCCATGTGCTTCATGTGCGTCTCAAAAAGCCACCTGCACCTTTCCTCCTGACAACAATTTGGAACCGCATCAACATTTAATGCTTGTGGTCAAACTAGTACAGTAGAAAACTAACTGTTCAGCACATCTTGTCTCGCCACAATCTGGCAACACAGTTATCTCAACTGTGTGTGTAGATCTGTGTGTTGTCTGCTGGGATCCAATTGTGTGGTAAAACCTTGATAATGAAAGCTATAAATCACTGCTACCACATCCCCAGCCTCAAAGCTCATAAAACTCCTGCCCACAACAGCCTGACAACAAAACATGCTGTTTTTTAAGCTTCCTCTCTCCAGCTTTTCTTCTCTTTACAAGCATTCACACAATAAACAGCAGCAGTGGTAAGGGTCGTCATGGCACACTCAAGTCACCATGAAGACTCTTACATCTTTGTTTCACCCAACTAGATTTCTCTAGATACTTGAAAGAATCTCCAAGGAAATTGTGGCTTTTTGATTTAACTTTTAAACTTTTTAAACCAACTACTGAGTCATATGCAGGCCTACAAACTGGTGAGATGAAAAAGGTTGAACTTCGCTTTGCAATGCCACTGGACGAAACACAGCGTTTACACCATTTTTTCCACACTGTAAACCTAAATTATACTGATGGTTGATTGATGGTTGGTAAGATAAACCTCTAAAAACTAGCTTACAGGCTTTGGTCAAAATCTGACAACAGACCGAAAATCTCTAATATTGTAGGTTTTTAGAAAGCAAGTAAACCCACTAGAAAGAGGTGTTTGACTTATTTCCTACTGCCAAGAGACGAGTTTGCCTTTTTGTTTTTTTTCCTCGTGTCATGTTCATTATTACAAACATGTTAGAAATACAGGGAACAGCAGAAAGCAGCACATCATATACCTCATGAGACAGAAACCAAATGACACTAAAAGTCTGCATCAATAAAATTCTGAATCAGACACAAGGCTAAGTGACATGGAAGTCAAGTCATGGTGTTTACTTTTTTATATTATCATATCACATCAATTGGTTAAATACAAATCATTAGGGGGCCATTTTTTTCATTCAAAATGGTGAATTTTGGCAAAAGGAAGCAAGTTTGCAGCTATGCGTATGTGAGCCTTTTGGACAAAAAAAAAAAAAAAAAAAAAATATATATATATATATATATATATATATATATATATATATATATATATATATATATATATATATATATATATATATATATATATATATATATATATATATATATATATATATATATATATATACACATACATATATATATACATATATATATATACATACACACACACACACACATATATATATATATATAATAACAGATGAAAATGGTAATTGACAGCCAGAGCACTGATTTTTGCAAATGAATCTAATTTATTTTTCTTACAATATGATGTGATTTCTATTCTGCTAAGTATTATTAACTTCATTTGTCTGCAAGTTTTTTTATTTCATAGGACACAAAAGTCAGGAAATTTGAGTCAACAATAGTCAGTGATGTGTGCCAATTTACCAACCACACACATATGCTTGGCACGGAAAAACAGCTCCTAAACCAGACTGTGAAAAAATTGCAGCTCTAACATCAAGGTAAACAAAAGACAGAGCGAAAGTGTACGCTAAGGCTTTTAATCCTGACATCTGAAGACAAAAGCCCAGTACTTACAGCAATTAGCACAGAGTCTTGTTCTCACTCTTGCCTTTGTTTTGCTGACACTCTCAACAATCTGAAAGCACCAGACAAAGTCCCAGGTAGCATCATTAACAAGCAAAGCCAAAAAGAATTTCTGACAGATTCTGTGGGCGGACAGCTCGCCGATCAACTTCATACGAGAGCGGTCAACTGTAAACGACTGCATAAACAAAGTTCCATGTTTTGACAGAAAGAGAGCTAGCTCTCTCGGATTAGTGGTGTGGTTCTACAATTAAAAGTCTTAGTAGATGGTAGGTAAACATAAACAGAGGTCCACTCGAATAAATTCAAGCCGAACCCATTAGATGTACAGCAATGCATACCTCATCTTTTCATATTCAAAAAGGTGGGTCTTCAGAGACTCTTCACAACCATGACATACGTTTTGTCAAATACTAACTGATTTTCTTATATTATGGATGACAAATGCACAGTTTGTACACTGTGTCAAGCTATAGTTTAATAAACCATGCATACGTCATAGACTACACAGCAGTGATCCCAAATAAACTAGTTTTTACATCAACAAAAGATCAATAAAACACAAATTATCATTCACTTGCAGTTTATTATAATTGACATTCTTCAATCTTTGCAGTCATAATGTGCAGTGATAAATATTTCCTTTCTGCCAAACTTGAAAGGAGGAGAAAGTGATTCTGGAGAAAGTTTATTGTTGAGTCAGATTACAAAGTCTAATTTCAAATAACAACTCTTTGGGTTGGTGATGCAGGGTATCATTAGCCTCCATGGATTGTGTTTAAACTCAACAAACACATAATATTTAACACAAATTTTCCCAGTTGCCCAGAACCTTAAAGTCTTCCAGGACACATGGAACAGATCCCCTGGGCAGCGCAGAAATGTAACTATGCATGGCTTCGTCTCACAAAAGGCACATGGTTGGAGACCACTGAGGGAGAAAATCTGCACTTGTATCGATTAGGCCTAAACCAGCCGAGAATCAAATGGCTGTGAGGGTGTCGGTCACAAAAAGAGGAGAAAGATTGACAAGTGCATGTTTAATGGCCGTGAGAAAAAGTGTGCAGGGGTTCCTGGGTAATCGCCGTTGTAAGGGATGGGAGTGGAGGAGGATAAGGCTGCAGACAGCAAGCCCTGTGACACTTTGACAGATGTGAGGCTTTGCACCTCCCAAAGGGGCAAAAAAGAAAAGGCTTTTGAATAAAGGGCCCACTGCTAAGCTTGCTGTGCAGTGCCCTCAGCCCTGCCGCTCACAACCAAAGAAAGGGTCAAGCCGTTGCCTGACTACAGGCATCTCGGTCTTTCCCTTGCAAAGCAAAACAATTAAGTGCGGGGGCTAGATCTTCTTGAGGTTCACCTTTCCCTCCCTCGCAGTCATACTCATCAGTTTAAAACCTTTACTGCTCTACTGGTATTTCTCTCTACCCTCTGCGTTTCCCCCCTTTACAGATTACTCTATCTTCTTTCCTCTCCCAAACTCTCTGCCTCATCTCTAACCAATCTCCTTGCCATCTAGTTCCCCGTTTCTATGTATCTCCATGTTTTTTTGTGGCCATCTCACTTTCTCGCCTGTTCTCCCTCTGTTTCCAAACTCTCATGTTTATCCCATTAATTCCAAAGCTGACAAAGAGCTGCAAGGAAGACTTTGGGCGAAGACAAACAGCGGCAGAGGCCAAGCAAAAACCTTTGCACAGAAAAACCATAAAGTGTCTGCCGATCTCCGCCATGTTCCCATCGGATTATGTCAGAGGGGCAAATAATGCGTCAAGTTGACAGACTCTGGGTGGGGGAACGCCAATAGAAGACAAATGCCTGCTGGGTGTTTTCAGGCTGTGCTTACCAGATTGATGCTACACAGTTTCGGCTATCAATCCATCACTCCAGATCTCTAGTGTAACAGATATGTGATAACCTACTGGCAATTTTAACCTTTTACATTTCATCAATGCAACAGGCACGGTAGAGATTGGTACATCAACTCAAAGCCTTTCACTGAGGATGAACATGTATACCAACAGAGCTGAACCTTATATTTTTTGTTTTGTTTTGACATTTCCTTTGGAAATAATACAACACAGATTGCTATATAAAATCAACAGATCGCAGTCAGTCGTGCTGCTGGCATTTCTGTAAATGGTTATAGTCCCTTAATGGACGATATCTGTAAAGGAGTTTGACGATTTTGTGTGGGTTTCAGCCTGAGTTTGTTCAAAACAAACTTCTATTAAATTGTATGGAGAGAACATCGGTTTGCCTGCGTGTCTAACGCTGCATCAGAGACAAAGACTTCAAGATAAAACGCAGACGCCTCTTCCTTTAATTACAGAGGTCTGAGGAGGCAACATGATGAGCTTTTAATGATAGTGACTCTGATACCAGCTTTTTTTAAATAGAGCTTGCAGGGTGATAGGCCCCTTCATGGAAGCCACCTGTAGTGTATTATTCAGTCTTTATTCAAGCTTTAAGCTTCTTGCAGTGTCTGCCAAAAGAATCACACCAGCAGGCTGAGGAAATTAACAGTAACAGTCTTCACAGAAGTTCCTGTGCACAATCACTGTGTAACACATTGCCAACATGAGAGGAAGAAAGTGTGCATTGGTACTAACTAGTGTAAGCTGTCTGTTTTACAGCACATGATGAAAGGATATTTCTCCTCGCTGCATTTCTCCACTGACAAGTGGCTGTAGTGATAAGAAAGCGCTACAGGAGGAAGCTTTAGCTGTTAAAAAAGGTTTCTAATTACTGTTGTTGGAACCCCACATTATCATTACACTCCAAGGTTTCTGACAACACAACAACTGTGCTGCCATGGCAACACAGTGCCGGAAGAGAGACGTCGGTGCTGCTGTTTCATGTTTTGCCCATTTCAAATTGCCTCTGATCCACACCCACGACATGTGATCAGTCCGTTCATTGACCTGTACTCTAATTCTGAACCTACTCTGATGAGCGCAGGTGGACACATCAGTCAGCTTGGCTGGCACCACTTCACCCATGGGCTAAACAACACAGCACAGCTGGGTTCGACTGATATTATGCAATGCGGCAGCACCACCCCCGCAGGCCCTGTTCACACTACCCCTTCTCCTCCTACTCCCCCTCCTACTGGTGCACCATTGGCTATTTGCAGGCAGAGGTGTATTGTAAGACAAGAGTGCTCCAGTGCTGACACAACCTGTGGGGATATTTGTGGAGGAATCAGCTTTGGAAAACTAAAACATTTAAGAAGACACCCATGCATAGGTAGGAATACTGACCCAGTGTAGGGCCTAACAACAATATTTGGCTTGCAGCTTACTGTGTTTTTCCCCCATAATTTTTTGCCTTGCCTGTGTGGTGCAGATCCTCCCTTCAGTTGTATTGTTGCTCTAAATTCCTAAAAATGACTGATTAGATTCCAGGGATGTATCCATCTCTGATCCCACCAGTGATTCTGCCTTTACTCCTTGGAAACAATTTTTGTTACTAAGCAATACTTGCCAAAAGTGGCATTGCACCCGTTGCCTGGCAACATTAGCTTATTGAATCTCATCCTAGGAAGCGATGAGGACCAGTGGTGCTTTGAGCTACAACCCTCTAGATACTCTTCTCATCTCAGTTACAGACTACAGTCGTGCTGTCGGGTCACCTGATATTCCATTATATCTCTACATCACTGACACTGACAAAGGCACAAACTTGATAAATATGAATCCATGGTACAGTCATATCCTCCTGATAGACTGGTTAGTGCAGACCAATGATTATTTTGTGTTCACTCCGTTCAAGCTCATTTCAACAGGAACAAAAAAAGGCAACTTATTTTACACCAGCATGTTAGCCGGGTTGAAGTGAGTCTGTATATTTCAAACTCTCCTCAACCGTGTTTGTTTTCCCCAAGTGCTTCATAAGCTGTTAAAGGGCTTCAGGCAGTCACTTCATTAAAACAACCCTGTGGGTCCTCATTGAAGATGCTTTACTTCTAAACTGGCCTGCTGTCATTAGAAAGCACCACTAGGGCAGTCAACTCCTCCCATGTGCCAGTTGCTTCCTAATGAAAAACAGCAGCTTGTTTAAGCCCACACGTCTCACATCCATAAACCACTGATCGAGCTTTCCTCCTCGCAGCTGGAGAGACCCAGAGGAGGCATTAGTTGGAAGTTGTCAGAACGCCACTGGAATGGATCAAAGTGCTATGTGGTAAAACGCCTCCGATGACCATTTAAAAGCACTCTAACGCCCAGAGAGCAGCCCGCTCAATTTGAGTGACTGGGTAACGAGGCAGCAACAGTCTGAATTTATGGTGATAGGGAGGGATGCAAAGGAAACAGGTGAGAGAAGAGTCTGCAAGGATAGCGTGCTGACAGGCAAGGTCACCACGCTGCTCCCTGAGAAGAGGTTTTTCAGCATGATTGAGGGATGCCAACAGGTAAGTGCTATGTGAGAATTAGAAAGCTGTGAACATCTGGAATTCTTCAAACACTTTTAAGACCATCAACTTAAAGTTATTTTATTAACTCTGACAAGGAGGTTATATTTTCACCTGTTCCAATTTGTTTGGCCCTTGTTTCACCTTTTCTTGAACATTGCTAGATTGCCATTTTTCATCCATTTCATGAATTTCTCAGGGAGTAATGCATGGATGCTGATGACTATTTTGATCATAAATGAAACCATTTTAGTCTTTGGACAAAAATCAGAACATGCGATGATGTATGCCATCTTTACTCAGAGTCTTTGTGATTGTAATGAAAGCATAAATTAGATTCTCTGAGAAAACATACCCCCTCTAACCTTGAGAGGGTCAGCAAGGTTAAAACTGCATTGACTACCTGACACCAGGAACAAACCTAGTTGGAGTTGGCTTCACTGCAACAACGTGCCCCAGTGTGTAGCCCAACAGATCCAATCCTGCTTTTTCAAACAATCATTAACCTGTTCAGCCTTGAGTAAATATTTTAAGAACCTCTGTAAACTAGAAGGTAAATACACACCTCAGAGATGGGGATGTGAACACACAAGCACAGTGTAGGGACGGGGGGGGCCTTGGGTAGTGTGGCATGCAGATTTCATTGTTCTTCAGCATGTTGAGCTTAGATGAAGTTGAAAACAATGAGGTCATCCCTATTGTGTACACACAGCATTCTCACACATTCCTCTGCATGCCATTGTACACTCATGGCTCAGCTAAAAGCATGATGGGATGAACCTAGTGAAAGACTGATACCAAACATTTGGTCTTTACAAAGCCATGAACCTGAAAACCATTAAACCTGAGAATGGAAACTCTACTCTGGCTTTCAAGGCCATCACCTCATATGCCAAAACACTCCCCTTCTTGGATGAGCACAGCCTGCAGAAAGGTTGCAGAGAGCACTGTGGATCATGACAGGCCACTTTCCTGTTTTGCTTTCCGCTTCCAGCACCTGCATGCCAGATGTTGTGAGCTTGGGCATTGTGGCCTCATTTTTTTTTGGTATAGACAAAATTGTCTAGCCAGACCAAACTTCCAGCCTAGTTTATGTCTGTCTGAGAAATATCACTGAAAACACAATTAACTATTCTGGTCCGAGACCCATGTGCCATCCAAGTTTCATGGAAACTATCAGTAGTTTTATGTAATCCTGCTGACAAACCAACCAACCAATAAACAAACAAACACGGGTGAAAACATAACCTCAGGAAAAACTAACTGCATAGGTAAATACTTAAGTTAGTAAATAAATACACAATTGGCACAAAATGAGGACCATATCCGTCTGCTAAATGTGTCAATGTGGAATTGACTACTATCAGCATTATCTCTGGCTTTGCATGAGTGTTTCAATCTGCAAAGCAGGAAGACTGTCAAGGGTTCAGCCAAAAGCTGCTGCTGCTTTCAGTACATCCAGATGGATTTATGTTTTTACCTTCCCTGGAACAATCAAGGACCTCCTTGGAACCCACAAACCAGGCAAGATGTCTTTTATTACAAGGATCCACCAAGGATCTTTTCTCCTTGGCACAATGAGCCTTATCTAACTTTTCTTAGTGAAATGTCATCAGTGAACATGCAGACTTTCAACCCAAACCTGCATAGTTATTACCAGTATTGTGTCAAAGTTATAAATTCTGGTGTCATGATAACCTCACATGAGCCCCCTCTCCATTCTCAACCAGAGAAGTAGCACTAGAATCAATTCTCAGCAAGCTAACAAAGGCTGAGCTCCAGCTAGAAGCATCTGTCTGACTATTTGATGCTTACTCTGTTCAAGGTTGTAGATCACTTGAGACTTAAGTCGCAAAACATTCAGTGCATGCTGTGGTAAATTAGAAGCCCATATAATGCTAGATAGTTATCCAGGCTGCAAGTCAAATGTGATCAAGCCACATCCATGTAGTCTTGCAGTTTAAACTTCATTAGTTTTTGAATGGCAACTTATTTTCTTTTACTTAATATAAAGAATTTATGGATGTGCTGATTTCTTTTGTTGTTATTTATTCCCACTTTCACGCCAGCGAAAGAAGAAATCTCCCATATAAAACATAATAAATGTTTTAAAGTTGTTCATCCCTTTATTACACAACCATTGAAAAAGCACAAATGTAATCATACAAATTCATTATAAACAGCTCCCAATACAGCCTTTTTTCACATGGAATAGATTCTTTTTTTTTTAAACTACTTCAGAAGTCTTTTAAGCCTGCTATTCAACTATCCACTCATTGAGAAGAATTTTTCAGTACTTACAGAGCCATAGAAACTAGCAGCAGGAATGCCATGAGCCAGTAGCAGATAAACGTGGCAGCACAAGACTGATGTGACAAATCAGAAAAACATCTGCCGCGATTATCAGAAAGTGTCATCTTATTTGCAGATCTCTATCAAAATGTCAGTTTTTGCAAATTAAATTGTTGCTTATTTAGTCAAAATATTTGTGGAAAAGGTTCACACAATACCTGGTCAGATCATCAATATATCACAGGGTGACTTTAATTAGGTACTTTACAGTTATCAGAATAATTTTTCACTCTTTTTTTAGTATTATATTTTTATTTATTATATATATATTTTTTTGTATTTACATTGATACCTGGTAGAGACCTGATAAGGAGAAATTTTTTTGAAGGAAAGCAGAAATAGTAACTACACAACCTTCGATAAATGTTTTAACACTGAGGCTTTCCTTAAAAAAAACTGTCTACTTATGAGCTTTAGACACATTTGACGGACACATTTTAAAGTATCATGAGTACTTAACCACATATCTGCCTGAAACTTGTGTTCCAGTAACCCCTCCCAAGCAGCTGGATTACCCGAAACATCAACATGGCCACAAAATTATCTGTTTTGGTTTTTTTGAGGCTCAGTGGGGCATTCGAGCCAGGGAAGAGAACTCAAACTGACAGTGAAATCACAGAGACTGTCAGTTACAGCACACTTAATGAATCAATTTCAAGGATGGGGAACAACTCTAAAGCCTGTTGACTTTAAAGCCAGATTTTTCCCTCTGAACCGTCTCTTCATGCCGTGGTGGATCTGCAATGTGTGGCATGACACAGAAGAACACAACATCCCTTATATCTCCTTCATCATCACATTGAAACAGGCAGCAGTTTCAAAGCTTTCTTTGAGTTTCATACACTGCATGTGGGACAGATTTCATTTGATCAAAAAAAGAAAACTTACGGCACACAGATGACAGCTTTCCCAACTTCAAGTAGTAAAAGTTTCCTTCAGATCAGAGAGGAGACTCCATCCAGCAGAGATGAACAATGACCAGGATACGACTTCCTTTAATCCGGTGCCTCTGTTTCCCCTACTTGTGTGACTGTCGTCAGAGGAGGTTTCCCTACAGCTGCATATGAGAAAGCAAATAATCTGTTAAGGAAACTGCTTGTTTCACTCTTTACACCAGCCTATTTTGCAAACTACAAACACAAACTGACACCAACTATTAAAGGACTTAAAAGAACCTCAAAACCGAAGCTCTGAGGTTGCCTGTTCATACTAATGTTATATGAATATATTAATTAGTAATTCAAGAGGACAATCTTATTTTTGGTGCGCTCTTCTTCATTTTCATTCATATGAATGATGGCAATAAAGACTATCTGGTCAGCTCGGAACCACAGAAGTAGGAATACCTAGTTACAAAAGCAAAAATGCAATACGAAGCTTATGTGGGAATTCAATCATCAAAATTTTTCAAAAGTTGATTCTTGTGAGCGTCATAAAGGGACCATCATTTTCTTATGCAATCCTGATTGCATAAAGATACATTTAATCTTGAATCTTGTGTACAGATAATGCAGAAGGCAGAATGTTAATTTCCCAAACTGAACTGTGTGCATTACGTAATATAACTGACCGTGAGTAATGCAGGCATCAAACTGAGTGGACTCTCATGACACCAGAATGCTTGGATGCCAACACAGTCTCATGAGGATGGTTCGAATGTTCCAGGGATATGGGCGATATAAAGTAGCCATGTTCCCTGCTAATTATATTGTTCTGGACAAAATATAAGCCAGTGCAAAATTATAGTAGAGTTTCTTTTTTTCATTTTGTTTGTTTGTTTCATTGCAACCCACAGAACTCAATTTACATGCAGAGCAGATATACTAGCACGAAGCACACACTAATACTCAAATATATGTTGCAAGTAAACAAGATGTCTAGTTGGCCTTCACTTCAATTACTTCAGCTCAAGGGCCAAAAGTCAACAGAAAAAAGAAACAAATAAAAAAAAAAAAAAAGCAGGGCATTTAGGGCTCGAATCATTATTCATCTCCAGCAACAAAACAAATCCTGTTTGAATGGTGCTTTGATGGCTAAAACTTCCAATCAAACAGCTTCCTCAGGTAAAACCTGTCACATAATAAAAGTCATTTAATCCCTTAATAAATTGTCCTTTGCAGAAGTCTAAAATCTTTCTTTATTATCTTTCATCGCATTATTTTTCACTAACTACTACATGGTGGACTATTTAAAATTGTGGTTAAAATGTATGCAGACTGTTGCTGCCAAGCATTTTCTTATTCTTCCAAATATGCCATAACTTTGGCTATTCACTGACATACATACTCAAGATATGATGTGAAATTGTTAACTCCTCCACAACACACAGGACTGTCCCTACGAAACACCCAGGGCCATTTTGTATACCACCTAGGGTGAATGAATGTACAGTAAAATCAATGTGGAGAGAATAAAAACAAAATTGCATATTTTATTGAAAAATATAGAAACGTTTTAGTAGAGGGAAAACCCCCAATCAAATAGATGCACCTAAGCCTTCCACCGCTTAGGGAAACCACTGACACATTTGGTTGAAATGTTGAATATTCTAAAGGCCATTTGAACTCAGTCCTTCAAGGATACTACAGTAAAGACTTAAGATTTTTGGTCATGTTTGTCTTGTAGAGCTCTGGGTACAGCCTATCTTGTGTCAAACTAGGTTGAGCAACCCAGAATGACTACAGCGAGTTTGGTAATGGGTAGAGGATCATTTGTGCATTAGATTTGATGGTGTATTATGTTCTGTCACAATACATGAATGTCTTTCAGGTTGGTGTTCACTCTCAGGAATATTGGAACAATATGTTCTGGCTGACTACATGTGGGGTAACAAATCTGGATTCTAACAAGTCTTGTTAACCAGAGCAACATAACTTAATAGCAAATTATCTTAATAGCAAATACAAAATCTATCAAGCACAAGTTCAGTTCCAATTCTTAGAACACAACGCAAATAAATTTAATACAGTATTGAAAAAATAATTAAGGTTTGATATAACACTAGAAACATTAACCCTGAAACAGGAATTTCATCATCTTTGTCACATAAACTTCAATTTTGCACAATGTGTGACTCAAGGCAAGTTTCTTAACATACCATTATAATACTTAGCTCAGGAAGTCTAGATGGAAGTTTGGATGGGGCTGCTGCCGATCCTCATACATTTGTTTATCTAGAGCCAGATTTTTGGTAAACCAGTACTTGTTCATCATAGTGTGTTTATAGCTGTTCTGAACAGCTTCACTCGAAGGCAGGGTGGAAAGCTTGCTGTCATAGATAAGAGGTTGACACTTCTCACGTTCTTTGTTTCTTTCAACAAAGTAGGTGGTTGGGTTTCAGTTTATTTAGTCCTTCAAACTGTCTACATTTCATGAAGATTACCTACTTGGGAAACAAAAAGGAAAATACTGTGTCTTTGCCCATGATCATATCAAGTCAAGTTCATATCACATCTTGCTACCAGAAAGATGCGAGTATTGATTAGCCTAAAACAACACACAAAAAAACTGAACCACTCTCAAAATATTTTGGTCACACAAGTGGCATGAGTCCTACAAATGTGGGCTATCAGCAACATCAAAATATTCAAAATATTTAGAAACAAGCATACTAACGATGTCTGATTTTGAAACTCGCATGTGATTTTGGGTGATTTCAATTAATTCAAGGATGGAGAATGAGCTGATGTTACCAAATATTAATTCTAGTTAGACTCAAGTTGTGCAATAAATTCAATCTGGTAACAGGATGATAACAATCAAATTCAAATCACATTGTGAGTGTTGGAATAGCTATGTAATTTCCTATCAAACAGCTTGCATAAATTTCAGGTTGCAGCTTCACTCACACTAATTTTCCCAAAATGGCACAGGAGAGACAGCAGCAATTGAGAAATCCAGCAAGGTCAGAAAAGCACTTCTATCACTAATACCAGCCCAGGCAGCCAACAGTAGTGACATCCTTTTAGTCATCCAGCAAGACAGAAATTTGAGAGCTGTCTACTTGGAAACAGATGGCAAGGCAGTTGGTGGGAATTTCAGCAATGCTCCCATACATGCTTGGGGATAAGACTTACAATTCATTTGCACAGTTGCATTTTTGCAACGTCATCACTGAGTTAAAGAAAGGAAGAGTTGATGAGATCCTGAGAAAGTTATCCATTTCACACACACAAACCCATTTCTGATGCAGATTACTGAACAAATGCTCAACCTGCACTTAACATTTCAAATCATACAGCTTCCCATTCTTCTTCGATTCATACAAACTATTTGTAACACATCACATCTAAATCTCAGGACCACTCTTAACTTGAAAATACTATATACTCATCGCAGGCACAGGGGAATCGCTTCATGGAACTTTTCTTCTATAAAGTTAATTCAACAACATTCACATTAGGGCTGCAACAAACAGTCACTTTCATTATCGATTAAATTGTGGATTTCATTCAGAAATATGGTTAGATGTGAAAATACTCCAACTATGTATTGCACAGTTTGCTGCAAGTTTGAGATCTAGGTTGTTTGATAATCACGCATATATAAAACAATTTGTATAGGGGAAAATAAAAACCAACTGATCGATTTCTTGCTCATTCTCCCAAACAGACAAGTAGAAAAGACCTTAACATTGTAACCTGTGGAAACAGTTGACAAATTACTTTTGATCGACTAATTCATTAATCAACAAATTGTTACACCTTTACCTAGAGCAGACTCACAAAACCAGATGTAATATGTATTATCTCAAACAGTGGTTTTATTCTGGGTCAATGCATCCATCTCAAAAGGGGCCTAGGGAGGCCACGTGGAAGAAAAAAAAGAAATAGGGTGAGATCCTCCACTAGATGTTCTTCCTGCCGCAGTATTGCGATCGATCAGTTACATTCATAAATCTAAAAGGTTTTGGGTTTACATTCAACACAATTCAGTTAGCCTAGATCAAAAATTAAACTTCTGAAGGTTCAACTCAACTTAAGCATTGTCATGAATTAAACCACTTATAATTACAATTTGGAACAATAACTTTTACAGTTGAGGTGTAAGATTGATGTCATCCAAAACATCACATACAAAGTATAGTCTCTCCATCTTTATGTTAAATTTTAGGTTTCAGCATTTGGCTTGTGCTGCTGTACTGTTTAAAATGATGATTCTTAGCTAATGCTGACAGCATTTAAGCTTTGTTCTCATAATAGACCGTTCTCTCTCTCTCGTTCTCTCACTCTCAGGACTCTCCATCTGTACAGTATGTTCCTTCTGTTTACTTCTGCATGGATTAGCCTGCCTTGTCATTGTTTCATGATGTTTGTATAGATTTGTTTTTGCTCATCTGTCACAACCGAAATCTGAGCATTTTTTTATAATCCACGCTGCTTTCATGGGTTATAATCCACCCTAACAGCCCTAATTAAGAAGTTATTTCACCAGACAGAGAGAGAGAAAATGAGAGGAGAGGAGGAGGAGAGAAGGGATCCAACATGCGTGGAAAATTTAGCTTTTAATTCCCCTCACCTGAGGTGGAATGGCTAAAATTAACCACTTCTTCTTGTGCCCTCTCTATCCTTCTCTGGTTGTCATGAAAGGCCCCAAAATAGCAGAATGAAAGCCTCAACAGGGTCTCTGATTTATCCTCTGCAAAAAGACCACAGATCAAAAGCGATACGCAATTTCAAATATCAGAGAAAACACCGCAAGGGCTGTTTGTTAAGTGAAAACAAATACGCTGGCTTCCACCTCAGATGTGTCAGAGCACACAGACCTATGCTTCTAACAATGCTGCCCTTCAGTCTTCAGGGATAAAATATTTAAAAATACCTTCTGGATTTTGAAATCTTAGAAAAATAGCCAGACACGCTCAGCTATCCATTGAATTAACAAAAGGGTCACAAGTTCATCGAACAGTATTATCATTCAAGACAGCTGGCTGAGAATCCATTAGTGGTGTTAATTTCTTTATATGGTCGTGCTCTCCGACTCCATATGCTGAGTTTGTTTTCATATTCAAGGTGCAACCAAACTGAGAATTAGAAGGGTATGTCTTATTAAAGGATAAATTCATCCAAAAATTAAAGTTGAGACATTATCAATTTACCTCTATGCACGTGGTCAAGTCCACAAAACCTTTCAGCATTCTCCTTAACAACTAGTAGAAGTAGATGGGAATTGGTTTTAATAGTTGAAAAAACAGCCAGACTAAACATAAAATGGCTCAATACAGTCTGTCTGGGGTAATCCATGTCTCATGAAGTCCAGAGAATCAATCTAATTTGACAAAATATTATTTACACCATTTTTAAAAATAAAAATGTTTACACTACCTGCCAAGCAAAACACATTAGTGCCCACCCTGTCTGAAGTGGATGTAAAGACTCTGCTGCGTCACAATGGTGTAAATTATGTCTTTTCAAATCAATTGGGGATCTTGGGGGTTCCACAGCCTCAGAATACACCGGACAACCTGTATGGAGCCCTTCAATGTATATTGTTTACCTTTTAAAACAAGTCCCCATCCATTTTAGTTTGTTAAGATAAATGCTGCAAAGCTGTCTCGCTATGACGCTCCAGAGATGTTTGGTGGACAACTAAACTTAAACTGAATTTAAGTGACAGTGAGAAGATAATGACTGAAATTTTTGGGAGAACTTATCCTTTAACAATAAGCTATTTCTTATGACAACTAAACAATAAAGAAATAAATTGTCAATTGAGGTTGAATTCATTTTTTTATTTTTTATTTTTTTTGTCTGCCAGTGAGCCAGCACCTCTCTGGAACAAGTGTGCATTTTTACTCAATTATTTATAATCTTATTGTTTTCAACATTAGCCTTTACTACAAGCAATCCTCAACATGAGGTTTTGAATAACACATGAGCAATGAGTCAGTCAGCAAACTATTCTATAGACCACACAATTAATCAATTATTCAAGAAAATAATGGACGGATTAATGAAACAATAAAAATAATCAAGCTTCATCAAACCTTTCCTTTGTGTATTCTGTCTACTGTCAGACCTGATGAAAATATATCTTATTTACAGAGTGAATTATAGGTAGCTTACAATGAGCAGTGCTAATTAGCTAGCATTCTGTATGTTCCTGGAGCCATCCTGGGGTGATCCTGATGTTACAATTAGTTGTCAGTGATGCATATAGAACACTTTTAAAATAGGTGTTTTGTTCAGGTTAAGGACGAAAATCTGTATTAGTATGCAGTATTTGAGTGAGAAGACCACCTTTACATTCACTGTGCAGGAAAAACCCTGTTTTACCAGGGCCTAGCAGTTTTATTAAATCATTCTGCCTTGCAGTGTGATCTATTCACTGTTAACAAGTATTTATTGCTCTGGTATTTCTCAAGAGACAGCCCACCCCAAGACCTTAAACAGAGGAAACTCACATTCCAATCTCCAGCATGCAGGGAGACAAGGGAGGGAAACAGAAACACTGAGAAAAGGAGAAATGAAGTCAAGGGAGCGGGAGGGGGAACAGGAGAAAGAGAGAAGGAGAGATAAGGTGAGGGACGTAGACAGAAATGATGAGAATGTCAGAGTCCTGGCAGGCTTTCGACAACAGGAAGGAAGCAAGACAAGAGGAAGAAGCACCATCAGGGATGGGAGAAGTGAATCGTGGGAGGTGGAGAGTAAAGAACTAGTGACAGAAGTGAGAAAGAAGGCGAGGACGAGGCAGAGATGCAGAAAGTAGCCTGGTACGGAAGGGGGGGGGGACATGGTAAGGCTAGTGTGGGAGGTCCTAAACAGGTAAGATCCTATTTTCAGCGCTGTCAGTGCTATGTGTTGCATGTAGACAGAGAAAATGCAAGCTGGCCTGCAATGAGATTAATATGTCCTCTTTTTCCTGACTTTGCTTTAGCCAGATTTCTCTCTCGTGCGCACTGCCAAAAACATTGCCTGTTCCAGATATGCCGAGACTACACATTACAGAATTTTTGGAAGAGTGACCACATCCCAGTCACAGTGCATCTGATATGAATTTAAACCTTAAGATTTCACTTGCTAGCACCAACTTACACGCTAGGAAAATCTTCCATTGAAACTCCCAGTAAGAGCCCCTGCAGTACGGAAAATGTTGAGGCCCTTTCGAAAAAACAACTTCTTAGCCAACTCCAGTTGCTTAATCCAGGAACACCTGGAGAGATGTTTCAACTGTTCTACACCCTGAAACCCCTTTGATAATGTTTTAGCTGCCCATCAGCAACCCTGACATTTTTCCTCTCTCATGCCTCCAATTTAATTCAGCAGCTAAATGTGTTGCAGAACATGTTCGCTTCCACCTACACACTCAATTTCAATAGCCTACTTAATATTGTAAATGCAACACAGCCTCCAGATCTGCTCAGCCTTGGCATTCACAAGCACTGACATAAGGGGGGGCTGATGATATGAAATGTTCAACTGCCATCACATGAGGCACATTTGGGGGGCTTTGACATGGCGAATGAGGCAGTTAAAGCAAGGTGGCAAAGCAGCTGAAATGCTGTCTCGGGGTAGGGAATATATCTCTAATGCTGCTGTTGTGTTTCAAGTTGAGAATTTGACCAAGCCCCGGCCAACTGATGAATGGAGATGAGATTTCTTTGACGTGTCCATTTAGGACTTGTCAAAGGAGGAAGCAGTGTGTGTGTGTGTGTGTGTGTGTGTGTGTGTGTGTGTGTGTGTGTGTGTGTAAGCCCCCTGCAGGGCTGAAGCTGGTAGCCTGAGGACAGACTCAACAGGTTGAGATGGCAGCAATAACAGAAGACAGAGCAGCTACAGGGAGTCCACTTACAATAAAAATCCCTCTCAGGGTGTCATTAGGGCAGAGGAGAGCTCGGACACAAGCTCACAAACTTGCACTAAGAAAACTTGTATTAGTGTCATGGCTTACTTGTCTCAATTTAGCTCAAACTAAATAAAGTTTGAGGTACAATTGTTTCTATGATTAATGCCTTTGTAGCACCTTCATCACTTTAGTGTAGCAGTGTTACATCACTACCCAAATCACTACACAGACGGCCATTTTGATTAATGAGACTGGTATTGACAAGAGCACTGCGAGAAATTATGCTTTAACTTCATATTAGATTTCCCTGCTGCATGTTCCCAAGTATGCACTGTTTTCTCCAGTCATCTATTTTGCATAATCAATAGCATCTGAATGACCTAGAAGCCTGTTTTTTTAAAAGAAACCATTCGTAAACTTTCCCTGAAGAAGCCGATACACGGTCGCACCTCTATGAAGGATTTTTCTCTGGATCCACACCTCACGGAGCTGCAAACGTCCAAACAACCCACACACATACACGCACACACACACACACACACACACACACACGACAGCAACGCATGCATGGCAACACATTGCATTGCAACACTCACGACTGTGCATTAAAGAGCTGCCTCACCAGAAGCGTAACAACATATTCTCTGATGTGAATATGGCTTTGTGACCGATCCACCAAGCAAACGATGGACAGCGAGGTGGAGGATGACAGGAAACCAGACCGCAGCTAGCCATCCCAATTACACAGCAGTCATCCAAACAACAATTACCTTTATCTGATTGTCATTTTGCCTTGTTTCCTGTTTCTTTAGGAGACATGGTGAATCGTTGTAATTTTAAACGGTCGTCTGTCTCATTGGAGGCGAAATGTTGAGCAAGAGCAAATGTTTAGTCAGCTACCATGTCATAAGGAGAGAAAGAGCTAACTAAATCATATATTAGCTTAAACTGAAGGCGGTGTACGAGCTGCGGCACGCCACACGGCGATGTCATCAACATTATCCGACAGCTAGCTAAACTTTTTTTAGTGCAGTTTGCCTCTCCGAAGCGCTACCTGGGAATACGTGAACGTATCGCATGAAGGTCTGACAAGAAAAAAAAGCTGAAAAGCACACGTAACGAATAAGGCAACAACTCGGCGGTTGTTCGCCCCCAAAAAACTAACGGTGTTGTGTCGCCTGTATCAACGGGCAGACGAGCAGAGGAGAGAGCGCACTCACCTTTATCAGCGTCCACCTTGTCGGCGTTTCTCCGGAGGGAAAATAACGCTCTCGCTGGTCAGTCACCGGCGTTCAAAGACAGTCAAAGATTCAACGCAGCGGCTGTGAAGACTTCGGAGCAGAAAACCTCTGGAGCTCCTCACCTTTGAGGCTGTTGTGGTCCACGCACTCTGCCTGCCTGCCTGCCGACCGACCGACCGCCTATCGGTCCGTTCAAATCAGAAGTTCATCCAAAGTTGCAGCGTCTTGCTCCGCCTCGCGACGGCGATGAGGTCACCGCCTCGCTACGCTCTACTCTCGCGATACCAAGCTCGAGGGCTCGTTCTGTCAGATTAGACGACTGCGCAGTCTCGCGATATGACAGGGGAGCGGAATGAAAAGAGCGGACTGGTGAAAGGATGGGAGAGAGAGGGAAAGCGTTGCTCTGGCAACAGAATCGGACTGGCTGCTCGGCGATGGCTTTTCTCTTCCAAGCAACTGGTGTTTGTGCTGCAGGTTTGTGTGTTTGTGTTGAGGAAGACTTACATAATCGAGGCTATCTGTTACAGTCTGCATCCAGGTGTAGCAAAACGAGACTCGGGATTCCATTTGTAACTTTCTCAGAGAGAGATTCACTGATGTGTTTATTCTGTGTGTTTCAGCCATAAAGTCATAATCATTCAAGTTCATAAAGTGGCTAAAAGGTGATTTGAAATGTAATAAATAAGGTATTTAAAATAGTAAGAAATGTCTCTAATGGTCACTTTAAAATGTTTTGCTTTTTATGTAAGGTCTTGTAATAGGATCACAGTCGAGTTGAGGGCATTGTGGGATATCTGGATGTCTTATGGGTCAGATCAACGTGGCTGCAAATGAAGAACATTGGATTACAATATTCCACATGTGGTCCAAGAGGTTCAATCTGTAATTTTCCTTTTATGTATAATGTTGTTAATGCGCCCTTACAAGGACATTAGTGATGCATTTTAAGTTGTGTTTATTTTACTCCAGCACATTTCTGTTGTGCTAATATGTTCTGGACTGCTTAATGGACACATGCTTGAGAGACTTTAACAGTGAGTGGGAGTTGTATGTGTTTTTTTTTTGTTTTTTTTCCCCTCTTCTATTTTTGTTGTAGTTTCCACGGCGTCTGCTGAAACAGAGAGGGAGAGAGAGCAAATAAATCATCAGATAGACATCCGTATGAATCAGGACTGTTATTTAACTGGACCGGTGTAGCCGCACTATTTGTTTATCATTGCACAACACAGAAACAAGCAAATAATAGCTGAAGTCCCTTTGTGCTACTCACGAAAACAAGATCATAACGACCAAGAATAATTGTTGGCAGTGCAAGTTTCTCCAAACCGCCAACATGTTTATGTTTATTATTGCATCACTGCGTTACTCTTTGTTGCTTTAAGGTGAACATAAACATAAACAGATGGGTGTTTTTCAAGTATTAAGAACCAAGTATTGTAAGTGATGCACTTCAAATTGATTTTTTGATATCCTGTGATAAATCACCCACGTTGTTATTTTCTTTAATTTATTTATTTATTATTCTGTATTTTCATTTATTCACGCAGACTCAGAAACAACATTTTATATGTAGTTTAATACTTAAAGGGGCTCTTTGGTACTTCTGTGTTGTGCTGGTTGAGGTTGAACGTACATGAAGTCACATCCACTGGAGTCCCTCTCAAAGAAATCTGCAGTCCAGCAGCATTACACAACTTAAAGGTGCACTAAGTAGTTCTGTAGAAGATGCTTTAATCAGAAGACAAAGATAACTGCGACTAGATAAACCAACTCTCTTTGTTTTTTGTGACTGAATAAACAAACTGAAACAAACTTAAAGGACAAAACAGTGTCATACTGTGTTACTTTGCTTATATGTGGTGGACCCTGCCACCTTTCTAGCTTCAAACAGTCTTCTTGGGACCTTATTTTCCTCTGAGAACAGTTTGTTTATTCAGTTGTGGAAACAATAAATGTCTACGTTTGTAATATATGTATTTATTACCTCATTGATATTGGAAATATTAAAATTCTGAGTTTGAATTTATTTTCCAAAACAACATAGTGCCCCTTTAAACAAATCGTCAACAGGCTTTTATTCGCAACGAGGGAGGCAGGAAAGGTCTACTGTTAGGTTATTTATTATTTATTTTATCTGTTTTATTTGTGGAGGGACCATGCACAATATCAAACATAACTGTTGCCATTTGAAGCATTGTTCCAGAGTTAGCTTAGAGCTCATTTACATCTGCAGTCCGCTGGCAGGTTATAGTTCATGTGATAAACACATTTATCACATTACATTTACAATCCTGCTCACGTGTGAACAAAACGTGATTATTAAATACATGTGTTTTGCTATAAATTGTCACATGGAGCTCCTTTAAGGGCTTTCTTTGAGCGAACCAGTGAGAAATAGACAGCAATAAAGACACATTTAAATGCTGTAAGCCCAGCTTTGCAAAATCCACCTGCTCGCTCCGCTCACATACATTAATTATTCCGGCATAAAATTTTAATTAGATAAGAGAGAGAGCACTGCCCTAATTAAAGCAGCTCAGCAGGTACCGACGTAAGGAGTGGGTGAACTGTATGGGAGTCGCAGGAATTCATTGCTCTCTCTCCTACATAATCACCTGTGAATAGTTACACTCCGGCTCTGTGTATTCTCTGTCCTCTATCCGTCATTTCTCGATAATTATTCATTCTGCTCCAGGTGACAGTGCAGTTCACATCCTCATCTTCATTTACTCTATCTCCCCGCGTCTACCTCTGCCTGCCATTGATTTCCACTTTCTGTCTATGCATCCATTATTCTCAAATGTCATCCAGGATTACATAACAATCTAATAAAGACAAAGGAAAAGAGATTACCGTGATTAAAACCTCTCTATTCCTGTAGCTCTATGGGTCCTAACACTACCCACCCCATTCTGTCAAGGGGCGGATATTTGTGTGGGTGGTTTGGTATTGTTCTCTGGTGAAAAACTGCTCCCCCAGGATTAGCTCAAGTATTCTAATTGGGTTAGCCACAGAATGAAATTCAGCGTGGATTAAAGTGCAGAAAAGACTCATCAACAACAATAAACGACACTGAAACTTTACTGTTTTCTACGCCAGGAAAACAGTGAGGCATCATTTACTTGGTAGGCAGAGAATAGGGACAACTTGTGAACACTTAATTGATCTAGTGGGGGAATTATGAGGGGTTTTTTTTACTGCAGGAGAAGTGTCCTGTGTCTTGGAACAACATAATAGGATTCTTTCTTAACTCCCTAAACTATTGTAACTACATTATTAGATTAAAAGATGAAGGCACAGAGGCAGACTCTCAAAATACTGATTCCTGATGCAGAGGGAGCATGCATTTGTGTGTGTGTGTGTGTGTGTGTGTGTGTGTGTGTGTGTGTGCGTGCGTGTGTGCGCGCACGCGTCAATGATGCAACAGACACTTCACCAGCTGCTGACATTTCTTGCTCTCAAAACTCACTTTCCAGCTCAGTGTTCAACTGCAATTGTCAGATTTCTATAGGATTCACAGAGCATTTGCAGCCTTCGCACACCTGTCGGTCGACAGCTGCACGGAAGAAGGCCGGCGATCATTATCCATTGTGTATTGCATTGTGAGACAACTTCCAGCCAATATTTTGTCACTTTTTCAGTGTGAAGTATGGAACTGCAAAAAAAAGAAAAAAAAAAACATGGCTACAGTTTATATGGAGTTTGGACTTGGACTTGTCAAACCAAAAACTCCCTTTGTCCCCATTTCATACGACAAACTAAATATGTACAGTATGTAGATACTAATTATTCTCTAACACGTTAGTTCTGTTAGTCTAGTCAATTCACCAACACAATCATGCCATGTATGGCACAGTTTTAATTGAAATGAAGGTTCGAAATGGATAGGTGAGGGTCTAGTTTAGTGGATGATTGAGTCTCAGGGTGCGGATCTCTAAGAAATAATGAGATGGAAGGACACCAGATTATCAGGCAGAATTCAAATCCAGGACCTCCTCAGACTCACCTTTGTACGGTACATCTGCACAGGTGGTTGAATAAGTGAGAGAGAGCGGCGTTTTGTTCCTGTTACTCCATTCCACATGTTAATTGTATACAGCGTGTGCTATGTACAAAATGTCTCAGTGTACAGGTTTTCAGCTTTAGGGTACATTTTAGTAAGTTACTTTTTACATATTCTGCTAAAAACTAATAAAATTTGCTTATTACTTGGTATCAAAAGTAACTAGTTATTTCTACATAGGTAAAATCTCTTGGGTGATACAACTTACCTGCAACCAGCTTCTTTAGATATTGTCAACTGCTCTGAAATCCAGTTTTTGTTGTTAAGTCGTCCATTCTGCTTCACTGGCAGTATTTGCCTCATTGTAAGCACCAGTGTCCAGTTTCACTTTGCTGTGCTGCCATATCAGATGCTCCAGCAATTTAACCAGCAGGTTGTATTTTTCGTTGTTGAAAGCATTTTCCTGCTTGCACAAAGTTTGCAACGGACGTCAATGTTCTTTGCATCTTTGACTGTGACAAACTCAAAACAATGACAACACTTACAGCTGGTGAAAGTGTACTTCTCTCCATCATCCTTCATCCATCATTCAGCTTTTTGGCCTAGTAGCCAACATGACCTGCCCTGCCGCCAGACAGCCTGGCTAGGACAAAAATAAGAATGGTGTTCTGGCGACACAGTAGTCCTATTCACACGCAAGTCTCAGTCGGGCGGGCTGACTGTCACAGTGATTTTTTTTCAAGACAGTAACTACAACAACACGGTACTGGAAGGAGACAAACACTTGGTGAGCTTTTTGTTTTTTTTCCCAGGGACAGATACTGTTTTTTTGGGCAGAAATATGACGAAGTGTCAGTAGGACAGACAGGATGACAGACACTTCTCAACAGATAACTGCGGTATTTTTTTCTGCATATAAGTTGTTAAAGACATTAACAGTTGCTACGTTACTGTTGTTTGGTCATGGAGCATTGACTTGTGGGTGATTTCTCTTAATCTTTTTCAGTGAAGGATCTGTTCAATTATCACATTGCAGACACCATCAGATCGACACACATCGCTCCGCACCGCTGGCTTATCCATTCACACAGGTACTGTTTGCCTCTGCTGCACCTCTGATACTGCAGAATTTCACCCCTCACCTATATGGGGTTTTCTGTTTTGTACAAGAAATCTAAAAATATTTAATCTCTCCGTTTTCAACGTATAGCACCTGTGGTTTGCTACTACACCTCCTTTGTGCATTGCACTGTGGGACGACGGTGTACTTCAACAGTAAACTTAAACATCAAATGTGTTTCTACTCATGATTTACTTGCATATGCCTATCACTTTTTCAATCTAGACAAATTACATTCTCAAAATGTGCTCACATTTAATTTGTAGCATGAAAGCGGTACACCATTGCAGATCCAACTTAATAAATGTCTCAGATTATCTTGTGTCCCTTTATTTTGCACTTGCAGCATCTTGGCCTGTACCTCCACTTTTATCTTTAACGCTCTCCTCCCTTGGTGGTATAACAAGCAAATCTGTGGGGAAAGGAAAGAAAAAAATTAATGAGGAGGGCTGCTTTTGAAGCTCAGTCTTTTCCCCCCCTTCTCTTTTTCAAGGCATCAGACATGATGTCATTATATGTGATGCGACACTGCAGCGGATGACTGTTACATTCTGTCTGAGTTATATTAAGATGTCAACAAGTGAAGTCAGACATGGGGGCGACCACCTAAAGGATACATGACCGCCGTAACCCTGAGAGGGAGAGTGGAGGAATTCCTCCCTCTGTTGCCCCTGGAAGCGGAGGAATGAAAAGAATGGGCCCCATTCACAAAGTTCCACTCAAGCGGCGCTCCAACACTAATAGAGATTGACATGAAGAAAGGCGACAAGTAGTTTTCACATACACTGGCTCTTTTGTCTCCTTTTGCTGAGGGGCATCATGCAGACAGTGTGCTCTGAAAATAGGCAGAATTTGATGCGCTTGTTTTCATTAAGTGGAGACCACTGTGTCTTGATTGGAGTGTGTGTGTGTGTGTGTGTTTTCTGCAATTAGTGTTTTGTTGGTCATTGTTATTGTGAGGGTAAACTGGTGGAGTGAATCGCTCGGCCGACTGATTGGCAGACATTTTAGGACGGACAAGAGGAGAGCAGCAACTGATGTCGTTCAGTCCAGCCTGAACTTGAGCATGCTCAAAGACTGACGACTTTGTTGTCATCTTTTACACCCGGCTCTCACTTTGCATCAAATACTGGCAAATACTAACTTTAGCACGCTTCCACACTCATAGTGAATATGCTAATGTTTAGCTGATAATGTTTATAGCAGAATCAAACATGTTTACAGCCTGGTGAAAAAAACGATATGGGTCACTATAGCTAATTACCCTAAATCATGACTGTACATTTTGAATTGGTTATATCAAGGTCGAAAGTTATGAATAATTATGGATCATAGGGAAATGTCATTTGCAGGTGTTTTGCCATAAACCAAAGTATTAGACAAACTAAAGTTATGACCTGATGTTGACACTCGGATGAAAACTAATTTTAGAGTTCATCCTTTGGGGAACAAACAAAAGGTCTGGGGCAAATTTCATCACAATCAATCTGATGTTCAAGGAAAAAGCTAAAATGTCAACATTGGGGGGGGGGGGGGGGGGGGGGCTGCAAGTGAGCCTGGGGGATCGCCTAAAATCATTTAGGGTCATCTTCTGGGCACCAAGTCCTTCCAATCAACGAATTCATTTCGCCATATTTTCATGGGATAAGTGACCGATTCATTCAAACCGATGGTGTCAGTCAGGTTTACACCATCACTACGAGCAGGACAAACACTTTAGGGAACAGATGATTGGCTGGGACTGGCATATTATCGTAGCAATTATGGGTATTCTAGTCTCAACAGCGCATATGTTGGTGTCTGTAGCCTGGGGCACGTGGCTCAGACGTGCGTGGCATGAAGCCGCTAGAGCTAGACAAACAAACCACTTCATCACAAGCCCTATGCAATCCGCTCTGTTTGTACACACCTATGCAGTACGTTGAATGCCAGTTGCTAAGACAAACAAAGCAAAGAGAGAGATTGCATGAATCATTAACTATTTCATTGACGTAGATTCAACTGTATACGAGAAGCATATGTGATCTATTGAGTAAAGTTGGCTTGTACCTTTATCCTCTTTCATTTCTCCCCCGGGTTAAGAGAGATTACTTGCAAAAATGTTTGTAGCTGGATGTTTCCCCTACACCACAAAAGCAACTTTGCAGAAGTAAAATCTGTC
Source organism: Acanthopagrus latus (assembly GCF_904848185.1). NCBI lineage: Eukaryota > Metazoa > Chordata > Actinopteri > Spariformes > Sparidae > Acanthopagrus > Acanthopagrus latus. Next base: position 10,669,989 of record NC_051060.1, on the reverse strand, counting down.
TCCACAGGTCTTCTCATGTTCAGTGTCTCCTCAGCTACAGCGACCTACAGGTCTGTCCCACGGGAGTTTGGGTTATCGCCGTGCGTGCTCCATGCAAACTCCCTCAGAGATACGATTCTCTTATTAAGAGACTGCCACAGACCGAATATATATTGTTCTCCGTCTCTGCATGGGGTAGAGGGGCCGGTTGCCTCTCAGAGGATTTAACATCGGAGCTGCCTGTCAAGAGCCGCGCTGCACCGTGATCCTCGCAATCCCAGCCTCCCTTTGTAGAGTACAGGAACTTACAGAGAACTCTTTAAAGATATGTGTTTGAAAAGGCAAAGGCATAGACAGAATTCAACTTCAAATACCTCCCATTTGGCACTGCGCACACACACCTCCCCACGAAGAGAGCTGGAGCGGTGTGACTCACGCTGGTGTGAAAACACAGCGGAGAAGTGGGAGGATGACATCACAGCACCCTGCAGGAGAGCAAGTGCATAGGAGTTTGGACCCCGTTCAAGCACGCACATAAGGGCACGTACACTCACACCTATACATGTATACGTACACACACTCCTCCTCCTCCGCCGCTCTCTCGATTGCACCAACCGCCCCCACCGCACGTGCGCGCACAGGCACACACTGAACGTTTCCTGACCAGAAATAAAAACTGGTTGTCCTGAGGAGACTTCGGAGTTGTTGTGCTTTTTTTTTCCAACTTCACATGGGGCGGGGGCGGTAATAGGCGAGCCAATGGTTGGCCGGGAAACGGACACGCCGTGACAGGATTTGGGGGCCGAGGTTGAAAAAAAAAAAGAGAGAGATATTCGAAAGGAGAAGGCGCCATCCAGCTCAGATGTGATGTGAAACTCCACCAGCCTCTTGCATGTCTGTACACACGTATTGAACCCCTGCTGCTCGGGCCCCGCTCCAGCTCCTGTGATGATAGCACAAGCAGACAGGAAGTGTGATTAATTGACAAACAGAGATCCCCCCCCACCCCATACATATTGCATTCACATGCGAAGACACTCAAGCTCTCTGTGTTTCTAACATGATTGAAAGGAAAGGAGGCAGGATTAGAGCTTGATCTGGGAGACAAGTTGCTGATGCAGTGATTCACCAACAGAAAACACGTTTCGCCATGCTTCCGAAGGGCACTACTGTGTCTTCCTCGGCAGTGATTAAAAATAGTTGAGTGCCGGCTGACAACTACACGCTTGAGTCATGCAAACAGGCTTGCTTGCGACAATGACAAACTCAGCTTGGGGCAACTCAGTCGCTGTTAGCAATCTTTTAATCACATGACGTGATCTTCAGCTGCAGATGACATTTCAACCTTTATTAGCTGATTGTTTGGCCACTAGGTGGCAGCAGGAATAGCTGCAACCACAACACTGATATGTAAATAGCTTATCAAGTCAATAAGGCAACTTCCTTAGCTGGGTGTTGAGTGCCAAGAGTGCGCCCCTTCGGGTTGACCACATGGGACCTTTTTTTCCTGAAAAAAAAAATGAATGGACTGTAGTTAGCTGTGGAGTCTTTGATAAACATCATGTGTGTAGTTCATGGCACTATTCAAACAGGATGAACAATATATTTTTTTAAATAAGGTCCCATGAGGGAAACTGGACGGGGCATGTCTTGGGTTCTCTATATACACATCCAGTAAATATGAAGCAAATTTTTTGGAGTCGTGTTTTTTGTCTGCCGTATAAATGAAAGTACAGTATTCACTTTACTTTTAGTCTCCACACACTCCTGAGAAAAGTATCTGTCTCTTTGGCTGCTGGCTAGTACACACCAGCTAGCAGATAACTTTTCCGTCCCACACGATTGCCCCTCTGGTGCCCCATACGTTCGAAAAAGTGCCACGAAAGTGCCCTCCAGTGTTCCCTCTAAGGTGCCACTTTCTGCAAGCTGGTGCCCTTTTCATTTTTTTTCATCCCTGCTCAAACATCCTGAGTGCACCGCTGCCTGCCAGCCAGCTCCTTCTAATCTTGGAATGCAAGTGTTTCATTGTTTTGAATCATAAAAGTCTGCACACTCAGAACTCCAGATGAAAGCATGTTACCTGTTATGTGATGCAATCAGTGCAATCAGGTGTCTTTCTTGTGTGTACAAAGGTGGGATAATGGGAGAACTGACTAGTTTGAATCATTATGTTTTCAAGTGCGGTGGTTTCAAGCAACGGTATTTTCTAGTCTGAAGTGTCTGGAAATAGTTTCTTTGCTAGTTGCATTGTTATCACCATTAAAGCAGCAAAGGTTATCTTCTGGTGTGTTAGTGTAGCGTTTGATTGGTGGTTAAAGGGTAATTTTGCCAATTCTAACCATTGAAGTGTGTTTACAGGTCTTGGGGAGTGCTACTGCATGTTTTGTTATTTTTTTTTGTTTTTCCCAGAAGAAGCTGCCTTTGAATTGATAAACTGCCTACCTGTGAAGTCACTCTGTGGCTAAGTTGCATTGTGGGTAATATTGGCAGCAGGTTTCGAGAAGCTCTATCAGAAGCTCGAGAAGATCTATCATTGCACTTGTAAAACACTGCTGGACTAGTTATGGACAGTTTAAAAACAAATGATCATAACTGATGCGGCAGAATCAGAGGAATCAAATTTACTTTATGCTTCCTTTTCAACACCTGGCGCCTACATTACCCACAATGCAACTGAACAATGTTCACCAGATCACATGCAGCACACAATTTAATGTGAAAAGTGGTGGAGTTCCCCTTTAAAACAACATTTATTTTTGGTGGCTTAAGTGTTTACTTCATTCACCTGCTGTGTTTACCCATCCACAAGCTGGAGCATCACTGGCATTAATTTGAAGTCCTTCTGCCTCTGTTTTGGTCTCCACCACCTCATCAGAAAGAATATCAGACTACTAGATGCAGGGCTAAAAAAAATATATATGTTTCATAAGGCTGAGATGACGATTCATTGTGGGCTCTGATTAGCGAGGCTTTAAATCAAGCTAAAAGCAGCTGTATGTGCTAAATCATGAAACCAGAATGATGCAACATTTATTATTCTCAGAGTACTTAGCAATGAAACAGTGGCTACAGCATTAATTCCTGCGATCCATTCTTCTCATCTCTCTTTTGTCTCGGAGCTTAGTCAAAGCATTGGGTGTGAACTCCAAAATGACACTAAAGGGCCGATGACAATTTAAAAGACAAGTCAGGCTATTGTTTGTGCAGAAGACCAGCCCCGCCCACTCAGTTTGTCTTTTAGATGCTGTTAAGGAGGAGAGGTGGAGGTGGTGCTCAAGAACGCCGGTAGCTTTTAAAAGCACGGCGCAACCGCAGGTGGCACTGTATGAGAAGATGGAGGACAAAATGATTCAATGTTAGATGAGGCTGTACAAGAAGCCTCCCACCTACACTGCTACATCTGAATGTGTGATTTAGAGTCTATTTTCTCCTCTGGTTTCCTGGCACGCTGTGACCATAAAGCTACAGCTCCGTTTGGAAGGGAGGCATTGGCGAGGATACTGGGAAGTGCAGAGGGGGGGTGTCTGGGTTTGGCTTGGCAGGGTGCTACAGCAGTTAATTAAAGCTGCCAGGCAGGTATTTCAGGATTACGAGTGGGTGTGTGTAGAGGGCCTCTGGTGGCTTCAGCATGAAGTCGTCATCACATGGGTAATGGAGGCTGTAAACACTTAATTGTTCTGATTTTGAATCTAAATGGACGGTGCTGTCGCCTCAGCTGAATTCATTTGATGAGGTTCTCTGTTGCTCCAAATGGATGCTGATGATGTATGCCAGCAATGCATTTGATGCATTTTGTGCGAGAGATATAACGTGTAAGAATTCTGCATTAAAACGTCTAAAAACGATTCAACCCTTTTTACATATTTTGCTGAGTTGTGTACTTACATCGTTCTATATTGTCCAACAAGGATCAAACACAGAGAAATCGCAAGTTTACCCAAGGTAGCAGTGCATTTTATCCAGTCTCCTGTCACTATAACTTCAGGGATAGAATGAGGAAGGACATCTTTCAATGCAACTAAACCTAACACGAATAAAACTAATCGCCTTGTCCAAGAACGTTTGTGACTAAGTCATATCAGTGGGGGTTGTCTAATGGTATGTAAACCACCAGCAGCATGAATTTGACTGCAGGATCATTTGTGTATATTCCCGTTAATTTGCTGGTGCTGAACGGCCAGATTACTCTCGGTACTTTAACCTTAACAGTTGCATCTAAATTGTAATTTTTTGCAAGAAAAGTTGATTTTTGAGCACATCAATCACTTTAAAATACCCAACCTACAATCCCTATTAATCATATTCATCATAATCATAATCATATTTGCTAAGCTGGGAATGAGACTAAAAAATCAGCTTTTCTTACAAATAGCACCTTTAAGCCATCAAGCTTGGTTTCTTATTTGTAGGTAAATGTGTAAATTGCTTTGGACCAAAGCGTCTGCTAAATGCCATATTTGTGAATGTAAATGTAAATGTAAGCAACAACATGCAGACATGTCTATTTCTGTGTGTCTGCAATCAGGTCAATCACTAAACTCTGCACTCTCAGGAGACTCTGGTTCTTTCTTTTTTTTTTCCAAAACAGAAAGATACTTCACACAGCTGTAGAACGGGAGTCACCACAAACCGCTGCACACTATCTAACTTGCACAAATACACTGGTCTGCGGTGTTTCACTTCTCGACCATCATCAGGCAAAGCGTGAGTTCATGAAAATAAGCCATTTTGATAGGAAGCAACTAGCGGAAAGTAAATAATAATCTGATTCATATAGAGTCTTTTTTCCCCTCACATAACCCCAACCCTCATGTGCACTTGGCAGGTCATTAGTAATAACCTAACATAGAAAATAGAGAAGTCAGTGTCAATAATGAATATGTTTAGAGTTGAAATCTAGATAATAGATACAAACTGAGACTGAAAGAAACATGCAGAATCAATGTATGCATATATAAGAGACACAATCAACAGGTCAACTAGATAAAAACCATCAGTTTTGCAAGTTAGACAGGGTGGCAGAGTTCACATGCAATCCCGAAAGTTTTAAACCGACCCCTCCTCACGTCTGTTAACGGCTCTGAATTAGAGTGCCCTCTGATGTGACTGGGTGTTTATTCCTCCAGAAGGTCTGGATCCACACCCGACTCTCTCCTCCAAACTGGCCAGTTCCGATCAGCTCTGATCAGCATCTTCTCATGGGCGAGAGGCTAACTAAGCCAGCTGACATCGCAGATGAAGAAGCCGCCATCAGTGTTGACTTCCCACCTGGAGATGACACCAGGACTTCTGCACTCTGTTAATAACATGCTAACATTAAACGGCTGTGGCTCGGGGGGTAGAGCTGGAGTCTCGTTAGTTGAAGGTCTGAATCACAAATTGCCCCTGATAAACTCCTTGCATCAGTGTATGAATGTATGTATGAATTACTATAGGTCACAAAAGCGTCCATTAAGTGTAACTGTAAACCTGTAGCCTGCACATCACGTTCTGACAGCCCACCAGAGGACCTCCATGTTGACAGAACTTTACAAAGCTTGTTTGTCGTAAAAGGTCGAAGGAATTAAATCAAGTCGATCTCTCGGCATGACCATGAATGAACTCCCCCCTTTACGTTCCACATGCATACATTCTACGCCTGTCCTCGTCAGAGGCCATGACTCCCTTCCTCCTTACATGCACAGACACAGTTACATCACACCATCTCCCAAACAGTCAGTCATTTACACTCAGATACGCTGACGACACACTCACACACACACACACGCACACACACCATATGGCCGAATGTCAGACAGCTGCACGACCTGGAGTAACGTGAGAGAGGCTTGTGTTGCAGAAAACGAGGATGGCGGTGACGGCCTCTGCCCACAACAGCGTCACCAGACCCCCTCCTCGTGTGCATATACTGTACGTGTGTACATGTGTGCGCGTGGGCGCTGCGTGTCAGCGCGCGAGTTGACTTGTTATTCTGTACGTGTGTCCGTGTGTCACTCAGCCCTGTGATAGATACTGAGCTGTCATATCTGTCAACCAGACAAAAAGTTCCACATGCATATTCATCGTTATGCTGATTCCCGCCGAAGAGCCTTAATGAGTTCACAACATTAACAGCTCGGATGAGGCGACAAACAAAAGCTTTGCAGCTTTTTTTTTTCCCCTCTATAATTCTGACTGAGAAAATCCCTTCACTGATGACTGCAGACAATCCTATATTACTACAAATTCTCAGCGCACACTAATTCAATACGCAGCAGTAATACAAGTGTCAGGTTTCAAGGCGGTTTGGCAATGAAGAGGACATTTAAAGGCTTCATGTTATTTCAGTCAAAGTGCACCCGGATGTTTTCATGCAGTTGCATGATTCCGTGACAACATGTGGCTCTGTTTATCTTGGTAAAAAAATTTCCTTAGGAAAACTGGAAACTGATAACTTTCTCACCATGCCACATTAAAAGGTCTTTCAACCGTCAGCAAGCCGAGGAGCAGAGTGAGAACATGGGATGAATCTGTCATCTAGTGGTCCAGTCAGGAAGTAACATTAAAAGTGTGTCACTACAACAACTGCGGACCGGTTTAGACGTGCAGGACATGAAGCAAACCAGAGAGTCTGATTACATCTCACATGATTTGCCATACATCTGCCCTGTTCCTGCATTAAGAAGTCGATCAAACAAATATTTAAATAACCATCATAAATGTTGTTGCATTATGACAGTTTTTGTAACTATTTTATTTGTATTTGTTGTCATTCCATGCCAAATCACAGACGGCATCCCAGGTCATGTCGTGGATTTTCTTGAAAAGATTAATGTAGCTTCAACTCGAGTTATGAATCTTTGAATTTTGGCCCTCGGAGCTAAATTTCATCTTTATGTTAATGTGCATTCTCAGCCTCACCAGTAGCTCATTTCTCTTTGATATTTGTCCTGAACATCCAATAGACCCTGCAGGCAACTTGACAACATTCATTTATTTAGGTAGTTGTTGCTGAATGGGCACAGTAATCAAATTAATGACAGGAACTCTTTTTTTTTTTTTTTTTTAGCAGAACGAAGAATCTCTCCATTTCAAAAATTCTTACCTCCACTAGTTTTCACTTTTTTTAAACACGATTTTGGTTCCGTGTAGTATTAAGTAGTTATGTCACATACAGCAGTTAAAATGGGTGAGCTGGAATGTTTTTGCAGACTTTGCTTTTTGTTTTTATTGGTATAAAGATTGCATTTTGCAGTCATGCATATGTCATATTGGTCTATTTTTGCCCTATTTTACACAAGCCTACACGGGTGTTTATTACTGATTTGTGAGGTGACCCTTGTTTGTCTTTTTTTCTCTTATAAAACTCAACTAAACTAAACAAAATATGTACTTTAGGTCTACTTACCAGCTTTTAATTCAGCCTTGCCTTGTCCAGTGACTACCTGTCATCATGCATGGGTCATGTGAATGACGACTTTCTGACAGTAAAGATAATCTTTTTTTTTCTTAACTGTGACAAAGAACCTTTTTAAGTAGTCTATTTGCATACGATTCATCAATTGATTTTCCTTTTTTATATCCCCATTATTTTATTTCCTACTTAACTTAACGTAACTTAACGTAACTTACCTCCACGTTGCCTCTCCATGTATAAAAAAAAACATTCAAAGTTGCAGAAATATTATTGTGTATATCTACAGTAGTTATTGGTTGTTGATTATTTGCTTAAAACACTTTTGAACAAAAAGTAATATGTTGCCAGTTATCACTATGTCCCCTTTTTAAAGGAACTATATACATGCTGGTCAAATATGTGTGTGCTCTTGCCTGCCATGTTGCATATATGAATTAAAATCCTCCTGTACATGTGTGGGCTATTCCTGCTCATAACTTAACACACCGCTCAAAAAAATCTAAATAAATCAATACCCCGATGAGTCGATTACCGAGTGCAGTAGAGTTCCGCAGCTCAAGGATGAAAATGTATGATTACTACTCCATGGAAATGCAAGCAAAGTTCATATGTGTCTTGCCCACCAGTTTATAGTTATTATCGAGAGCTGACAGGGAAAAGAACGGAACTGAGCATTTCTAACTGCACTCGGTAATCGACTCGTCGGGGCTTCCCCACAACAAGCAAGCTGCTGCAGGAGAGTGGTGAGCTGTGTTCTCTTTTCAGTAGAAATCTGGCAAAGCTAGCAGATGTTTGATGCCTCAGACTATGTGCTGGAACCCTGTTTGTACTGTTACTGAAGTTTGGAGCATTATTTGTGGCTTTTTGATGGTGGTTTCTTGGTGGAGGCATAGACTGCAATGTATTGTTATTGTGCTGTCTTTTCTGAGGTCATCAATACAACAGCGCTGTCTGTATCTCTGTGTCGAATCAAGGAGGAGGACCCTGTGCGCTCATCATGACCAAGAAGACACACTGGCACTGAGTCGTATATCTGCAAGTATTTACTCATAAACATCTGACATCTTTTCTCCAAGAATAACATGTTGCATTTTACATGTTGCATGTAGTATATTTCCACAAGTACAAGTTAAAGTAGTCGTCTGAAAGAAAGGAGGGGGAAAAAAAAAAATAGTTCTTGAGAACAACACTGACACATTGTGTGTCCGGAGCTTCGTCCAGAACATCATTCAGCACAACATACCGCCATTTCACACACGGTGCACATATACACAAGGTTTTTCTTTTAGTAGCATTTATTCCACGAGGTTGGGAAAAAAAAAATAAAGAATAAAGGTAGCCAAAGTTCATCCCATCATGGTCAGTCTGTTTCTCCAACAGGCAACTCTGGTCAAATGCTGTACTCATACAATGACGGTCGGTTGATTATTAACTTCACTGAAGTTGCGATTAAAAGAAAAGGAAGAAGGGGCGGAACGCATGCAAAACTCTCGCTTGTCATTTGTCAGCTCCAAAGAAAGAAAGAAATGGCACCTCCACTTGACTCTGTACAAAACAGTGAGAGAAAGGACAGAATGACCAAGACATGTTTTTTTTTCTTTTTTTTTTTTTTTCTTAATCTTCCTCTAGAATATCACTTTGGACTTTTTTTATACAGCCCTCTAACAGTACCACAGTAAATCAATGTGGTTCTCTCATGATTCTACCCATCTAGGAAGCTTTGGAAAGCCTGGTATGTACAATGCGGATCATCTGTACCATAGGATTCTTTCTGTTACAAACAAAGACTATAAAATGATAAAATATTTCCAGTTTTGCTACAGGGAAAAAGTAATCATTCTGATCTCTCTTTTAATGACTGGCACTGGTTTACTGCAAATGATCAGAGCGAAAGAAAACAGTGTGAAAACAACAAAACGGCTGCATATATTTAAAATCATTTTCATGGCATTAAAGGTAGCTACTGCGAGTGCAAATATGACCAAAAGAAAATGAAAAATAAGTACAGAATAAAGTCAGTGAAGTACTATCATTACACTCTCAACGTGTGTGCTGTTTTTGCAATGCATCTAGCACCCTCTTGTGGTATAATCCTCACACTACAACTAATGCATTCGATGTTTGAAAAGGAAAAGGCTGCGGGAGCCACCCAGCCCCGTGATCCAAACCAGTGACAGCGCTTTGTGAAAAGCTTTGTGAAAAACTGCGACACTGAGAAAAGCTTCAAGTCAGTGGCGGACAATCCCAAGTCCCTCATCGTACTCAAGATCAGGATACTGTACAAATTATGTAAGAAAAAGGTGATAAAATCTTAATTTCCAGCCCTCCCTGATGTTTTGTATTCAGCCTCTTGAGCTGTATGTCATTGTCGAATTAGTGGTGGACGGGGGACTGCATTTGGTTGGATCAAACACACCGAACTGGGTGAAAATTAGTGCTTTAGACAAAGAACATTCAGTCCCACTGGGGTCAACCTTGACATTTGGACCCTTAGTCGGTTATTTCACCACACACTCGTCGCCCCGTGGCAAAACATTCCTACCGTCGTCCTTGAAACTGTTCAGAACACAGGGACGTGACCGGTTTCAAAAACTACCGCCTGCCGACAAAAGGGGACACATTTTGCCCGGAGTGTGCAGAGTGTGTGGCGATAACTCAAAAATGTACTTAATGTCAGTCATTTCTTCAACACCAGCAGCCTTTGCCTTGGTCGCCCGCCGCACCGTCACAGAGGAGCCCCTCCTCCTCCTCCAGAGCCGCGAGATTGATCTCGTCGTTGATGGACATCCGGAGGAGATCCAGGTCCTTTTTGTTGGCCGCCAGCACCTGTTCAGCCAAGCGTGTGAAAGTCTTGGGAGAGAGAACGAGGCAAGTTTATTCATATACCACCATGATTCAGGCACGAGGCAACTCCGAGTGCTTTAAAGGGGCATAAACTCAGATGAAAAGACAAGTGGGAAGACATCAAGTGACGAGATGAACGAAAAATCTACGTTAAAAATAGAGAAACAAGCTAAAATAGAATAGGTTTAAAAGAGACAAGTCGAGTAAAGGTCACAGTGCAGTTCAAGATACTGATCAAAGCCTTAACATTGCTTCAATGGTTGAGAGTTGGGTAATTGTCTTAATGCGCTCTGCTGAGACTCAGGTCTGAGTCCATGACCGCACCAACAAGATGAAACAAGACAAGATACACTGTCATCTATGGAGTCACTTCCTCTCGTCATACAATCGCGACTGCTCGCGTGGCTGTAATCACGCTACTGTTTTGTACATGCTCCTTCCAGATCAGCTCACCTCTGTTATGTTATGGTTGGTGAAGGCACTTGTCTCGAAGAAGTCCATTCCGTAAGCCTTGGCCAGCTGGAAGACAGGTAGACAGCGAGACGTTTTAGACTAGTCTTTTTCCCCCTCGCGCAGGTGCAGCGCGGCATCAGAGGCAGTCGAACGATCGAGTGCAGCTTTTAATGGAAAATGTGAGGCAGCGGGAGGAGAGGCATTAGTCAGGATTTGTCTGAGGCCGGCTCGGTGAGTCACTGCCTTCAGAGCTTGTTTACGGTCTAGACACAAACGCCCGACTGAAATGTTTTGGAGGCAAAGTTTGTGGCAGAACCCAAAATTGAGAAGGAACGTGAAGTTTTTCGGAGCACAATGAACGAATCCAGCAATTACAAGCTTGATAGTTCAGCATTTCGGGAAATAAGCTTATAACCCCGATTCCCAAAAAAGCTGTGAAACTGGGAAAAATGTAACAAATCAGAATGCAAGCTTAATGTTTTTTTGCAACTACGTGTTCCTGAGCCGATGCGGTAATATCCTCGATACAAATCACGAGGTGAACCTCGTCCAATCACAATGCTGTCACCTGTTAGCTGTCAACCTGTGGGATGCTCCAAACACGTGTTTTCTGAGCCTTCCATGAATCTACCGGTCTTTTGTTGACACTTTACCAACTTTAAATCCAGAATAGGCATGTAATTACAAAAATAAATCAAGTTAAAGGGATATTCGGGTGTTTTGACGTAAGTTTGTACAGGGGGCTTCCCTCGACCGTACAGCATATGTGGTGCCAAAGGAAAAGGCTGTTTGAAGGCAGCGCGAAGTGCCAGAAATATTCAAAATGTTCAAAAACATAGCACGCACTTAAAAGGATGAATACCTTTTTTGGTTTGCTAACATACGTCTTGCTGCTGGTTCAATTTACTGCAGTTCAGTGCTCTGGTTCCTGCCGGCACATTGCTGGATAAGTACCTCAAACAACCCCACATCAAAAGACTTGAACTATCCCTTTAATACATTGTCTTTGTACTGTTTTCAACTGAATATGTCCAAAAAAGGTCAACAGATTATCATATTATGTTCAAGATGCGTTCCATGCCTTGTTTCCTGAGAAACAACGTTGAAAAACACCTCGTGATGTTAAAGACAGAGGAGGAAAATTTCATGGATCCGCACCAGAAGTTAATGGGATCTACTCTGGGCCGAGAGCCACCCTCCGTCCAAGTTTTGCGTAAACGCGCTCAGTAGTTTTTGTGCGATCCTGCTGACAAACCAACCCAAGACTATTCAGCAGTCACGACACATTGCTAGTTGAAAAAAATCCTTGAGGTCATAAAAAGATCCACGGTGAAACAGACCCACCTTGACACCTTGCTCCGTGGCCACCTGCCTCTTGTCCACCTCGTCCGACTTGTTCCCTACCAGGATCTTCTGGACCTTGTCGGGAGCGTACTGCAGGTCGTTCGCCACGCGAACACAGAGGAAAACAAGGCGTCGTTCACAGATAAGGAGGAGGAATAATAAACAGCATTAAAAGGAGAGTGATTTCAAATGTCAAGAGAGTGCAGACGGGGAGAAAACACAGCAGCGACAGCGCTCAGGAAATGAGACCTAGATTAAAAGTTAGCGGGGAAGCGTGCCAAGATCAATAGAGTGTATATTCAGACATAACCATGGAGGAAATTAGGTCCATGATGACTAAATTAATAGAATAAAATCATCTGGGAAATGATAGCGGGAAGTGGCGCGGACGAGGCTGCTTTCATGAGGACTGCAAGAGGAGAAAATCAGAATCAGAATCAGAATCAGAATACTTTATTATTCCCCGGGGGGAAATTGTTTTTGCTCCAGATGCTCCAAAGGAGAAATGTTCTCCTTCCAGTATTTATGAGCACACATTTGTTTAAATGTGATGGCAGGTACTTGACAATGAAGATGGAACATCATAAAACGCAGCCAGGCGGCGTCGGGCCGGAGCATTTGGTTTTCATCACAGCGTGTCAGACATCTTTCTTTCTGTCGACCTGGGGGCTCGGCACGGGAGGCAGTTCTGTCAGTTTTTCCCTCTGTACAATGCCGAGCAAAGCGCCTGTCGATCATGAATCCATAACAATCCCTGCGTGTGTGTGTGACTCACCTCGTCCACGTCACTGGCCCACTTCATGATGTGCTGGAAGGATCGCTCACTCGTGATGTCATACACCAGGAAGATTCCCTGAAGACAGATGTCAAAGAACAGATGAGAAACAGAGCGAATTTCTAAATCTCTTCAGGATCGCGTTTGAAAACGTGCTCTGTTTCTCGAGCAGCCTTTCAAATCAATACACTTAGAAACATTATTATGATTGCTGTAAACAAACCAGACCACTGCTTAGGAAGACGGACGCCTCCACCAACAATTCAGTTTGCATTGTGAGCAGCTAGCTGGAGGAGAGATTTACTGAATTGTTGTGTAGCACAGAGCAGAAAACAGGCCACTTTTCTTCCAATTTCATTGCCAGTTTCTGGTAAATGGACAATTCAATTTCAGCCAGTTTAACCTCTTTAGCAAAGGCAAAATCCTCACACAGCAATGTCAGGGCGGCGGTGTTTGCGTGTTGCTGTGGAGACATCATCCTCTTGGAGACGAAAGGGACATACGGTCTTTTTAATATGAGACACAGTACACCATTCTTCTTCAGTGATGGAGTGTAACAAGTAAGTACACTTACTCAGGTTCACTAAAGTACAATTTTGAGGCACCTAAGACAAACGTGCAAGTAAACATGCCATGAAATGCACCAAAAAAGAATAATGTTCTTATAAAAATAAGAATAATGTAATATGTGACATGAATTGATATTTTTGGTTTAATTTTTAATTTATTTATCTATTCCTGTAATAATTTTAATTGACTGTCCTTTTTGTTTTACAACTGAAAATTATTTACTATTTTTTTTAATTTATCTATTTATTTATCTATTTTATCTATTTTAGTATTTCTATTTCATTTATGTATGTGTTTGTTTATTAAAAGGATAATAATACAGAAATAAACACAGGATAAATACCATTTAAAAAGGTTTAAAAATTAGTAACTAAATATGCAAAATCACAGATTAAATGGGAATATAAATAAACAGGGGAATTAATACAAAGGTTGATAAATATGGAAGTGATTCAAAACAGAAATACCAGTTCATATCACACTTAATAGATCAATTAATGCCTACAATTATTTTCATGTTAGGTGCATTTAATGGCATTTTATTCACTTATTTATTTAGGACCAGTCCTCCATACAGTGTACATATGTAACACTTTGAAACTTAAGTACGTTTAACATCAGATATGTCAAGGCTTTCACTAAAGTACTTAGTAGGGAATATTTTAATACGATAGCTTTACTTTATTTAAGTATGACTTCTGGGTACTTTTTACAACACCGCTCCCTTCACAGTGAAATATTAACATTTTAAAGCAAGCCCCGTTTGCTCCATGAGAGTTCCATTTAAAAGCACTTAAACAGTTCACGGAAGCACCTGAAGTGGTGTCAAGTGCGAGGTGTGAATTATTTTCTGTAGCCGTAACAAATTCAATTTCAGAAATAAATTTGATTTGAATTTGTTATGCCCTCTGTGGTAATCGCATTACTCTAATGTGTGGAAAATCACAGCAGCAGCAGCAGCAGCAGCAGCAGAGTCAATGGAGGTGACTTCAGTACCTGTGCTCGTCTGTAGTACTGCTTAGTGATGGTCTGGTATCTTTCTTGGCCTGCAGTGTCCCTGTGAGGCACATGACAAAGGATGTGAACATGAATATACACAGATAGGATCACAAGTCTCCATCTCACTAATAAACACCCACCCTTAAAATAAGCTCAAATGCATTCTGGGATGCAATGCTGAGAAGGCGACGGATGCATCTTTGACAACCACTTAGCTAACATTATCATCCAACCACACCCTAGTTACCATCACCAGATGATAGCACAAAACAAATAGTAATGGCCTAAATCAATTCTATAAGATATCAATGCACATTTTGGACACATTTACACAGGATGTATTAATATGGTAAAGTTAGCTAGGAAGTGGTTGAATGGTAACGCTAGCTAACAGGTCATGAGATTTGTTGTTTCACTGTGAGATTGTCCGATTGTCCCTCCAGAGTTTCAGTCTTCCCATTGTTGATAAATGGCAAAACTATACATATTTGTCAGATTCTTTTCTAATGTCAGGCAAGGGGAAACTCCACTGGTTGCGAAAAGAAGTCAGATTGTATGTAAGTTTATGAGAAAAAACCCTACTTTTCACTTGATTCATCACCTCATTAAACGGTTTCCTAATGAGTTTATGGTCTCAGTCTGTAGATTCAAGTCCTCTTCAACACAGCATGATGTTGCGTTTGTAAATGATGGTCCCATTTAAAGTGAAATAGACGATAAAGCAGGGTAGGCAACCGTCAGTGAGGATAATTGCCTCAAGTGTCTTGTCCTAATATGGTCACTTCTGGTTCCTAAAGAGATGCCGTGGCTGTAATGCCAAACTCGATGTAACACTCAACTAATAACTACAAAAACTACAATGTAAAGATTAATTCCATTTCTGTGATGAGACCAAGACTGTCAACACATTCAGTTTGAAATTATTGGAATCAGTTTATAAAATACTATAAATGCATGAACATTTGTCATTGTAGAACTTCAAATTCCCCTTCAACTTCAAAATGCCCAGAAAAAACACAGATGACATGATCTCAATAGTAGCAATCGCCCTGATAATGATAAATTATACAGTTATTAGCTGTGATTTTTATATCATATTTACAAATGAATAATGTCTCTTCTATCAGAGCTACTGCTGTGTAATATCTGATAACACTGTTTTTAATCTTGTGAACGAGGCCTCCCGACATAGTCCCATTTGCCAATTTCTTACCATATCTGTATCCGTACTTTGATACCATCTATTACTAGTGTCTTCATTTTGAAGTCGACTCCTGCAAGAGAGAAGAGACACGGTTAGAAAATCCAATATAACATTCAGAGAGGAGCGCTAAACGTATTTGTTATTCCTCCTAACCTGTGAGCACCGTGCTCAGGCTAAATGCTCGGAATATTCTCAGAACAGTGTTTGCACTTTCCACCCAATGAAAAGGCTTAAATCAATTAACCCAGTGTGTCTCTTCTGGAGCCAGGTTCAGGAGTATCCACTGCTGCAGCTTTGTAACATCATAGCGGGGCATTAACGAAACCAGAGCCCCATCATCCCCGTATAATCAGCCTGTTAGAAGATTGGGCTAATGATCCGGAGAGCTGAGACCTCGTTCGGTTCAGTTCTCTGCATCGATCACGTGGGAGGTGAGAGAAGGGAGAAGGGCACGGCATAACATCACAGAGGAACTGATTTGTTTTTCACTCAAACATCAGACCGTTCCTCATAAATCTGCCTTGCATTCCCATTCATGTTTCACACAATCAACAAAAGACAATACTCGATCAAACAGCAAAACAAATACAGCATATATTACCTTAGACACTATGAAAACGTGGCTGCAGTGCACCATTTTTAATCACTGCCTTTGACATTCGGGAACGCTGAGCCCTACTTAAAACCCAAACTCAGTTATAGCACTTTGACAGACCGAGGAACAAAAGATTTCTGCCGTCTGTTCAGTCGAGCCCGTGGGACGCTAAGTCTACTGTTTTGATGGCAGAAGCTGATATTCTTCAAATAAAATGCGAGAGGGGTTGGACGTGATATTACCTGCCAGAGACAGCATGATGGGAGAAAAAAAGCAGAGCTGGGATGGGGAGGGGAGGGGAGGGGTCACTCACGCTTCAGTGATCTCTGATCAATTTCTGATGACTGACTGTGATATTCTTCATAGACAGAAAAATCACCGTTAGGGCTACACTTTCACCCTGTGCTCATTGTTTGCAGGCCAGTGACACTGGCCTGGCCTGCCTGAAGAGAATATGCTGATAATTTAGTTTACTTTTTTTTACGACACAAACTAAAACATGCTTTGATTGCCTCACCTTGTAGTCCAGAACTCATTTCTGGAGCTTCACAGCAAAACAGTGTTGCATCATTCTCCTAAACAACTGAAGTAGATCGGGAATTAAACAGAAAAATAAACATAAAATTGATCTATATAGAGCTCCATACAGTAATTTACAAGTCTGGAATCGGAAATATCCCAAATTGATTTAAAAGGATGTTATTTGCACCCTGTTTTAAGATGAAATCTTACTGTAGCTGCTAAGCTAAAAGTGTTAGCATGGTGAGGTGGGTGCACAAGCTTGATCGGCAATCACAGGTAAATATCGTAGCTTCTGGACACTTGGATTATGCCAGATAAGCTGTATGTAGCGCCATTTAATTATTAATTTATCACCCCGATGTACTTCAGTGTTTTAGAAGAATGCTGCATTCTCCGGCATTGGGGTGAATAGATAATGACAGATATTTTTATTTTTTTTATTTTTGGGTGAACTTCTCCTTTAAAGGTGCAATATGTAAGACTTGGCCTGTAGAATCCATATGCATAACAAACAGGGGACAACATATGACCATCACAGCAGGTTGCCTCCATTAACAAGTTAGCTCGGTTAGCCATGCAGCTAGCAGTCCAGAGGGTTGGCGCTACACAGGAGCTTTGGACCAGGCCATTATGGGCTAGCTGGTTGGCATGCTAACTGCAGGGGATATATATGATATGATGTTGGTTGTTTTTTTTGAACATTAATTTTGACATATTGCACCTTTAGTTTTAAGATTGCGCCGCATGAGTAAGCTTTGGTGAGGGTTTAGACAGCCTCTTTCTATGTATGTAGAAAGTGTTGAAGTTAAAAGTAGCTTTTAACCAACAGCACCATTTTTAAGCTTTTTAGACGACATTTTAATGAGCAGGTAGAGTAAAGTGGCACCAAAGATGATGGAAACTATTGTAAGTAACACTGCTCTGTCTGTGGCATGGGAGGGACTTGGTGTTAGGAATAAAGGGGTCTTTTTAGAAGAGTATGGTCACCCAATTGTATCATAATCCAGTGACGCTGAAAACATGACCTATCTGTCCTTATAACTTATAAGTGTGCCAGTTTAACCACCAACTCTCCATTAAATACTTATTATCCTGTCTCTTGTCTCCATGACGGCTTCTCCTCAGACTGATGGATTCCAGTCAATAAAAAACAGACCCCAAGGCTTCTGCAGACCACATTAATCCCTGAGAAATCAATTAACAGTTCATTCCAATTAGCCTGACACCCGACACCGGCGTGTCACAGTCGGCATCACACTCAGAGAAAGAGCTGCTGAGGTTGATTGATTCGCAATACGGGAAGAAACTGCCGCTCGTGGGTTTCATGGCTGCATTTCTGCAACGTTTGTACTCCAGGAGACCGACATAAGGGAACAGCTGACAGACGTACTATAGCCGGACTGTGTGTCTGCTGAAAACAAGCTGGAGTAAAAAAAAAAGTGAAGACTCCGCCGGGGCCGGCGCTCACTGTCAGGACAGCGTGAGGCCTCATTTGAGTCGTGAAGTGACCCTTGAGTCAGGGAGCATTCAGAGCAAGACTAAGTGAAAGGTCAGCAACAATCAGTGGCTCGCCTGGCCCGAGGCTGGAGAAGAGAGAGGAGATAATGAAAAAGAGGCCGTCCTCCGGCATCATCGTCCAGCTGTATTAGGGCTGCATTAAGCTCCAGTCAGAAGTCATCCAAGCAAACAGCAATGATTTGAATATGAAATGCAGACATAGACTAATGGATTCTCCAGCTGCACCGTGGGCGTCTACGGTGAGAGGGCGGTCCCAGTCTGCTGACTTGAAAACAGATCAAGACGACTGCACGGGCGAGTTCAACCAGGATACACAGAAATAAACAGAAAGTCTCTCACTCATTGGAGCATTCTGAGTTACACTCACACTCAAAAGAGGGATGATTCAGCCCACGCTGTCTGCTTCCTGCTGTTAAACAATGAAGTGTGTAGTCGCCAATCTGATTGCATTGTTTTTACAACAGCGGCGCAAAATGACTTTGTGTTTATAGAATCAGGTGCACTCCTGCGGTGCAAAGCTGCAGCACAAACAACGAGTCTCCAATGTCTTATTACAACTCCTCTCTGAACTGTGACATGAATCACACATGTGATGTTTGTCAATTTAAAAGATCATTTTTCAACTTGAAAAAGTCTCAGTTTGTCATAAAACTGATGAAACATAACATATGAAAATACGTAATTATAACAACTACACAGTCAACAGTTGGAAAAAAAAAAATGTTGCATTAAGGGGCCTTTGGTACTATGGTGCCACTATCTGGAATCAGTCCAGACACATCTGCATCTGCACATCCTCTTCTTAAAATGTAAACAGAAATCCAGCGTGCTCGGACGACAGACCGTTCCTACAGAGCGCTGTATGCTAACACAGAAGTTTAGCATCTCCCTGGTTTCTTAATTGGATTTTGGATTACTGCCAAAAATAAGATCTGTAACAAACACAAGTTTATAATAATCTTCAAGGATGAACACCAATTATCTGATAAATGCAATTAATAAGCATGTACTCACTACACACTATACTATACAATCTACAGCTACTACAAGATTATCGCTCTACAAGCTGTGTTTGCCGTAATGATTAACATTCCCGTCAGCCTCTGTAGTCTCATGTAGCCATTTGTTAGCAACTGCCTTTATGTAAAAAAAATGAGGTTTCTTAAGCTTGTGTCCGAATTTCTGGAAATTAAACAAAAACAAATAACACTGAAGATGAAAATGCAAAATTATCTACAAGCTTAAGGACTCATTCCTGAGGCATTCCATTGTTTGATATTTCAATTTAGCCATTGTTTTTTATGGTTAGTTTAGGTGTAACCACAATTTATTGCATACTGCGTGGATTATCCTGTTGAAAATATGGTGTTACAGTTTGAACTGTGACTGTGGGACATCAACACATTTGTTTCAACATAAATATGATGAAAATCCAGCTTCATATTTTAAACTAGAATGTGGCAAGTTTTCAGAATAGCTCAGGAGGTAAATTTCTCAGAAATATGAAATCCTTAACCATGAAGGACATCTTATAAATGATAAGCCATTCCACAGACCGCCCTCTTCTCCTCGCTGTCAGCTGTGACAATGGCAACAAGCACAATGAGCGAGCAGAGGCAGCAGTTAATTGAACATGGCAGCGTTTTACAATCACCAGTGTGAAAGCCATGTAAAAACAAACGGGTACACACCCCAAAATTGACTTGGCTAATTACCAGGATGACTGTGTTTGACTCTGCAAGACGGATTAGGAGGTGACACGTGTCAGCGTGCTGTAGGTGATGGTGACAGGCTCGCTAATGGACGGATGGACGGAGGCTCTGGCACTGTCACAGATTCACAAGGAAATGGGTCTGTCATCCGTGGTTATCATTACGAGCACACGACAGGAAACGATTGTCAGCAGATGTTGTCTTAAGGGCACAGCTGGCCAAGGAAAAAACAGTTTTCAATTGTAAATTTGTCAGTAATCTATGTAGAACAATGTCTATTGACCTACACTGTACAATGTTTTTTACAGGAAATGACTGGCTAATAACTGCGGTAAATTTACAGTATCATACTGTCATAATTTAACTAATTTAGTGTGTATACATTATAGTACCATAATAAGCATCTGTTGTTTTTGTAATTATATACATTTACAGCACATTTGTAGTAATATTACAGCAGTGCACTGTGTTTTCATGTTTACCCAGCTGTATTGTTGGCATGTTAGCATGTAAGCCTGTGTCAGTTGTAGGACTCTGGTTAGCATGTTGTCATGTGGTAGTGGTAGTTTATTGCTAAATTACTGTATGTTGCTGTGCCCTAATTACAGTTTTTCCTATTATTTTCCCATTACTTCCTATTTCAACTTTTTTTCTTTTTACAGCTGTTTCAGAGTGCAGCTTAAATTTACAGCAGCTTACTGTAATATTCAAAATAATAACCCATAATGCATTGACAAAGCATAATTATGGTATTTTACCATGAGTCATTTTTGTGCATTGTATTGTATGACACGAAACGTAAAACACCATTTTGAGCCTTTTTGCCAAGTGTGTATGGTAGTGTAAGCTCATCACAGATATATTGTTATTGGTGTAAATTATGGTAAACAAGTAACAAATTATTGCAGTTAGAGACGTGCCAGAGAAACGCAGCATACGCCTGAGATAAAGCTGTGACAACACCCTCGATGTCTTTGATAACCTCTTTACGAGATGATAACCATCAGCGGTGGCTCCGGCTCACATGCCCGGACCTTTAGACCGATTCGCTGGTCTCCGGGAGTAGCAGCAGCGGGCAGAGTGTTTGACCAGGCCTTCGACCACACCACCACCGGGGTCACCACGGCGAGGACAGCTGCTTATTGAGCTGTGATTCATGGCGGGGACGGGCTCGTACTTCATAGGCATTGTGACAGCCAGGTGCTCCGAGGAGGCCGGTGACGAGGTAACAGTGAGGAAGATTAAACTCAGCAGTGTGACGGAATACCATTACTAAATCATCTCTACAGCTGCTCTTTGCCAGAGAAATGTGCACTTTCTGGCAGTCTTATGGGGAACAGAGAGACCTGTTAAAATAAAAATGAGTGAGGGGGTTATCGGTCCTTCAGGTGAGATCAGAATTCCTGCGGCTCAATTTTTTTTTTTTTTTTTTTTTTTTGGACCGTTGGTTTTTACTGATATTTTACAGCGGACTAAAAGTCATAGCTGTAACAAGGGGATTAAGTCATATTCTGTGTTGATCCAGTGGCTAGGAGCACGATTTATTGTTATTGAAAACTCTGTGATAAACATCACTGTCAAAAAGTCGTGGTGGATCAAACTCAAGGCAAAAACCGTGGCTAGTATTTGAATGCAGGACTCGCTCCGCGGATCGGATTCTCTTTCTCTCATGTCGGAGACTCTTTGATTGTGTGAATACAAATCCAGACCAGCCTTGATTTTCTTGAGGATTGCAGAAACCATGTACAAAACCACAAGGTTCAAATATATATCTGTTGCATTTCACGTATCCTGTGAAGGGGATTTACCATAGAGTGCCATAGTTTGAAGCTTAAGGCCATTGACCAAGCCGCTGTATTTGATGGGCTCATTTTTCTAATAGTGGGATTTGTGGAAATTTAATTTTTATCCTATAATACGTTTGAAATTGCACTTAGAGGGAATTATTTTCAACGGACCCAAGATATATTAATGCGTCGAACTTCAACAGAGTTTCCTGGTAATCAAACCAGTTTAGAGTTTAGATTCTACAGCTCACTGTGATACTTTAGACAATGTCGTCCTTCCAACTGTGTGGCAGCAGTTTGGGAGTGCAGCATGAGGGCTGTTATAGCAGAATAATAATGCTGTTTTGGGATATGTTGATCATCGGTCACGTAGGAGTAAAGTCCAGGTGTCCATGTGCTGTATACACAACTATACGCATCACCACATTCTTTTCTGGGACTCTCAGTGTGAGTTTATTTGGGGTGTTTGTTCGTCTGCATAGCTGCAGGAAAGTAATAAATAAGACCCTTATCAGCTTCTCATCCTTTAATGTTTATGAAAAAAAAACTTCAGAAGCTTTGTTGATCCAATCTCCTGTGGGGGAGAGGTCCCAGCAGTTGCAAAGATAATTAAGAGCAAAAACTGAGCGGATGGACTGTAGCGGGAACTGATGAATTATGGAGCTACCAGTGAAGGAGAAAATTTATATCCCTCTGTCACCATGAAGGTTGGGAAATTATTTATAGATCCCCGGCAGGAGAGCACTGATGGTGGTCACTCTTGATCTCTTTTTCTCTCCAAAGACTTTGTTGGGCTTGTTTTGCCTGGGAAGAGGAGTTTGAAATGATGTGGCATGGCTTGGAGACACAATCGGCCGCCAAACAAATACACAGTCCGGTGTAATTATCTGGACTTCATCGTCTGCAATGACACAAGAGCCTGATTTCCAAGCGTCCAGCTGTGACTGTGAACACTTGCAACAAAAGCTGGCAAAGATCTCTACATGCAGACAGGCTGAACCTTTCTAGTCAGAGACATCAGAAAGGCTTCACAACATAAACACAACTCTACAGGGAGGAAGTTTCCTGTAGAGTGCCATAGGTGCTCGACTTAAAATAGCATCCTGCAGTCTCAGTAAGTGTGTGAGCATACAATTTCATCACTGGCTGGAGCAGGTGAAAAAACAAATGTCATGTTCTTTCTTCCCTATTTCATTTTTTTTCTTTAAGATTATATCCCTGTGTGGCCTGTTTTACTCTCCTCTTCCTGTCTCTGTCTTTTTTCTTCCTTCTCCTTGTCTGTGTACACCTGTGTATCGAGGCCTTTATCCCCTCACTTTTTGTTGTTTCTTGTCTAAACATAAGGGAAAAAAGCATTAAAGGGATATTCTGGCGTAAATTTAATCCACGGTCTAACACACCGTGACACCGAGTAAGACCCCCCCCTCGAGATCAAGTTTTGCGACTGCTAGCTTATGTAGCTTTAGCAACCCCAGAAAAAAACTGCACGATAACAATACACTGCAGTCTATGCCTCCACCAAGAAACCACCATCAAAAAGCCACAAATAATGCTCAGAACAGCACCAAACGTCAGTAACAGTACAAACAGGATCCCAGCACATAGTTTGAGGCATCAAACATCTACTAGCTTGGCCAGATTTCTATTAAAGCAGCTCCAGCTTGTTGCTTGTTGTGGGGAAGCCCTGACGAGTCGATTAACGAGTGCAGTTAGAAATGCTCAATTCCGTTCTTTTCCCTGTCAGCTCTCGATAATAACTGTTATAAACTGGTAGGCAAGACACATATGAACTTTGAATGCATTTCCATGGAGTAATAATCATAATTTTCATCCTTGAGCTGCGGAACTGTACTGCATTCGGTAATCGACTCATCAGGGCTTCGCCACAACCAGCAAGCTGCTGCAGGAGAGTGGTGAATTGTGTTCACTTTTCAGTAGAAATCCAGCAAAGCTAGTTTGATGCCTCGAACTATGTGCTGGGACCCGATTTGTACTGGTGCTGAAGTTTGGCACTGTTCTGAACATTATTTGTGGCTATGAGTGGCTTTGTGATGACGGTTTCTTGATAGAGGCATAGACTACAGTGTATTGTTATCGTGCGGTCAGAAAACTTGAACTCTTTTGGGGGGTGGGTCTTACTCAGTGTCACGGTCTGTTAGGCCATGGATTAAACCTGCGCCAGAATATCCCTTTAAAGGGTCCAAGACATGAGTCTAAAACTCGATTCTGAGTCGTGGAATGTTTGCGGGAGTTCTCCGAGGGCTAAAAAATCACAAAGGCTTTGAAAATACTACAAAGGCATCCATGCAAACACACCAAATTATTAATTAATTATGTTAAAATGAATAATTAATGGTGCCAATTGTACTCTCTGTTAGATCTTTTCCGGGCACCATCTGTCTGCAAATCCCAGGCTGACCGCCAGCATTGTGATTTGCTGTCTTGACCTTATTTGAGCAACACAAGTCCATCACATCCAGGAGGAACATTTCAACTTCATGCTCAAGCTGCAGGGGATGTCCGTATTTTATCCTCTCCAGGTTACGTCCAATTACTGCAAACGAAGTCAGAAAGTAGCTGCTGCCTCAAAAACTCGGAGCTCACTGGGAGGAAAATATCTCTATTAGCCGCCCAAACACACACAGAGGAACGACAGCCCAGTCACCACAGAAGAAGAGATAAGAGACACAACTGCAGCACTGCTCACTGTACATCCTTATTTCCTTCACCTCAAAGTGAAGCCCGGTAATGTGCCTGTCATGCCTTTGCGCTCTGAATTCTAACCATGGGTGATAGATATACTGCACAGGCTGTATAAACTATGAGGAAAGAGACTTCCATCATCTTCAGGGATGTTGCAAATTCAGGAACCAAGGTGGGAAGAAATTATGTTAACTGAAAATTTAATTGGCCTGTATAACGACAAAAAATCCCACAAAAATTCAGATCCCAAGCTCCGTGTTACGCTCAGCCGGAAGCCCAAAGCTCAACAATATTCAGTCAGCTGTGATCGAAGGAGAATGCTGCAGAAATTACATGTTTTTGCTCCAGTTTTAAGTTAAACTGGAACAATTAAAGCCAAGTTAAGTGACATTTTCTGACAAACATCGAGCCAGTATTACTCAGCAGGAAGGCGATGAGACCGGATGTGGGATTTTTCTAAAAAAAATAGTGAACAAACACAAGACAAGGGACATCTGATTTACACGATTTGTGACTGTTTTGTAATGGGCAGCATTGATTAAAGGGTAACTCCAGCAATCATACACATTAAAGTGTACTTGCAGGTCTTGGGGAATGCTACTGCACATATAAAAGAAGTAGTGTAAAGCTTGTTGTGGCTCCAGAGGAAGCGCCATGTAATCTGGTGAATATCCTCGAGTGATGTCACTCAGTGGCTACGTTGCATTGTGGGTAATGCAGGCGCCAGGTTTGGAAAAGGAGGAAGAATGCGTGGAACAAAAAACAAATTATCTCTGGTTCTGCTGTGTTGATCCTAATCATTTGTTTTCAAACATGTCCGTAATGAGTCCAACAGTATTATCCGAACCTCGCGCCTACATTACCCACAATGCAGCGTAGCCACTGAGTGACATCACTGGAGGAAATCCATCAGAATACATGCAGCTTCCTCTGGAGCCACAAAAAGCTTTAAACTACTTAAAATAGTAGAGTTAACCTTTAATCGATGAGGTGTCAGCTAAGAAACCCCCCTCCAACTATGTTAATAATCCAAAAATCAGTTTAAGTCATTTTTTTAAAGGTTCAAGCTTCTTAGATGTGAATGTTTTCAGGTTTCTTTACTCCACTGTGACAGTGAAGTGAAAATCTTTGGGGTCGTGGACATTTTAGGAGGTAATTGTGGGTTTTTTGGACACTGACCGTCCATTTCTCTCCACATTCTGACATTTTATTCACCAAACAACTCATCAATAAATGGAGAAAAATAATCGACAATAAAAATAATCGTTAGCTGCAGCCATAATGAGCACTGTGGCACCTCTGAAGGACAGGTTCCACTGAAATAAAACTATTCTTTATCGTGATGAGGGACCTGAAGAGACCAAACAGACCCTGGAGTCCCAGGAGCCCAGTTGGATGCGTAACCCAACCACAGATGTCCACATATTAAAGATATTTCTCAAATAAAGTCTTTGATATTGTTTTCATGGCACTTGGTTGCACAGCCTGTGCCAAGTGCTCATAGTTGGTAAACTCATCTACATGACTGCCAAGTGTTGGATCTTCCCCCTCAGGGCTTCCCCAACCAATACAATCACATTGATCCCACAGTCTCTTTATTCCACTTGAATGCACCACTCCAAATACATCAAAACACAGCCCTCTGAAATGTCTCATCAAATCTCCTGTGTGGAATTTCTTTTCTATAGACAATGCAATATCTACAAAGAGAGGGTAATGCGCAAATGGCATCACCAGAAAAAAAAAGGGCTTAACGATCATGCAATTGAATGGGAGTGCTAATGAGCGCATTAAAACAACTCCCGGTGTCAGTGCAGAGAGTCTTACCGATGGTGGAGATGTGAGACGGGTGGAATTCGTTGTCCGTGAATCTGCACAACAAACATGTTTTCCCAACCCCAGAATCTCCGAGAAGCAGGAGTCGGAAGAGCACATCGTACTGCTTGGCCATGGTGTTGGATGTGGTGTTGAATTAAAGAAAAAGCACCGGGCGGCTAACTCTTCTGCGATGGATGAGCAACCTCTCCCCACCTGCATCCCATGTCTGCTCAGACGCTCAACATCAGGCTGAGGCTCTGCTCCCTCTTTTTTTGTTTGCTTGTTTGTTCACTGGCGCTGGGTCGGTGATGGTTAACAAAACAGGGATGCTCCAGCCACCCGGGCAGCCTCCAGCTTCCAGTGGGTGCGGTGGAGCATGGTCAAGTAGGACTCGGTGGGGAAACGAGACTTCCGGCACTGCTTAGCAAAATAAAATCAGCAGGCACTGTATTGATTCTGTTATTTTATTTATTTTTTTAAAAATTATATTATTTTTTTCTTCTCTTTCTTTTTCTGTGATTTAGCCTGTTTCATCGCTTTAACTCATTTAACTTGTAGTTCATAATATTGACTTTTTGTCTTATTCACATTTTCTGCTCTGCCCTCTTGTTTTAACTCACCTTAGACACAACTTCCTTGTGTTTGCTGCTTTTGCTTGTTCGTCAAAGCCCTTTGTAAACTCATTTTTTAAAAAGGTGCTATGTATAATAAATGTTATCATTATTATACTATTATAAAGGCATGACTGTTGTGAACATGTTTAACCTGTGAATTTTATACTGGTTTGGAAATCAGGATACTGGGGAAAAGAACTTAAATTTACACGTTTTTTACATTTGTGAATTCAATTTACACCTGTTTGTAGTTTAAATGCCTACCAGTATGTAGGCTACTGACACACAGTGATGTAATGGATTTCAGTGTGTACAAAGATTAAAATACAACAACAAATGTGTCTAGATTTCATAAAAATTCTGATTTATATGTGAAAAGTTGTTGTTTTATGTGAAAACCTGTTGTGTTTTAATGAAATTTCGGTGTTTTCTGAAATGTTATTTTGTTTTGACCTCAAAAGCCACCGTAAAAAGGCCATCACACGCAGCCGACTCCATGTTATCTGTGTGAAAATCTAGAAGGGTTCAACTTTGTGTCTTCAAAGTCATGATTGTCCATAAAACTATCTTTTCATGTAAAAGCTTTTTTTCTTCTGAAGAATAATTGACTGCTTATTTTGAAGGCTAAGTCTCACCACTTCCGGTATCATTTTGTTTTGTTTGCGGCTCACTTGGCGCAGATCTAAGATAGAAATAACGCACGCGGTAGCATTTCTTCTTTCGACGTCAGTAATGCTAAAGCGGTGAGAGACTAGAGATGAGATCAAACTAAGACACAGACAAACGCTCTTATGATTACTCAATAGCATATATCTTGTTTTTAAACTTGCGTCAAACACTTTTACAAGAGGCTGTGTGTGCGTTCGCTTGTCGTCTTTCACACTACAGTTGAATGAAGGAGTTTGTTCCCTTGGAGACGCCGTAGCGGCGGCTGTGCGCGCAGTTTCCGCCCACCCCGACCTCAGCAGGAAGCGAGCGGACCACAGTGGAAGTAAGCGAACTATCAAAACAAAGTAACTGCACCTACAGCACCGCATCATTCCCAGCACAACTGAAGCTTACGGCCCATATCATCATCATGGACGGTGTGCCGACCCCTCTGCGATGCTTCAACGAGTGCCACTCCGCGGAAATGTTCGTGGATGACGGGGTGGAATCGGTGACTTCAGTGGAGCAGGTGAGCGGAGGCACAGATTAGCTTCGTTAGGTAATGTGGCTAATGCTAATGCCTTGGATGGAGGTGCGTCTGGAAAAGTGTGATGGAGTTTCAAATGTCTTCAACATTTAATGTTTCTTTACTCATGAAAAAGTCTACAAATTGCGTGAGTAAAAAACAAACAAAAAATAAACTAGTTCGAGCTCGTGAGTTCGCTGTGGTTTAGCTAACCCAAGAGGGCAAACTTTAGCATTAGGTAGCTAGCATTCTACCTTAAATGGATTAGGAATGAATTAATTTAGCTGTTAGCTAAGTAACTTAAACAGTCAGGCCAGAGGAAGGACGGACACCATGTGAATCTATTGTACGACTGTTTCCGTGACTCCAACAAATATATGAATTGACGTTGGATATCTAACCAAGTGTTAAGTTACATAGATTCAGGTCCAGTAGAAGCGTATCATAAATATAACGTCACCGAAGGCACCAAATATGATGTTATGCTGTATTTATTTGTCTTAATTTAAGGTGGACAATGTGTGTTAGTTATTGACATTTATCAAGTCCCACCATAAATGTGCTGGCCTTAGCTCAACCACTAATTTGAATCCATCAGCTGATAAAGTACAAAGAAACTGCAGCATATAACTGCCAAAGATAAGTCTACACAAGCCATTGTGTAGTGTTTCCAATGGAGTTGTCAAGTTTATCTGATCTGCCCTCATTACCCACAATGCAATTTGGTGACAGACTGACATCACTGAAGGTCAATATAACAGATTACACACAGCTTCTTCTGGAGCCACAATAGGCTTTATACTACTCTCTTTGCAGTAGTGCTCCCTGACCTGTAAACACTTTGATGTATACATTTGTTGGAGTTACCCTTTAATGATACACTATCAAATCTTTAATTTCAAGCACATTCTCATTTCAAATCTACTCTAAGTAGGGATTGACAGATTAGTGCAGATTAGTGCCAATTATTGTAGTATTATCAGTGATTTTCCCATCAGATTGCAGACAAAATAAAGAAATTGAAAATGTTCTACTTTGGCACACTCACACAAAACATTTGATTGTTGACATGTCACAATTACTAGCCTATCGACGCTGAATAATCTAAATTTGTAAAGTGACTTGTAGCTATGTGAATCAGATGAATGTAGTAGGGAGGAAGAATAAAGAAGCAGAAAAAGGAAATATCTGAGTAAATTGTACTTTGAAATTTAGGGTTTAATTTTTGCAGCAAATGAGTTGATTTTTACTCTCCTTGATTTCTGATCATTGGTATTGGTATTTGCCATGAAAGCGCCATATTAGTCAACCTCTAACCTTATGTAACACTAGACTAGATTACCAATAAATGTCAAATGAAATTTGTCACAGTGTTTTGGGTGACGAAAAATGTTCATAAAACACAAAATAAAATGTCACCAAATAAACACTGAAGCGAAACACTGCAATATCCCTCACCAGTTTTCAGTCCTGCATGTGATGTTTGTACAAAGCATACATGTGCTCTCTGTTTGGCTAATGATAATACCCAGCTGATGAAAAGGCTGAGTTTTATTATTGGGACTCTTTAGCTCTTGACATTCCTCTTAATGACCGTTTACACCCCCATCTTTCCTGTCGTTTTCTTTTTTACTAGAAAAAAGTGGAACACAGCATTGAAGAAGTCATCAGTGTTTACAAGCAGATACACAGCTTACCGCAGTAAGTATTTAGAGTGTCTGCATGCTGTTGAAATATTGTACTGTAACAGTATCTTTTAACAGTATTTTTTTTTAAATGATAAATCAATTAGTATTAATCTCTGAAATGTCAAAAAAGCTCATTAGACATCTTAAAGTCATTCTTTTGTCAAACCAACAGTACAACATTTTGTTGATTGAAGTTTTACATTGACAGAGCTTTTTCACTTCTTTCACTTTCAAGACTCTTGGAAAAATGATGCATCTTTGAGTCATTTTCACCATAATTCTTATGTTAGGATTGCTCCATAAGCTCCAAGTTGTTTCCCATTAGTGGTTGTGATGATGTTACACACTTCTTAATGCTTACCATAATTCACTAGAAAATCTGCTCCAGGAAGTACTCTGTCCCACATACATTATTTCAGCCGTCAAAACACTAAGTCTGATTAGATATATGCATTATGAAATACTCGCGGGGAGACTCAAACCAGGGCTGCTGAAATACATTACTTTATGAAATATTAAGCATTATGAAATATTGCATTGGAGCTAAATTATTTATGTAATACTTTTTTTTAAAAAAATACCCAGGAATGCAATACTTATTCTGTGATGTGTGTGTCTTTTATGAGATGTAGAGCAGAATTATCTTTGTGTAAAAGACAGAGAATGATGTTGCCTTTGCTTCAGACACGTCTCTGTCAGGTCAGAAATAAGTACAATAATTATGTGAAATCAGGACATTAATTGGTCTGACCTTAGCTCAGTATATCACGAAAGCCTTTTAATAGTGTATAAAATCATTACGTGACCAATAATTTGGTCAGAAAATGTGTAGCTCCAGCACTGATCATTATCTATTCACAGGCCTCTCATAATGTTGACTACATTTGCTGCCATTATGAGACCTTTATAAGAACACTGCTCATTGGCTGTGGCTGCTTTTGATCACAAACACCTGCTGTGTGCCAACAGAGACTGCTGCACGCGCTGATGTGTGATGGCTGTTATCTGAATGGTGTGTTGATCAGCCCACATACTTTGCTCCTGCTGTCAGCTGTCATCAGTCCGCTCTTAATGGGGTGACTCATTTCATTTCTATGACAACTGCGCGGACCTGAATGTCAGCGATGTTGCAGCCAATGTGGAGATACATTTGGTTCCATTACAGGATAAATGTTATTCTTACATTGAGTAGTCATCTTCCGTTTTCTGTTTGCAAGCTTAGATTTCAACTTCGGTATTGTTGTGTTTTGTCCTCAGTTGATGCTGGAATGTAACATTTTATATGACAGATTAGATTTTTTTTTTTTTTATCTTAAATCTATACAAATTCTGGTGCAGGTTCAGGTTTTTACAATTTTCATATAAATGTTTTCATAATGAAAAATACGTTTTGTGTTTGTTACCTTAGAATGAGCCTTTTATATCTACAGAGGGAGCCTTGCACATTTTAGGTTCTCCTACAGGCTTGGAAGGGGAGGGTGAGGTAAAGGGTTATTTATTTGGTTGCAGTCTGCAACCTCACCACTAGATATCACTACATCCTACACACGGAAGTTTTAATTCAAGTTGTTAAAAATTTTCTTTACGTGATTTGGTGGTGGTATGAAGTAGATAGAAGTAATGGGTGAAGAAACAAAGAGGCACTTTTTGTGTCCTTTATTCGAAAGGGCAGGTTATTCGTATTTTTTTTAAAGGTTGTCATATCTTTCTGTAGCTTCCCATTAGTCTTAGCTAGTTATTACAATTTTGGTTAGGGAATACCAGTATTATCGATAAGTCAAAATGCTTTTACATCAAGCCCATCTGAAAAAGTTTTTCTCATGGGATGTGGCATTTTCTGCATGATGTTGTTGTTATAAATAAACCTCAGCCCACCTCATGTTCCTCAGAGCTACAGGTCTCTCTGCGACAGGATGACGTGTATACTTTGGCTGATAAAATACAAGAATAAAGAGTATGTGTGTATATATATATATATATATATATATATATATATATATATATATATATATATATATATATATATATATATATATATATATATATATATATATATATATATATATATATATATATATATATATATATATATATATATATAAAATATAAATCCCACCTCCATGCTAACACTTTGTTCTCTCACTCTTCATCTGGAATTGCTCTTTAAATCTCTTGAAATTCTTTCTGCAGTACATTCATTTAACGCTTTAGATATATTTTCTTTAAATACTGCTTCCTTGCATGAAGACCTTTGCACACTGCCATGTAAAAAAAGATAGATATGATAAGATATGATTTTGGTGGAGAAAATCCTCCCATTTTGTTTTCATGTGACATTTATTCAACCTCGGAAAAAGCTTTGATTTCCCTCAGGTTGTTAAACCACCAAATGAGCACAAAAACAACTGAGGACGTGACCTTGCTGTGTCAGTGGTAGCTACAATGCATCCCTTTATACTCCAGCTAAAAGTCACAAGAAGAAAGTTGCATTATCAGCCAATTATGCTACTTAAACGAAGATGAGACTGCTGAAATATAATCAATTTTTAAGCGGATGCCTTTGCAAAAAACAAACCCTACAATTTAGTTAGAAATTGGAAGTTTATTATTCAGCTTCAAACATCAGAGTATTTGTTCCCCTCTTTTTCAAGCTGCTCAATTTGAGACTGAGATTATAGGTTTTGATATACCATAGCCTGATCTGCTCTCAACATTTAAACAGCCAAGTTGAATACTCGTCTTTATGAACAATACTGTAGTGGGCGGACTGGCTTTTAGCTGCTTCGTATTCGTCCTGTTCTCCCCGCCTGATTGTTGTTGTGTTGCAGAATTGCTGCTGTGAAACTTCAGGGCAGCGATCTGTGACTAACCCTGTGTAGGTAGAGTGCAATTACAATCGTCGTGGCAAACACTGCGCAAAAAGGGCAGGCGAGGAATTGGACCGGGTGGGTGGTGGCGGTGATGGGGAGGGAGGGAGGGGGCATCAGCTGTTTTTGACTCACTGACACGCATTAATGTGTTTGTGTGTTAGAAGCTACAGATGCAGATGAAAGTTGCACTGCTGTTCCTGTGGAGCACTCTGAAATTAAAATGATGAAAGGGCACTGTGTGTGACTGGAGATCAATAAAATGTAATTCAGTTTTTTTATTTCTAAAGCTAAAGTGTCACACAATTTCTGGTTCCACCCTCTTTATATATCTCAATTTGTCACTTTTCTTTGTCATGTATGATTGTAAATGAAGAGTCTTTGGGATTTGGACTGTTGGCTGAACAAAAGTAACTGTTAGCACGTCACTTTGAGCGTAGATATTGATATTGATATTGATATTTCTAATAGGTAAAGTAAAAATGTTTATGTGACATGATCGCGTGTAAAGCAAACGGAGAGGTTTCTTAAAAAAATTTCTTTATGTGTTATTATGACTTGAGGTTACACATGATACACAAAAGTCAAGTAGCAAAGGCCAAGAGCTGCATTTTTACAGAGGAGGTTCTTTTAACTGTTTCTTAAATATGTGTTGTCATTTGACAGTTGCATTCAGCCTTTAATCAATCCTTCTGTCCTGTGTTTGGTCTGCAGGCCGACGTTGTTGCGGGAACAACACTACCAATATCTCAAGAAGGGCTTACGTCACTTATCAGATGCTTATGAGGTATGTATTTCAAAACATTTTAGGTGAGAAATAGACAAACAGGATCTTGGTTTATATTTGTTCATATAGCTATTTCACTAACTTTCACTCACTATTGCAGCTGAACAGCACACTAAAATACCAATGTTTCTGCATTTTAGTTGAGAAATAGGCAGCATATCAACAGAATCCTGGTTTGTAGGTCATCACCAATGCCTAGTTAGGACAGTTTGGTCGGATTGCTCAATTGATATGGAATATAGTCTTTGTGTATGTGGACACATACTCACAAAATGCAGGACAATAGTCTGTAGTGGATAAACAGCCCTGTAATCCACCAGAGGATGTTTTTTTAGGGTTTTTGCGCGCAAAAAAAGGAGAGAGGCTCTGGATGCGTACAAAATGCAAAGTTTGTTTATTTGCATAAACTATATAAATAAAACATACCATCATTGTAGTGATGCAAGCTGTGAAACCTAATGAAACATACTGTAAAACCTTGAACTGAAGTTCACCCTGAGGTTGCATTAGTTCCTGTGTGTCCGTAATAACCAGTGTAGACCTGAAGGGCGGTCACACTCACTGCCTCTGGATGTGTGTCCGATTGGTTCGCCCTGCTGGAAAAAGAAAAACCACTGTACTCACTTTGCAAAAAAATATGCTTGTCTGGTTTCAGGAGGGTCACCTCACCTGTTTTTGTGTGGGCGTGTGTGCGTGTGTGCGTGCATGCGTGCGTGTGTGTGTTAGCTGTTCTATACTTTGGCCAGAAAAAAAGATGGCAAGGAGCATGTGTTCTCTGCCCAGCCTCCAGCTCCCTGTCAGACTGATTTGACTGCAGATTTGATCATTTTCTTGGTTTCCTTTGAAGTCGCATTGACAGCAACGGTGCTGCAGTGTTGGAAAAATTGGCAATGGAAATTCAAAGCTGCGTCACAACATTCTGTTATATAAAAACAGTACAAACAATTATATTGTTTATATTATGAACACCATTACATGTTCACCAGGTGGTCTGATATTTTTACAATTTGTCAGCTATTATTTTCCTCCTCTGTCTGTGTGTCCACTCTGGCTCCGGCCAACTGATCTCATCTTTTACTGCTCTAATTGGTCATCTGATGCCCATCTGATCATGTGATGTGTGTGTGTCTTTGTGAGAGCAGTGTCTGGATGCTAGCAGACCGTGGCTTTGCTTCTGGATCCTTCACAGTCTGGAGTTACTAGAGGAGCCCATTCCTGCTGCTGTAGCCTCAGAGTGAGTCACGCAGACGTACACAAACACACACACACACACACACACACACACACACACACACACACACTCACACACACTTGGACTGTACAACTAAGCACTACCAAGGGGCATTAATGGAGCCAGATAAAGCCTGTGCGGTGCCAAGGACTTTTTTATTATTTATTAGCATTAAATTAGACTCCTAATTACTGTAGTCAAGCAAATGCTGTTCGAATTCCAAAGTTTGATAGATAATTAACTGTAGCAGGTCCAACTGCAACAATAGTAGAAGCTGTAGTCATGCTTTATTGTGTGCTGCAGTATATCTATTATGTGTTTTATAATGCTAATGCCCTACACACATGGATTTGTATGACGCAATGTTTTTTTTTCCTTGGTGTTGTTTGATTAATTTATGGGCATTCAGCAGTGTTTCACTAACCAGCTAGTGATACATTCCCAAATTCACCTAAAACAATATTTATATGTATATTAGAAATTATATCCAAATATGATGATGATAATGATTATCCTACGCACTACCAGGCTTTGAGTCGCTCAGTACAGCATACAACGCTCAATTTAGAACATGATGTTTTACCAAATCTACTCACAGACCACGAGGGGGCTCTTGCGGAACACAGTTGGCGGATGGCTGGCCTACAGGAATACACATTAAACATGTGAAAATGACAACATTTATTTCCAACAGGTCACAAGATGTTACATGTCCAGTGTGTGGGATGTAGCAGCATCTAGTGGTGAGGCTACAAGTTGCAACCAACTGAATACACCTCTTCTCACCAAACCTTATTGTACAGGGTTTCTCAAACCTATTAATTAACTGATTTCTAGTGAAGGGCAGGGGTCAATAAAAAAATTAAGATTAACATCTCACCAATTAATTGATTAATTTCCCATCTCTGGTGGCAATTTGCTGTGACTTTTTAAATATGTATTTTTTTAATCTGCCAATGTAGAAATTATCGGGATACAGTTATCATTGTGCTGTAGTGAAGTAATAACAAATGAGACTAACTTCGGTAAGAGTTTGATTTAGCAACTGGCTCTGCTGGGGGTAGCACTCTCCTACTGTTGATCTGATTGGTTGAAGTTAGCCTGTGATAGATGTTGTTAGACAGCTGGTTCACTTTTCAAAGTGCAGTTTCTAATCTGATTTAACTGCACATGCCCAGTTTATATTTCTCCTCCATTTTTCCACTATAGCATTAGGATAGCATTTGTTTCCCTTATTGTTTCTACATCAGCAATGATTAACCATAATTTGTATCTGTAATCTAACACCGCACTAATCAGTGATCATGGCGCTGATGCAAGTAGCAATGAAATAACGTTTTAAATCAACTTAACTTACCGCATGTCGTCAACCCCCGTCCCCCCGGTCTCTTTCCCTTTCCTGTCTTTCTACTGTCAAAATAAAGGTTTCTGTGCCAATCAACAAGTCTGAAAGAAGTATTGAGCAGAACAGGCAGGTGTATGCAGCTGTAACATTAAACCATGGTGCTCTTATTGTCACCAGAATGCCTCTCGATTAAATTACTGCCAGTCTGAAGTAACACTGCAAACCCCGAAGCGAGTGGCGATGCCAGACTGCCAACCCACACTCTCATTATTACTGCAAGGGGTGCCAACTCACCGGCTGGCACTGCCCAGCGCCAGTGTGGCATGCACACACACACAAACAGAGGCCCTCTTCAAGGATTTCTAACAATGCAACCTACAACAGATTGCTCTCTCTGTCCCATGAAGTGTACACTGTTCTTAGGTCAGTATTGGCACCGGACCGGTTGGCCAAAGTTAATGTAGGTTTCTCTTCCAACTCAGTTGGCTCAAGTCGCGCTCGCAGCTTTGTGATTTCTCTCCATGGCGGAGGATGAAGAGGACGTTGATGTGAGAAGCAGCTTTGTGCACGAATGCCGAAAAGAAAGGAAGCTGTGGTTGAGGAGGTCTCAGCTCGGTGCCACATCAGCAAGATGCCTGAGCCAGTGGTGTTCACTTTACAGCCTGCTGACTGTAGGCCTGAAATGCAGATCATTTGGTGGATTTATGCTGCTGTTTGTGTGTAATGTGTAAGAGAATTGGTTTGTCTGAGTGAGATTTTTAGAAAAAAGTGCTTGCATTTGTTTTTGGATCTAATGGGAAACCATTTCTTTAAGCAGACACTCACATGTACATCCTGAACTACAACGAAACATTGTTTTGGGGCATAACTTTATTTTTTCTTCCCTCCACAGTGTGTGTCAGTTTCTGGCTCGCTGTCAGAGTCCGACTGGGGGTTTTGCTGGAGGACCAGGACAACACGCCCACCTTGCACCTACTTATGCTGCTGTCAACGCCCTCTGTATCATCGGCACAGAAGAGGCCTATAATGTTATAAACAGGTACAGTCTCTGTATTAGACTACACAGAGTAAAGGTGTCTACAAAAGCAGACTTCAAAAAGATTCACTGGTTGATATTTTGTATAGTACAGACTTCAAACTAAACCCTAACCCAGCATTTATAGTTATGATTAAAACATATAACCAGAGTTGATATGAACAGTCGGTTAAAATGATTAGAGTGACTATATAAATTGATTACTTTGGGAATAAAAGAATACATTAAACTTTATTGTTCAGAGATGCATTTTTAGTAACAATTTAGATGTGAGGATAGATAGATAGATAGATAGATAGATAGATAGATAGATAGATATTCGGTTCCAGTACCTTTAACGTACTTACATGATTTCTGTTTTAAAGCTTCACTCAAGTTATTTGAATGTAAAACTTTAGCATAGTGCCAAGTGAGATAGTAAACAGCTTTGTAGAGTGCACATTTTGTCCTCAGCAGTATTTTGAATCTACAAAACTCGAGACATTTTATTTTTTTTAACTTAAGGCTCAAGAAAATCACTTCAGATGCCAAGATCAGCAGTTTGTCATGGTGACTTTGTCGGAGAGAGATAACTCGGAGTTCAACAATTTGCTGCAGATAGTAGAATTAGAAATACGCCTTGTGCCTTCTGAGTGAAAAAGATTTAGATTCTAACATAACTTTAACGAGAGCTTTTTTCCGTTGGATCAGTTTCATGGAATAAAGTGATTATGAGCATTCCCGCATTTTGAAGCTTTTAATCAGTGGCTGTCTAATGATGTTTAGAATTCAGTGTTCGATGATGAAGGACTTCAGGCAGAATATTGTGGGCATATCGTATGAACCAGCAGCCGAGCATGAAGAGTTGACGATTACATGATGTTTTAATACTAATTTCTGCACTTATTCTGTGAAACTGTTAACATTTGTGTGCTGCCTTTTTATTAGTGCTTGATTACATTTCAACCATTCCCCTCCCCCCTTATCTCCTTCACCCAAACCATATCCTCGTCTCTCCTGCTCCTCTTCTCACCACATATATGTCTGGTCTCCAGGGAGAAGCTGTTAGATTTCCTATGGTCAGTGAAGCAGCCAGACGGCTCGTTCGTGATGCACGTCGGAGGGGAGGTGGATGTCAGGTGAGCACCAGAAGACGCCAGCTGTTTGTTCCATTTCTTCCTTTTTATTCTTGGTGTAGCACTTGGTTTGTCAGCGCCACACAAAAAGATCCATAAAGCACCAAAATAAAAAACACACATCGCAGTTTTAATTACGCGCATATTCAGTATCTCGTTCTTGTGTATTTGTTGTGTGCCAGTCAAATGAATTTTAGTCGTTTCACCAAATAAGTGGGACATTTCTGAAAACTAGGCCTCTTTTTATCTCTCTTTCCTTTGTTGCTTTTTTATCTTCCCTTTCAGTGTTGATAGAAGAAGAGAAATACCCACATCTCTCTTGCATAAGAGTGAATTTATTTTATTTGAGTTTCTGTGTGTCAGGTCTTCTCCCTTTTGAATCTGTTATGTGGAGCAGCAGGGTTTTAATGAGCAGCTTTGAGGTGTCGTCTTTTCTTTCAACAAAGAACCGAAAAAAAGTCAAAGTAACTTTCTTGCTCTCAGAGGGGGCTGCTCTCGCTTGCCAACCAATTAATGCGCCACCATCGTTATGTTTTATTTCAACTCTTTTCCCCTCACATGGGTTCGCTTATCTATCGCCGCCCTGTGAACACTTTGCATCTCCAAAATGTCAACTTTTGGTTAACAGCCTTGCATTAATTCCTGAGGTAATCCAGTGGGTTTATCGGCATAGAGAAGCAGAAGGATTTGCTTAAACCCACTTTTCGTTTAGGATAAGATTGGTGATATTCAATATTTTACTACCATCTACAAATCCCTTGAAAAGACCAAAACTAACAATGAACTTAGCCGACTAAAGCCTTCTGCTCCATAGACCTATATTATCCATAAACACGTTCCTTCATTGGCATGAACGCGGCCATTGATGCAAGTCAGTCACACACACGCCATCCTGCTGCGGCCAATACTCACCAGAGCAGTAAATGTGGATTAATCTGCAGCTAAAAATAGTGCATTTGTGCAGTTGGGACTATTTACTACTGTTTGAATAATGTTTGCTAAATTGCCAAGTGTGTGTTTCTGGAAAGAACTGAGCCTGGAAAAAAAGGAACTATTTATTTTTGGCCCCTATTAATAACAGGATATGGAATATATTATACAAGGTTCACATGTTAACCATTTACTAGGCCCTTATTAGCATTAATAGTACTAAGACCTATATGATAACAGCTAATTTCACATAATATATTTTAAAGATAAGTCAATATCCTGTAGTTTCTGTACAACTGAGGGTAAATAAAAGAGTTAAGATGGAGTGAGCAAAGATGATTTAATGTTCCAGTGCTCTAATGCGATTTGTCGTGTAGGTTGTAGATGTTTGTCTTCTCCCTGTTTGTCCTTCTTCTCCTTCATCGTCTTCTTCTCCACAAACCACCTTAAAAGGTCCATTCTGCCACCTGCTGCATACTGTTACAAACCACATTTATGAAGTTTTAGTAAGGTAAAATATCTAAAGCTTATGGGGTGAAACTTGTAATGGTCTAGTACTAGTAGAAAGTGGTCCTGCAGAATGAGGCATTATTAAGCATTTTAACATGACTGATAAAGTGCCAATATGCTACTAACATGTATGTTAATGAGCGACTACTCCATGGTTTCTGTTTCTGCCCTTAATTAAAGAGTTGCCGCTGTCTTCGCACTATAGTTAGTGAGGCGTTGTCACCGGCAATGCTGCTATTTTCCACAAAACCAGTAACGACGTGTGATATCATGTTCAACTACACCACTCACCTTCACTGTAATGATGATATGTCACAGAGGATGCTTGTTAGATTGGTAAATTCACTGCTGTTTCTGCTCTCTTTAGGGGACTGGTTGATTTTGATTATAAAGATAAATTAGTATGAGCCTCATCTTTGACTTCCAAGGTTCAAATCTTTACAGTTTTCTTCCAGCAGAGTAAATCTAAAGACATAAAAGCCATGAGCACTTCACAGTATGACCGGCTAAAACACAAACTGGATGTTTATATTTGGTGTGCTGGCAGTCTAAAAATACGATGCTTTGGAAGATATCATGTAAGTGTAGGAGGAGACTTCCTGCTCACCCACATCTGTGTTTTCTTCCTTTTTTTTTTTTTTTTTTTTTTTACAGGAGCGCATACTGTGCAGCTTCTGTAGCATCGCTCACAAACATCCTCACGCCGAAGCTGTTTGAGGACACGACCAACTGGATCCTCAGGTACAACCCACTCATATTGATTTAAGACCGTTTCGTGCCTCCATTTTGTCCATAAACCAGAGAGTGTGTTTTATTGACCGTTTCCTCTGTCTCCAGCTGTCAGAACTGGGAGGGCGGTCTGAGCGGGGTGCCAGGTTTGGAGGCCCACGGTGGCTACACTTTCTGTGGTACAGCCGCCCTCGTCATCCTGGGGAAAGAACATATGCTGGATCTCAAAGCCTTGCTGGTGAGAAAACCCCCCCATCGTTCGACATTTTCACAATAACGGCCACATTGCTTGGTTATTCAAGGAAAAAATAACGGGGATGAGGGGAAACATGAAACACCCCCCCCTCCCCCCCACACACACACACACACACACTCAAAATAACCTGAGGTTCTACTTGGGCTGGAGTTTAAGGACAAAAAAGATGCTATCAGTGTCGGTCACAACAGAGCCTTTGTGCTGCAGCAATATCCCTTTTATAGGCAGCTGAAGGGCCAAGCGGAAACACACAGCTGTGATAAAATAAGAATCAAATGTTGTAACCCAGAGCGAGATTTCATCAAGTCAGAGGTCTGATGATGTCTGCTGAAGAAACGTGTCGGTACAAAACATCAGATTTTCTTTCCGCTTATTTTGTGGTTCATCAGTTTCTGCAACATTTTTTGTCTCATAGAATCATTTTCAGGTGCAGCTGTTAGTGATACTTTGACACTTTTTAGTTCTTTATGACGCCACCAGGCACAGTCTTCTGTCATTTGACTTCTTCTAAAGACATAAGCGGTCAGAACAGCAGCTTTGGGGCTTCAGTGTGGTAAGAGCTATAATGTTGGGTTCAAGGACTCCGCAGCAAAATAGATGTTTTTACGATGTGGCGCTGTTTATGCACCTAGATTGTTCTGGTGTGAGCTGCCAAGTGTTGGAGGTATCTGCTGTAGCGATGTGTGTATTCTCTGCTTGTGGTGCTCAAAGTGCCAGAAAACGCAGTTTAAGGATTAGATTTGCAACACTAATCAATCGTCAGCTTTTAATTATTAATCCAGCCTCTTATGTTTGAATATATCTTGGTTTCTTTACTCCTCTGTGACAGTTAACTGGATATATTTGGATTGTGGACAAAACAAGACATTCGAGGGACGTCGTTTTGGGCATTTCTTTACCATTTTCTGACATTTTATCCACCAGTTTCCTGGGTAGGTTGCTGGGGAAATGAATATAGGTGAAACTTCCTGTGCTGGTAGAACTAGCGTGAGAAAACATCGTAACTGGTGCACTGGCTGCACTGGCTGCACTTTTAAGGCTTTAGAAGCGTAAGGTAAGTGGGCCAAAACAATAATAATAGTGTTGGTAATACTCACACATTTAAGTCCCTATCCAAGACCTTCATGAATGATTAATATGGCATACGAAATTCTCCAAATAAAGAGGATTAGCGACCATGGAAAACAGTGTATAAATAGCACTAAGTGTTTCTCTGTGAGCTTCAGGTCATCTGGGGAAGAAGAGATGGTGTGCATCTCCAGCAGCATTTCTTTTACCAGCTATTTAAAGGAGAAACAAGAGTCTGTTAGGCAATGTTTATGGTCATCATTCAGGATTAAATACCACTTTATATTCAAAGTATCAAGGATGTAAAATGCCCCTCCAGCAACTGCCATCATACTGTCACTATCATCACAGCGTCTATTCAAATTCTGTGTGATCGTAAAGACACATTTGCATGTGAAAACCTGTTTAGGTGGGCCAGTAAAGCATCGCTCCTTCTTTAAACAACCGTGCAGCCGAAGTTTAGCAGTGCACAGCCTCTGGAGTTCCCTGTGTCCCTGTGTGTACCCTGGAGAAGCTCTGCAAACACAGCCTTCTGTCTGGGGGGGTTTAACCTGAGTGTCAGTGGAGCTGGAGGCGACAGGGGGGGGCGGAGGACGGTCCGCTGTGGTTCAGTTAACGTTGTAAGTTGACACCAGGTGGAGAATAACCCCAGCAGCTGGACTCACCTGCTGTACACCATCGCCTCTGCTCACACAAGTCCTATATAGTGCAATAAGTTGCCAGAAAAATAATCTACAGAAATCAAGAATTAATCAATAGATGAACATAATCAACAATGAAAACAGATTATCTGTGGCCCTAATTTGTTGTCGTTCTTTGTTTTATAGAATTGTAAATAAAATGTCTTCCCACAAAACAAGACATTTGAAAATGCTTCGATGGGGTTTTAAAAAATGATGACTCATTTTTCAACACATTTTTTAGCCCCAGCTTTCAGAGCGAGTGGAGACTAAAAATGCCTTTATCATAGGACGAGAACACATCTGTCTGAAGAATCTCGCCTCAGATCTGCAGCAGCACTACAATGATTTATATACGGCATAGTTCTTCTTATTGAACAACCATTTTGTTCCCTGAACATTATGCAGTATTTGAGTGGGTGTGAACAAAAATGGCTTTTATGAAGTTGTCCTTTCTCGAGCGAAGATGGAGCAGGATGAGTCACGCGCTGTAACACCAGCCCCAGTTTTCATCCCCGAGAGAACGAATTAATCATTAACATTCAGAAAAGATTCACGTTGATGGCAGCACTCGGATTTATGTGGCCTTGTTGTATTTATTCCTCCGCATTACTGACGTTCCATAATCAAGGATGCCAGTGAACAATCTGGTGAAGAGCGGAGACATTTGTGCAAACAAGTAAAAACAATGACGGCTTTTTTTTTTTCTTTTTTTTTTAAAGAGCGCTGCCGGTCAGGTGTAGAGGAAAGGGAAGCCGCATGTTTCCCACAGTGCCGCCTGGTCAATGAGTGATCAGTCTGTCTGTCATAATTAAACACACACTCTCAGCTGCGGCACGCGTGAAGCATTTATGATGTAGATTTACTGATCAGAGACATCATGTCACATTTCCAGAGCATTTGTGGGAGAATGATATTTAACGTCTCTCTACTAGATAAAACTTAGTTATTCTTACTTGCATTGAACACGACGCACATTTCTAAGCACAAAATGAGCCCCTGAGCTAACGCTAATAAGATAAACACTGTCCTCCCTCTTCCCTCTGACAGATTAGACCCCAGCTGGTGTCAAACCCAATGTTCTATAATTACTCAATCCAAGCCATTGACGCTGGATGCGCACCAATTAACGGTTTCCATGACAATGATATTACAAATTCCCCTCCCACTTTGACAATTTTAACACACCGCCTTCCTTCCTTTCTTCTCCTGCGTCTCTGCCTCTGGTCCCGTGAGGTCCTGGGGGGGGTTTCAGAACTGCTCTGTCACTCCAAGGGTTCAGGAGGGTTTAACATCCTCCTTTTAATTAAAATCTAAACGGCGATGCCCTGTGTGCTGTGTCAGTTTTTCCCCATGGTATTGGAAGTGGTGTTAAGTATCGATATTTTTCAGGGTATTGCGTCGCAGTTGGAAATTCCAGCATGGTGACAACACTAATGCATGCTAAACGTGTGTCTGTCCTCCTCAGCGGTGGGTGGTCAGCAGA
Source organism: Acanthopagrus latus (assembly GCF_904848185.1). Classification (NCBI taxonomy): domain Eukaryota; kingdom Metazoa; phylum Chordata; class Actinopteri; order Spariformes; family Sparidae; genus Acanthopagrus; species Acanthopagrus latus. The sequence goes on along the minus strand of NC_051060.1, from coordinate 10,626,254 downwards.
CAGATGCGTTTCGAGGGAGGCTTCCAGGGCCGCTGCAACAAGCTGGTGGACGGCTGCTACTCTTTCTGGCAGGCTGGACTCCTGCCTCTACTCCACAGAGCCTTATTCAAAGAAGGTACTGTGTCTTCATAGTTAAGGCCTGAGGTCAGGAGTGCTTTCTAACAAAGTGTGCATCGTGAGATGTAAAAACTGTCCAGTTGGTGCACTTCTTTTCTACTCAAAACTCAGATCACTGCTGTTTTTCTAACCCTTCTCTCCCTGAAAGTCCACTAAGTGTCGTTTTTCTCCACTTACATGGGAGAAATTTCTTCAACTGGCTTGAGAATTTGACAAAACATGGTTTTGCTCACAATGAAAAAAAAACTCCTTCCAGATCTTAAGTGTAATAATCAGGTTTTCTTGTGGAAGTGAGAATAATCTTTCCTCCATGTAAGTGAGTTACACAAAGGGAATTTCAGCTGTTGGAAATATACCACTGGCTGTTTTTAACTTGAAACCGGACAATTTTAAGTGAGTTTCACATAGTTTATCTCCTCGCACAGTTTAAAGTTTGTCGATCGCAATTTGCAGTTAATGACATCTTCAAGCAGTGCTCAGAAAATGAAAATTACAAGCAGAATTGCAAACAAAGCTGCTGCTGATGTTCCCTGTTTGACCACATTATAGGAAACATTCAGCTCATTTTCAGGGTTATAAAATCATTCAGGGGATATTAGTAGAATAAGTTCTCATGCTGTAGTGCTCAAAAAACACAGCCTATTTTATACTCCCCCTCTGTCTGAGCTCCTGTCTCTGTTTTTGCAACTATGTAGAACATCTGGTAGCGAATCCATCGTAATGTCACCAAGTCACAAAATTAAAGGCTGGACTAATGATGAGGCAGCAGTGGTTTTTTGTGGGCGGGAGCAGCTTCTGTTTGGCACGGACTTTGATTTTTTTGACATGATTTTTAAGATCTTGCACATACACAAGAAACACTGAAGGAAAGTAATATTATCTGTAAAAAAAAAAAAGTGTATATTAAGTTTAAGTTTTAGTATTTAAGTTAAATTTAGTTGCGGGTCACTGCGGAGCATCTTAGAAGCAACAGCTAACCACCGTTTTCAACGTTAGGATCAGACGTTCATCTCTTGTGAAGCAACACTTCACTAGTACAGAAAATGAATAAATAAAATTGATGAATAATAACATGTTTAAAGGGGCACTAGGTATATTTTGAGAAGAAATTACAACTCAGAAATGTAAGACTGTGAAAAACAGAGGCAATTTTCTTTTTCATCACTAAATAAACAAGCTGGTTTCAGGGTCTGCCAAATATAAACACAGTAAAACAATTTGAAACCGTCTCCTATGTGGTCAGTTTGTTCATTCAGTCATGAAAACAAAGAGTGTTTTTGTTTTTTTACATGTTTAAATGAGTTCTCCCCCCAAAACTACATGATGCACCTTTAACCTAGACTACACTAGTGCGTCTGGTGCTGACTAGCGAGAGTAGCAGCCGTCAATGAGTCTGAAATGAGATTGTTGAATGCGATTGGTCTGTTTGTTCAGGAGAGTCCGAGCTGAGTCGGCAGCGGTGGATGTTCGAGCAGCAGGCCCTGCAGGAGTACATCCTCCTGTGCTGTCAGAACCCAACAGGGGGCCTCCTGGATAAGCCTGGCAAGTCAGTTCCACACCATCTGGACACACACACACACACACACACACACACACACACACACACACACACACACACACACACACACACACATCAAGGCTGCAACACTCTACACATAATCAAGTGTGATTCACTTTGTCGTACTCATGCACATGAGTGTTTCGTGTTGTGCGTCCCTGTGTCCAGGTCCAGAGATTTCTACCACACGTGTTACTGCCTGAGCGGCCTCTCCATCGCACAGCACTTTGGGAACGTGGACCTCCATCATGAGATGATCCTTGGCAGGGAGGAGAACAGATTGGTGAGGGGAAGACGGGTGGATTAATTAAAAAATGGCTTGCTGTCTGACGGGAAAGGATTCATCTTCCTTTAAAAAAAAAAAACACAAGTGGTTAGACTTAAAGAGAATCATCAAAACCTCTTTTATTCTCCGGAAAGACGAGCGTTACTCCTAAAAGTGCTGTTGTCCTTGTTAGCAAATGGTGCGATGATCAGTTTTGATGATCTGATTGGTGTCACAGCGTCTGCAGCGGTAATATTCATCTGCAGGTCCTTGAAAATGAAAAGACAAAAATTCAAGTAAATCAAATTAACTGAGAGCCTTTTTTTAAAAAAGTCTCATCAAAGGCTCATTTTGCCTCTGATGCACTTGAACCCTTTGATTTATTCCACCATGTGGTTAATTATTAAACTGCCGGCTTCTTTTAATCTGCCAGTTTAGCAGAAACATTTGCTATGAATTTAGACAGTCAGAGAGAGAGAGAGGTCGACGCTGGTCTTCATTCCTGCTCCTTTATATGCATCACATGCTTCGTATCTTCAGTGTGACGGTCAAGGCTCCTGATCTTCTCCCACTTTGATGCAGATATAAAAGGAGAAGCAGCGGCTGTTTAGTGGAGTTTTAAGTAATCAAGTTGTGGTTTTACTTGAAAGATGTCAGCGGCCGTGGTGTTGCTTTTATTTCCTGTTTCCTGTTACTCGCACTGACAGCTGGTTACAGTAAATCTGCCCACTGTTACATGCATTTGCATATCACCTCTTCGCAGTGATGGAAATACATCATTTTTTTTACTACTTTAAACTTCCACTCGTCTACGTTTTGGAGTACTACTTAGCACATTTATTGGGTAACTTTAGTTACTTTGCAGATTGCATGTTGCATCAGAGGCAAAGCAGCTTTACTGAGTTGATTGGCAATTATATGCAATTTACCTTTACTTCCCAGCTGTTGGTATGGGTAACCTTCAGGTTTATTAAAGTAATATTTTAACAAGCTTCAACACTGTGAGGCTGAGGATCTATCTCTGTATTGGTGTGGGTCAGAATCTAGGACAGTTTTTTTTTTCCCCCTATGGTCCTTTTACCGAGAAACGTGTGGCAGAGTAGGGATGTTAATGATAAATCGACTCATCTCATCTATCTAAATCCAGTAAAGAGAAAAACTATAGAATGTAATGTAGATGAATAAATACATGAAATGGATATAAAACAAGAATCTGTTCTCTTTTTTGGATACGTCATCAGTTGGGTGTCGGTTCAACTCTGGAAATTCCTGAGGCTTCATCGGTGGCCGCGTTGCGTTATACTGAATTGCACTGTTTTTTTCTGCCGCCACAACACAGGGCTGACGAAATGCAGATTTTAAAAAAAAAAAAAAAAAAAAAAGATTTTCGTTCGATTTCTCAACATACAACGCAAACTTTAACACAACAAAAAATGTCAAAGTGAAGACAAACATGATAAACAGAAACATCTCCCCATGTTGTTTCAAATTGAGTTAGTTTGTTCTGGTCAATAGCGTAGCATATCTTTTCCATGTTGAAATGTAATGTAATGTTCCAGCATTTGAGTATCAGTTTCTTTAATACAGTGAATGAAAAAAGGATAATCCAACTGTGCAGATACTTCACTGTATCCTCTAACATATCTCAAATGTACAAACTGATGAATTAAATTAAAAATCCATCGCCTGAGAGCCTCTGATAGCTGCTGTTCCATCCAACAAAATCCCATAACACTTGGATCAGTGAGAGTTTTTGATTTTCTGTTGGAGGATTGTTTTTGGTCAAGATTTCTTTTCTTAGTTGTAAATTTAACTTCCAGACCTAAAGTCTTCATTGTACTGTATTGTGTTGTTGTACTGTATGGAAAATGCATTTAGATACATTTTTTACTATTTAAGTACAGTTAAGAAGTGTTCAAAGAAATTGTTTGTTTCAGTCTGACGAAATCAATGAAGAGTCTCCGTGAACAGTGGAGTCAGGTCACAGTGAACTCTAATTGTTGAGACGTACAGAGAGGTACAAGTGAAACTGTGAAAAGATTGGATAATGACTTTTTGTTCCCTCCTTTAGGCTCCGACTCACCCAGTTTACAACATTTGTCCAGAGAAGGTGGCTCAGGCCGTGCAGCACTTCCTCCGGCTGCCCGTCCCCGACGTCAACAAGCAGCCCGCTGCTTCCACTGGCGAAAGACCGGAAGATTCTGCCTCCGCTTCCGGATCAGCGGACCATCAGTCCTAGGTAGTCCTCAGAGACGTCACTGCGCGTGGAACCTGCCAACTCTGGGAAAGGACTCGAACCAGCAAACAGCGGTCAGGTCTGTCGTAGACGAGCCCGAAGAAGTGGTTCGAGGGTCGACCCTCAGTAGAAACGAGGGCTGGAGTTTAGGAGCAGTTTGCCTGAGTTAAAGGTCGACAGTCGGTTCTGGACAGCTTCGCATTCAGCTGAGTTTTTGCTTGCAATGCCTCCTATTTTCATTGTCTGAAATAAAAGTGAAACTTTCTAAAGTTACAGTTAACGGAAGTTAATAAAACTTTTTATAATGGTGTTGTGAATTGCTTTATAGCCGTTGAATGAAGGTACACACTTTGGGCACATTGCAGATGAGTCAGTGCTTTAATGGGTTCTGCTAAATAAAAAGAAATCTAAACTAAAAAACATTAGATAAGACTAAAGCAGGGCTGTAACTACAAGGGCTTAGAGGTCAGATCCTCCATTTTGTTGCTGGCACAGTAGAGTTACAATTTTACACATAGTGTATATTGGGGTGTTTTGTTTTGTTTTTAAGCATTGCTGGACTTACATTTTCAATGCTGGAACTCTGGAATATTTAGACCAATTAAAACTTTTGTAATTTTCCAAGCAAAAATGCCAATTTATTGTGAAATTGTTTTTAATGCAGGTTTTGTATAACCAACGACTCGTGCGACTACATACACCAGAGAGTCAGCACGTCAGAATAACCCGAGCTATTCACGTTTACAATCTACATAATTACTGGTAGTTAAGAAATGTATTATTGGGTGCATCTGAATTAAAATGTTTTTTCATTAATGTTGGGTTGTGTAAGAAAATGTTCAGAAAACACTACACTGTAGCCTCTTAACATGACCGCTCGTCAAGATTTCAGTGGATTTGTACTTAGCTGGTGCTTAAAGTGCTGTAAAGGAAATTGTGAAATTCCTCTGTGGACATTAATGGATTAAATACTGCTGTTACTCTCTAGAGGAACTTGTTTGACATAACCACTCCGTTGAAATGAAACTTCAGTTAATATAAAAATTTAATCAGTAAATAATAACCCTAACCTAACCTCAATGTTTCTTAGATCCGGTCTCTGCTCCTGCCTGAAAGCAGGAAATGAAGGACAATAAACCACAATCAGAAAAGACCCCATGTTCAGACGGAAAGTAGGCTGGCTTTTGCTCACAAATGATCACTTTGGCCCAGTTTTTCGCCTCTAAATGGTTAAAAACCTCACCAGTGAAAGGGGAGAATCGTTAACATGAAATTACAGTACCCCCACACCTGCCTGCATCAGTGGAAACCAGAAAAACCTGCAGTCTTGTTTGCCTGCTGCAGTCAGACAGGCGACTGGAAGTGTCGGTGTGGCGGTTAAATAAAGGACGGGGAGCGCGCTAAAGGATAAAATAGTTTATTTTATAGTCTCATAGTAAAGGTAGGCCTCAACTTGCAAGACAATTGTTGGCAGTATGTACAACATACTTGTAATTTCCATGGAATGGAATCGGACAAACAAAGACCTATTACACTAATTATATCCTCCTAAATGGAAATAAAGTGGAAAACAATATACATACACACACGTTTCCTAGACACGCAAAATGCTTCCTTTTTTTTCCTTGGGGGATTCAGCAACATTGATTTTTACCGTGTAAAGCACAACACATCGACAAGGAATTAATTCGCTTCCTTGTACTGCAAAAGACGGGAGCTACCTTTGACATTCAATACCTATTTCATACCCTTAAGGAAAACTACATGTGACAAATTGGCATTTTCCCATAACTTGTGAGATTACTACAAAATGCATAACATACGTTTGAAACTTGAAAACATCCAATCAATGCTTTTTATAATATATAAAACGAGATGCCTAACGTATTCAGCCACCTAAAGTCATTCACTACTTCAAGCTAAAGGACAAAATACGATACGAGTTTAGGAATATTCTCCTTCAAAACATCAATTTCAACAAAGGGGTCATCTTTTTCTTATTTCTTATTTTTTTTCTTTAGTCTTGTGTTTAACAAACGTGTCAGGCAGAAAACATCTGCAATCCAGTGGGCCTGAGGTGGGTATCACTTTAACATTTGCTTCAAAGCGTCTTCACATTCTTTAGTGGAAAAAAGTAAGCTACAAATGTTTTCTTTTTTTTTTTATTTTTAAAAAGGTAAACTTCTCCAGGACGATTTATCTAGGTGTGTGTGTAAATTCTAAACAGGTTTTCATCAAGAATAACAAAATAAACAAAAAGAAAAACAAAATATATATAATATAGCAGTGCTTGGAGGAGTACGCCTGACACGCCCTTCTCCCCCAAAAACAACCCGGGGAGGAGGAGGGGCTTTATTGAGGGTACAAAAAAAGCATCAAGTCCTTAAGTAGCCAAGCTGCCTCTTTTTGGGTTTTGGATTGTTGGCGTTGCTGGGGGGGAAATACCAATGACAGAGAACCAAAGAAAAGAGAGAAATAGAGGGATGGGAAGGGGGGAAAAAACCTGAAGCTCTCTAGATGGATTGAAGCAGTCATCCTCCACCCTGCTGACTTCCTCCCTCCAGTTCATGGAGATCGGGTGGGAAGAGAGACAATTGTGGCGACGGTGTGTGGAGGTTTGAGGCGTCATGAGTCTCCAGTGCGAGCCCACCCAGAGATGGAGGAGAGAGGACGGTGATGCGAGGGAGGCCGGGGTTGGTGGTCGTCACATAGGGGGAATGGGTGGATGAGCCTTGAGAGCTTTGAAGGCTGCGTCCCCTCTCGCCCTCCCTTGTGCCCCACCGCCTCCACCATGGCTAGATTTGAACCGCTCGGCCTCTCTAGCTGGCCTCCACACGCAGCTTCTTCCTGTTGGGCGGCTCCTCTGCCTCAGACTCGGAGCTCGAGTCGGAGCCTCCGTCGAACGCCGACACGGCGCTGCCTTTGGGATTGGTGTACAGGCTGCTGTCGGATGACGAGTAGCTGGCCTGGAGCTGGGTGGAGCCCTTCACCTTCTCCAGAGCACGGACTGCACATGGACACGACGAGAAACATGAACAGAGGGGAGAGGGTTAGAAGATAAACAAAGGATTTTCAATTGATATTATCAGTGAGGCTGGGGACATGTCACAGGAAATGTTGACAACCAGAGAATCCAAAATGGAGGACACCAAGATATTAAGCTGCGATGCACCATCCATTTTTATATCCCTGCTCTGGTGAGTGGGAAAGTATTCCTACAAATGTACGTCTAACTGGATGCTGTTTAATGATTAATTGTATAAAAATCTATGAAATTCTGTAGATTAATTTACACTAATTTTTCTGATGGTTAATGGGATATTATTATTTATAATATAACATCACATTTGACTTCTATTACATATCCATGCACATGCATACAAGCACCAAAATCACAATATCCCTGACTCATTGTGAGCAGTGTGGTGATACAGAGTTAAACTCTGAGATGAAGATTAACTTCAGGTGTCCATGCCTGTGCTGTTTCTGTTGCAGAATCAGTTTGATTTTGAGAACAGTACATCATGTTGTATTCCTCCACACGGTGCTTTATCTCACGACAACATCCCGCCAGATCAGACACAGTGCTGAAGCATGTCGTGTGTCTGGTCCGGCTGTAGGTCAGATTCGATTGAGTTAAGCTCAAAACTTTTCTGAGGAGGTCACACGAGTCCCCGCTAATATCAGCAGGCAAAAACAAACAAATGCCCACAACTTCCACAAGCTGGTTAAGATGTTCTCTGTTCTTAAATCAAGTTCTAATGAGTTTGAGGTTTGCGTCGAGCACCCCCAACCTGCAGAACATGACAGTGGGGCGGTGTGAAATACCTTGCTGCTCTAGCAGTGCGTTCTGCCTCTTCAGGTCGTCGATATCCTGTTGGTGCGTGTGGTTTTTCCGCCTCATGTACTGGATGTACTCTGTGGCTTTGTCTAGGATTTGAGCTCGAGACGCCTGTTTGGTAGACTGCTGTTAGTGACACATGCAGAAATTGAAGCAATGACGCTAGTATACAGTTCTTTTCATTTCACATTTATTGCACACACAAAAAAAAGTTCAAATCCTGTGTGATGCTACAGAGATCTAACAACTACAAACAACGGCTACAGGGAAATCTAGGACAACGCTGTGTGTTTCTGCGCAGCTTGCCTCCTCTTAACCTCTGAAAATCCTCTAGCACTTCAGTCTGACATCCACAGGCGAGGTCAGAACCCTGACACATTACTGTCAGAGTGTTCGCCTGGATTACAGCAAAGAAAAGGACCACTAGCTGACCGGCTGCTCCGAAACACTGAAGGATAACAGGCACCAACTTGGCAAACATTAACTACATCTTTAATTAATGGAGCCATTTGTCATAGCTGTTCATTGATTTAATATCAGCAGAATCAGTGACATCTGTGCTCTGTGTTTTCAGGCCTAAAATAAAGTCCACTTATTCTATTTCTTAATGAAGCAAGACCCCAATTGATGCAGAGAAAGAGCTGAGACACTGATAATACCAAATTCAATCTCCCACTTGTATTTCTCAGTGGTTTAGTCCATATAAACCAGAAAGAATGATTTATGATGATTATAATTCCCCAAAGCCTAAGCACACATATTCTCATAGCCAAAACCACAAGACTGTAAAAAGAAGTCGACGTAGCCTCCAGGTCAGACAAGAGACGCCAATGAGGAAGTCCGTGTCCTTGCTTCCATCCTTTCACAGCATGTGCTCAGTTCAGACATAATATTTTGGTTCAGCGTTCAGTTCTACTGAAAGATATTTTCTGGAATTGGCTGTTCATTGCAAGGACATGTTGTTTTTAAGTCTGTTTTTTTTTTTTTTTGAAAAAACAAAATTAACAGCCCGTTAATAATACCACAGTGAACATGAATTATGGATGTACTACCTGCAGGTTGTACTCCATCCACCTGTCATAGCTTTGGTCGCTAGAAAGGAGGCTAATGTTACATTGTTACCTCCTTGCTAAGTTCACACTGTCTTTTTTGTTTGTTTGTTTGTTTTGTTTTACTTTTTTGAGATGCAAGTTCAAATCTTTACCAACTAGATGTGGTCAAATACTTTAAATAGTTCTTCAGATGGGAGGTTTTATGCTTGGAGCCAAGTGATGTTATGACCTGTCATCAAAATAGCGCTAGCATTAGCTGATGACAACTGGTCACTTCTGGTTTCTAAACCCCGATATAGCCACAGTCAAGATGCTGAGCTCAAGACATTCACAAGCCAGCAGGTGATGTCGACACGGCTACGTCCACTTCTCTTATACAGTCTTTGTCCAAAACCCAAACACATTCAGTTAAATATCATTCAATACTGAGAAAACCAGAACCACGAGCACATTATGGGTGAATTTGAGCCATTTTCTTTATTAAAAAGGTGACTTAAACAAGTCAATGATAGAAATGGCTGCTTAGTGTTTACGATGGATTGACGTCTCAGCCCTAGCTATTATATTTAATGTGTGATTACTGTTTAGACTGAGATCTACAAAATAAACTGATCACAAGATGAGATGCATCAGACTTCCCTCTGAAAAATGAGCACACAATACTTTTTGCTACCTTACTTTGACAAATAACACATCATTGCACAAATTCCTTATTCAATGCAAGGGCTAAAGAATTAAAAATGTTGTCATAAAACAAGCACTTGTCAACTTTTCCCTGAATATAATAGCATAAAACTTGACAACAGCTGACTTAAATGACAATCTCATCAAGAAAAGTCTTTGACCAGCCAGCTTTTAGTACTTGGCAGACAAGTAAACTCAATGCTACAGACACATTTCACTTGGTACCAAAACAGCATGAGGTTTAGTAACCAGACTCAATATTCTCTTCATATTCTGCTTCCTCTCCCAAAAAACTAATTACAGCATATTGGCCCTAAAACAGAGCTATAATGGCAGCATGGTCCTGGGAGACAGTTTTAACCCGACACGTCTAACAAATTACCGCCAAACATCCCCTCACATCATCATCTCATAAACCCCCCCGCCCTTCACGCTGGGTGAACTGGTCTTTTAGGGGGAAAATAACACAGTGTGCCCAGTTACTGAACCAGCTCCAAATGCTCTCAATGTCATGAATGTCAAAACAGGAAGAGAGCAACACAATTTCCCCTTAATAACTTCCTGACGCTGGTCCAAGTATTTAGGCGCCATCACTGTCTCGCTGCTGCCAATCTGCCCTCCTCCTTTTGACTGCTTCACTGACGAACACACACACACACACACACACACACACTAAACAAGTGAAGACATCTGCATCCGCACATCCTCTAGAAATCATTACCATTACCTCAAGAAACAACATCCCTAAATAACCTCACACAGAATATAATAATCTAGAAATATTATACTTAACCTTTTATCAAACACATGGCAAAGTACAAGTTCAAAGATTTCTTACATGAGCCGTTTGTGTGCCTGGGGGACCTGCAGGCTGAGCTTTACCAACCTTTTCTCCCTGCAGGGCGGGTACCGAGTCCCGGAGGCTGTGAAAGCTGTCTTTGATGTGGTCCCTACGTTTGCGCTCCAGCGCATTGTGGTGTGCCCGTTTGTCTGCCTGCAATGACAAGAGTCACATGGCCTTGAGCCTGGCAGCAGAGCAGCGTGAGTAGAGTGGACAGCGGGTGTCCAACCGTCCCTGGTCAACCTACACAAACCGCTGTGCTGCCAAGTCCCACGCTGCTTGTACAGACGTAACACCAGTGATTCAGTTAAATAGTTATCTTACACATATACAAAAGAAGAAAAAAAATCACTTTCTATCCATCATCAGACGTGAACAACTATGACCAGAAATTGTATGTTTTGTTTTATTAGCATTCAATATAATAACATACTAAATATGACCGTCGCAAGTTTCCTCAAACCCAAGCTGACATCTACAGTGGTCCCAAACCCAGATACTCATAAGATATTCATAACACAGTACTGTGGTATTTGTGCTTCCGATATATTCCTTATTTGATGATACAATTTATCTTGCAACTTATCAGACCTTAATCTCTGCCTGGTTCAACAAAAGCTTCATCCATAATTTATTTATTCTAGTTTGCAGACTATATGAAAAGAAAGTTTATGGCAACTCTAATATCAGCCAAACCTGAACTTAAAAAATGTTTTCACTGATTTATTTATTTAGTCTTGAAGTCAGAATTCAAGGTTTGATGCCACCATGAAGCAATAACAAAGTCACCTTTAAATTAAAAAATTATAAATACTACATTTTTAGAAAAAATAAAAAATAATAATCTGTTGTTTTACAAAACAAAGTTCTTGGTTTGTGCATCTCTAATCTAACACAGTAATGACAAGAAAAGATTTCGTCTCTGGAAATGTTTATAAATTCATGTAATGAGAGACATTTTTGGATCAGACTGTTGGTGAAGTTCTCTGATTCTAGTTAAGTGCAATATTTCAGGTAAAAGGAAATAGATGCTTCTTGTCGCAGTGGTAAGAAGTTCTCCGAATTTAGAATCACAACAGAATCTAATCAGATCTTTCTTTGGCCCGACCACCTGTATGATTTTTGGGATATATCGCCAACAGTCAAACAAAACAAAAATGATCACCTAATAAATCAATCATCTGAAATGTTATCGATTAACTATCCTTGTCAGCACTGCAGTCAACTACCTGATAACCTCACACATCCTAATGATAAAAAGTCCTAACTGTGTAGAAAAGAGCTAATTTTACTTTATGCTTTCTGTGGCCTTTTGGCCCTCTCCTTAGTTACCATCCCCCTTCCTCCAATCTGACACCCCAAATGCCCTTCTGGCACCTCCCTTCTCTGCAGGAGCACCCGGGAGTGGCCGTTCAAATTCATGACCAGCTCAAAGTCAAAAAAACGCAAGTCGTTCAGATCACGGGGTGAGATGTGGGTGGATGAAAACAGCAGATACTGGGTAAGGACGACACTGACGGAATTAAACAGGACCATGACCAACAAAGACACCATGAAATGTATGATGACGATGGTACTTTTGTAGCTCAAGCTTTAAGGATTATGAGCAATTTAGTTTGATGCTGTGCAGAACTGCTGTTTTAGTTTACCTCACTGAACTGGAGACAAGTCCAAGGTTAAATCCTGGCACCAAAACACACCGCACACGCCTGTTGCCATGTCAATTAACTGTTTGGTGTTTTGTTTTGTTTTTTAATAACACAATCCTCATTTTATACATCGTGAATCAACACTCGTCTAACCAGCTCAAAATAGAAACCAAGCATTTGTATTCAAATTGGTCTGTAAAAGCATAAGATGGCTGCCATAATCACATGACCCGATCCAGGCAGTAGATCAGTTTGAAGCCTGTAGTTCAGCCTGTTTTTAGGCCAAACCATCACAGCCTCCAATCACATCTGATTCTGTCCTAATCCACGCTGTTACCAGGCTGAGACATTAAGTCCAACACCCAATCAAAGCCCTAACAGCTCAGCCGATCATCTCGCTTCATGCATCTCCAATAAAGCAAGACCAAATTTGAATATTAGCAAAGAAATGGCACAGTGATGTGGTTACGACATGACCTCAAGCAGATGGGAGACAAGGCGGGTGCAAGTCATGTGATCCGATGTCATCTGACTCATCTTGTCCACAGATCAAAACCGAAGTAGCCACAAGTGAGACGCACGCAGGTTAAGACAAGCCTTCAGCAGGTCATATGTTTGGGAGGAACGACGTGCAAAGTGTGACTCAGTTGCAAACATCAGGAACAAAGACAAGGTGGTAGTTTGCAATTGAATGCAACAAAACAAGAATTAAGCCGCCTAAATGTCACGCGATTGAAACTGAAACAACAAAAAACCACTCTATCAAAATTCACAGCATACTGATCACAATAACCTGCCTTGTGTTTAGTCTGGCTGGCATGGTAACAGCTGCTCCTGTGGCCTGTTACACAAAAGACACAAACCATGCAGGAGAGACGAGTCCACCGGGACCATGTGCCTCCACTCCCTACATTAACCCAACATGTGACTGGTATGGATGGCATGTGCAATTACGAGTCTGGCTGCTGTTTTCAGATGCGCGGTTTCAGTAAACAGAGGGGAGGTTGAGTCGGTACACGTGGCTGATTTCCTGTGTCCGGCTAAGACAGAAGACACTGACGATTTAGCTCCTCGTGTGCAGATTTTTATCATTTCAACCCAGCCTTCGTTTCAAATTTGTTTGCATTATATTAGCATCTACGTACAGCCTCCGTTACAAACAAAGACTTATTTTAAACACACTTCTATCAACCAGACATGGTGCTCATTATCATTAATCTTTGCGAGTTAATTAAGATCCAAGAATGTGTTTAAGCAGTACTCTCTGGAGGTGCTCTATATACAATTACATGGCAATTACGGACATCAAGTGCCCTGGGTGATTCAAAGAGCACTTAGTAACTGGATATTTCTAAATATCCCTCTATGAAAGCATACAGTAAATTCACCCAATAATCTTCAATGAAATGACCCGATGAGGATAAAGCTACATGACATTAAAACATTTTGTTTTTACAGACTTTGACTCTCCCTGCTCTCTCCAAAATGTATTTTTACAGTGAAATACTGAAATCCAATTACAGGGTTTGCTGCAGTGTTTTACGGTGAACGTGGTCCACATCTGTGTACTTAAATTAATGTAAAAATAAAACATTAATTCCTGGGGAGGAGGGCAAATTCCACATACAGTATTTAACAGGTGTGTCTGCTGTTGAGTCCGTCATCCACGCCTAAATGGATCACAAGATGAGACGCGGCGGGGACGAGGTGGTATTATTTTTGTTGTAAATTAATGTACGCCTTGCTCTGTTTATTGTTATATTAATGTGTATGGATGTAATTTTAGTGTGTGAAACTTGTATGCCATTTGTAGACCCCATGACAAGCAGCCTGCAGCAGCTAATGGGGATCTTTTCAATATAATAAAGAGACAAGATCATGAGAATAGAGACATTAAAAGTCAAGTATTGCCATTAAGAAATCCCTCTGACTGAATGGCAACACTGTGGACGAGGACTTTCCACAAAATTCGCAGCTAAAGACGATCTTCATCATCAATTAATCTGCCAACTGTTTCATATAAGCATTTTTACAAAATTCTGAAAAACGCTCACTGTTTTACTCTTGACCTATTCCTGCAAAAGTTCACCAACATCAAACCACCTTCACAAGTACCGCTAGTTGAACCGAGACATGTCCTGGTGCCTTATTAGCTAAATCCTATCTGAGTTGCTGGACATCATGAAAAACAGGTGTCCAATTACCCCCACGCAGCCATTATCAGTTCATCATAAAACTGATACCTCCATGAGGACGCCATGCCAGCTGAGCGGCTCCTTCCGTACTATTCATACCTGACCACGACACGTTACATAACTGCTCCAGGTGCCGAGTGCAAGAGCTGGTAGCTGCCGCTTCCTGGCCAATGATGGCCGTCTCACATTCTCTGCATGAAAGTCTACACTTCTGTCAGGCCGGAGGAGACCAGGGGAACCGTCTTTTCTCCAGTAACAGTGGAAACACTATTAACCTAAAGCTTCATAAAGTAGGTGATAACTCACAAGTTTGTGTTTTCTTATTGTTCAACCAACAGTCAAAAATCCAAAAATAATTTCAATTTATGGAATTATTGTATTTTATGACCATGTGGTCGCTGTCTTCTGTGTTTTGGTGAACTGATTAATTCAAATTTCAATCAATTATGTTGATATGGCAAAAGACATTGAATCTTCAATCTTGTTTAAATGCTAACAGAGAAAAGTAGGGACCAATAATTTTTAAAAAAAGTTTGAATATTGGCTCCCAATTGTCAGTTTACCCCCATTAGGAAATTCAAATTGGATCAAGAAATCAAGATAGGACTGTGCATGGGGTATGCAAGACACATTTTCAAGTCATTAATATGCAGAGATCATGATTATCTCGATCAACTGTGTTTCTGTCCCTAGGTGAGCATTCGCAGGCAAGACGACATTCTGCCTCACATTCATAAATCCATTAATCGATCAGTAAACTTGATCACTTTCATCACAACGTTTTCCTTAATTTTAAAACTGATTTAGCTTCATCTTACACTTAAGTTGTGTCTCATGTACATAATTGTATAAACACATAAAACGTATCCCTGCAGTCCATATATTTATTCTGCAAACTCACTGTATAATTATTGTCATATACATTTTATTTACTAGACATCCTTCCTGTAGTCTCAAAGCAAAAGATTCACATGTGTTTACTTGAACAATCAGAGTGACAATTAACATCTTGAATCTCATCCTCTACTCATTCAAGATATGCATAGATAGGAACGACTGGGTGACTCTCAGGGGCACATACAGCTATCAGGACATACATATTTATGGCGCTGGCTTTCAGATTGGATCATATTAAGTGAGCTAAAATCAGGTTCCAGTCTCTCTCGTGTCTCTGCAATCGAGGCAAAAGTAACCACGATAAAAACAGGAACGTTTGAGGTTGATCGAAGTTCCCCAACTCATTATCACTAAGGCATATTTCTAATATTTAACACACAGGGGTTTTATTTCCCCTCTCTGCGCGCTTCAGTGATCTGACAGAAGGTGAGGCGTCGAGCTGTGCAGCCTTGTGCATCAACCCAAGTCGTGCAGGGTGTTTTTCTCGCCGGTATGCGATGCAGCTATACGTCATTCATTTAGGCTGCCAGCCCTTTAGTGGCCTGTAGAGAGAAGATGGCTCTAATCACCGGCTGCAACACAGGAAAAACATCCCGCAGCACCCCTTCCTGACACGAAGGCTTGCCCGAGGTGCAGGCGCGGCACATGCAAACAGCCTCTCTTCAACCTATTTTTGTCCCCCTCTGCAAATGTTACAGTTAGAATAAAACGCCGGCTTTTATCCGGGATGACCTACATGTGTTATTTGCAAACCGGATCACGAGCGGAATCCCCGCGGTGAGAAGTGAACCGCCGGGGGGAGAAAAAAAAAAACACGACTCGGAGCGGCCACCGCCGAGCACGGAGAGCTTTGTGTTTACCGGAAAAAAAATAATAAACATGCAACAAAACAGCCATTGTAGCGGGATAAAGCTTTGGTCTAAATATAGATGTCGTGTCAACGTCTCCCTATGGCCGCGGACGCACAGGATAGGGGATACCCTGCAGTGCACTACTAACGCTGATGCCGAGGAACAATCGCAGCATTATAGGAAACACACGGTCCAACGCTACTGAACATTACGTGCAGCAAATATATAACTCTGAAACATTAATGTAGCCGCTCCACAAGGACGAGAGCAGTAGTTTCACATTCCCTTTCAACCTCCACAGTATGTAAAACCTTACCGATCGATAAAATACCCAAACAAAAATAGGCAGAGAACAAAATGTAATAAATAAATCAACTTTGCAGCAGTGGGCAAAATCATTTCTCGACATTGGACACAATCCCCCCCAGCATTACGCACCACATTGTGATATCTCGGTGAGTCTTCCTGCAAAGAAACAGAACAAAAAGTACAATTGTAGCCATAATTGTTCAGCAAATCTTTCTATTTCGCTGAGGTCACTAGAAAGTGAAATAATTTAGCAGAGTGACAAAAGCTCTTAAGCAAAAAATAAATTCAAAAAAGAGAAAAGTGTTGCTTATCAATTAACAAGAAGGATCCCGATAAGAAATACTTATCAGGCAGGGAAGCAAAACTAGCCAGCGTATTGGTAGCTAACGCTAGCTGAGGCGCTAGTTCAGCTAAACCGCCAGCTAGCAAAATAACATCGTTAAAAAGAGAAAAGTGGTCATACTCACGTCACTATCGACTTCGATATCATCGTTATCGCTCATTCTTCGATAAAATAGGCTAGTTTAAAGGGACGGGAGGCTAAAAAAACAACATGAATCAGTTTAGCACCGAGCGGCGCTCCGACAGACAGACAGCTAAATGCTCACGTTCTGTTTGGACAGAACCGAGGTGGACTCTACCGTCTCCACGTGACTACACTACACACGCAGAACTACCGCCGCGCAGTACGCATGCGCACGATTCCAGGGGGGCTTATGGGTAGTGGAGTTGCTCGTGCGTTTTTATACCCTACCCTTAAAAAACGGACATTACCGAAGGCTTTATTTAATGTAAACATATTCAAGAATAGATATTTGAAAGGCGGTGAGCTGCTTAAACAACATTAAATTGCTTTGATAAAACCAAAATAAAAAGTATTTTTCATTCTGGAACTACACTCTCCAGGGGTCATTTAGCTTGCTCGCCACGTCACAGCGTCGTTTCGATCCAGAAGCATTGTGGGAATTGTAGTCGAGACGATATTTGTATGTCAGAGGAGCTAAACAGGGCCATGGCTGAGACACGTGGATTTTAAAGAACACACTCAAGAAAGACAACTAACACACACACACACACACACACACACACACACACACACACGTGTCCTGTTATTACAGCAGCCTACAAATATGCACCAACCAGCTGATTCTTTCTTTTTGTCACTAAATATGCAGCCTTATTTCCTTATTTTTATTTGTTTATTACTCGCAGTCTATATCATTAAGAATGTATGAAATAACATCTGTGAAACTGAAACCCCCCAAAAATATTTGCCATGCCTTTAAGAATCGATTTGTCATTTAAGTAATTTTTCCAAGCAAAACTGTGAATAGTTATTTTAAACATTAGTCCCAGCTACTAAATTGTGTATATTTCTTTTCTTTTCTTTTCTTTTCTTTTCTTTTCTTTTCTTTTCTTTTCTTTTCTTTTCTTTTCTTTTCTTTTCTTTTCTGATATGATAGTGAACTGAATAATTCATAATTGGCTGTACAAAACAACCACCTTGGGATATTTTTATGTACACCATTTAAAATGATTTGGGGAAACTGGGATATGGGTGCATATATGCATGTGCCTCCATATGCAATACAAGTCAAATAAATTGTGTTGCATTACTTTTTGGGACCAAAGATATTCACAAAAGACAAAATACAAATTCAGGCATGTCACAGAATAGGGAATCAAATGAAACACTAAAAAAATCCTTAATGATGAAAAGTCCATTTATTTTACTATTCACTAATATTTAATTGTAGAGACAATTAATTTTGAAAATGATCACAGTCTTATTGTGAATTCTAGCCCTAAAAATCTGACATATAGTCATTATGATGCAGAACTCACATTGCATTTCCATCAACTCAGGCCTCTGAGTTAATTTTATATACATGCGATGGTGGGAAAATACATGTTATGCAGTGTGGGGGCTGATCTCACGACAAATTGCACATAATCTGCACTGGTGCTTCCCTTTTCACTAAATTGTGCTGTAGATAAGGAGCTTACTCTGGATTATTTTGCGCTGCAACAGTGGGTCAATGAATGTGTTAAAAAAAAAAAAAAGCAAGCCTGGAGCAGCCTCATCCATTCACCCAGCAGGTCAAGAGGCCACGGCAGCTGTGGGCGACACCCTGCTCTCCATCGCCTTCCCTGCAGGCATGGGGCTTTCGACCTGTACTGACCTTGATCCGACCATGTTTTCCTCTACCTTCTAGCCAATCGGCATCATCCCACTTCCTGTTAGACCTCTGTGTCTTGTCCCTATGCCAATTTCAACCCTTATATACCATTTTGTAGAATCATAGTGCATGTCCCGCAGCAGCGGAGCCAAACACGGTCGCTGAGGAATATGGTACGTAACACTATAGCCCTAAGTAAAGGATGACCACACAATAAGGTCAGCCTTTAATAATGCATCCACTGCAGTGAAGCCTCTCTATCTTCATGGGTGACAGCAAGAAAGCACTGAGCTACATTTGTGTGCTACAATCACATTTAAATTACCTCCGGGGATGGGTAATGTTACAGAAAAACATATGATAATGAGGCAGAGCTCACAGAGATTTTTCACATCTGCCTTATTCTTGCCACACCCATAACGCAATCCCCCCAGGCCTGAGCTGTCTTATGAAGTGTTTCAGCACCATTTCAGCCCATGATATTCAAGCTGAGACATTGATTAGCTGTGGCTGGGACCAGGTATGAGAGGCAGCGGGCTGTAATTATAGCTAAAGAGAGAGAGAGCTGATCAGCTCAGGCCTCCCCTCCCCCTATGTCCTCACAGGGCTGGCCTGTTAAACCATTAAAATGTCCTCCTTTTGTCCCCTTCCAGGGTACTGCAGACTACACTGGAACGGCCCCAGTATGCAGTCACCATAAGAGATTTTTTTTTTGTTCCTGCCATTGTTGTCAGTGCATGACTTGTGAAAGGGGGGTGGGGGGTGGATGCACTGTCAGATATACCATCAGATTAAGGGTTGACACATATGAGGTGCCTTGACTGAGCATGATGCCGTTTCAAATGCGGTTTCTGTGTGTGTGCACGTTAACAATTGAAAACACCGCACACCTTTCATAAGCAGAAGAATTTACAGTCATGTGACGTACAAGTGAATAAGATATTTGGACTCATGATCTCATTTCTAATAATAATCAATTTGGGATGACCTAAGGATTTAAAGACGTGGAAAGTACAATACACTATCTGTTTATTTACAGTATAAAGTGTATTCTCAGCTAGGTGTGTTGCTATAGATTGATAATGTCAATAATCATGATATTTAGCGATACGAGTGATACAATACAGCGATCAACAGTTAAGAAACAAACACAATGAATACCACAAAACAAATACAAGATGAAAAACACAATAAATGCAGCAGTCACAACCAATGACGTGTTTCATTAACTTCACTTGGACTTGATTCTCCCGTACTTGTGACTCTTAACCATGCCTCCCTCAGATACACTGAAACAGGGAACCATTCCCTTAAGAAACAAAAAAAAACAACAGTTCCTCTTAGCACATATTATAATCTCTCCAGTGGCACAGTGGATCATGAATACTGTGAATCTGCGGTGGTGCTCAGCTCTTTTCTGGTGATTTTAGACTTAAGAGACCTTCCTGCTTTAAGAACGCTGCTGGTGACGTGTTGTTGCATCCGTGCCGGACTAGTTTACTCCAACTAATCTTTATTCCATTGCTGCAGCAGAGCGTGACACACCAAGATAATACTGTCTCACAGGGGCAGGGACTTATTTATACACTGAACTTCATGACTCATGGTGATCACTCACAAACAAGTCTATCAGAATGCGGTCAGTGTCAGATTTCAATGGATGCCATTTGTCATCGAATGAAGGTGCAGTATTTTCCAGATGGCCATTTTCAAACATTTCAGCCATATTCAGCGCTTAGATTTCTTTCTATATGGAGGACAAATGGTATGTTGGCTCAAGCTCAAGTACCCGCTCACCTCACATAACCCTCCAATTGTGTTTCCAATTTCAACTGACTTTTAAACAAGCAAGACATAGTAAATGTTTAGGTTGAGTTTCTTTTCTAAAAGGGTTTTTATCTTTTTCATTTATCTATTCATTTTTTACCTCAAATAAGTGCATAATGAAAGTAGTGAATCAGTAGAGTGCATACCTACGTCAAGGCCCGACAGTCCCTTTTAATTCCATCAACCTAATCCTAGACACCAGTCGCCCTAAAAAAGGCAGATATTTTTCATCAAGAGCTGCGCATTGTTCCCTGAGTAATTAATGAAAATGTTGCCCTGGATCAGACCCTCTATCTGGATATGCACCAAGAATGGGGTCTGTTCTGAGCAGAGACCCATCCTCTGTTCAATTTTTGTGGAAAAGTTTTGTAGTTTTTTCTGTAATACTGCTGACAAACCAACGAACCAACAAATGGACACAGGCAAAAACAGAACCACTGATCAGATGGATTTACCGTTATCTTAACCGCGTCCCATAACTACGTCGAACGCACTGAGCAGGAGCTTCTCTCGGGCTGGCACAGAGCTAAAAGCGCGAGGAGTTTCTTCTGCAGAGGGATTTGCAGCAACAGCGGAATCAATCCGGCAAGCGAGAGCTATCTGGAATCTTGGCTCGAGCTTTAGAGCAACAATCTGTGAACTGCACATAATTTGTGATCATGTGCGGCAGAGTTTGTACTTGGCAAAAGCTAATCTGCCCGCTAGCCAGAACGCTGTCGCCAGCGAGCCCGATGATAACATCACACGTTCTCTGAGCAGCAAAGCAACGCCGTGGAGGCCAAATGAGCAAATAATCTGTTTGTGTTTTTAACGCTCTCCTCTTGACGACCTCTGAGGCCAATTTTTGGCAGGAAAGGGCGACTAAATGTAGACTACCTGTATGTAAAAGGTGACATTCAATCCTTTCTTATGGTTTAACGCCAGTAAAAAGAAAAACTGCTGCATGGTTGTTCCATCCAACACTTTTCTAATGTGAAATTTAATGAACATGTTAGTCTCTTTCTAGCAGTTCTCAAGATTTCTATATTTTACTTTTCAAAACAAAGCTGTTGCTGTTTAAAGGTGCACGATGTTGTTTTGGGGAAGAACTTATAATCAGAAGAGAAAAATCTTCTTTGACTGATTTTTATGCCTAAACAAATCAAGTACACAGTCTCTGCTTGTTTTCATGACTGACTAAACAAACTGACCTAAAAAGGACAACACAGTTTCCTACTGTTTCACTTTGTTTATATGTGGCGGACCCTGTCACATTTCCTAGCTTCAAACAGTGGTCTGGGGACCTTATTTTCCTCTGAGAAAAGCTTGCTTATTCAGCTATGGAAAATAAATAAATAAATAAATAAATAAATAAATAAATAATAAATAAATAAATAAATAAATAAATAAATAAATAAATAAATAAAATATATATATATATATATATATATATATATATATATATATATACTGTATATATATATATATATATATATATATATATATACATATTATATACATATTTCTGAGTTTCATGAATAATGTTAACAATAAAACTCTGAGCGGGAATTTCCTCTCCAAAACTACATAGTGCCCCTTTAAAGGTCCAATTTGCAGGATTCAGTGGCATCTAGTGACAAACGTTAAGAATGCAGACATTTTGTACATCGTGAGCTGCTGTAGGAACATGGCAGTAAAACATGAAGAGAACCATGGACGTATTATTTACAACTGCCCTGATCTGTAAACGAGATTAATTATGACTCCCTGTATTAAAAGCCTTTCTATTAAGTCTTTGATTGACTTGAGAAGAGCAATTTAAATATCCGTGCCATGATCACAACGTAAAGCTTGAGGAACCAAGTGGAAAGTGACAAGTGGGGCCAGCAGGAGAAACACACGGCAGCCATTTTACTCTGGTCTCAAGCTCAGGGTTGGAAACCCCAAAAGTGTATATATGTGAGACATGTGACACATTTTTGTCATAACTGCAGCTGACAAGACAATGAATAGTGAAAATTCAGAGGGACATCAGGCCTTATTACAAAGTAATATGGCACATAACCTTTGAATGCCCGTAAGCTACAAGTAGACAACAGCTAACGTTAGCATTCAACCACCTCTGAGCTAACATTACCCTTTGATACTGTCGCATGATGCTGTAGGAAAACCACTACATCAGTGCACATCCTGGACACGCTTATTCAGTGTTAGCTGATGTATGCTAACGTTAGCTGTTGTCTGACATTAGCCAATAAGTTGTCAAATATGTTGTTTTGCCTTCAAACAAGGCCAAACATCCCTCCAAACATTATGTTTTTTGCTAACAGAATTTTAGCTTCGCACCTTGGGAGGAAAATGGCCGCCATGTGACTATATAGTCTATAGCCGCAAAACCAGGAAGTTAACGTCATCAAGTCTTTTGGCGGACGTACCAGATGAGCAATTCTTATTCGACTGAGCAGGCAAAACAACAAAGCTTAATAGCCTACCAGGTGATGATACTGTATACAAAAAAAAACCATTATTATAAACAATATATGTTCCATTTCTGCCCCTAAATCCCACACACATGACCTTTACATTGTAACACATAAGGACAGACAACATGAGTTTTACTCTCACAGG
This sequence comes from Acanthopagrus latus, assembly GCF_904848185.1. Lineage (NCBI taxonomy): Eukaryota > Metazoa > Chordata > Actinopteri > Spariformes > Sparidae > Acanthopagrus > Acanthopagrus latus. Next base: position 10,603,145 of record NC_051060.1, on the reverse strand, counting down.
ACAGAGATGATAATTAAGATATTCCTCACTTCCTCTCCATGACTCATTGTGGTCACTACAGAACAACAGAAAGACTTAAGAGAGCTTTGGGGAATATTCACAGGATCTTCCTCATCCAGAATGTCTCACAGATGTCCGTTCTTTCAGCCCCAAACTTACCCTGGGAGAGGATAGTGTCAACACTTTCAAAATAGCTCCATTTCTTGTTTGAGAAAGACTTTGCCAAGAGATTAAAAAATAAGATGAGTTACAGGGCCGCATTGTGTCCTCATCTCAAAATCGATGCTGATGAGAGCTGTGTCAGAAATAACACACAAAAACAGGTATTAGTCAAAGAGAGTCTTTTATTCATTTGTTTTCTCCACTGTCATGAGTCACTCAGGCTGCAGAAGTCAACTGTGCACTAGATGGCAGCTCTGCACAACCATCAGCCCTCATGTGTCATTCGTGACTGACAGTAAAGAGACTGACAGCACACAAGGAGCTGATCTTTATCAGAGAGAAGAGGGAAAGAAGAGCGGAGGAAGCTCTGGCCCAACAGGTAGCGAACAGCGACCTACAGCTGCAGACAAACCTGTCAGTTTTTACACTTCAAGTGTTTGTTACCTGGGAATCCACTTGGGTTTTTTGTTTTGTTTTGTTTTTTTTTGCTGTTTCTGCTGTTTTCTACACGCTGACCTCTGAGAATAAGTGTGCAATTCTCACCTTCAGAACACTCAAGCAGTAAGTAACTAGAAGCGTTCTTGCACGTTTTCCTTTTTGCACGTGTGTGTTTCTTCTCATGAGAAGTGAGGAGTCCTGCGGAAAGGTAACTTGTCTGCACACAGCATGTGAGCATGCCAGCAGGGAGGATGTGGTCGCCAGCTCTGGAGATGGAGGCTCACTTGGAGAGGGAGGTTCGACAAAGTAGGGTGTCTTTTAACAGATTAGCCAGATTCAAGTGACTTCCTACATGTGCATTTACTGTCAGTCAGCAGTTTCTGAACGTCATACATGTCAGCACAGTGTGCGGGGCACCTGGGACGCACACGGTTAATTTATTTTCAACAACTTTGACCTTTTCAGCTATCCCGCAAAAAAAAAAGAAAAAAATGTTTTGCTGTCTGACATCATGCGCACTAAATAAAGGAATTAGAAAAAGAAGGGACTGATTTATTGATCATATGGATGCACTTTTCTGGCAGTTAAAAATGATCAAAATGATTCCCAAAGTATGACATAATTGGGAGTGAAAAAGACATAACTATGAGTTTACTGACTTTTGTATCTCAACTTCAACTTTTTCAGTCTCAATTTTTAATAACAACATACCATTTATACACTTACATTTCTCTGCACAGCTGCATCAAGGTTTTTTAAAAAAGATGTATGTATGCTGCTGATAAATGATAAATAGGGGACTTAAAGTTGTTGCCATGTTTGTTGCCATGCCTTTTCTTCGCCAGTCAGCCTCCTATATGTGCTGAAAACAGAGACATATGGGGCGAGTGTCAACTATATGAATACACATACAGCGCATTTGTCTGCTGCAGGTGCCTCATTATAGAGATCGAGACCAAATGCACCTTTAATTTTGAGAGGGAAAAAAGTCATAAATCCATCAATTTAAACTTCTGCATCTATTTTAGGATGTTTTAATCTCCTTAGTTATCCTGATATTTCACCAAAATGTTTAAATTTGCAAACAGGGGCGGGTTGCCTTTAAGCTGTTCTACAGCTTGTTTATTAAGTTAGGGGAAAAAAGTACAAATTTGCCCTTTGTTAATATGTTTGTGGAAGCAGACATGCGCACATTGTTTGCATGCAAATATTATACATGTTATACAATGTTACAATTGAGCCGATCGCATAAAAAAATGTCTCAAGTCGAGAGTAAAGGTGAAGCGACTCTACCTTGAAAATCAGGTGAAAGGTTGACAGGACCATATAATGTGAATTATGAACTGGACTCTGAACCTGTGCTCCTCATGTTCGCTCGGGGTAACCTGTGCTTATCAACACAGCCTGTGGTGCTTGCTGACAGGCTGCGGACACTTCGCAGTAAAGAGTGAGACAGCAGAGGTGTTTATTGACACAATTTGTGGTCAAAGGTTTACATACTCTCATAAAGAGCATGTATATGACGGCGGTCTTGCGTTCCAATGATTTCTGCTGCTCTTGTGGTTCTGTGATGGAATGACTGGAACAATGATGAATTCATCATATGTCCTCTATAGATGTCCTCTGTCTGTCCTCTCCCTCGTCATCTCTGTGCTGTTGCTGACTGTAGCTGCTGCAGCTGCTTTGACCTTTAATATGAAGGTGTTCAGGTTCACTCTCTACTGTTGTGTAAAGCACTTTCCAATGATTGTAAATTGTTTGTCATTCAACTTTAGACAGCAAACACGACTGATGCCCAACATTTACAATGACATCGTTAGACAGACTGGTCCCTCAGCACCCCCACCTGTGACTGACCTCCTGCTTCCCTGGTTGTCACGTCTGTGGATACATTTTCAAGCACAAAACCAAATTTCTCACTTCGTCTGTTTTACTTAGTATCATCATCCCAGTACGTGCTGCTCCAACACGGAGGTCACCAATGGACCCGACCGCAGATCTGCTCTCTGATCCAGACCGATGGCTCAGCGAAAGCCTCTGGTTCAACGCAACGGCTGCGAACGCCAGCGACGTTTACGTGCCTCTGATGTCACCAGTGATCAACAAAACCATCAACATATCTTTGATCCTTGTCTTAACCATCGTCATGGTTTCAATGGGATGCACCATGGAGGTGTCCAAGATCAAGGTGACTTCAGGTGATATCCGATAGTTTAAAATACATAATCTGTGTTAATAAAGTAGGCCTTTACCGTATACTTTGTAAGAATTATGTGCAGAAACATCTTTTTCTTTTTTCCTCTCTCCAGCATCACATGATGAAACCAAAGGGGGTGGCAATAGCAGCACTGGCCCAGTATGGTGTCATGCCCCTCACAGCCTTTTGTTTAGCTAAGGTTGGTATTACTTTAAGCTCCGGTGGTTAAAGGGACAGTTCACCCCAGAAACAAAAATGTATATTTTTCCACTTTCCTATAGAGCTCTACTTCTCTTGTGATTGTTTTGGTGTGAGTTGTCAAGTTTTGGAGATATTAGACACAGGAATTAAGGAACTTCGTCGTGACCTGAAATTGTTTTCTCTCCTGTGTTTTATGATTTCTCTAGTCGTGCATAGAAAGTCATTTAATAAGGACCTTAGAAAATATTACCCTGACTGAATGTTTTATTTCCGTTTAGTCCATTTCCTTAATCAGCATCTGTATCAGCGCCAGACCTTGTTAGCGGCGCTGGAAATTGCCATCTGAGTGTGAATGCGCTGTGATTTCATGCTGCAGGCGTTCCAGCTGTCTGAAATCAGAGCTGTGGTGGTTCTGATCTGCGGCTGCTGTCCTGGAGGAAGCCTCTCCAACATCCTGGCCCTGGCTATACGGGGGGACATGAACCTCAGGTACACACATGCGCGCGCACACACACACACACACACACACACACACACACACACACACACACACACACACACACACACACACACACACACACTACTGATACTGTCATGTAAACTGAAGACATAAATAAGCCTCTGTGAGCCCAGGTATATATCGGGGCAGGTTCACATTCTGGGTCCATCTTTGCTTTATTGCCTTATCATCAGGCACCAGGTGTGTGTCTGCTTATCAGGCTAAAAGATGGCGAGAGCAGTATGAGAGGACGGCTTGAGGGCTTTAATTGAGGTGCCAAATAACTAAAACACCGCTGATCTAACAGACCCCCTCAGATAACGATGAGTTTGTTGATAAAACGCACGGACGGGGACAACATCCCACCACGTGCCGCGTGTGCTGATCATTTCAGTGCCGACAAGGATCCGCTGCAACGCTGGCGACGAATCAGAATCCAGGTGTTACTGTATACCTCAGCAAAAATTCCTCAGCACTCACCAGATTCACACCCAACTGTGGGCCCAAGCAAAAGGTCAGGGGGTCACGGGACCAGTCTTGGTGCCGTCTTGGTGCACCTTGATTGAGTATGAACGCATGAATGTGACGTGATGGAGAATAAACTCTGGCCCCAGCGGCAGTTGTTATCATCCTCCACCCCCGCGTTTCCCCCTCAGCATCGTGATGACCTGCTGCTCCACGGTGCTGGCTCTGGGCATGATGCCTCTGCTGCTCTACGTCTACTGTCAGGGCTTCCCTGAGCTGCGGAACGCCGTGCCCTACGTGGAGATCATCGTAGCGCTGGTCATGATCCTCATCCCCTGCGGCGTCGGCATCCTCATCAACTACTACAGGCCGCAGTATTCCAAGACCATCACAAAGGTTGGTGTGCGCTCGAGCCTGACCCATCTCCTGAATATATTTCTATACTTAAACATGTAGAAATATAGAACATGACTCCCAGATCTCTTCAACAACAATGATAATATAGAAAACCATAGAAAGGCTGATGAAGCCACTGTCCAACTTCTTTTCTGCCGCTCTCAGGCAGGCATCATTATACTGACGATCGCTGTCTTGGGGATCGCCACCCTCACCAGCATCGGGGTTGGAGGCTCCATCCTGAACGTGCTGGCTCCTCCCCTCATGGCCGTCGGCGCTCTCATGCCCTTGGTAGGCTACACCTTCGGATACGTCATCTCGGCGCTCTTCAGACTCAAGCGCTCGTAAGTCGACTCTCTGATGTGCATTTGCGACATGCAGCATTGCACTCATGTCAGGGAACAGAGAGTCATGAGCTTCTCCTTTATGTATACATCCATCCACCCCCCGCTTTCCAGGGAGTGCAGGACTGTTGCTATGGAAACAGGCTGCCAGAACATCCAGCTGTGCTCCACCATCCTGAAGGTGGCCTTCCCCCAAGCGCTGATTGGCCCTCTGTTCTTGTTCCCCATTGTCTACGGGTCCATCCAGCTGATTGAGGCGGGGGTCCTCATCGTGCTGTTCAGGGGTCACCAGTGGTTCACACGCAAAGAGAAAGGTGAGGCTGACACCAGGATTTTACAGGGCTGAATGAACTAAATAAACAAACACCCTTGGTTTTTCGCAACTGACTAAACAAATTGACTTTAAAGGACAGCACAATTCCATACTGTTTACACTGTTTACATGTGGCGGACCCTGCCACCTTTCTGGCTTCCAACAGGTTGCCGGGGGAACTCATTTTCCTCTGAGAGCAGCTTGTATATTCAGTTATGGAATAGATGAATACTGAACGTCTTGAGTTTGTATTATTACCTTTTACACAATGGTCTCTTGCTTTATACATACATTTTAAAGCCACTATTATATTTCTTAATGTGTTTTGCCATCAAAGGCGCCCGATTTTGAAAAGGAAGAATGCATGGAGTAACAAAATTGTTGCCTCTGGTTCTGATCTATCGATTTTGATTATTTGTGGGCTACTTTTCAAAACCTGGTGCCTACATTTCCCACAATGCAACTCTGCCACTGAATGACATCACTGTAGGCAATATATCAGATCACATGCAGCTTCATCTGGAGCCACAAAAGGCTTTATGCTATTTTTCGCCCGTATAATTACCCTGTAGTGATTCTGTTGTGTTAACTAAAAACTTTATCAAAATTGTCTTTCTAATCCACTTGTCTGTCCGGCCTACAGAGACATATCAAAAAGCAGAAACAGGAGAAAAGACTGAAGACCCTCCTAAAGAGACACCATGAAGGATTGCATCTCAAACGCCACCCAATTAATTTTTTTATTTTTTTACCAGTCCTGCTAAGGCAAAAGGTCTGCAGTACTTGAAATAAAAGGAAAAACTGACAGGCAGGGATGGCCATTTTGTGCCAAAACATTTTTTGCATTATGAATTGTGAGTTTACAAAGTGCAATTTCATTTGTCAATGTTTTATATAAAGAACTAATGAACACAAGTTGATTTAGTTAAAACAGTTTTATTTTTCAAGTCTTCCTACACCATACAAATGTCCATCATATTTTTCCACTGAAAATAAAATTCCTATATACAAAAAAGTTTTTTTTTCCCAAACTCTTGTCTACACGTTCTTTTGTACCACAGTAACGATCAGTCACAGTACCAACAGATTCTTGGAATTACTTTGCACACTTGTGTAAAAACAAAAGTCTGCAACACTGTACACAAAGAAAACCCTACACCAAATAAGAAAATTACAATGCTAGAATAAACTGCATTCTGTGGGCAACACCATTTTACAGTGTTGAAATTAAAGTGTTGACCGTATCTTTAGGAAAGCATTACATCTCCCAGCTAGCTGCAAGAAAAAAGGGACAAACTTATTTACTGTACAGCTGTTCAACTGCAGGAACAACGTTGCGTAATGTACAGTGTTCATGACACCGGAGCTGCCAGTGCCACTTGTGAAGGTTGTTTCTATTTGAGCTTAAAGCACAAATAAAACATTTCGATGGTGATAAGAGTATAATTTTGATCAAACAAAAGCACATGCAAGCATTCTAAGTAATAGATATCACGTACGCCGGCTGTGGTCAGTACGGTATGTCAGAAAATACAGGAAGAAGTGACTTGGAAAACATGAGCGATACGGACAAAGGTGGAAAAAGGTGATTTAAAAAATTCTCACTGACGATAAATGAAAGAAAGTGGTGGCATGACTTAACAAAAGCATCCAAATACTGCGCAAAAATACAGATTCCCTCTTCTGCAAAGTGTAGATATCACTAACTTTGCAGGCTTAAGATCATTGAGACTTGGGCTTTTTTGTGATTTTGTGAGAAGCATCATCGCTGCAGGACCAGTCTTGGACCTGCCGCTTCAATAAAAGTAATCAGAAGTGGAGTCACTGGGTGTAAACACACATAACGAGTCTTGGCTCGATGGGTAATGAGTGGGAGGACACGAACAGCATCACGAGTGCCTTCTCTTTAGTTATTCAATTTATAAATGCCCTATTATGATGATGAAATATTTGACCTGATATCATTGTCCCCCATCTGACAATGTATCTGCGCTTTTACGTGAAAAACTTGATACTAAAGAAAACCACCCGGACATGAAAAAACAAACTTGTCTCAGCTTTCAGAAGGGACCTCCAGTGTGCCAATTCATCCAGGCTGATTCTACTGCTGACACGAGTCGTTCCTACTGATGATTGGTTAAACTCAAACACAGCTGTTAGCGCTGGCTGTCAGTAGACGGAGAGCGAGAGCGGGACCGCGATCGAGAACGAGAGCGGGAGCGGGAGACGGAGACTCTCTGAGCCGGCAGAGGGGAGGGGGGAGTGGCAGACTTGCTCGTCTTTGAGGACCTCTTCGCAGGCTCCTTTGATTTGGGTGCTGGGGAGGAGGCACCGCCGGCAGGGGAGCCAGAGCGGGATCGGGAGCGAGATCGGGAGCGAGATCGGGAGCGAGATCGGGACCTGGACCGGTTGTGGGCCTTGGCGGGGCTGCGGGAGCGTCTGGGGGAGCGGGATGGAGAGCGACCGCGAGAACGGGACCGTGAGCGAGAGGAGCTCTCAGAACGGGAACGACTTCTTGACCTAGGAAACAAAAAGAGAGGAAGAATTAGATTAGGACTATGTTTCTATAATTATGTATAACACAGAGTATCTACACTTTTTCCAGAGACAAATTCAAGCACTTCTGCATTTTCAAGCCCATCTGTCAACTAATGAGGTAAGTTACATCTCTATATAGATTTACATACTGAAACTTGATATTTCATTGAATTATACTGTGCTATAAACTCACAAAATTAACAGAAAAATTAGAGGAAAACAAGTTTCAAAATGTGCTCTCTGCCTGCAGACTAGACTTGGCTATATAACCTGGCTGAGCTGATATAAAACTATTTATATATAAGTTAAGCAGCTACAATGAATTCCAGCACCATTACCAAACCTGGTGTCACCTACACACTTGAATAGAATCCCTTCATTTCTTTCACTCATGTTTCTCATTTCTTTCAGATAGTACCTCTTCTGCTTTCCATCAACCTGTCTCATGTGAACACTGCTCAATCATCTCTTCCAGAATCAACTATGTCTCATCTCTTGATACATTTAATGCTCAGAGAATACATTTAATAAAAAACAGTTGGTAATATTGGCAGTGTGATGCTTTCCCAGAGCCTGTCTGGTTCCTATTTCATTTAAGTGTCTGTCCTTCCAACTTTATTTCTATTATATAATTAAAATGTTAACAAGGTGCTGCTTAAAAAGCACATGTATGCTCAGCCTGTGAAGTGCTTTTCATTAACAAACCAAATATACTTTCAAACAGCAGAATTATGACTGAGTGAGATTTCCTACGCATCCTGTTTTCTTCTTAATATCTTTTTTTTTGGCCCTTTGCTCCATATTTCTCTTCTCTCTTTCTAAACTAAGATGCCATATAAAAATTAGCCTGTCACTGTTTAACAAACTGGGCTGAAATTGATTCGAGAGTTTTGAATGAAGTTATTAGTGTATAAAAATGAAACGTGCCAATCATGAGGGAAAAGGATGGCACCAGCCACAGTCAGCTTACTACAGTAATATGTACTGCATGTACTGCAGAATCCAGCAGACCACTCACCTCTTCTTGGCTGCCTCAATGAGCTTGATTTTCCTGCCATTCATTTCCTTTCCAGACAGTTTCTCAAGGGCATTTTTCAGGTCACTGTAAGAGGCAAACTCAACAACCCTGTACAAACCACGAGCAGACAATTAGTTTCAACGCAATGTATATTTTTTTATCATAAACTGGATGATATTAATAGTCAGTTCAGGCAAACAGAGAGGATGCTCTTACCCTTCGTTGACCTTGGGGCGATGTGCATCTGCAAATGTCACCTCTCCAGCTTGTCTCATGAAATCTTTCAGGTCCTACACACGTAAACATCAGTCAACTTTTGGAGAGGCTCCAGGCACAAAGACATTAAATAAGACTGATTTACCCAAAAAGAGAGAAGGTTTGATTCTCTGAGAGGACTACACAGGCTACTGCAGATAAGGAGGAGGAGTCCAAGAACCTCAGACGCTGTTAATCAGCTACACCTTCAACAAATATAAAACTTTAAAGGAAATAATGTGCTGAGTGCCAATTTAGTGATCAAACAGTTTTGACAAGTGCTATGAAAAGACAGGCTAAGAGCTTTGAGCCAGCTTTGAGATTCTTGGACCCACTTCTCATTACAGCTAAAGAGACATGAACACCATCTGCATGAACTGAACTGCAGTGGCGCCGCTTTAGGCAGCGTTTGGCACTAAGAGTCCCTGGCAAGAAGGGCACAGGGCTCCCCGCGCCGGGACCGCCCCTGTCTCGGCACCCCGCCTCAGTAAAGAGAGTGAACAGGGTGGAAGAGAGGAAACTACTACCTGAGAGCGAAACCCTTTGGGGTGGGCCGCAGGCTCTCCGAGCCACCATAACCTCGGGATAACAGCAGATTATATCCATGGACACCTGGGAGGATTTCACACTCTCTCTCGCGATGTGCGGGAACACCAGAGGGGGGAGGGGAGGGGGGGATATCGATCGATCGAAGCCCCTCAAATTAACGAACCATCGATCAATACGCCACCACCATCACCATCGACTCTCGCTCTTTCCTCTCCTTTCTCTCTGCCAACTCTCTGTTTCCTCTCTCTCGCTCTCAGCCTCACACCAGGCGCCCCCCTGCCTTCGACAGGGGGCGATGCGAGCGAGTGAAGGGGCCGCCAGCGCCTTTAGTGTGGAGCGAGCGCTCACATGACCAGCAGGCGTCAACTAGGAGACTGGCTGACACCACAGGCTCAACCCAGACAGAAGGACCCAGAAGGGGTTAACTCCACCATAAGCGAGCTCTTCCATATGACACAACAGTCAGGCTGGCAAATAAAGGGGTGAAGAATTGGTTAAAATTTGAAAAAGGAACAAATTAATTGTTTTGCTCTTTGACTCATTACTTAACTGCATGAGATGCAGATTAATCAGAGCAGATTAATTGCTTTTACAAAAACAAGTTGGGCCATATCACAACAAAATAGTTTATATATGTATATATTAGCAACTGATTTGAATTCAGAGTTTCTATGTTTTTAGCAGCATGGAAATTCTACATATGTATATTCATGTTGTTGGAGGCAGACTGTTGGAAGTGATAACATTTGTGGGTTTAGGGGGTTACTGTGCATTAAAAAACATGTGCCAATACTAACCTGCCAGCTGACACGAGAGGACAAGTTCTCCACAATCAGACGGTTCTCAGTGCGCATCGGAGGAGGGTTTCGACTGAAAACAGAAGGAAAGACTCAACCAACTAAACGATAACATTCTGGGGCAGACACAGAGACTTTGGCACACAGCCGAAGATTAACCGTCTTATTAGCTACTTGTCAATGGCGCGACTAATTCATGGCAACGATCTTTAAATTACTGCGAGCGAGGGCTCGTGTTGCATTTCAATTAAGCTGTTTAACATTTTCGGGGGTTGGTTATTTATTACATCCCACTTAAGGAAACAGAAATAAGAAACATGTACTCCAGCAAAAGCCATCACAAACATTAGTGATTATCACCGTTCACCACACAACAGAGGTGTTTACACAGTGTACTTTGTTTACACGTGTTCTTTCCTCATTTAAATAACATCGAGTTCATCTTCCCTGCCATCGCGGGGAACCATGCTTACCTCCGACTGCTCTGGGACCCTCTGCCATAGCGATCTGGGAAACGTCCTCCACCACCGCCGGCTCCTCTGCCGCGGCCACCCCGCAGACGCACACGGGCGTGCTCAATGGTCACCCTGGAATGACAGAAATGACTGTTAGCGAAGGAGTGGAGATGGAAAATTCTGATTAACATCACATTTACTGCGGGAGAAATTCCTACCTTTCATTGCACAGCTCTTTGCCATCAAGCTCATAGACTGCATCCTCAGCATCTCTGGGGTCGTCAAACTCCTACAATAAACAGAGCATACCAAATGTACCAGAGCCTTCACGTTTATGCCCTTTCAAGCAGTTTTGCATGTCATGTGTTGAGGAGGACAGTTTAACTATTTCAAATATGGGAGCAGAGACTTTCGTCCTCCGAAACCTCAAAAATGTTAATGGAGAAAATCAGCACAACCCAATAATGTTATCATCACGTGAGACTGTACACTGTACTGTCTTAGCTTTGAGCTAGATATGGATCGTGATATGGCAAAAGGTTTAAAATGCTGCAATTTCTCTGAACTCACCAGACTGTTGTACTTGTTCTAATATTTACCTTTCGTCGACTTAAATCTTAATTCCACATTACTTATTTTTAATAATGCAAATTCTCAACATTCTGTGATAGAACACACACAACAGAAACAACGACAGGCATTTCTAAAATGGTGATATTTGATTCTAGTGCCCAGCATCAATCAAAAGGTCCACATGTGTGTCACAGCTCCACCGATGTCTCAAGGAGAAACAGAACATACCACACATGGATTTGTGAGTGACTACCAAAAGGAAAGGTTGTGACTTTTACTGACACTGAGACAAATGTCATTCAAAATGGGGGAGAGAAAAAAAGATGCAGCCTTTAATGGTTTGTAAATAGAGATTCAGGGTCGGGCTGGATGTCATAGTTAACAGCTCACTGTGATTATTTTTGCCAGACATTATGATTGTGATACAAACCAAGATTCTACACTAAAAACAAGCTCTGCACTAGACAAATGTATTTCCTTACATCTGGAGAGAACAACATATCTCTGCAGCGCTCCATTATGACCATAACTCTTATTCTGTCACACATTCTACTTTTATCAGAACACTGTAGCTTGCTGTTTTGTTGCACTTGACCCGTATTGTAATTTGAGGGGAAAACATGTTGATTAACTGAGGGTGTGTGAAACCCGTGAAAAAAAAAAAAAACAACTTGATGCCATACTGTGGATAATGTGATGAGATTTTGATCACTGATGGAGAAAACTACAAACTATAATGCGACATTGTATCTGAAGGTAAACTTGAGAGAAATCCCTGGCGTTCTGACGAACGGGACTCACCACAAAGCCGAAGCCCTTCTTGAGGTCAATATCTCGGATGCGGCCGTATCCTTTGAAGAACCTCTCCACATCCTTCTCTCTGGCAGACGGACTCAGACGGCCGATGAAAATACGACACCCGCTCATGTTGACGTTGTAGGGTTACCTGCAAACAGGAGGGATGACATCAGAGTCACTGTCGAGGATCAAGCCGATAAAACGATTAAACGACGACCCGAAAACGTCGAATTCACAAATGATATTTTTTGGGGGGAGGTAGCGAGCTAGCCAGTTAGCTGTGAGGCCTAGCTAGCCTCCAGTGTTCGCCGAGCCCCATGTTAGGCTAACGTTAGGGTAAGATAAGCTAACCACACACACACGGCAGATAATGTTTTACTCTACAGAAGAAGAACTGCACGGCGACATTATGGCGGACTTTAATCCGTCCAATCTGCCTTCAAGTGGTCCGACCCTTGGTGTTCCTTACCTGTCCGTCGAAGTGATTGCAGACTCAGAAATCAAACAAAATGGGGCCTCTGCAGTTCAGGGAGGAGGAACGGAAATGACCCAGGGAACATAACGGAGGAGGAACAAGAGGAGGAGGAGCGGGCTGATTCTTCTTCTCCTTCTTTTCCGGGGCTAACGGCAGCCGCCATTTTTGTGGCATTACCGCCATCTCCTGGAGGTTGTTATCTGTTTCCTACGGTTGAAGGGAGCTCCTTTTTCCAAATGTTATATATTTATTTATCTCTTTATTGTATTTAGTTATTGCATTTTATTTTCAAATGTATTTTATTCCTTTTTATTTATTCATTTTTTGTATTTGTTCTACAATTAATTTGATAATTTATTTGTTTTTAGTGTATTCCATTTCATTGTATTTATTCATTTATTTATATTTCCATCCATCCATCCATCCATCCATCCATTATCTGTACATTATATGTACGCCGCTTAATCCCCTGCAGGGTCGCGGGGGGGTATTTATATTTCATTTTGCTGTATTTTGTTATCTCAAAATGTGTTTTATTTATTTTTCATTTTAATGTATTTATTTGAGCATTTATTTTATTGTATTTGTTTAGTCTTTTTATTTTATTTTTGTTATATTTATTCTACTTATTTTGATTGTATTTCATATATTTATTTTACTGTATTTATTTATTCATTCATTTATCTTTTGTAGGTTTATTTTATGTTATCTATGTATTTAAATGTATCTGCTCTGTGCCCACCAGTGCCCAAATGTCATATCTGAGTAAAAGTAAAGATGTTAAAATTTTACTTTGGTAAAAGTGAAAGTCATACATTTATACAAATAGCGCTTAAGCCTTTCTTGAGTCTTGCTTTTTTAGTACATTAGTAGTGACATTAAATGTACTTATGAGTAATTATCGAGCAACAAATTTACATTAAAAAGGAATTATTGCATTCAATAAAATGCAATATTTTTGGAAACCAAAAATATTCATAAAACACAGATTAAGGATCATTAACTAATTTTGAATAGTGTGCTGTATATTATGGGTTAACTGATTTGGGGCCTGGCCAGTGATCATCTCTGATACTCAGCATTTTGCTGGTGATTGCCATCGGTGATTTTTAAAGTTCATTTATACTGATATACTGGCCACTGTAATGCAGTTCCTAGCTCTGACCACTGGGTGTCACTCAGACACAACAGCATTATTGTGCATTGAGCAAGAATGGATCACACACTGTGCAGCAGCTATAGCTTATTAAGGCTCACTGGCGAGAACAGTATAACAGCAGAACAAAAACACAATAATGAACCACAAGTTGAGTCAGAAAAAGCAATTTTCTCATTAATGCAGGCAAAGAAAATTGATTTTGAGAAGTAATTAAAAAGAAAGCACAGCTTTAAAGGGAGCTGAGCTCCTCAGGCAGGTCATTCTGTGGTCTAATCAAACACAGCAGCAAAATTCAAGAAGCAGTTATGAGGAAATAATAAACTATGACAACCTTTGACCAAGAGTACATATAACTTTAGATTAGTCAATGATTGACTTGAGTTTGAATTGATGGAGCAGATGGCGTAACGCTTCATCCAGAGGTTTTAAAGTGATCTCATTGCCGGGTAGGGTATTAAGAGGAACTATGATGCACTACCCAATACTTGCTATATTTAGCTTTATAAATATATCTACATTGATTACAGGCTACACAGAGATTGGAAGTAGACGAGAGCAGCCACTCAGGCGGATACCGAACAGGAGTGCAAGAAAGATCCTCCAGTATCTAATCTAAGGGCTAATGAAATCATAGTATTTTGACCAATAGAAGGAGATACACATTGCCATGGTTTATGGGCATCAGGAATATCTTGACATTCGATGCAGACCCCGCTTTTCAGGCTGAAATTGTGCACCTTTTCCAAGAGTTAGTCACACAGACAGACTGACACATTAAATAATGACACATCATCTTCCACATTCAAAAGAAAGCTTTAATTAGAAAGTTATATACACACTGTAAAATTAAATTAAACTTTATACAAATATTAAATTACTATCTTCACACCCACTGCCATGTACAGAGGAAAAAAAAAAACAAAGCTGAAAGCATCGAAACCTAGAATCAAGATGTGTACTTTTTTTTTTTTTAACTTGTTTTCTTTTTCAGGGAAGCAACACCGTACAACAGTGCTTCTGAATGCAAAAATTAATTTCACTTTTTTTTCTTTTCAATCCCGTTATTTCTTAATGCCTTGTAGCAAAAGAGAAGCAAAAGAACAGTGAAATATAGGTGCTTATAGGTTCATCACCATCATCTTCACAGTAGCTGGAAAAGCTAGGGCAGGAGGACAGAGAAGGATGGACATTCGTTTAGTCGTGTCCACAACAGAAGTAAAGTCATTGATAAATACACAAAGACAGTTGTATGCATAGAATAGAAAAAGAACAGAGTAAGGCCATTGGGAAAACAGAACACGTTGCAGTACTGTAAAGCAACCAACGCGGAGGCTTAAGATTATACATCCCAACAAAAAAAAAAATACAAAAGAAAATGTACAAGTCTAAGGCAACATTCTGTTTGCATTAATAATGTAGCCGTTGACACTGACAGACAGCCACAAATGCCAAATAAAATTGAGAACAGGAATCCACACAGGTTGTTCTGTGGGGGGGGGGGGGGGTTAACTGCTCTTCTGAGCAGATAAGCTTGAAAAGTAATTCTCAGGATCCTCTGGAGTCATGCTGTTTCCAGGGTGACCAGCTCAACCACCAAAGCTTTTTTCGAGAGGAGATGAAAACAGGTAGATGATTTCTAACAAAATAACACGATTCTCTCTTACATTTTCACTTGGCATTAGGAGGGTTCAGTGAGTGTGTGTAGCGGTGGTGGGGTGCTATATCACAAAACTTTTTTCCCGTTTTCACTGCAACCAGTTGCAGTTGTGTCAATAAAGCACAAAATTAGAGTGTCTTCGGTACAGTCTGAAAGTGGGCGGGAGCCATTTCTCTGAGGAGACTTGTTTTACAGCCACTCAGCAGAAAATGATAAATATTCGAGAGTGGATGAATAATACACACATTGTGTAGTGGACCCCGATGCCTGAAGTGATGCTGGTTTGTTCATGTGACTCGTTTTCTTATGGTGAACGACGGGGACATTGTGCAGCCTGAAAAGAGGCAAATCAGACTATGGCTGTGTCGAGGCCTACCATACGAGAAAGTGTCATCTTCTGCCTAGCTAACACACACAAACACACAAACACACACACACACGCACACACGCACACACGCACACACACACAGACACACACATGCTCTCGGACTCAGCAACTCAAAGCAAACCGAGCCACACACCAAACAATAAATACAGTGGGAGGAAAATTAAACAACGCTAGAAGTTCAGTCATGTGCCCAATCACTGTGCCTCCTCTGCTTCAAGACAAAATGTGATTTTACCCGTCTCCCTCTCCTCATTAAGATAAGATGTACGGCGCAGTCCTGGAACCAAAACACCAATTGATCCCACTCATGCGACAGGAGAAGCATCTTCCAGATCGTGGGTGCAGCTGGCAAGCAGAAAAGAAAAGGAGCAAGACGGGTCTTTTTATAGTTGTGATATGGTGCTTGGTAAGACGCTGCACCCTGTTTTTAGCTCTTGTGAAGTGGTTGTCAATCCCCCTAATCCACATGCTAGATGCCACCCGGTTACACAGATAGCGAGAGAGACAGAGAGAGGAAATGAGAGAGAGGGAGAGCAAGAGAGGGAGAGCGAGAGAGACTGAGAAGGGGGGCTTCATGCTTCATTCAGAGTGGGCCACCGTGCTGTGACAGCAATAACTAAAAAAACAACATGCAACATTCACAAAGCGGGCTGCAAAAAACACCAGCCGCCACTCACAACTTTTCAAGTACAGCGGGAAGACGATTTTGATTCTGAGCGCCGCAGCGTCAGGAGCAAACATCACAAGTTATTTTTTTTCTTATCCCAGACAGAGTCAACGTGTCTCGGTTGCTATAGCCTGCTCCAATGAAGCCTCTGTAGGTCATTTTAATATGGACAACTACACCTGCGAGGAGGCAAGTGTATGGTAATACATAGCCTATAGTATACAACCTTGACTCAGGATGTATGTTTTACTCGTATACATGGGATCTACAGGATTTATGTTGAGCTGGCACCACTTTGTTTATCTGGCTTGTCTTTATTTTGATCCAGCAGCTGGGTCCAGTGGTACTCTGTCACTGCTTATGATGCATGGAGTATTGGTTGTCGGCGTTGTCTGCATGGGTAGCAATGGCAGAAGAGGTTGCGTGGGGGAATGGGCGTAGTTCTAGTCTTTTCTCTGCTGGCTGCTGAGGGGAGTTGAGAGGGGGAAGAAGGTTGACAGCCACAGTCAGTCAGTCCTGGTCAGCAGTCAGAGATAGGGAGAGAGGGGCTCTGCTGCTGATGCTGATAGCAGGCTGGCAGGCTTCATGCTTCCTTCAACAGGGGAATATCTGCGGAGGAACAGAACAGATGTATCAGAATAGAACAGTGGCACTAGAGTCAGCCATCTACCCACCATACAGTCATACAAGTCATTACATCACAGAAAAGATTTCAATGAAACTGGATTTCCTGTATGTTTCAGCCATGAGAGGTCATTGCTTTGTTCGACTATCAGTTTCCTTCCTTGTTTTCTGCTGCACACATTCTCTGATTCAGATATAAAAGCAACATCATGTAACATTTTACATAGAATATAATTTTGATGGTACACTGACTTACAACCCAGTGAACAGCATGTCTCTCTCTCAGCCTCCTTGCCCCCATCACTGTTGAGAGGGTCTAAAATGCCTGAGCAAGCATGTTTATTCAAAGACTGAAGTTTTGTTTGTAATAAGCATGTTAAGTTACGTTATATTTAACAAAGTGTTGCAGAAACCTGGGATTTGTCTTTGCAGCAGCTGTGTTGCACTACTTAATGTTGCTTTAACAAATAAGCCAACAGGCTGCATTAAACAAGCTCCTTATTGGCTATTTGTAATAATAATAATAATAATAAAAACAATATCAATATCTATAACATCTATAATTTCCTGCTATTTTACCACCGTATGAAAGGTAAGTTAAAATGTTTAGGTGAAATTATTTGTTCAGTGTTTCTATGGTTAATTAGAATTATATAAGATATAATTTCTAAGCAATGTCCAGACTTTAAGAGTAGCTCCACAACTGTAGGGGGCAGCAGCACAGCTAAACCCTCTGAATACTGGTGTATGGTTGTTTTTCTTCTGTTTAATATGGAACATATGTGTAAAAATATTTCCTTTCTTGACATTTAGTGTTTTTATCTTGTTCACTGATTAGATCAAGCTGTAACTTTCGCAGCTTTAACAGTGTAGTAATACAGGACAGGCCAGGGCTAGTAGTTTAGCATGCTAAGTTTAGTAGACATCTTTGCAACACAGGGAATTCTTCACTTAAATGTTTTTAACTAAACATTTCTGGCCATACCAAAAAATACCCATTAACTCCAATCAAACAATTCAAACTTTTAATTAAGTCTGATTTTAGTACTTTAGTGAATGTGAGTCTATACAGTAAATAACATTGAACATGTGGTGACATTTCTACTAAAAATATTGATTGAGCTGGCTGGTGAAAATACTCGTCAGGGTTTTTAATATGATTTATATGAAATTTTATAATTTCATACACCAGAGTTTATTCTGCAACTTTAAACTAACATACCTCGGTTGTAATTCTAACAGTAATTCTAACAGTTAACAGACTACAACCAAAAATGGTGCATCTTTTGTGATCATGTAAAAAACAAAAACAAATTACCAATATCAATATTGGTAAGACATCTTGTTAAAAACTGAATGTGTGGAAAGACATGGTCTGTGTCCACTTACCATCAGAAAAGTCATCTGTAGAGGCGACAGAAAGCAGACTGTGCTGGTCGCTACTCTCAGAGTCTCTACGGAGCGGTAGGGGGCCAGCACATGCACCCCCAGGGTGCTCTCTAGCCCATGATGATGAAGAAGAGGAAGAGGAAGAGGGGGCTTGATGAACCAGCACAGTCTCTGCGTGACGGCGGGAGGAGAAGGATGATGAAGATGACGTAGATGGGAGACAGAAGTCTAAGTCTCTGTGGTGGCGGTTTCTGCTGGGGGCTTGGCCTCCAGTAGCTCCCTGAGGAAGCCCCTCAGAGAGCACGATGGGGACTCGCGACTCTGGAGGAGCCAGAGGAGGCGGTGGAGAAGGAGGAGGACCGGAGGCACCACAGGGTCCGCCACTTCCATATACAGCCTCTTCGTAGGAGGGCAGTGTCACCTGGACGCCCTCCACCATAATGGAGCTGGGCTGGCCTGAGACTCCCTGCTCCCTCCTGATGGACAGAGATGAAGGCAGAGTGAGATAGAGAGAAAGACGAGTGTAGAACATCAGGCCCAGGTTGATGGGCCTAAAGCAGTCATGTGTGTTGTGTGTCACAGCAGAACCAGAATGGGTGATTAGCATTGGCTGTACAATCCCTTTATAGCAGGCTACACCAAGCCCTAAGGCCCAGTACATGATCAAGTACCAAGGAACATTAGATCAAATCATTCTGGCTTTTTTTAAATTTTTTTTTTATCAGAGCCACAGCAGATGCACATTAGTGACTTAGATAAGATGAACTTACTTTCTCTTCTCTCTTACTTTCACTTTCATTTCTCAAGTATTTAAGAAATGTGAACTTGTAAAACTAGTTAGGTCTTTTGCATTTTAAACAGACAACTTGTTTATGGAATGTGTTTCAACCAAAACCTCTGAAGAATAGGTGTGTCCAAAGGACAGATTCTTGGCTTTTCTGTTCTATTGTGTTACTTTGTGACATAGTGGGAGGTGGTTTTACAGCACCGAATATAAAAGGGCAGTGTTCCTCCAAAGCAAACAGAACTAAAGCTTCTGAGCATTTCTGCCAAACACCGTTTGTGTGCGAAGCAAAAGACTGATAAAAAAAAAAAATCCTTTCAACACGTTCCCCGTTCAGGAGAAGAATGCAAAAAGCTTACAGATTGACAGAGGTTGAAGCATAAACATTCTCTTAATGAACAAAGACTAAATGAAAGGTCGTCTCAAAGAATATGATTACGGTTTAATTTATCAGTGTGATCTAAGGAAGTGTCAACTTTCTGAGGAACATCATAACAATGATTGCTATAGAAGGGGAATTCCAGTATCTATGTCAATGGTTCGTATTTACAAAAAGTTTTGGTAAATGGCTCCAGCCATTGCAGCCAATCTAGCGACATGGTCTTTTTTGTCTGACAACATTAGGGAAACGATTTGTATTTGTCAAAGAGCAAGATCCTGTTTATAACCAGAAACAGAAATCTTATTTTAGGTGAAGTATCATTCTGAAATCTCGTGAGGTGCACTGTTACTTCATCTAGAAAGGCAAAATCAGATAAATGTTCAGCCATGACTTTGGAAATACATTTTCTTCCTGTCAGCTCCTCTAGGTAAACTCCAAACTTCTCTCTCCAACTTATGTTTTCACTGTCGTCTTCCTGCAACAACTCACCTCTCGCGAGATTTCAGAGAGAAACTTTTTTTGGCTTTATCTGTGGCTTTACTCTGACAGTAAGGATCTGAACTGACAGGTTGATTTTGAACCCTGGCCCACTGCGGCGAGGACACAGTCTCTGAACACGGAGCACACACTCTACCAACTGAGCTACTGGGGCGCCTCAAGCGAGAATTCTCCTTGAACGAGATTTGTGTTTCTTGTTACAGAAACGATCTTAGTATTTCTGTCTCCGAACAAATTATTTTCTTGATGTTTGTCTGACACTTAGAATACCAGCCTCCGCCTGACAGTGGCAATAACAAACACTTTGTGTGGATGTAACACTGACAATCAGAGGTGCCCCAAAAGATTAAGCAGCAGCCACTGCAGCACTGTTACAGCTGCCAGCTGAGGTGATCTACTGACTGATTCCAAAGCTTTTGGTAAGTAATATGATAATGAGGAAACATTTACTAAGAATAAATATAAATACAGGGCCCAGGTGAAAGATTTTCCAGAATTCCCCTTTAAAACACACATCACAAGAAAAGGCACCTCAAACAACAACTGAAATATTATTAGAAAAAAACTGATCAGCTAACACAACCAATATAAGATCCGGGATGTAGAAACCATAATCTGTTTTTTGTCTTCATAAACAGCAGCACTAATCGCTGCATATAGACCAATTGAGTCAGCACTGAGCCGTTATTATACCCAGGGATCATGAATTACTTGACTGTGTGTGGGTGTCTTACCTGCTGTGATGGAAGGACTTAAGTTTGGGCTGTACAAGAACAAACAGCACCACTAAAAGCAGGATGAGTGCCACAGAACTGGCTGTGGACGCCACAATTGACAGGGCTGGTATACCCAGTGGAGAGCTGGGCTCCTTGTCTGAGGGACAGAGGAAGACAGAGAGCAAGTTATAATGTGTTTAAATCTGGTCTGATTTACATTTCCTGCATGAGGCAGAGACAGAGCACATCAGTTTAATTTAGCTAAGGTGACTGACCTTGTGTGAGTCGGCAGCTAATCTGCATGGGACCGTCCCACTCGCCGTTCTGGCAGGTGAGGAACTTGTAATCGCCCTTTAGAGCATAGCCCTCGTCACAGAAGTACTCAATGACGGTCTTCTGGGTGAGGCGGTGGCAGGGAGATGGGTGACAGCGGTAGCCCCCGTTCTCTGGTTCAGTGGGGGGCGAACACACTGGGAAGAGGTGGAGAAAATAGAGATTTGAACAATTGTGGCTGTTGTTGTGTATTGACATCATGTTTGGTGTTATTTCTACCTGTGGTAAGGTTTGATTCCTGCAGTTTAAACGCTCGTATTTCGGGTGAAATGTGTTCCCTGCTGGCTCTCAAGGACAATCCTTTCTATTCAAGTTATGATACTGTGTCATTTTGAACTGATCACGGCCAACCACAGAACCTGTGAAACTGACTTTTTAGGAAGTGAAAAAAATCATAGCTGTTGTCAAAGTGCTATTGTTATTATAATGGTTTTCCATGGGCTGAAATAATGTCTTAATAATAGGTTTGCATTGGAGTTGAGAAAAAACAGCTACAATGTAGATACTATTTTAACGATTTGTTATATATTGTGTGGAATTATACATTCACATTATCCCAAATGTTTCAATAATGATCAAACACACAGAAAGCCTAGGTTTACTCAAAGTATTTGGTGCATTTCATTGGGTCGCCTCTGCTTTAACTTCTGTGAGAGGTCTGAGATGCTGATAACCTTTGATACTGTCCTGAGTGATAAGCATTTTAGTCCTTCAATTCACACCATTTACATGTACATAACTAGAACAGATACTGTGTGTTTTAAACAGAGAAATATCTTCATGCATAACACTTGCTGAATTAATAAGCAGGCCCAAATAGTTGAAAATAAGCTGAAGATAGCATTTTCACCTTAAGCAACAGGTCTCATAATTAAGTATTTTTTTAAGGGAATCTGGGGACTTTCCCCATGGACAACAAAGAAGTAGAATTTATTAGTTACCATCTACTGTTTTTTGTAAAAATTGACATGTTTACTGTTGTCCTCTTTAATGAATTCAGTGTAAATGGTGAAATCAATTGGAAAGGTGTTTCAAACAACTGTAGAGAGGTACTAAACAGGTTAAGACATGTAAGCAGACAGACACTATTTATAAGGAAATAAACAACTTATTGTATTACATTTAATGCTAGATTTACAAGAAGGCACACATGATTTAGAAATTGCTGTGGCTGTTTTGCAAAGTTGTTAAGTTACTCTTCATGTAACAACTCTTAAAATCATGTGATTCTGAGAGTCTGGGATAATGCGATTACTATTTCAATGGTTAGTTGAAATAGACAGCATGTTCACAAACATCTGCTGCTTACATTAACAGGATAAGAGAGCCCACAAATCTAATTCACATTACAGAGAGCCACATGAAAATCAGACTGTGTGCAATCCCATCTGCCTGCTGTTGTTGCTCCTTCTACTTCTTCAATCCCGTGATCCCAAGCTACTGGAATCTTTTTATTAGATTGAGAGACACCCAGGAACAGAAATTAAATTGCATACTATGCATTTCAAAAGAACTAAATTACACTTAATTATGCTAAAGTATGTTTTTAGTATTTTTGAGTCTTGTTCACCGTTGCTTCTGACGCAGCGTGGAGGTTGATGGGACCAAGCTCCAGA
The DNA here is from genome assembly GCF_904848185.1 of Acanthopagrus latus. Classification (NCBI taxonomy): domain Eukaryota; kingdom Metazoa; phylum Chordata; class Actinopteri; order Spariformes; family Sparidae; genus Acanthopagrus; species Acanthopagrus latus. The sequence goes on along the minus strand of NC_051060.1, from coordinate 10,580,459 downwards.
GCTGGTACATATAATGCTGCTGGGTCCATCTGCAGTGTAGCCAGGCTCGCAGCCATAAGTCAGCAGGGTGCCCGGGGGAAAAGAGCCCCGGTTAGCTTCGGTCTGATTCAGCAAGTCTCCGTGCTGCACGCCGGGTGGCCGCGCACAACCTGAGGACACAGAAAAAAGTGAAGAAAATAAGAAGTAGTTGGCTGCTTGGAGGCTGGAATGAGAGAAGCCCTTCAGGTTCAGGGCAAAGTCAGATATGACGCTTCTTTTTCTGGCTCTAGGCTGGATTTATGATCATTACATAAGGAACTACCAACTTCAGGCCAGCAGACAAATTGGGATCCGGAACTGAATTTTAATCATGTAAGGTAAAACGGTAATTATAAGGCATGTAGGTAAACTTTGTAGAGTTAGAAACTGCCTGTAGACAGGATACGTAGCAATGTATGAATGGATTACCATGTATTACATGCCTGCTGAGTGAAACAAGGACAATTTGTCTCATATGTGGATGATTCTTTGAAGAATAATGCCCCAATATCATGTCAAACAAACAATGTCACTAATGCTGCTTGTTATGACTGGCTCAATCACAGTCAAATAGAGAACCTTGATAAGAGTTTTCCAGTGAGTCCATTACATTAATGTGGCGCTATTGGAATATTGTGCTATTCTATCATTACTACTGACATAAACTGTCTCCTCTGCAGGCAGCTGCCACTGGGTCAAACAACTTTTCACAGAGAAACTCTGTCAAGTTGACAGGTTGAGCTGATAATTAAAGCTCAGAGGTATTGTTTCTTGAAACTAGGCTGCAACTTACACAGGCGTGGGAGAAGCACTATATCAGCATGATGAGTTAGGTGGAGACAGAGAACACCTGAAATGCCTACAGTGGATTAAAATGTCACAAGAAGCTTCATATAGATCTAATTTCTCCTGATTATCTCCTGTTCATTAAACTGTCTTCATCTCATGCCACCGTTGTTGGGTCTTTCTTTCTGGCCGTCAGACTGGATCTTTTTGCGAGACTCATTTACTTTGCTCTAATGACAGACTTGAAGCTCCAAGCCAGCCAAAAGAAAGAATGAGGCTGAAGACCTGAAGTTAATTGTTCTTTGATCCACGGTCCCATGCTCCGTCTATGATGTTGCAGTGCCACGCAAGCTCCTTGTGTCTGGGTGTGTGTTTCATTGCAATATGAGAGTGAATTATCTGAATTTGTGCTGAACTCCCATAGCTCCAAACACATTCACCATGTACAGACAGTTTTGTGTTAATACACACATATTGGTAGCTGCAATCTGGCGGGAGCAGAGCGTCTAAATCCAGCAGGTCTGACAAAATATTGCAGCACCTGTGTAAACTGAGACATGACAGCATGACTTTACTTTCAGTATTACTGATATTTATCAACTGTGGCAACCAAAGATACAGACAAATCAATTTAATTACTACTAATCTGGCTCATCTGTGAAGTGGTTGCGCAAGAATTTGGGGCATGGCTTCAGTGGAAATGTCTCAAATGCTAACTATGAACACATAAAATCCATCTGGGCCATTATTTATAAATCAAACCTGTCATAAGTGAAAGCATTTCAGTGTTTCATCTGTACATATTATCCTCTTGATTTATCAAATGGAATTATACACACTGCACAGCGATTTTTCCTCTCTAACAAGACATAAGTCAATTTGAAACACCCCCACAATAAGGAACATTAATAACACCATCAACACTAATGACCATATGGCTCATTATTTAATCTTTGGTCTGAGTATTTATAAAAACGTATTAGCCATGGTCTATTGCAGGGTCTTATCACTCGATTGATGTAAACAAACACACCAACATTGCAAACAACCACTTTGTTTTGCCTGTGTGTGTTAGGAGATTGAAAGAGAGACTATTTCCACAGCAGTGCCTCCAACATCCTCTAATCTCCAGGGAAAAACGTTGCTCTAAGCTGGCAGCACAAGATTAAATGCAAACACTCAGATGTGTGAGTGCCTACTAGGTGACACACAGACACAGCCACACACACACACACAGAAGAAAGAAAGTCAACACCCACAAACAAAGACACTCCCAGGACTCAATCGTGTCATACCAAAGGGTGTGTTATTGAATTCATCTTGGGACAGATTTAGTGTGTGCTCAAGAAGTGCCAACACTGCTTACTGAAGGCCTACTGTAAAACTGTATGACACAGCTACTACTGATGAAGGTCAGTTCTACTCTACACAGAAGACTGCATTTTTACCCATCACAAGATATTTGTTAAAGCCCCCACACACCAAACCGACTTTGAAGAACTAGTGATCCCCATGGCCAACTGTTACCTCCTCTCATGTCAGCTGTGTCTTGGCCAACAATCTGCACCTGACTGCACCACAAAGACTACAGCCAATGGGCAACTAGCCAATAAATTTTGCGGTTGCTTGAGAGTAAATACCTCTTGATACCCCCAGGTGGAGGTTATATGTATTTGTCACTCAAAAAGGGAAACTGGAAAACTGTAGATATAGAAACCTTTGTTATGATAAAGCATGCTTTGTTAAAGCGCAAACTTAGAGTGTCATAAATCACAAGTCACAGCAATTTAAAGCACAGAATTACAGTTTATATGATTCAGTGGTTCAGTCATGACTAACAGTCTATATGCTATTCAGAGTATAATGTTCCAAAACAAGCTGAGGGTTTGTTTAATATAATACAGCATACACATGGTTTGTGTTTCAAAGTAGGATTAATCCTTCTCACTCAAACACATCCATGCTCTTCTCTTGCATGCAGAAACACTATCTGCACACTTATTTCAGGATGCCAGTTGACACCATGACCTAAGCAGTTGTTTGGTGAGCTGCTTCAGGGCGACTAAATGCTCTCTGAGGAAGAGATGGTGCTAATGGAGGTGGAAAAGGTGATGAATTGATGACCCCAGGCTACGAGGCAGCAGGGGACAAAAAAGGCCATAGGGGGCAGTTTAGGACAATAGCCTATAGCCAACAGCCTCTCTTATGATCTTTCGTGGCGCAGTTAATACAACCACAGAAGACAATGAGTGTTCATCACTACTCTCTAAACTGACTAAACTAAACTATATCTGTATAATATTCATTGTCATATATGAAAGGGATATCGTAGTATTTTTAAAGAAAAAAATAATACCGTGCCATAGATTCAAAACATTGGACCTTGCCAATACCTAAAGGAGTACACAGGTTATGTCTGCTTCATAAAATTCCAAAGAGACCACAAGGAAGAATATGCAACATGATCTACCTTCAACTCAGATAGAGGTGGGGGCAACAGAATGAGTCAAACTAGTTTTTCTTGTAGCTTTAAGCAAATCCACTGTTGATTTTGAACAGCTAAATTGACAAAGAAAGAACCTCTCTGCATTAGCATGAGGTTAGCTGATAATGCTTACAGTTTTAGGCTTGACCCAGCTGAGGGGTTACTGCGTGAGAGCTCAGGCCACAGAGGTCAGTGAAGTCAGGTCAGTCTTAACGCACCATGAGGCCAGTAAAATGTCTCAATTTTGCAACAAACCAGGCTCTCACTCTCATGCCAGAAAAACAATATGATATAAACCAAATCATGGTGCCTTTATCCAGGTTAGGTTCAAATCTTGACCTCCATATAGAACAATAGAGCAATATCATCTGAAGTTTACTGTGTTATTATATTGCCCATAAAGTCCTTTTTTGCATTAGAGCTGAAACATTTGGTTGATTATCAAAGTTTGTTGACCAAAAGATTAGGAATTGGCAACTATTTTGATTGTTTCCATAATTTTTCAAGCAAATTGGTTGTTTTTCATTGTCACATACACTAGTACGCTTAATATCTTTGGGCTTTGGCATTCGGTTGGCCAAAACTAGTCATTTGAATATGTTGCCTTGGGCTCAGAGAGGTTACAAGTGACATTCTTGTCTTAGTTATAGACAAAATGATCAATCTATCCTATGAAACTAACCAGCAGACAAACTGATGAAAACCATCATATTTTCATTAGTAGAAACTAACAAATAGACCCCAAATATAGACTGAACATGCCTGAATACTCACACACAGACACTCCTTAGCAAACTACGTCCCCTGAGGAAACCCATACCCTGACTATAAAAAGAAATGAAGACAATTATGGATAGATAAAGAAATGTCAAAGAAGTAGTTGTCAAACTTGCAGAAGTTGTAGTATTAAGAGCCTACCTTAGGAAAATAAAAATATATTCAACAAAAAAACCTGGCAGGGAAGAGAAAGGTCAATCTAGAAAGAAGTGAGGAATAAAACAAAAGAAAATACTGATGGCTAAAGGTATTCATCATCAGATAAACAGGCATGGAGAGAGGGGGGAGGGGAGATTGAGAAAGAGTAGAAGAGAGCGCAGAAAAACGTCAGCATCATGGAGCACTGTGGCCCTGAGCAATTACAAGCCAAAATGAGACATGTCGTGGCAGGTCGATCACTAGTTCTGTGTGTGAGGGAGAGGCTCTGTACAGCGACAATGGGAAGAGGAGGCAGCCACAGTACATACCACACTGTGGGCTGGGCTAGCACAAATGGAGAGACTCTGTTAAAGGAAAGAATGAATGCTGCTTCAGTGTCCAGAGATGGTAGAGTGCTTGCTGTGACTCCCTTTTCCATCGCCCTCTCAGCCTAGATTGAATATTGGCTTTAAAAACACACAGAGTGGAAAAAAACCTGATTAAAGCACTAAGCAATGACAGAGTGGATTTCAGCATGCCGTGTTTTGTGCTTATGAGGAAGGGAATGACTCACAGTTAAACACAAGCTGTTCTCCCACTGGTCTGATGTTGAAATGTCGAAAACAATCATGGCTAACATAGAGTCACAAGTACCTTGTGGAAGCTAGTGAGAAAGAGTGTGTAAGAAAATATTACCGGTACATAAATAAAAAAAAACTATAGAAATGTTAAGCATGTTTGTGTGTTGACAGGGATCGTCTCAAGTGTGCTCCTTTTAGTGTACAAGCTTTGGTTTTTGCCACACTGAGTTAAATAAAATAGACATTTAAAAAAGGTTAAACTGCTTGAAATCTTCTGGGACACACGAGTGTAAGCTGATCAAAGAGCTTAATTGCTAAAAGGTTGGAGAAACACTCCGTGTAGTGGGAGGACTGGGTCGGGATAGAGAGCCCATGAGGCTGATTGCTAATCCCAACATCCAGCGCCTTAAGGCAGTGCTGGAGGACACTCAGGCCATGGGGGGCGTTAAAATCCCCTGCCTTACTCTGAAGTGCCTGCCTGGCTGTGAATATCTCCCTTTCTCCATCTGTAACAGATGGCACCCGCCCGCTAAGAGCTGGTAGGTGGATTGACGAAGACATGGGTGGGGGGCTTTTAGCCCTCTTTGCCCGGGCAAATTAAAATTCTAATTATCCTCCATTACAAGCTGGGAACGTTCTAAAGCAGACCAGATATCGATGACTTCTGCAACCAGCTGTTTAGTTGCTCTACGGAACAATAGGCTATAAAAGAGGGTGTGTTTTCAAGTGTGTGTGTGTGTGTGTGTGTGTGTGTGTGTGTGTGTGTGTGTGTGTGTGTGTGTGTGTGTGTGTGTGTGTATAGCAGAGGAATCTGTGTGTGTCTATGTATACTAAGGGGGGGATGTGTGCTGGATTAAGCTAAGGGCCAAGAGGATGATGATGCTCTCTTTGGCCTGGTAAATATGTTTTTGTTCATGTGCTGGCCTCTCCCCAAGCCCTCTGTTTTTGCTGATGTTGCGGTCATTTTTGAGCAAAGGGTGTTTTTGTTTTTTGCCACGTTCCCATCTCTGCTGCTAATCCAGCTGTTGTTATTAGAGTGCAGTACAGTGTAGCAGAGCCCAAGGTGGGATAGTGTTGGAGGGTATAAGGGGGCGCGCAATACATTTCTGCTATCGGTGGAAAGTGTTTTGTTTTTTCTCTGAGATTGTATAGGGGGGTATTTTTTGCTTTCAATAAAGTGCTGACAGTGTAGTTAAGGAGAACAAACACAGGGACATGGGGACAGATGGCAATAAGGTGCAACAAAGATCTCAAAATGCTACCTGCCACAGGATGTCTCCGAAAAACAACTTGTTAAATCCATCTTTGTTACAAAAGCAGATAGTCTGAAAATTTGAGAACCTGGAACCAGATTAATTGGCTAATCATACTTGTTAGCTCGGTATCACTTTACATTATAAACAACCTATAAGTGTTTAATATTAATTTAACATCACCAGATTTGGAACAGCCAATATTATGCAGAGGGAATCATAATTCCATTGTGTTGTAGAAGAAGACCTTCTATATACACATTTTTCTGGGAAATAATGGTACATGTGGCCCATGTTGATACAGACACCATGCTATGATTGTACTCACTCATGGGTACCAGCCCCCTGAATACACCTGATTTCTTTCATCACGATACATGCATTAATCCCTTGGAAATAAATAAATCAATTTGAAAAATGCCCGGTCACACTTAATAAAAGACAGTGAGAAAATAAGTTCCTAGATCGCATACCTCCATGGTGAAGTTAACAATTTAAGCAAACAGTCTATAAGTATTTGAAAATGATACCTTGATACTGGTCTCTCTGAAGTCCTAAAGGTCAAACAGTTTCAACAGGTGTACAGTCTAATAGAAGATACAATACGGATGCTAAAATCTGGCTTCATATCAAGTGAAAGTTTTTCAAGCGTCATTTGGTCAGAAACTGCAACCTCGAAACTATGAGCGAGTCATAGTAAAACTTCATAATGTGATATAGCGTGAATATATGTGAAAAGCAAGCTTTCTGCACTTACGTTCTTTCACACATACACAGACCTCACAGATGAGCTTCACAGAGTATGAAGTGACACAACTCAGTACACTGACCTGAGTGTGACACCGGTACCAGTAACATAAGTTGCTTAATGTCTGGGTGAGTGATACTAGTAGTGTCATGTTCCACTGCAAGTCAGTGAGAAGTCGTCATGCTTCAACACTGATGCAAACACACTTCTGCTTTCATATTCTCTGCACTCACAACAGCTGGGCCCTGACTTAAAAGCAGATTTTGTTGAACAAGGGGAAAGGTTATGGGAAAGAAAATGAGAAAAAAAAAACAGCTTATGAAGCTGGACTTTTATACTGTAGGGCAGAAAGAATGCAGAACAAAGCTGAAACCTTAAAGCATGAAACCCATTAAAAAAAATGCACACTGAGGGCCTCTGGGGAGAAGGTGGAGGGACCTTACTTAAGAGGAATGGGGGAGGCGGAGGAGGATGAAGGACAGGGAGGCGTTGTGAGGGAGTTGCCGGAGTACACAGAGATCCAGGTGGACAGTTTACTCTCTATGCAAGTGTGGGCTGGAAGTGTCCCAAGGCGCCTTTGTAAACAGCAGGTTTGTACTGCTCACTGACATCCTATCTATGTTGTGTGAATGATTAAGGGTATGAATCTGAGTGTGGGCAAAAATATCTTCTCCATACACTCTAAAAAGGCTAGCCAGGGTCCGTATAGCACACTGGTGTCATAGCTTAAGGTGTCATTTGTACAGTAAACAGGAAATTTGCAAGAAAACATGAGTCAAGGGCCTCCAGAAGAGCATTTCCAGAGAACTCAGCTGCCTACTCACAACACATCTTCCCCCAGCTGCAAAACACACATGCTGCATACACCCAGGGTGAAGGAAGTCTCTTAACAGACACCACATCCTCCATATCCCCACCCATTTCTCCCCTGCTGTTCCAATGCATTTAGCAAGCCACGTGTGCTGCCATTACAGCCCATTGTCCCCGCTCACTGAAGGATGGGGCACAGTGACAGATTTAAGCAGCGTGCCTCCGAACAGGACAACAGACAACTTTGCATTTGAAGGGTTAAATATGCATGGGAGGCCAAAGCGGTTGAGGGCAAGGGGGAGTACCATTGTGTGACCCTATTTCCAACCCGAGATATAGGCATACACACGCACTCTGCTGCCCTCGAGTAACAGATGGGAGGATGTTCGCAAATGCGAACAGTGAGTGCCCCCCCCGCTTCTCTCTGCTTCTATCACCCTCACTGCTGGGGACAGCTGGGAGGCAGACATTCCTTCTTCTCAGCTTTCAGAGGAAAACAAAAGAGTGTGTGGGACCCCTCCTACACACACGTGCATGTGTTCAGACACACACAGAACCCCCTCCCAAAAAACTGTCAGTGCAACTGTGGGCTGATCATATTTCAGCAGCCAGCAGAGGTATGAGTGCTGAGCCTGGAACATTTGCTGAAGGTGAAAGTCAGGGAGATAATCCCAGCCCTGCTTACCAAGGCTGGCACGCTGATATGTTCGTAGCACGAGTTAGGTGTGGGCAGTTTAAGTCTATTGTTAGTTGTACGACAGATTTTTATTTCAAACCACAGTAAACCATAATTCAGTCCGCAGCTGGTTGCTCTTTTCTTTTCTTCTTATGGGGACATTTGAGTTGCTGAACATGTTCACAGCAGCGGCTATGAAGGAAGCAGCTTTCAATGGAGCACAGGAAGTCCCATATTGTGTTCGAACAGCTTTTTACAATTCACTTACACTTTGGAAGTACCCAAACTGAACTTTGTCAGAGCAACTGCTCTAGCAGGTTGTCAAGTGGGTGATCAAATTGCACCAGCCAGAGTACAACCTCTTAACATATGCTCCGCTGAGAGAAGACATATGTTGTCAGTGTGTGACTAGAATTTCTTTTACAACAGAAGGAACTTACCATTGACTGCATCAAATCTGGTCTGAAAAGTTAAGCCAATGCCGAAGTGCTTAAAACATTCATGGCACAACTGTACAACTGTTTTTCCAAAAGAGGCCCGATTGTCTGTGCGCTTATGAGAAAATGGCCTTGCTTCCATCGTGATTTATCACCTCACTAAACAGTTTCTTCAGGAGTTTATGGTCTTTACTGCTAAGTTCCAGTCTTCATCAACATGGCGAGTCATGTCATTATTTAAACTATGGTCCCATTTAAATAGACAATAAAGCAGGCAAACTTGTGAATGACAGGTTGCTACCACAGCATGTCCTCAGGTCTCTTCTGGCTCTGAAGACCAATGTGGCTAAAACCAATCTCAAGGACTTAGCAGCCCACAAACTACTGGGTGAACATCCTGATGGGTTTACACCTTGTTCTTATGTGTCAACATACTATATGTTTGCAATGGCCGTGAATGTAACTGTGAATCTTTCTTTGCACTTGGTATGGCAACTGCTGTTCCCAATGAACAAAATTCTGAGAATATTAACAGCCACGTGCTGAAAATACATAAATAGCAGCAAGAAATCTTATCAATGTGTTCACAGTGTAAGAACTTGGATCTGGATCAAGCGCCTAAAACAGGAAATCCCCAGTCACTGCTGTCATCATGTTAGTGCTAGTGAAAAGAGAAGAAAGACTGGGAAAAAGCAGCATACCTGTATTTGACAGAGACGAAACATTGCCAAAAATAACATTAATCTCCTTGGCAACCATCAATTAGCCTCAAGTAAAAGCCACGCAAGCCATGTTAAGACAAGTTAAACAAAGATTTAAAAGTTTCCAAGATGTTTTAACTTTGGACATTTTCTTCAAGTCAATAATCATGGCTTCATGACACATAAATATACAAGATAATAACACTGAAACCTTTAGTTACTCAAGTGCAAACATTTTGGTGGGCAAATTTGACTCAAGCCAAAAATACAAGACGAAAAGTCCAGTAAGAGAGTTACTAATAAACTACTTCTTATCATCACGAAGAAGATACAAAGTACACTTTATATAGTTGGCTAGACCTCCAACACAGCAAACCTTTCATGGACTCAAACACAGATATGAAACTCTTCCAAAGCCTGGATGGGACTGCTGCCAGCATGAAGAGCACAGTAACATCACCTACACACCTCAGTAACCTACTGCGTGTGAAAGGAAACAGAGCACAATTAACAATAGACAACATGGTTATTTACTCACACAAACTGAAATAAATATTGCAACCTAGTCAAGTCAAGCCTTCAGTCGTCAAATGTGTCAGAAGAAAGTCACACGTTTCATGTTATTTTCTAATGTGCAAAGTGAATTATAAATAGTTGAATTTGTGACTCAAGCCCAACCCCAACTGCAACAATCTACAGTTAATGAGGACTTCAGCCCACACCTACAAACACAAGCTGTTAAAGATAACATGTTTTAAAAATCTGTTACTTATAGTGCTGCAAGGATTAAAGAATTAATCATCCAGTTATGATAATTGTTTCCATCATTTATCAATCCAAAACACCAAATTTATGGAGGTTGCAGCTTCTCAAATACTATAAGTTGGTCACTTTTCTCTCTATAAACTAATCATCTGTGCTTTTGGAGCACAGGTCGGACTAAGCTTGAAAATAAAAGATAACTTTGGATTCTGTTGCCTTTTTTAAAATCTGATATAATTTCGAGGAATTAATTCATAGATGTACAAACATATACAAACAGATGTATACAGATGCAGAGACATGCACGTTTCTCATCAACCCTGACACAATTATCCAAATGGACTCCAGTGCAGCCTATACAAAGGCCTTTGGCATTTGGCTGTTGTTTGTTCCAGAGAGCTGTTTACAGATGATGTAATAAGGACAGAGGGCATTAGAGTGGAGCTAAGCCAACTGGCCACTAAACATATCAACACTCAATCTAATGGACTGGTTACAGTTGGAGGGATAGGACAAGACAGAACAAAACAAAAAAAAACAGGAAATATGTTTAAACGCCTAAAATGATGGGAAATATTAGGACATCCTGCGGTCAAAAAATGAGTCCACGAAATGTACCATGTAGTCACAGGAGAAAGTGAATACAAGATGTGTCAAAAGGGTTGTGTGGGAACAAGAGAGGGCATGCTTAAAGTGGGGGCACAGGGTAAGGCAAGCGAGTCAGCAACTATGCACAGAACTCCAATACAACTCCATGGATGCTGGTCTGATTAAAACTCTAGGCTCTGACCTCACTCTGGAGAAAGATCAGCAAGAATCATGAATTGTGGAGTGTCATCCCATCTACTACCCTTATTTACAATCTCAATTAAACATCTATTAAAGCAGGAATAGAAATGACTTTTCTGCTGAAATGCACTCAGTTAAAGAGAAACAGCTGTACACCATATCCACTCATGACAACCAGCAAAGCACATGCGGCAGGATAGCACATGTTAGAGCCCAGCCCTTCCCCTCAGCTCAATATCAGCGAGTCCGTCAGATCAAGTGGTTAACTTTATTTTTCTGCCTAAGACTGGCTGTGTTTGAGTAGCCTCTATATGCACTTTAGATAATTTATTTAGGAATAAACTAGCAAAGAGTTTCTGACAAAGCTAAAGTTGGACTAAAGCTAAAAGCTGAATCAACAGATTAAGGGTTGTGCATGCTGCAGTACAGTGTTGCCCCATTTCCAACGTCTTTCTACAGCTGTGGCATGTTGAAGCATGACTGTTTGCATTTCCACTCGGTAGTCCACTGTGGATTCTCAGCAGGTGATAACTGTGCAGGCTGTCGACATTTCAGTCGAAACACGTAAGCCGCCGCTCTTGTGCTAAACCGATGGTCATGCAGGCGGCTGAGGAGAAACCACTGTTTGAAAAACAGTCTTGTTATATCCAGCTGTCAGTAATTTAGTAGCTGCTGTCTAACCTAAAATTTTCTGTGGCTTAGAGATGTAATTGCTGTTTTAAGATAGTGTTAATGCAAGCCAAACATTTACTGCTGCTGCTGCTGTTTAACATTAACAGCCCTGAGACAACTACAAAGTAGATTTGAGTGAGTACCGTATGTCCTCAACTTTATCTATTCAGCCAAACTAAATTATCTGTATCCATATCCTTCCTGGAATGGATATGGATATGTCCTGCAACGTCACAGGGAAGAGGGTTGAAGATTTCCCCTCCCTTATAAATTGGACAGTGCTACAAACTTCTTTCCATGTCCCCAAAATCAACTGGAAGTGGTGACCCACCCCAGCAAGATTTAGGAGCTTTCCACCTTTACTCTCCTCCCTGTTAAGTCGCATTTGGAGATCGTCACTTCACGGCTGGCAAGATGGCAGCAAGTGGAAAAAACAACTGCTAAAGTGAGCTGTTCAAAAACTTTCTTTATAGTAAACTCTGTGTACATGAACAATCTTCTCAATTCTCGAGTTCATGTGCAGAGACCCTGGTGATACAAGCAAAGTTTCATGGTGTGTTGAGCCTTCTTTTTGATTCATTTCGATGCTATCATATTAGTGCCCCTTGCACTCCTATTGAAAATAATTATGACCCAAAAATGAAAATGCTGGCAATCTTAAAATTGGCGCTTTTGTTGTAATTATGCTTTTTTAACTTAAGTTAAATTACAAAAGTACATTCACAAAAGACCCTAGGTTGCATTTTGGCGAGAGTTTTGCTTTAAAAATGCATCATAAACTTATTGAGGGAAACAAAGGAATGCTAGCTTCTGGGTTACAGACAAAATGTCATCCCTACCCCTCCCTTCTGTTATAGGTTAATCAGAAGTTGCCAGAGCAATGTCAGTATTGAACTTCAAATTAATGTTTTTGATCACCAGAGCGAGAAAACTATTATAGAATTGGCACATTTTACTTGTTTGCTCAACTCTACTAGAAAGCTTTGCTGTGAAGCATCAAACAAGCCAGATGTGGATGTTTGTGCACTTCATGTCAGTAGTTTACTGTTTACAGTTTTCCTGATAACATTACTGAAATATGGTAAAAGCCACAGACAAAACCTAAAGCTTTCAACTTGTCAGCAAGATTTTTTAGCAAACCATTCATACTATGCCTGTGTCATGAGCTCTGACATTGTTGCACATAGTCTGGCGCAGTCTGGATGCCTCAACCATTGTCAAATTCAGCATAACTGTGTAGGACGCTCTGTGTCTTATGTGTAAGCCGATAAACTTGTTTGAACAGGATGCTGCCGTTGACTAATGATGTGATGAAAAAAATGGCGCACACTGTTTCAGTGGGCCAGAAAACACACAAATCAAAGAGTAGGTGTGACAGGAGGGACCAAAGACAAGACAGACAAAGAAAAAAGTCAAATAAGAGAGAGATTATGGATATGTACTTTGGCAAGAGTTTGAGGAGACAGCTTGATGATGCAAATCCAAAAGAATACAAAACACACACAAGTACAATGATGGTCAAAACACAAAATAAGAGAAAGAAGAATGATTAAAAGACTGAAAGAAAGAGCTGAAGCAGAAGCAACAGAAGACAGGAGAGACTGGGGGATATATTTAGCAGCTCATTAGTCAGAGATGTCCTCTACTCAGCAGGCTGGTCCCACAGATGAGGCCCTTTGGAAATCATTATGACTGCCTGCTTCTTCAGACAACTGCACACGTTTCACAGAAAAAACAATTTACAAATCTGGTCTCTCCGGCTTTAATGTAACTTCAGAATAATCCTCAAGTGCCGGAGAAAACAAAGCTTTGAACAATGCAAAGTATGACGTTTTTAAAAGTAACTGGCTTTTTAATATTATCATATTTAATATTGCATTAGCGAATAAGCAGTAAGAGAGCTGGTTTATAAATGCTGCTCCATGTATCTTAAACTATTTTGTATGTTATCAGATTTGACCGGTTGTGTGCCAGTGCCACCACTCCCTTGTTTTGACATTCATTAACCTTTACCACATGGCAACTGTCACCAGGGGAGGAATAACAAAATGGCAAATAGCACACCACACACAAAAAAACTGCAAAAACTCTGTATAATACAAAAATATGATGACAGACACAGAATGGTAAATCAAATCTTCATAGAAGTAATAAAAAAATGGGATTCAAAAAATAAAAATCACGTCTGATAATAAGCTTAGCGTTACAAGGTGCTGTGTAGCTTACAATAATCCCGGCCATCTGTGATCTTCACCAAGTAATGGAACTGTCTGATCAACCATTCAAAGTGAATGAAACGGTACTGTGTCGCCTGTCTGCACTGCAGTATCTGTTTCCATGGAGTATTTTTTTTTTTTTCTATCTGGTGAGGCGTTTAAAGTTTCCCTTCAGGGCCTGATCGGGTGTGAGAGCTGTTAAATGGCAAAGGGTGAGAGCAGAAAGTGATGGCTCAAGTGATAAACACACAGGTAATGAAAGAGAAAGGCTGATGGATTCAACCAACGGCCTCTAATGGGCTCTGGTCTCACCTGGCTAATGGCTAAAGCCTTAAAGAGAGCAAGAAGGAAGAACAGAGACATCACAGAAAAGGGGGCTGCGCTAGGCTCAATATACTCAGTCACACACACGCGCGCGCGCACGCACACACACACACACAGTTCGCAGTCCTAATTGCAGACTGGTGATCTAGCGGGGCAGCAGCTTGCAGTGGTTTGGCCTGTGGCTTCCAACACCCCCCTAAAAGCCCTCTTTGTTCTCACATTTCAGAAAGGAGCCAGTAGCCAACTTATTACTTTACTCCTGCCTGCCTGCTAACAGCCATGCTAACAGGACTTCAGGGGACTATTCTGAACAGTTAATTGCACTGGACCCACTGTTCCCCCATCCCCTTGGGCTGCAATGTTTGTAAACCCAGCCTATCTAGCAAACGTTCTGCGAGGAGAAACCAACAGTGTGCAAGTGTGTCTGCACACTGTTGGTTGGGGTTTTTTGTACAGCCACACGATTTTGTTTGGCTTCAGAAAGCAACAAGTTTCAAAGACTACAGCTGTTTAAGATGCCAGAAGTAGGGCATGGTGGCCCATTCAGATATTTTCCTCTGTGGTCAGAGCAATGACGCTATGCTAGCCACTGGAGTCTACTCTGTTATTACAGAGAAAAAGGGAGTTGTCAAGCACTTTTTTTAAGCAACTCAACTTACAAGCAAACATCCTTATATCATTGGTTAGGTCCATCACACTGATGCAAGACCTGCCAAATCAAAGGGATCTGTCTGTGCAATACGCCTTCATCGGGTGGAGAAAAATGTATTCAACTCAAGCCAAGAATGGATAACAATCAATTGTCAAAAACAAACACAAATCTCAGAGGAAATTGCAAAGGCAGCTCTCTGCCCCTTCTCTTGCTCCCCCACCCCCTTTCACCTTGCTCTCTTCTCTACCCTATTGACTCCACTTTTCTTCCAAGCCCACTGAAAGCCATTTCCCGTTCTCACACATGAACATACATAAACGTCACCGCCACACAGAGCACACAGCAGGCTTGTTTGTGGGAGACTTCTGGTCCTCACTGGCACTTTCCTGTCCAGCTTTAACTCAACTTCACAAGACAATGGCTTTTCAGAGGGTATCGTTTATCTATTTAAGTGGACCCACAAGAATCACGCAAGTCTTTTTACCTCCTGGTATATAACACTGTTAGAGCAAAAAACATGGTGTGTGATCATGTGAACAGACCCTTTGGCGCTCCTAGTTTTCATCTTTACTCTTTCTGACTCACTGTCTAGGACCACTTCCTCTGGAACAAACCACAAAGGCTCACTCTAAGGAATTGTCACCATATTAGGAACTTAGCTCTATGCAGCCAACATTAGTGGGATGTCAGATAGACTCAGAAAAGTCACGAAACAAGCAATATTTGCACTGTGCCCTGAAAATCCTCCAGTCTGAAGCCATTTATCCTTAGCAAACAGTACACAAAACCCAAGGTGCTGCTTTGTTGCTGTGTCTGTTTACTGGCATCCAGCTTGAATGCAGAGGATGTTTTTGTTGAGCATGTTGCTATTTTTGGAAGACTGTCCTGAATTATAAACACAAATGTTATCATACACAGTAATCGCAAACACAAATTTGAGTGCAACATTTACATTAGCTCAGCAGATACCCTGCTGGTAATCTTGTTTACACTCAACAACTAAATGACACATTAAAAAAAAGACATGACATGACTTGGACTGTGATTGGCTCTAAAAATACCTCAGCCCCAGCAGGTTTGTGATTGTGTTCTAACAGAGCGCATTAAGAGATATAAGAAATTGTTGTCCTGACCTTTCCTCTGAGAACATGAAGTCTCCAATGCAGGAACTTAAAGCTTTTCCTTTCTTTGTTAAGCGAGTCAAAATGGGAGCAAAGGGTCCCTCAACCCTTATGGTGTATCATCCTGTCTCTACATCTTATTTCCTATCACTCAAAGGCCTTATTTCCAAAAAGAATAATATCCACAAAAAATGAGTTAAAGTGACACATCAAACTCCACAGACTCGAAATAGAGGCTGCTCTGTGCTGTATGCTGGTCTCTGGTGTTTAGAGCTCAGCACTTGTATGTAAATGCTGTACAGTATATTTTTTTTATCATCCATTTCTATTCACAAAGCACACTGCTATTTGTATGAGTCTGGAATAAGCCTGTCAGCAGTGATGAAATTTCATATTCATGAAAATTTCCAGAGCAATCTCCATCCCTGGAACACGTCAAGGGATTACCTGTGTGAATTATGTATAGAGAGCAGAGGAGAGATGGCGGCAAGCGAACAGCAGAACTAATAACACAATGAATTTAAAGCTTTTAAACAAGTGTCGCACCCCGATGGTAATATGTCTCATTATAGGTTTAATTTCATATATTCATGTTGTCAGTGTTGCTAGTCATGTTTTTTGTTGTTTGAGTGTTGCAATTGCTGTTATCGCTTCTAATATTTCCATTTGAGCTGTTCTGATTTAAATCCACTTTTATTGTCTTCTACTGAAAGGAAACAAACCCATTTTTATCATCAATAATCATTTTTAAAAGCAAAACAACATGAAAACTATTTGAAATGAGCAGTGGGTTTTTGTTTGTTTCTGTTATTTCTGTTATCGTCTTTCCTTTCTGAATAGAAGTAGCTTGTGATGTTTGATTAAATATTTAAGTTCATACTACAGCGCATGAATTGAAAAATTCCAAACCCCCCCACTGTACACATTCATCATTAGCAAGTCAGGGAAGAGATATATTTCAACACAGCTTCCCAGATGGTGTTAATATATTTTTTAGCTTATATTCATTTAATGCGAGAAAGCAAATATCAAGTGTTGTACACCATTTTGATGAGCCTGAACTCTCAAGCTGTGAGTCAGCATAAACAACTTCTTGCAAACAATAAGGAAGTAATCGTGCAAGAAAAACACAGGTATGACAACACCTACAAATAACCAGTCAGTTCACTCAAAGTACCATTTAGAATTTTCCATTACATTTTGGAAAAGTAATTACAACATAAAATAATGCCAGTGGCAAAATGAAAACAAAGGAAACTATGAACAATAAAACGTGTGTTTGTCTGGGCGTGTTGTCCATGGAAATTCCTTCAAGAAGCTAATGAGACAGTAGGATCTAGAAAGCTTCAGTCAGTTCATAAATCGCACTGCCAGTTGAAAAAAGTCTTTGGAGTGAACGTGGAGTCTAGGAAACTGTCCTTTTCCATCAGTTGACTGACAGGCTTAAAGGCACAGGTCTAATACGGGTACTGTAATGAAATTCTTGAGAGCACATTTGTCCCAACGTAATGCAAAAACAGTCAAAAACATTTGTCGACACAGCCTCTTGATACCCTGCCTAACAGATTTTTTGGGTGTTCTGATAGTGTATGTTACATGCATACCATCCATGAATAACCACAGTGAGTGGAGCGATTTGCACACATGCACACACAAGTATATACACAAACACAGTGCACAGAGCACGTGGGCTGGGGATTTGAGGACACATTTCCTTGGTATTGGTAGGCAGTGTGTGTTTGTGAGTGTGTTGGATGCAGAACGTGAGCGTGATACCAGCCCCTCTGGGCTCTACATGAATCATGTGTATTACATAAGACAGAGAGAGACAGAGAGATAGAGAAAGAAAGAGAGAGAGGATACACTAGGGCTCAACGGTTTCCTCCCCCCACCCCCCACCCCCACCCCCTCATTGCAGACATTTAGGAAAGGAAATCAATTAACACTTTAAAAACAACCCAGAGCCTTATACCACCACTCACACACATTATTCACACATACACAGTCCGCCTCCTCTCTGTGGCAAGGACATCTGGCACATTTCACAAGCTGGATATGTGAGGGGAGAGTGTGAGTGTGTGTGTGTGTGTGTGTGTGTGTGTGTGTGTGTGTGTGTGTGTGTGTGTGTGTGTGTGTGTGTGTGTGTGTGCGCGCGTGTGTGTGGGTTGTTCACGTGGGTAGGTAGTGTGTGTTTGTTTGGGGAGGAGGGGACTGGAACATTGGAGGGCTGAAGTGAAAGGAAAGCTGGCACAAGTGAAGGGGTTCAGTGAGTACAAGTCATCAAGATTGTATTTCTTTTGAAGAAACACAAGCTCTGCATGTCCCCTGATGCTTGATGTATTCTTGAACTTCTTGTGTTTACTTTGACTTCCAAGTATGAACAAAATTTTCCTCCACTAAACAACAATCAGTTCAATTTGAAAACCTGATACCTCACACTCAGATAATAATCTTAGATCTGAGGCTGAAATACAAAACCTGATCTGAGGGTTGTTGTGGAGTAATGACCAGAGCTGGCTATTCGTGCTAAAAGCTCTCACAGGACTGTAAATGTCACGGCTGATTAAAACCTTATGACAGCAATGTGACCGCAGACAACATCATGTCTATATTTCACTCAATAGCGGAGGAACACTGTTGTGACTCATTAGGGCAGTGAATGGATACGCAGAGTGTGTGAGATTGAGCTCTCAGCTGCCGCTCGGAGGCAGACCAACCTGACCAAACCAAGGGTAAAAGGAAGCCACTTTAATCTAACTGACCTGCAAGACAGTGGGGGGAAATAACCTCGATCAATTCACAAAAAATGGGCAAAGATCAATCAATGTGTAGCATACGGGAGCAGAAAAATATGTGTGGGTATGTGTGTCTGTGTCTTACCTGATGCGTGACCATGAGGGAGCAGGGTGAAGAGGAGGAGAAGCACGGAGGCAGCCAGCCTGTGGGCTCGAGAGGAGGAGGTGAAGGAAGAGGAAGAAGAGGAGGAAAGGGTTCTCGTCTGAAACGCTACCATTCCATCGCACATCTTTTCCTCCGGCGACCAGCGAGAGTCCTCTACGGCTTAACCTGTCCAGGCCACATAGAGAGGAAGGGATAGAGAGGGAGGGGGAGGGAAAGGACGCGGATTACTATCAACATTCAGCGAGGATTATGTAACCAAAAGCAACACAGAGAGACAGGAGGGAATAGAGTGAGAGAGCTGTAAAGACTTTAAGAGAGCGAGACAGTGACGGAGAGAAGGCCGTCTCTGCACGTCATCAAGTAACAGTTGGTTTACTGATAATAACGATGGCATGAATGAGTCTACATGTACTTCCTCTTCTCATGTTTCAGTTCCTTAAATGGCATCCTGCTATTTAACCAGGTCCCAGACAAACAATTTCCAGCTCTCTATTCAAAAAACCACCACAGACTTTCTCTGATCTCCCCTCCATGACTACGTTCGTACGTCCTGCCACAAGATCTAACTAAATAAACCAGGAATTACACTCTGCTGTAGATGATGTAACATGGAAAAGATCCCTGCTGCTGATGAGGTAGCAGCTTTAGGGCAAGAGAGACTAAAAGCTTGTAAGAGAGAGAGAGAGAGAGAGAGAGAGAGAGAGAGCGAGAGAGAGAGCGAGAGAGAGAGAGAGAGAGAGAGAGAGAGAGAGCACAAAACAAAACAGTGATTACAACTGTAACTTTAGTGAAAGTCTCGACGCGGAGAGAGGGCCGCATTTTCCTCAAGCTTCATCATAAAATAAATAACATTTCAATACGTCTATGGCTCCGACTGCTCCCTGGTGCCTGAGCAGCAAATATATGTAAGTTTGTGCATTAATAAATGTAGATGAAAACTTCTGATGCAGAATTTCCTTAAATGTAATTATAAAAGAGATGTGATAATGAGGGAACAGTACTTTACAGTTGAATGAAAAAACAGATGCCATACCACCCTCTGCTCAGCTGTGATGCTACTCTGCCATATGCTATGATGGAGTTTGATGTCTCAATTATGTAAAATACATCAGGTGCTTTATTCTGATATATCTCCTGTATTCTTTAGCAGCTTGTTCAACGTTCTGTATAAAATGCAAACTACATCAGCCTAATAAGCTTTTGTTTTGTTCCTTCTAGCATATATTACTGCATTGACTGCAACAAATGTTGTTACTCTGTTTGTCTAAGTTCAAATCTACATATAATAAAGGCATTGACATTTCTGCCTATGTTGGGGTCATAAGTGAGCGTCCGTGGCACTATTTGTTGCGGTTTGTCCCTCACCATTGACACTATTCGGCCCTTACTGCCGGCTTTTTGGCCAATTGAGCATGTAGAATCAGTGGTGATGCACAATAAGCGAAACAGAAAAATAATTCATTTTGAACAACGAATACAGACTACTGCTTACACAGGTGCAATACATAAAAGTAGGCCGTCATCTGTGGTCACTGCGGTACGGTGAAATACAGTTTCTTGGTCGTGACACGGGCAATGCAACATACAGCCATTATTGCCACTTATTCTTTGATGTGGGTTTGGTTAAGTGGCATCTGCTGTGACAGTGGAAACAGTGAATTTTGATAACAGCTGGATGACAGCAGTGTTACTATGAGACACCTTTAAATGGCACCACAGTTAGGAAAAACACAAACCACATGCACAGCCTCATCCTCTCTTCACAAACTACTCTCCATGATACCAACGTAACTAACTTCTTAAAAGCATTTGTCAGTTGATTGGGGGGATACAACAAGGCTCACACTGTCATTACATAAATGAAATGCAGGTGCACATGTGCACATAGGCTAGGTCATGTTGTTTCAGATAGAGTGGGATAAAGTAGCAGTAGTTGCATTTTTTAAGGAACTTGCTTGCTGCCAGGCAGCATATCCTCAAGAGCAGGCAGAGGGCCCATTACAGCCACACAAGACTGCTGAGCTAATGGCTACGGTAATGGTATGGCTGCACTTAGAGAGCCACGAATTTGATTGCAGATCGGCTGCGTGGCTACTGGCACTGCCACGGACGACCCAGAACTACTGTGATGGGGAAAGTGAATGGAAACACACATGCACAACCAGTACGTAGTTAGGTAGGGCTGCACAAAATGCAATATGACCAAGTGCAATATCCAAATCACAGAGGGTAACAGCATTACAGGTAGTACTGTTGTGCTGCAGAGCACACCTGGCCTACAAATCCTGTTCTCCAGATGCAAGACAACATATTTGTTTTGTACAGGCTCAAACTAATTTCACATCATTATGATTTTAATCTGTTTTTTTGAGTGAAAAGGAAAATCTGGATGCAAAAATTATCATTCCAACTATGCATGGATCATATCGCAATCATAAGATATGTGAAATCAGCCATACTTTTTGCATTGTTTTGGAATTTTAAATGAAAAAAGGTGAAGCAGGAAAGAAGGGTTAGCTACTTTCCAGACATAGAACTGGACCCCCTTCTTCCTCCCACCTTTGTGATGCCACAATAATAGGATGGAGAGCCATACCTGCATGTGGAGCAAGGCAGCAGGAGAGAGTGACGTGAGTCGGTTTTGGCAGGACAGTTTGAGTCTCGCGTTGAGCCAAAGGGCAGACAGTCAAAAACACATGCAGGGGACCTGTGCCAGCCATTTGATCCATAGACGCTTTCTCATTTGTCCATGTTGGGATCAAAGCACTGGGTTACAGAGATGCCCTATGTAACTAACACGGACGATGTTCTTGCCAGATGAAAATCTTAGAAATATCAATGTCAGATAAAAATCAAAGTCAAGACAAAAAGTAACATGCTTTCTTTTCAAAGACGCTTGTTGGGATGTAAACAACCACTTAGGATGGCATTTGTAATGCAGGAATGACCTCCTGAGAGAGCTGAGGGCAGAGTATTGACTATCCAGTGTGTTTGCAAACTGAAAACTTAAGCAGAATCAGGCTAATTGCTTTCACACAAGAGCGTCTAAGAAAGGGGAAAGTCATTAGCGCAGTGCTAAGGTATCTCACAAAACAGAGCATTACAATTAGCTGGAACAAGATAGCTCAGAGCCTTAAAAATGTATTTTAGCTGATCTTTTAATGCTCTGACTTCTCGTTCATGCTTTTAATTGATTACTAACATGACAGATAGTTTCTAACTTGCATCTCTCTGTTTTTCCTGTCAGATGATTAGCTTGACACATCACATTAAAGACTGCACTGCTATTTTTAAACCTTCATGAGATTTTGTTTCTTTTTCCTGGAACATACTGTTGTGTCAACCTCAAACAAACACTTCCTGCCTACAGCTGCAAGTAACCAGGTAACATTAGCTTATCCAGGTCACAGTTTATGGCTTGTAATGACGTTGGTGTGTGTACAGTCAAACAGTGCATGTTTCAATAGTTACCGGCATAATTTCAAAGCCATTTTAAATGGCTGACATTCAAGCCATTAAATTGGTGTTATTACAATATGTGTTATTGGCTTTGAAGCACCAATGGCTCCTAAATGACACATAGATGTTGCAAGAAAGGCAAACACGACCTTGTTTCATACAAAAGAACAAGCCAACTTCCTTGTTTCATAATAAGTAAGGTTCTGAGTGGCTGGAACTTCTTTTAATAATTAAATAGAGTGTTGCAGCTCACTGTCAGATTTGAACAAGACGGTGGAAAATGGCATTGTTAGGCGGGAATTACTGCCACAACCAGAACAAAGATGCCCAGAAGTTGTCCACTAAAAAGCAGTGTTGAAACTCAACATCATGCTGGGCCAGATGAAAATGAAGACATTTATTTTCTTACAACATATCTTTATGTTTAACGTCAGTCCTATTCTTTTTCAATGATTTATCAAGACATATGTTGTTATGCTCGATGTTTTGGTTCCAGAGTATTTAAAATATGACTTAAAGGTATCATTATGATTGATTACACAGTGCACTGGCTATAGAATAACAACACCATCTGCGTTTAGATTGGTTCTCTGCAAACCGCATTTATTATGCCATTTTGTCTGCAACTGGTCGTGAAATCTTTAAGGAAACTGAAGGCTGACTGGTGATCCAGAAGCCGGGTAGCATTTCGGTCTGCTTTTAGGTCTTTATTATCAACTAAATTAAAGAATAACTATGATTTGTCCTGTGTGGTTGGTAGTTGCTTCTTTGATGAAAACAGAAACAATGCCATAACCGCTGCACTAACTATAATACCACGTTCACAGGCTGCCAAGCTAGTGACTGCGATTCAATCTGTGATTCATCATTTGTAAACATGACACCAAATGACATTTTTAAGGAGGCCTTTGGGCAATTTCCAGTCTAGTTTGTGGGGAACAAAACATCTGGACAGGTTGCAGCACTTGTAGGTTACCAAAATACTGTATTCGTCAGTCTTTTGTACATATCAAGCAAAAAATGATAAAAATGCAAATTTGCTGCTTCTTCAAGGTCAAAACTGCTTTATTAATCTTACACTGAAAAAATATATAACCACTGGGGCATTCTGATTTTCATTTTCACCGACCAATAACTATCAAAATCACAATATTATTTGTCTGTTTGTGCCAAATAAATATGATTTACATCTGAGAACAAGAATTATAGGCTTTGCTGCACTACAGTACTTTATTATAATGCTGTTTTGTCAAACACTTTACCATTATCAAAGAATTACACACTTTTGTGATTTGGATGTAGTAGACATTTTGATCAACTGTGTAATCCTAGTTACCAATTCAAATAATTGTGTGTTGCAGCTCTTGAGAACTTTTCTGAAAATAGCAATGGTATTTGACAATTCCGTGAGATAAGCTTCTGCCCACTACATTAAGAAAGTAGAGGTTCATAAAGAATAAATACTTTGTCTATTTAGTCCACCACATGGGGAAAAACCTGTGCAACTCTCCACTTCAGACACCAGTGAGACAACCAGCCAGCCAACAGGCTGCTTCTGCAATTTTTCAGCTGCCAGGGGCTCCTGGAATGCAAAGGGAGCCAAGGCGAGCAGCAGCACAGGCATGTGTCCGGGAACAGAGAGGACTCAGTGTGCCAAAGAAACAGCCGGGAGGAGATTTCCACCCGATAGGCCCCAGTGCTGCTACTGCTGCTGGTAAAGCCCGCCTGGGCCTGCGGAGGGAGCCCAGAGATGGGGCTCTGCATGGCAGCACAGAAAGGAGTCTTTGTTATTAAGTATTATGTAGTGTTAAGCCCCACAGTGGCTGAGCATCCCTCTGTACTGCCGTAAGGATGGGGACAAAAAGAGACAGGAAGATGGAGATGAGAGAAAAAGAGAGCAGAGAGACAGAGCATAAGGGGAGAGGAGCTAAATGAAACATGAGAATACACAGGAAACATACAAAAAAAAATTGAGAAATGCTGTCAAATGTTATGTGGACAGCGGTGAAAGGCTGGGATATCCGAGAATGGGATTGGAGCCAAACACAGTGCTCTTATCTTAACTCACAAGATGTTTTCTCTAAGCTATGTTGTCAAACAGAAAAAGCCTCTGAATGCCAGACTGGGAGTTATAAAAATCTCACTGCAGCAACACAATGGGTTTTAAATTGAGAATCATTAAAGCTGCACATTGTATATCTGCTTGTTGCTCCAGAATGTGGACAATGTGTAGAAGCAAATTGTGTCAGTCTGAACAATGGGAGTCAAGTGAGTGATTATGAGACATTAAAAAAAGTACTCTAATCAGTTTTGTCCAGATAAATAAGCTGCCCTTGAGATATTATGAAAACATCGGATATTGTCGAACGCTGAAAATACAGCAATGACAGTTTAGTGTGATTAAAAACATAATAAAAATAGCATAAGCAAGCACATAAAGACACATTGCCTTGCATAAAATTATGTTTACCAGCAAAAATCGTATTGTAGGCGGGCTGAATTCATTTACAACAGTGATAATTGTGTTAAAAAGCAGTTCGGACGTTTGAACATTGAGAGACCCTCAGTGGATAAAAGGGATTGAATGTTTTTGTCTAAACCCCATCACATCAAGGAAGTAAAAATATCTAAACTAAAACACAATAAAGCAAGGATAGCTACCACAGTATAAACTGTGTGGCAAAACTGTCTCTAAGAATGCAGATCATATCCCCAAACCTAGCTCTACAACAACATGTGGTGCACCATGATTTGATCAAAACATTAGCCAACTCAAAAGGCTGTTTGCTTTAAGGGGGAACATTACCTTCCTCTCCTTGGCTCAAAGGGTCTCCCAAAATGTTTAGTCTTCATTACGATGATAAGCAACAGCTCACATCTGGACTTCCCTGACATTTTGCTTTTGTTATGTGTCATATCTTTCCTCATGAAAGCCAACAGGAAACGACTCAAACTTTTACTGGAACATGAAGCGGTTGTAGGAAATTACAGCGTTGGGAACATCCGAGCAGGCAGGCAGACCCTCGAGATTCAAAAATAATGATCATAACAATAATACGAGCCCTGTAACTGCATGAAACGTGCTCAACTGGCTTCATTGCAGCTCTGAGGCAGAGTCACACGCTTCGACACGTGCAACTGTACTGCGAGCTATTTAAACAAAGAGTGTGGTGGGCTGCCAGGACGACACACACACACACACACACACACACACACACACACACTCAGACAAAAACAAAGACACAACCACGGCAACACACTGGCTAGAGCTGTAAGATATTTGTTACAGTAAGTCTGTCGTTAATACGCCATAAAATCAGGATTCAACGCGACGTTTTTCCGTCACTCAGCTAGCTTCTACTTATTGTTGTTCACATGACCAGAATGTAACAATACAGTAAGGCTCCAGCTGTTAACTGTTAACTAGCTACTCGAGCCGGTTTTCTGTTTTACTGTGCCTGTAAGCACTTTGTCAAGCAACTGTACGCCAGCAAACAAATACATAGAGCCAGCTGAAAACGGCAGACATGTCATAAACATGTAGTTAGATTAGTTATCTTGACGTTGATAGAAAAGAGCGGATCACGACTAGCTTCGTGACTGTAACAGCACACTTCGTTAGGTTAGTTAGCTGACACAAAAACTGACACCTCGTTATTCTCGTCAACAAAATGCTGACGGTTTACCCTAGCATTGGGAACTATTTCCCCAGTTTTTAATCATGAAGTTAACAAATACAGGACAGGCAGAAAGGGAAAGGCAGAGCAGCAGATCTCGTAGTGGCCTATGTGTGCTTAGCTTGCGAAAAAAAAAAAAAAAACACGAAAAAAAGAACTCACCAACGTAAAGGTTACCAGCAGCGAGCCCTCCTCTCACCGCTTCACATCCGAGGCATTAACGCTCGTTAAAAATGGCGACACCCGAACGAGAATGTGGCGGAATACAGAAAGAAAAAATACACAGTTTTCGTCGTCTAGTTCCGTCCGCGCCGCTGTGTTGTTCCCCCGTCCTCGGCTCGCCAGCTCTTTATTCGAGGTGTGCGGAAACACTCGCTGTGAGAACTCTACCAGCTGCCTGGCTCTCGCGCGGTCTCCATGACTACCTCGTTAAAAAGGGCGGATCCTAATGTGTCAGGCCCAACCAAAGGTTCGACTTCAAAATAAAAGCACAGGATGTGTTTTTTTTTTTTTGGTGGGGGGGACAAAAGAATCCAGCAGCATACAGAACAATAAATGCTGCAAATGCATATCAGAAAATTGGATGTATTATGGTGTAAGTGTCACTGTAGAGCTTGCTTATGGTGAATGGCCCTGATGCCGATTTTTATAATAACGGTATCTAAAAAAAAAATAATAATAGGTAAATCGTCATCCTTGATATAAACAGAAACAAAACTATGGCAGGGAACCATCATATTCATTGCTTTCCTTTCAGTTACTATCTTTAATGGGATAAAAAAAAAATAGAACATCTTTATATATAAAATAAAATAATGTTCTTTGTGTTTTATACTTTATTCTTTTAGCTTTTCAGTCTCTTTGTAAACATTTTCAAACAAGAAATCCCTGTCTTCATCATGACAGGGGCTCGGTGAACTGTGTAAATACCAAATGCGGAAATAAATTCAAGCCTTCATTGTCACATCTCTGAACTAGTCTTACGCGTGGCCTTTTTACATATCTGCCTCCTTAAATGCAATGGAATATTTTTCCCGTCAACCAAATCAAACTGAAATACTTATCTGACAACACCTATATCCATACCATCTGAAAGATTCTTCTGTGACTGCAATATTTCTTTTATCTCTGACGCTTCACACAGAATCTTGCTTGTTGCCTCTGCAAGGGTGTTTCATTTGATCCTTTGATACAGGGCTTTCTTTGTAGCTTTTGCCGCTGGAGAGAGTACATCATCACAGTGTGCATATGTATTAGATCCACACTCAGATGAGTAGCTGCTAAACCCAAAAGATGATAAATAAATAGATGCAAGATCTGAATGTGCTTACACCATATGGGAAACTGTGCTTCATTATGTAACAAACAGTGCTACACTGTATTTACACAATGTGCTTGCAGGTGGAAGATAGAAACGAACAAGTGGGTGGCAAGACTACTTTCATTCACACAAAGGGGAAAGAGAGATCTCTCCTTGCACCTAACCGCAGTTCATGCTGCACAGTAACCTTGCAAATCATAATGCGTCACTGCAAAGAAACATCAAAAGAGGCAGTCATGTATTTTTTGAACCCCTATCTAGTCCTATACCCTGGGGGAGGTCAGTAAGTGCAAACATCTGTCTTAAAGCTAAAGATCAGAAAATATAAACAATCATGTGGTATGCAGCAGTTGAACTCAGAGCCTTTATGAAGCTACATACACATTCGTTTTGCCATTATTATCAAGAATTTGAATGTCTCACTGTGTTTTGTGAAGCTATTCTTGAAATGTTATGGTTATTAAATATGTATCTTATCTATGTTTTCCCTCTACTTGAACCTATCTGTGGTTTTGTCCATTAAATGTTGGACTAAGTGATCCGTCTCTACTTGGTGTGACGTCGCTGCACTTAAAAAAAATAGTACAAAAGTTCACTCCAAGCACATGAATCATTCTGTGCAAATATTGTAAGTGGGAAGGAAATTCATACCCAACTGCCGACTTAAGTGGTGTTCCTCTAAATGTAAAAATACGCACAAAAGTTCTGAAAGGTATCCAGAAACAGGTCAGTTTAGCTATAAAATGTCATCCCATTGGTAAAATACTAACACTATCAGATGTTTGGTTTGTTGATTCCATGTACCAACTTTACTTTCACTTTCTCAGTACCAGTTAAATCTGGCTCCCTCCCTGATCTTCATTACATCCAGCTCATGTCTTAACCCCCCCTTTATCCAATACGAAAGACTCTCTCCCTTCCCCTCTCCTTAAGAAGAAATCTTTCATGGGCCCTGAGGTTCTAAAGTCCTGGCACTGACCAACTGCTAATTAATAGGATCAAACTCCTGCTAAACACCTTGACATGTCATTGAGGCGTGCGGAGAACCTCCAACAGGACACCCACAGGTCCACCCTGGAGATAAACAAGAAGCAGCCGGGCCCAGCAACCATCCATTTTGCTCATTGATATTAAAAAATATGCAGCAAGGTGGTCCAACACCTAATCAGATAATCTATTCCATGGTGGATCATGTGGTGTATGTGAGCCCCCCATCATGCACTGCTCCACTCTATCATGTTGATGATGACACAAGGGCACAGGCCTACGCTCCACTGCATGCACTGTGCATGAGATAAAAAATGTGATGTTCTTGGTGAGGAAGGGCGTCTTTAACCTTTTCCAGCTCCGCAGGTGTTCAAACTCTGTGCCATTCCTGACATCTTGTGGCTGTTTTACCTTCCTACATACATGTATACCGCTGGTTATATGTAAGAGTGAATTTTATATGATGGGAAATAATGAAAAATGATCGGAATGCATTTGTTTTGTCTTATTTATTTATTTAATGTCAACACATATTTTCAGACGGATGACGTAAACTCTCTCTCGTTTGCGCCGAGGGTCAACAACTAAAAATATGGACTGTTTCATTCCGCAGGGGCAACCGTGACCTTCTGCTTTTATCTGTCAACCACTGTACATTTCTCATTGAATACAGTTTTGACAGGTGAACTTTAAGTTGATTATCTGACATACCATCAGTACACAAAGCGTTACGGTCGTAAACAAACAATCACTAGAGGCGGCACATTCCAAAGCGGCTCCCCCTGATCTTGTAAAGTGGTTGCGTCCAGCGTCTTCCTTATATGTGACGCTTCCTCCGCAGTTGGGGTCCTGTAGTAACAACATTGCTACCTTCTTCTAAAGTTGTCCTGAAGGTAGGTTTTTCGGGCTGCTTTATGGCTGGTGAAAGGTATCACTGTATTAGTCATCATTACTGTCAGCTAAATTAGTGTATGAAATAGTCAGTGTGATTAAAACAAAGGCGGCAAACAAAAACTAACACCACAGTCAAGCTCACATCTGCAAAGTAAACGTTACCTTCTTTCAAAGCTAGCTAGCCCGAGTAGTTCATCAAGCTGTATGCACAGGAGGTCTTCACCCACAATCTGATGTTAGCTGTCATGTTTGAGGTGCCAGCTGCTCGTCTCCATCTGGAGAATTGTGAGCTCTGTGCTTGCCTGACCTTTCACCCAGTTTGTCATGGTCGTGCCCCTGAATTCACTCTCCTTTATCAGCCACAGGAAGACCCTCACAGC
The DNA here is from genome assembly GCF_904848185.1 of Acanthopagrus latus. Lineage (NCBI taxonomy): Eukaryota > Metazoa > Chordata > Actinopteri > Spariformes > Sparidae > Acanthopagrus > Acanthopagrus latus. The sequence continues at coordinate 10,550,894 of NC_051060.1, read as the reverse complement.
ATTTTTCGGTACAGACCATAGCAAATGTGGCATCACTGATCGAATTGATAAATGTTTTTAATAGTTTTTTTGAAAATGAAAAGTGTGATGCAAATGGGACTATTCCCAGTAATCGTGAACATCCATCAAAAATAATTGCGGCATTTTGCCTGCAGGGACCTATCAAGACCTCAATCTCAATGAACACTGTTAATTAAAAAAAAAGAAAAAGAAAGAAACAATAAACTACATATATACAGAATCTCATTTTGCCACATCACATATTCTGGTTAGAAGATTATTGAAGCTTGATGAAAACTCACACACCAAAGTTTCTCAGTAACTCAATTTTAAGCACGATTGCTTTCGATGGATCTGAAACACATATGAATTACTTTTTTGCAATGACAGCAATTTCATTCTTGATTTTCCCTGACAGATGTAGTAAGATAAAGGCCTGAGTAAAGGATAAGGACATTCAGGCCATTACAGTGATTTATGGTTCCCATCTCGGAGAGCTGAAATGGCATACTCACAGATCCGCCTGAAAATTCTCCCCAGTGTTCGCTGCCTTTTTGACAAACTGGTGCAGGTAAAAGTCGAGGGACTTGCTCCGCACAAACCGGTGGAACTGAGGTCTAGGCTGGTTGATGACAGGGGGGTGGCTTTCAAGGCCTCTGCCCTGTACAAAGCAGATGAAACTGGCCAGGTGGATGTCAGCCGTGCACCCTCCCTGGGAGGAAGCTACACCGGAGTGGAGCCCATGGGTTTGTTTTGGTCCATGGCACCGGAGACTCCCCACAGTAAATACGTGAAGAAGAATGTGCTCAGCCCAACAGTGGTGGAGTTAGAAGCACTGAGCAGAGACACTGGTGAGATCTTAGCCTCCGAAACCAACGAGAGAGGATTCATGACAGAGGGGATGAAGAGAATACCTGTGCAAGAAGGAAGAATCCGAGGAGTCCTGTTCATACCACCAGGTATGGATTGTACTGTGTGCCAGCTGATTAAAGCTGGGAGATGTTAGTGTGACCTCTTATTTTATTATTTTCTTTTTTTTCTCCAGGAAAGGGTCCGTTCCCAGGGATCGTGGATCTGTACACATTTGGTGGAGCTCTTTCTGAACCCAAAGCCAGCCTCCTGGCAAATAAAGGGTTTGTTGTTCTGGCACTGGCCTATTATGGTTACAAGGATTTACCAAAAAACCCTAAACATTTTGATTTGGAGTACTTTGAAGAGGCTGTAACATATCTGAGAGGACAACCAGAGGTCAGTATTCAAGAATAAATCAATAAAGAAAATTATATATAGGGTGTTAGAATTTCCATTTTATTCCCTCTTGTGATGTTTGCTTTGTTTTTGAACTGATTATGAATATTGGGAAAGCTGAATTCATAAAATCCAGAGTAGGATTTTGTCAAATATTTACACCCATATTCACATTTAATGTGTTCAGTGCTGCCATCTGCTGGATAATTTCTTTCATTTAAAGACCTTGAACTTCAGGAATTTCTGATAGACATCTGCCATTTTTTAAGATTAAAACAATTCATGTATTGATTGAGATAGGAATCAGCAAAAAGGAATTCAAAATGACTGTTATTTGCGACCTCAGTCCATTGAAGCTCTACTTTCAGGGTGAATTCCGGGATGGTTGTTATTCATTAATGTACTGTGCGCTGATCAGCCATTGACATTGATGACCAATGTTGTGGAGGATCCATGTGTGTAATTGATGACATCTTATGACTGGACATATGAGCTGCTCTAAACATGATTATTACCATGACGCCTCTCTGTGCAGGTTAAAGGTCCTGGGATTGGCATCACATCGATCTCTCACAGTTGTGGGATGGCTTTGGCAATGTCATCTTTCTTCTCTGGCATCGCCGCGACCGTCTGTGTCAATGCCTGCATTGGAAACACTGTGCTTCCCGTACACTACAAAGACATTGTTATACCTCCACTAACCCCTATCATCAAGAATATTAAAATGACAGATTCTGGGCTTGTAGATATACGCGATGCCTTACCAGACCCCTGCTGGGAAAAGCACAAGGAGTCGTTGCTTCCAATCGAACGTGCTAGCTGCCACTTCCTGTTCGCCGTGTCTGAAGATGACCACAACTGGAACAGTGCGCTTTTTGCCAAGCGGGCTGCTGAAAGGCTGAGAGACCACGGCAAAGAGACCTTGCAGGTGCTAACGTACCCGAAAGCCGGCCACTTTTTGGAGGTCCCTCACATGCCTTATTGTCCGTCTGGGTTCCATGCAGCTGTGGGGCAGAACGTGGTGTTTGGTGGGGAGCCAAAAGCCCACTCTGACGCTCAGCTGGACCTGTGGGGGAGAGTCCAGGAGTTCTTCAAGAGCCACTTGATTTAACAAGAGCCCTTGATGGCAGGCAATGCTGCTTCAAGTGCACCAGGCATCCCAGAATGGCCATCCTTAGCTATTCTTATCCTTGTCTCCAGTTTCTAATAAATTAGATTGTCAAAGGATCTTGAATCAGACTGTGTCAGCATTTTCCTGTTGAAGCTTTGGTTTAGTGAGTTCTACAATCCTTGTCAAAGCAGAAAAAAACACAGATGGAGCTAATTATGTATTCCACTGAGGCCCAGTCCACACATGCACTCAGGTATTTGTGTATACATACAATGCAGGTTGTCTGCTCTGTGGTTGGTTGCTTTGTTGCAGAAAATAATGATTTTTTTTACTCGTACTGACACTTCAAACACAACCTATACGGCCGCCCGTTCATCAGACACGTTGATTGCATTTGTAGGACATAGGATTGTTTCACCTGACTCTGTATACATTTGCCTTATTTTGATTGAAACTGATACCAATAAAGAATTGTTATTAATAAAAAGAAGGCAGAAATTGCATACTCATTAGTCTCCCAGGTGTAACTCATGTATGTGAATTACGAGTTGTGCAAATGTTGGCATCTAGTGGCAGCTTGGCCTTCCTACATTTATCTTCAACATTAGCACATAAACGTGAGGTATGTTTCATCACATACAGCACGATGTGAAGCAGACCGGGGGGAGCAGAACTTTGAATGATGAAACAAAAGCCTGCGTTTGGAATAGCATTAAGCCCGCTGTTGTGTGTCTTATTTAAAATTCCCCTTTCAGAGTAGAAAAGCTTGGAGTTTTACAAGAAAGGTTGTTCTGTTTCAAAGAGAAGTGAATTTACTTTGATGATGTAAGTGCTTTTTAATTTTTTTATTTTTTATTAATGTGCATCAAAGAGGGGAGTCTGAAGCAGAAGACAAAGACAATGGCATGCCCTGAATCACATTCATCTTTATGAAGGCAGTTATTCATTACATCTTTCTAAATCACACAATGAAGGATGACGCTTCTCATTTGTTGAGTCAAGATTTGATTTGACCCAATTTCAATCGATATTCACATTTTTAGCAAATATGTAATAAAGGCCGCCACTTTTGTTGGACTGAACCGGCTGCTTTTTGGAATAAATATGTCTTTCTTTCTTTCTTACACATCGATCCTGAGCTCTTTTCTCTGCAATGGGTCCATGATGAACATCCCCTGGGGAAAAACACTCACTAGCTTGCACAAAAGAGACTACAAAGGATTCATTGTCATTAATTAAACATTGAATATAAAATACTGTGAGACGTGTCTCCTCCTATTTTTGGTATTTTCAGCAAACCAAAGAGGAATGTCACAAGCTCCTGTGAGGGAACAGACCGAGCAAGACAACAGCACAGTTGTTGAGGGCGAACCTCATCTACACTGATGTTGGTTTACCTCTGTATGTCTGAAAACCACATTTAAAGGGTTGACATAACACAGATTCATAGGGCTCCTTGTTATAAAATTGAGACCCATTAATACTGTCTAGCCTAGATTCTGGTTTGATCGCTGATGATTAAAGACAGGATCAGGAATGTGTGGTTGAGTTTTTTTGATCGGTGTCACGCGGGTTGTCTCCAGCTAAATGCCAAAAAAATTTGGGAAATTATCTTTAAATGGATATGACTATCTAGGTAAAGAAACTGATGAAAAAACATTATGGGACATAAACATCGGTGTCATCTTGGAAAGGATTGCAACGATTGAATATCATGTGGAAACTCCAGCAGTTTGGAATGGACAGACAAATATTAGCTCTGTTTTATCGTTTATTTGTGGATAGTATTTTTAACTTTATCCTTCATGACCCGTGGTAGTTTTCACTGTGCAAAGTTAACAAGAACAAACTCAGTAAGATAACACAAGTTCACATGACAGGAAATATTGCAGGTTAAAAACCCTGCCACACTGTCACTTTGAGAGGCCCCAGCAATCCTCAGTGATGTATCGTCCTTTATACCATCCAGTATCTCTCCATTAAAAAGATCCAAGGTGGCCGACACTTGCATTTGTTTGTATGCAGCACAATGCACAATTGAATGCACACCTAAATTCCCAGGTGTACTGCCTCAGTATACTGGCATTATTTTAGACACTTTAAAATATCCTGCCTCCAAACATCAAATTTTTGATAATCATAATTGAGGGATCATATGTTAATATCAGCCGATATATAAAAGGAGCTCCATGTAGTTTTGGGGAGGTAATTTTTCATGACTGAATAAACAAACTTACCTTAAAGCTGTAGACTGTAACAATTTTTTGGTTACATTTGCTAAAATTGTCGTTATGATCTGCCTGTAGAATAAGATACAGGTCAGCTGTGTAAAAATCCGCTGTCTGTAGGTCCATCCAGTGGCCCTAATTTGATTTGCAAGAATCCATCGCTCCCAGATCAATACAACCAATCAAAGGGAGTGACTGAGAAGTGTCAATCATTCATGTGCATACACTGCTGGCCCTCCCTCACGCAACACGTACTGGGCAGTACATGCCCCTCCCCATGTTCAAGCTCAAACTGTAAACAGTGGCGGAGAACAGACAACAACAACAGAGCCAAAAATTGTCCCGCCATTGCCCACGTCAAAGAGAAGAAATAAGAACATTGACAAAGAAAAGCAGTGACAAAAGAAAGAACTGGACTGGAAAATAAGGATAAATCCCGGAGCATCATTTCTGAGGTGGAGGGAGCTGCGGGATTTGTAATGACTCAAAAGCAATGCAGAGTTAGTAGCTTTTCTGCTGGACAAGTAAGGACCACTGCTTGATATATGTTTCATTCTATGTTTTAATCACAAGGCTATGGTGGTGATGGTTGCAGTAATACTCACACTGGTGCTTATTGCCGATGTTACAGTCAAGCTACGCAGCTTGTTGGTAAATATAGCTTGATAGCTTGTATGCTAACTCCAGTGTTAAGCTCTGTCTTTATGGCCACTGGTTAGCAAAAGTGTCTTTCAAGTGACCGGGCAGTTAAATGTTAGTTCGCGTTGTCAGTTTGCTCTTAAGAAATAACATTTCTCATGCTTGAGAAAGGCAGCATGGCGTTGCACCAACTAACGATTACGTGATAGCTCCTTTCATGGCAGTGTGAGGAATACTGTTTGTAATTTGGGATACAGTGATCTGTACGAGGCACTCGTCATTGTAATTTAGTTGTATTGATCAGAAATGGGCTTATTTTGTTGTTTTTTGAATGCGCCATCTTGAATTTTTTTGAATGCGCTGTTATCAGAGAAGAAGAAGGAGGGACCTGGGGGCTGTGCTCATTCAAATTGTCTGGCTAAGTCCACTTTTTTCTCAAAACTCCAGACTGCGGCTTTAAAGGACAACCCAATTTCAAACTGTTTTACTTTGATTATATGTAGTGGACCCTGCTACTTTTCTATCTTTAAACAGTGTTTTCCTCTGAGAACAGCTTGTTTATTCAGTTATGGAAAAAAAATCTGAGTTTGTGATATTACCCCATTAATACTGTAATAATTAAAATTCAGATTTTGGACCAAAAACTACATAGTGCTATCATAGTGCTATCAGAATTAATCCTGAACTGCACTGTGACTTTAATCCTTAAGTCTTGTCTCTTTTAAACCTCATCTATCTTAGCTTATTATCTTATTTCTTAACTTATCTTGATGTCTTCCACTTGTTTATTGATTTATTTTAAATGCAATTTTTATTGTCTTTTGGTGCAATTTAATGCCCCTGTAAAGCACTTTGAGTTGCCTTGTGTCTGAATCTTGCTATATAAACAAACTTGCCTCATCTTACCTGAGGGCAAAACAAATGTGTGTGCCACAATTAAGAATTAAATGACAACACAATTTCATACTGTGGCGGACCCTGCCACCTCTCTAGCTTCCGTTCAGTTCCGGGGACCTTATTTTTCCTCTGAGAACAGTTTGTTTATTCAGTCATTCATCATTCTGGGTTTGAATTTCTTTCTTCAAATCTGCATACCACCCCTTTATATCTGAATATTTGACTCCTTGATATCGGTATCGGCCCAAAATATCGGACATCGGTGGGGCTGCAGCTGCAACATGAAATGGTAAAAGTTTCGACATATCAGTGGTTTGCATGCCAACATTTCTTCTGACCAGTGGGTTTGGTCATTTCCCACACTTCCCTCCCTCCCCCTGCTTGTCATTCATAAGATTCCGTGGAGTTTCCTCAGAAGAGGAGGGGCTCTCCTCTCTCCTCTCCTCTCCTCTCCAGTCTTGCACCTCACGCTGTGAAATATCCAGCCAGTCTACCAATAAACAGCCTCTGACAGTGCGGTTGGCAGCAGCAGCAGCAGCAGCCGGAGTAACAGCCCTGACAGACACTGTGTGTGTGTGTGTGTGTGTGTGTTTTTTTTTTTCCCTTCCTGAGCTTGATGGTAGTGAGCTCTACGTGCCGGAGGCTTCCCCGGAATGGACTCTTTGCAGCCCGCCGCGGTTTGAGGCGCGCTGGGTGTCAGAGAGCGTAGATCCAGCCGACCTCTCTGCGCACGGATCCCCCGCCATGAGGGGGGGACGATGGAGCGTGCATCCTCGCTGCTCTGATGTGTGATCATTATCGCACCATTCAACACTGAGAGATCTCCTGCGCGCGTTTTCCTACCTGTGTCCATCTTGCATGCACACACTGACATGCACGGTGTTAGGGACTGTGACAACACTTCACCCCTCAAGTAGCACAGCGGTGACCAGAGGATGCCTCTTCCGCGCCTGCCGCTGACATCCCGCCAGCCCTCTTAACGAACCCGCGGGGATAGCGGGGGCTGATCCGACAATGAATAGCGGGAGCCGGGCTGCGACGGTCGGGGACGGTGCCGCCAATTTCACAGCAGCAGCCCACCTCAGGCTGGAGCTCCTGAACGCGTCGAGCCCGCCGACCCGGTGGGACGGCAGCCCACCCGCCGAGGGGAGCGGGCTGGAAGAGCAGCAGCGCCTCGTCCGAGAGCAAGCCTACCGGGACTTCACCACCACCATTCAGATCTTCATCCTCCTAAGTTCGCTGCTGGGTAAGTGGAAATGAACATATTGACAGAAAGGCCACATAAATAACCGAGAAAGGTGCAAATGAGGATGAATATTTTACATTTTTTAATGGTTCTGCAGCTAGAACATTTTTTCCCCCATGACTCAACAGTTTGATTCTTAGATCTGGGTCAGGAAAACCTAGGTGGACTCCCTTTATCCCAGAATGGTTAAAAAATTAAAGGAAATTTGCAACGCCCCCCCCCAAAAAAAAACCCCCAAACAAGTCTGTTAAAGGTACACTGTGTAGTTTTATCGTAGAGGCCCAAACTCAGAATTTTGATAATTACAATATTAATGAGGTAACAATACAAACCCGGAAATATGTACATTTTCCATAAGTGAATAAACAAGTTGCTCTCAGAGTAAAAATAAGGCTTGAAGCAAGATGGGTGGCAGGGTCCGCCACATATAAACAGTATGAAATTGTGTTGCCCTTTAAGGTCACTTTGTTTGTTCAGTTTATTCAGACATGAAAACAAAAAGTGTTTGTTTCTTTAGTTTGGTTAGACATGAAACAAAATATCTTTGAAGATCTCTCTCTTCTGATTGAAATGTCTCCCCCAAAACTACATACTGCACCTTTAAATGTGGCCTCATTATTTAATACTGTGAGTATCAATGTCAAAACTGTTATTCCTTAATATTCAGTTGATAATTTAAGTGCATTTTTTTAAAATGAATTTCAACTAAATTTTTTACATTTTGCACCTTTACGTACATTTTTATTGTTTCTTTTTTCCCTACTTTGTACTTCCACTCCTCTACATTTATTTGATAACTTAATTTATGAGTTGCTTTGCAGATTCAGATTATTCTGCATTGTAGGCGGAACACTGAGTAAAACTACACATTGAGCGGTGACTTCAGAAAGAATGTTGCATCAGAGCCAAAGTAGCACATTCAAATGAATATTTATAGACAATTGGACACAAAAAAACACAGATCGAGATGACTGGAAATCGGTGAATATCAGCTCTGATAGCGAGCTAGGCCAATGGAGACTTGGTCAACTTGTTGCCTGTGTGTAGCTTAAAGTTGTCTGTGTGTGAATGTTTTGCATTCACATGTTGGTTTGTAGCTAACGTGATTATCGGATATCAAACATTAATATGTTAATCAATCAAACACAAGAAAAATTCCATACAAAAAACAAACATAAATTTAACCAAAACGCATGTATTTGGCACTGTTTGAAGGAACTGAAGGAAGCTTCGGCATCCTGACAGGCATTCAGCTGCATATATCACCTTGAAATTGGCAAATATTGATAGTAATAATTCTATCATACACATTTTGAGCTTCTTTTAAGCCTGATCTGTACTGGCTCTGTGACAGATATTCCTCCTGGTACCAGCAGAAGCACTGGCTGCTGCTGCGAGGAAGGAGCCCTGTGAATTGATGTGCTGCACCAGCACATCAGTCACACACAGTCCTGGCTTTGACATACCCACATACCCTACTGGCAGCCAGGAACACAATCCTCCTGCTAATATGAAAGTGGGATTTGTCGCAAATGTAGCTGTAACATCTGACATCTGTCTCCTCGCCGCTCAGAACATGCTCGGCCATGATTCCCAGAAGTGTTTGGAAGAAGTGTGGACTCGGTTAGAGGCTGGGCAAATAGTTCAGCATGATGAAATATGGTGAAACTGATGCCGAAATCAGCTGAACCTGGCCCAATGATTCTCGCTCGATACCACCTCCTGCTGTGTAGTGCAGTGTGGCAGGGCCAGGAAACAAGACACGAATAGCTGCTAAATATTCTCCTTTGGCAGCATGGCTCAAAAGGCCTCCTCTTTCCCAGTATTTTGTGTTGATTGCTTGGAAAACATTATATGAACCCAGAAATCCAGGATGGGAGGGGTCGGCCACAATCCTGCCTGCACGCCTCAGAGCCCTGGAGGTGTGCAGGTCCTGAAGGGATGGAAGGTTGCAGCCAATCACCTTCTCAGCTGAGTGTATGATAAGCTGCAGTCTGCTCTTGTCCTTAGCAGTGGCGGCAGCGTACCAGACGGTGATGGAGGAGGTGAAGATGGACTCGATGATGGCAGTGTAGAAGTGTACCATCATCATCTTTGGCAGGTTGAACTTCTTCAGCTTTTTTGATGAGGGACCTGATGTTCAGCTCCCATTTTAGGTTCTGGGTGATGATGGTGCCCAGGACGTGGCAGGACTCCACAGAGTCGACTGGGGAGCCACACAGGATGACGAGGGCGGGTGGGGCTGGGTTCTTCCTGAAGTCCACGACTATCTCCACTGTCTAGAGTGTTAAGCTCCAGGTTGTTCTGGCTGCACCAGGTCACCAGACGGTCTATCTCCTACCTGTAGGCAGACTCTCCGCCAGAGATGAGCCCAATGAGAGTGGTGTCGTGAGTGAACTTCAGGAGCTTGATGGACTGGTGACAGTGAGAAGATGTTAATAAACGTGAAAGATGATCCTTGATTAACATTTTAGGGTTCAAAGGGTTCAACAGGCGAAGGGGTGACAGTGAATTCCGTGGAAGCCATTTCGCTCCACCTATTGACAATGGAAAAGAAAAATCAAGGCGATTTCATCTGCAGGCAACTCTCAAGCTGAGTGCGAATACATAAATACCCCGGAGAATAAAACAATGAATAATCAAAGCAATGATGGTCCAGAGAGCATCACAAAATGTCTGTTCTTTGTTCTCAAGCCACTTTTTATGACATCAAAAAAGATTTTAGTACACTGATAAAAGCCACAATATCCTTTTTTGATATTCAGACCGCACTTACCCTCAGGGAAGCACAGAACATGCAGCTCCCATCATGTCGGCACTTTTGTTGTCCTGATGCAGGTGGGATTTCATCTGTAAGTCTGTAAGGGTGAGTGAAAAATGGCAGCAGTCTTCTTTTGGCAATATACATGAACAATCGAGAAAAAAACAATTAAACAATATGATGAAATATGTTCTGTACTTATTCACTTTCTTTCTGAGAGCTGAATAAGAAAGGTTGATCCAGAATGTGATTAGCCTAGCATAGCCTAACGACCCTGTTGTTTCTCGTTTGTTTACTCCGGAATAGAATTGAAGTAAAAGACTTTCTGGGGTCTTGTCGTCACCATGAAGTTGCCAGATGTGACAAAATGGTACTCATACAGAGGCCTACAGCGTAAAGGGCTCAAACCCATTTCCTAGTTGTATTTCTACTCCAGAGACTAGAGCTACAAGGGGTAGTGGTTAACTGATCAGACATTTCTAATATGCCGCCTTCAGCTGAGGTTATTTCTGATGGACTGCGGGTATCGTATACAATCAAATGTCGAGAATGCAACGTTGAAATACGCCAAAATGCAAAACTTTCATGCACAAAACTAGTCATAACTCACCCTACCCCACCAAGTATTTGACACCCTAAGGCCTAAGTGTCAGGGGTTAGGATTTTGCCCACTGACCTTTTCTGACAAACTGTGCTATAGCTTAAAAGCTGCACAGACATGATGGATGGGTAAACTGTTAGTTTTTTCAAGAAATTGTTCAACACTTAACTCCACCTTAAACCACAAACCCTCAATTTGACCCTCTCTGATTGTGTATCGATAAATCAAACAAGATGAAACAGGCTTTAGCTGAACTTTGGAAAGAACCAGGCTAGTTCCCCTTTCCCAGACTTTATGCTGAGATAGGCCAAGCTGACGTGAAAGTCATATTTCTCCTCTTGTCTCACTCTCAACAAGAAAGCAAATAAGTGTAACTCCCCCTAAAATGTCGAACCGCTCTTTTACATTTGGAACATTTCAATTAATTAGCGGTGCTCAATACTTACAGCTCAAGCACAGATCAGAGTTAAACTGCAAATGTGATTAATCTGCCACAGAGTGCACGGCGCCTGCTAGAGTTATTGTAATCACGTCTGTGACTAATTACAGCACGAGGACTATGTGGATATCAGGCTCTCCATTCATCTGTTGGTTACCATTCATTAAGTCTCCCATTGAAACTCAAGTAATTATGGCACCAAAGGGATGCAAATTTAAGAAGGTGTTAAGTGTGCTAATGATGTTTCACACTTTTGAAATTTTACACCGCGCGATACTTTGTTTAGACTGCTGGATGAGTCCCATCCGCCGATAACAGCCTCTTATTAACACCCATCCAGAGATGGCGCAGCTTACTTTCACGCACGTGAGGCAGATAAACAAAGCATTTCCACTAGAATGAGATTTTTTTTTCTTTTCTCCTTTGTGTTGCTACCTGTAGTCGGACTACCATTTTTTTTAAGTGGGGAAAAAAAAGCAATCGTGTTTGGTGTTTCTCTTTCTCCCCATTGGCTGCTGTGAGTGTGGTTGCCAAGGTGTTCCTCAAGTGCTAGGTGAGTATTTCAGGCACAAAAGGATTGAGTGATTTTAAAGACAACACGAGCTCTGACTGAAAGCGTTGCAATACTGTGGCATGACAAGGACATATCTTATTAATTAGACATGGCTATGTAGAGCACTTTGTAACCCTGATCTTAAAAAAACTGCTCAAAAACATTCCTTTAAGCAGACGTTCTTAAAAAAACCCTTTCACTCTTACTATGGTTCTCTAGACTTTTATCAAAATAACTGAGTGTATACCATAATGCTTGTGTGGGATATAATATAATGCATTTGATTCTTTTGATCCTGTTTGTTTGTTTTAATTCTTCAAAATGTTCAATATTACGGTGAAACTGTGATCCCACACGCATCACTTGCATTGCAGCCACATGGAGGGTGTGACATTGCACCGTCGCAGCTGTACCAAAGTGCGACTCTCACCCAGCTCCTGTCAACAGCCCTTCCTCTACTATTATTACCTCCAGTGATTTCAAAACACTTCTTCTCTTTTTGTCAGGAGTAATTATATCTAAAAATGGCAAATGTTTCCTTGTATACAACACAAACAAAGACCAATTGCACTCCTTTCTGTCTCCATCCAACTGCTACTTTTTCTTTTTGTGAAATATCTCAACAGCTATTGGTTGGATTAATGTGAAATCCAATCCAACCATCCAACCAACACTCGTGGTGCCAGTAGTGTGAATCCTGGTGATTTAGAAAATTTCTCTTTCTATTCATCTAGCGACATACATGATCTCAATGTACATTTCTGCAAATGTTGGATATGTTAAAACTTAACATTTCTGTTTTTCTTTTGGTTCAGTGTTATTTTTATGTTATGACAACACTGTGCTGAGGCTTAGAAAAACAATACAGTAGTTTTGGTACCTAGAACTGACCAAGTCATTTTGGTACATAAACCTAACAAATCAGTTTTGGTGCCTAAACCTTATCAAGTGGTTTTGGCACCTAAAGCTAACCAAACCATACCACTGTCATTCACATACATTGTAGGAAGCAAGAATTTTCAAAACACTGGCATCGACTGTAATCTGGGGTTTTGCAGAACCATCCGATATCGATGTTTGGCTAAAAGGCTACATGGCTGATGCGTACATTTTCCTGAGATCGGCTTAAGGCTTTTGGCAAATAAGTGCATGACATTCTGAGAACATCATGAAACCTGTTGCAAGAATGTCGGGGTTCATGCAACACATTTGAAACACAAGACTACAGTTTGCATCCTGTATCTGATTAGCAGTCAACATCTAGTAGATCTTTTTACAATGACCCCGTTCCTCTCATAGAAAGTACTTTCCCTCTGCAAGTATGATTTACAACGGTTTCCAAAGGGCACTGGCAAATCATGTTGCACTGACAGTAGGGGTGTCAGATCAGAGCAAACTAATGGGTTTTCAGTAACAAGGGACCTTTTATGTCCTCCCTTTACTTCTCATTATGCCTCTTCTTCTTCCTCTGCACAGACGAGATCTCACCTCACCATTATCAAACTCGTTAGAATGCTACAAACAGAAACCCTAACCCTAACCCACAAAAATAGAATCTGCATGTTGGAATGTGAATGTATTGTTGCACAAAACGTCCTGTCTTATGTAATGCTGCATTATAAACAATGGCTATTTGTGCTAGTGTCATTATCCCATGTGAGTCAGCTTCACAGTGCGCAGAGGCTGATCACTGATTACCACAACATTAGGGTTTCCCCGAAACACAACTGCATGCTGCCCTGTAACAACGTGTGTTACTGAAATCCTGAACAGCTAACCGGCAGTAACCGCTTCAAAACCGCTTCTTACAGCTCCATCCGAAACCTTGCACGGCTAAATTCTAACCCAATCCTCGATAAATTATTTATTACATGTAGTGCAGTGCATTGATTTTAAGTGTTTTTTTTGGGCATGTTTTCCAGCATTCACATCGGCTGTAAAAAAAAAAAAACCTGAGGAAAAAATAAAACAGTTTTCGTCACCAGAGAACATCTTGCTCTGTTTCTGACAGTGAGAGCACGGCGTCTGCGGGTAATTACATTTGGAGAGGCTGCTATCACATGTGTCCCTGTGTGACCTGACATCAGTCGATGCACCACAGGGAGTGTAAAGTTCACCTTTTTAAACCTAATTAACCACCATTACCGTCTCATCACTCCAAATTATGGGGGGATCTTACCATGAAAATGGCAGTTTCACCGCTTGCACCTGATTATGTGCCTGTCTCACTCAGTAATGGCTTAATTGATTTCTTCACCCGGCAGAGAGCTCTTTAGGATTTCTAGCAGCAATACTAAAGCCGTAGGTTAGAGTAAAAATCATTTTAAAAACCTGTCTCCAGAAAAACACTTGCTTTTGTCAAACATTCTGTATTAAGGGGCGGGTTTGCCGAAGCAAACTGAAATGCTTTTCCATGAATCAATACCTGAAAGCATGTCCTGCCATCAGGGGCACGTGCTGCCTCACCAACAAAAGACATACGTATTCTAAAGGAACAGTCCGTTCAAACTCACTGTCATCTGGATTTTTACCCCAAACGGCAGAAAAAATTTTGTCATTGTCCTTTCCTGAAAATCACAGATATGGTGTAACTTTATGTTTCTTTGGGTTCTATTTTCAATGTTACGTTGCCACAGCACTTTGGTGATGACATGGTTATATTTAGTGGGGGAAAAAAAAAAACACTTTCGTGTTATGGCTGAAAACACCTGTTTTAGTCTCAACAGATTCAGCTGGAGATATATCCAGACTTGTTGTCAAAAATATCTTTCAAAAATCAAAAATTGCTGCCACAAACACGACTTTGTCTAAAGTCGCCTTAAAAAACAACCTGTCATGTCAGGCTTGCAAATGTCAGAACACAGTCTTGAACTCTGGTCACTGGGTTGCCGGCCTTCTTGCCTCGTACTCCAACACCATCCCCTTCACCTACCAATATGAAATTCAGGAAATAAACATGTAATGTGAACATGATATGACAGGCATTGAGGGAGTGTCAATATGGTACGTAGTCTATGACACCTCCAGTGTGAATGTATCAGTGGTTTGCAGATAAGCTGATTGTCAACATGTTGTCCTGGCGACTGGGCCGGGATATTACATGAACATGAGTCTAAGGCATTTCCTGCAGCAGCAAGATGCTGATCAACACAAGGTTGCCATGAAAGGAGCAGAGAAGATTTATGTTTGAACCTGCAACCTGCGATTAAAATGTTAAGCATGCATGATTAGGCATGTCTTTTTTGGTTGTTTTGCCTTGATCTGTGGCACAAAACATTTAATTAACTGACAGTTTTGGCCTGTGAGGGCTATAAAAGGAAGAGATTGGAACCAGCGCATTAATATGAGATGGTTAAAGCCTAACTTCTCACTCTTTGGTTCATGAAGTCTGTTCATTCCTTAATTTGCTTAACTGTCCCTTTGCTTAATGGAAATCAGGAAGACATGTCAAATAAATCATCCACCCATCTGCGCTGACTCACATAGATTAGACAGATCATCACCCTTCTCTCATACCAATGCACAATTAAGCGTCTCCAGGCGACCCAAGTATTTTCTGTCTGGACTGTGGGAGGAAGATTGAGGAAACAAGCTTGAACAGAGGATACAGAGAGATCTGAGGACTTGACCTTTGTAGATATTCCAGTTGTTAAAGGATGCTTTCACACCAGTGTTTGCAGTGGTTGATCTTCTTCTGAAACCTTCCTCTGCCCCGCAGGAAATGCCACGGTGTTGTGGTGCACCTGCTGCACGAACGTCTTTAAATCCGTGACCAACCGCTTCATCAAGAACCTGGCGTGCTCGGGGATCTGTGCCAGCCTGGTCTGCGTTCCCTTCGACGTTGCACTGGGAGCCAGCCCTCGCTGCTGCTGGTGGCTGCACACTCTGCTGCTCTGCAAGGCCATCAAGTTCCTCCACAAACTCTTCTGCTCCGTCACCGTGCTCAGTTTCAGCGCCATCGCGCTCGACAGGTCAGTTCAGAGGACATGATTGATGTGAAACGCTTACCAATTTAGGCACACTGTTAAAGAAGAAAGCGATAATGCACTTTTTAGCCAAAGATAATTGAGGTTTGCACTTGAAATGACAAAAAAGAAGAGCAGTCTGTGTCCCTGAGGACTTGAGTGATATTTTGTTTTGTGCTCCTCTCAGCGCTGCAGTAACAACCACTGACTTTGAAATATGTGTTTGAAAGAGGCCGGTGTGTACCTCCCACTCACTTTACAGGATTTGAAAGTACCTCTTGAAAGAGGTGGATGGTGGAAATCGATCCTCTGATCACTTCATCAATACGCTGCTTAGCTGAGTCAGAAGGAGTAATTCTCTTCATAAAAAGCTGAGATGTGGAC
Organism: Acanthopagrus latus; assembly: GCF_904848185.1. Lineage (NCBI taxonomy): Eukaryota > Metazoa > Chordata > Actinopteri > Spariformes > Sparidae > Acanthopagrus > Acanthopagrus latus. Next base: position 10,534,822 of record NC_051060.1, on the reverse strand, counting down.
GTGCGAACAACCATGCTGCAAAAGTGGTGCAAGCAAACTCGGGAATTTTTTATTTTTTTGCAGAAGTCTTTTTCAATCTACATCTACACCCTGCGGCGCGGACTAGAAAGGTTGGGGGTCCGCGATCGATGCGAGCATGTGTACACCACGCTGGGCAGCCTCCCTGCAGTGTTAAAAGCCGCAGCTAAAAGCAGCCTGAGATGAATTCTGCTGTCCTTATATGGTCGCAACTGATCCGGCTTTTTAAATGTAATGCTGAGCATGCCCTAACTTACCTGGAATGAAAACCTCGACTAAACAGCTCTCATTTTAGTTGAAGTTTTCTCAATAAACGTGTAATTTGTTCTGTATTAACACTAGTCCTTTTAATTGATGCACGACATTCATGTGTTTGTATTTATTAGAATGGCCAGAATGACATGCATCTAATTGTTATTGCCAGTAATTTACAAGATTTGGTTTTTGATCATTCCGCAGACGGCAAACTTGAACACCAGCATATTACAAAACAGCCACATCAGCTACGGTCAACAAGTAAAAGGAGATGAAGAGGGATGGAAATTTCCCGGTCTCCCTTATCAAATTGCTCACATTTGTGATTTTTAGAGTCAGGATAAACTCTATAACCTTTTGTGAAGCGCTGTTCCTGAAAATTTCTTAATCATTTGGGCCTTTTTGTAAAGTCGGCATATGTTATGGACTCGTTTTTGAGTGCCCTTGTCCCTGTTAAGAGCAAAGCAATTGCTGACCCCATTCTAGGTCATCAAGTTATAAGATCACTGTGTATGAAAACCCTGCTGTTTCCTCAATAAATTTCATAGATTTTATAGTTTTAGTGCAAAAAATGGCATTGGAAGCTTCACAAATGATGACAGACATTGCTACACTCATTCCTCAAACTCTGAGCATAACCATACCAAGCACATAGAGAAAATTAAATCAAAGGTCTCTTTTTTTTTTTTGATGATGATTGCGCTCAGATCCTGTGTTTGTGCAGCCTCACCGCAGCCTTGGTTTCACTGCAACAAAGATAATATATTGCCTCCATAGCAACTAATACAGCCAGAATGCCATCAAAGCGATGAATTATTTATTCTCAAGGAGGGTAATTCACGCTGTGGATATAGAGGCGGGCTGAGACTGCAGCAGTTATGGGCTCACGCACAATCTGCATGCAACAGATATGAGGAGATCTAGTTATGTGTTTGTGGGTTTGCATGAAAAAACACCCACACAGTTTCAACTTCTGCATAAGGTCGTCGAGATAAATGGAGAGAAAACCCGTCCTGGTTCAGTCGTTAAACCAAAACCAATCAAGAAAGCTTTTTTTTAATTTTTATTTTTGAATTGATTGATTAGTTAGGTCTGTGTGAGCACCTTCAAATTAGCAACTTTTTGCTAAAAATGTGTTTACTAATGCTTTTATTAAACATTTTCATTCATTCAAAACACATCACAAAGTATCACCAAGAATACAGTAAGACGGTGGATGTGATAAGTGGACGCAGGATGAATTTAGCGTCGACAGATTATACTATAAAGCAGCTGCTCCTAGTTCCATTCTGTCAGTTTTTCACCTTTTTGTAGTGAGTGCATGAATGGTTTGGATTGTACCATCCAGAAAAAAAACCTCTTGAAACTCTACCTCACTGAGAGGGTTGTAGTTTCAGCCTCACTTAACTCACTTGATTAACTACTAAGAACGTAAGCAATGTATTTTCATAGCGAGATACTTAAATTTTTGTTGGGGGGGGGGGGTGTTTTAGGTGGATTCACTTAAGAGATATTTAATCATAAGCTGTGTGAGCATGACTGTATTCAGTCAGCCAAATGGCCATTTTAACAGTTGACACAATAGTCAACACAGATGTTACTGATAACTTAATGATTGTTCTCCCAAAATGGAAATTCAGACATTACTTTCTCATCCCCTGTGAGAACAGGCGAAGTTTCCCAGTCCACAAATAATTTCAGTTCAGTTCAGTTTCACAGCGAAACACTGCAGCATTCTCCTAAACAACTGAAGTGGACGGGCACTGCTTCGAAATGTGAAAAACATCTGAAAAAGAAAACATAAAGTTTTAATCCAAGTCTTTAGAAACCTGGTCCTGGATTTTGATAAGACTCTTTTAACACCCTTGACACACAGTTGAGTTTATGCATGTACTTCAGACAGGATATTCATTAAAACTTTTAGCAGCTACAGTGAAGATTTTGGCTTAAAAAACAATTGAAATAATGTCTTTCAAAATTAATTTGGGATCTGGGTGCCTCGGGAGACTAGCATTATGCTGACTGAGCTATATGGAGTCATTTTATGTTTTTTGCATGTTTTTTGTGTGTTTTACATCAAACGTCATTGTTTAGCAGACTTGGGAAACTTAATCCGACTTCCTATCGGCGTGTGAGTGTGATTAGTACTACTCCGCTGGTCTATATCCTAAAGCTTTGCAGAATATGGACAAAATGAATGCAGAGTATGAAGAGAAGACTGCTGTGTATCTGTATCCCCAAGACGCCATTCATTTTATTTACATCTGAGTTTCTCTTGCTGTGAAACGTGTACATTTTCTTCTGCTTGAAAAGGCCAAAATGTCTTTAAGCTGAAATGATGTGTATTTTTTGCGTCTAGATACTATTCTGTGCTGTACCCGTTAGAGAGGAAGATCTCTGATGCAAGATCCCGAGATCTGGTCATCTATATCTGGGTCCACGCTGCCGTGGCGAGCCTCCCTGTGTTTGCTGTGACCAATGTGACAGACGTGTACGTCACCTCGTCCTGCTCCGATGACCATGCCCGCTCCCTGGGCCACATGGTGTACGTGCTGATCTACAACGTCACCACACTGATCCTCCCGCTCGCTCTGGTTTTCCTCTTCATGCTGCTGATCCGCAGAGCGCTCAGTGCCAGTCAGAAGAAGAAGGTGATAATCGCGGCGCTGCGGACTCCCCAGAACAGCATCTCCATCCCGTATGTGTCCCAGAGAGAGGCTGAGCTACACGCCACTCTGCTGGCTGTGGTACTGGCTTTCTCAGCCTGCAGCGCCCCCTATGGAGCATTGGTGGTGTATCGCACCATCTTGGCAGACACTAAAGAGCTCCCCATCTCACTGTATCTGACGGCCCTCTGGCTGCCCAAGGTGTCCCTGCTCACCAATCCACTTTTGTTCCTCACTGTTAACCGCTCAGCTCGTCACAGCTGGCTGGACCTGCTGGCAAGGATTCACAGACGCTACAGCCGCCGTAACGTGGTCAGCACAGGAGGTCTGGCCTCTTTAGGAGCAGAGGGTGTGATCGGGGAGCCGGTCGGACTGGAGACGGCTGGACGCTCCGGGAGCCAGCTTCTGGAGATGTTTAACATCGGCCAGCAGCAGATCTTCAGGCCCTCTGAGGAAGAAGAGGAAGAAGAAGATGTAGAGAATGAAATCCCTTCCCAAGGACCAGGAGGGTGCCCCGGGTCTAAAGAGGACCATCAGGGTGGGTCGAGAATGGGGAGCCTCAGAGGAGAGGTGATCACCAAAAAGGACCCTCTACAGGGGACGGGTGGAGGGCTGGTCATTACCAAGGAAGGGCCTCCTTCTGTCATAGCACCTCGGGCCTCTCCGGTCCACACGTGTGCTTATGCTTCCTCATCTCAGGTGGCACCTGCTACACCCACAGAGGCTGAGGACTCCACACAGTTTGGTTTTGGACCCTTCGAACTGCCACCTCAGTGGTTACCAGAGACCAGGAACAGCAAGAAGAGGCTGCTGCCTCCGCTTGGTAACACACCGGAGGAGCTGATCCAGACCAAACTGCCTCGGCCGAGGCCTGAACGGAGAATCAGCCGGAACAACAAGGTGAGCACCATCCCCACTGTGGACCCATGAACTGTTCCTGCCGGCCAATGATCTGCAACACTGGACACGGCTCTTTGATAGGGCAGGTCTCTTGGGTCAACCAGGACTTGGCAGGGTATTGATGTGTTGGTTCATTGAAGCCTTTTCACTGTCTTTTCAACTTTTATCAGATGCAGTAGGAGCTCCAGTGTCCAGGTTTTCCACTTTACTGCACAAAAGCCAGATGCCTGAGGCGCTGCAGCTTCCTTACTGGACAACAATCAATTTGATATCAGATATTTTCAATGCTGTGAGAAAAATGCCTGCTCAGTCCAACTGCACTGCGACTTGGACGGATCCAATCCCATAATTAGGGACTCATGATTTAGAGAGCAGATCCGATATTGATGAGCTGGCATCTGGAGTTAAATGAACACACTGTACAAATCCAATTATCCTGAGAGATGCACTGATATTGAGTAATATATTTCCATAGCCAATAATCAAGCGAGGATATTAAACCTCCTCACAAAGCATTTTGTAAAATGGTTATGCTGTGATTGCACTCTGTATATGAACACATCTCAGTGTCGGTCCTCTCTCTTAACCCTTTGTGGGCCTGTTTTTGTAACCATGTTTGACAAGTTGTACTTCAAAAGAATTTGCCATTTGCTGGCCGTTTTTTCTCAAGTCTTTTCACTTTCCTTCTAACGTGGTAGATGTTGTCATTTGTATTTTAACTGTAAGTGAATTTGATAAGAAAAAAATGCAGATGTAGAGTGCAAATGTGTGTTTAACTCTGTGTTCAAAAAAATGGAGGAATATCACTGGTACGTTTGGATAGAAGCAAGAAAGAAAGGCAATCATCCAGGTCAGGGATCTGCTAGTCCTAGTGGATCAATTTTATTGATTTCTCCCAGGTTTCCTGAATAACAATCGCTCATTTGAATGACTGTAAAATAAATAAGAGCAAAAAACACTCAAACAGAAGCTCTGTGAAACTGTTTTCAATTTTCAATTTCTCTGACACTGACACTGCCGGCTCTGTTGTCTTTGTGATACATAATTCAATAGCAGCAGCATCAACCTGCGGCTGTGGCTGAGGTAAACAGAGCTGGGCTGCACTTCAAATATTTGTCAAGCCGTAACTCCCTTCGGGGGCTACCACCAATCCCCTGCTATGTCCACAACCCGAATCTATGCTGCATCCTACACTTGCTGTTATCGGGTAAAATTGTGCAGTCACGCCCGACTGGAAACAGTATCCACTGCTATGACGTAAAAGTAGGAAAGAGATGAGTAATGTGTTTATTACAGTATTGGCACAGTCATTAGAGAATACAGTAGCTGCTATGGTAGATGTGCAGCTCTGAATGAGTACTAATCCAAGAATGCTGCTGGACGCAGGAAGATCATGAATTTCTCTGGTGTGAGTGTTTAACAGCATTTCAGCCTTGGCTCAGATTTTCCACCTGATTTGATTTAAGGCTTATTCAAGCAAAAGTCTTTTACTCCTTGAGCCATTAAGATCTTAACAACGGGGCTATAGTGCAGTCAGAGTTAATACAGAGAGGCAATTCTTTTAAAAACCTTTGTGCATTGATTGATTTTCACAAAAAGATGGGTAAAGGAGAAAGCCATACATTTAATAGTTGAGAAGTGTTAAGGTTCACATTTAAAACATTAGTTAAACCTTTGTAGTTGTAATTTGTAAGAAAAAGGCAGCTCCAAAGCAGCATATCTGGTAATCACTTTGCCGTAACAACCTTTTGCTGTGGGGGCAAGCTGCTCAGTTAGTTGTGGAGCTAAGTGACCCTATTAGCTGATGAGTCTGCCACACAACTCTGATAACGGTAGGGGTCATTGAGCAACAGGGCCAAGTCAATGGGCCCCCCAGGCCAGTGTGAACATTGTGGATGGAGGTGATTTACAGCGGCTCTGACTAAGATGCCTCCTCTCCCAGCCGTGTCCTCTCCCATCCCTGGGATGGGAGAGGACACGGCTCGTTGAGATGGAATATTTTGACATTCTTACACGATGAATGGAAGATTTATTTCCACCACACAAAAGATGATTGTGAAAAAACCAACCAAGCAACCAAACCAAGACTGTTATGGTGAGTTTTATTTAGTTTCGGTTGAGTAAGAAGCGTGTTTTAACGAGACCGTTAACCCCATCTTAGTTTGGTAAAAGAAAGACACTATAATCACAAAGTGTACAGTTGTATTTTATTTTTATTTTTATTTAAATTATGTTTATTATGTGAGTTTATTTTGTTAAGAAGCAAATTTGACCACTCCCAGCTGAAAGTAGACCAGCGGTTGAGCAAGATCATGTATTGTGATTAAAAGCTGCAGAGGAGCTACTAAATGGACTTTGATATTTTTTCAAAGTAATTATTCAAATACACATTATAAACCAAATAAAATGGAGAAAATATACAGTATGTGCTCCATCTGTATGCTCCATTATACATGTTTGCCCATTTTACAGTGATAGTACATGATAATATAATGTATAGCAGACTGGGTCCTAACACAACCACTCCTACATTGGCGGTAAAACTCTGCTCTAGTAGGTATAGTTTTCCCTGCAGTGACTTTTCAGAGAAAGCAGTTGTTTTCAAGGATTATGCTCTCGTGACCAATGGGTTAGTGAATGTCTAGACATATTAATGAAAGATCAGAGACTTACTGCCTACGCAAAGGCTCTAATGTATTCAATCAGCAGCACAACCACTGGGTTTGGACAGCAGGGTCAGTATGGTGACAGTAAAACTCCACATTCAGGTTGTCAGAAAAACCTAATCTCAGAGATCCCGGTTGCAGCATTTTGAAATAAAGCAAATTATAGCAGCTGCAGTCCACAGAGTACAAGTACGTAAAAGTTTAATCTTCTTTTCAGTCTCTGTAAGAAGGAGCACATGAGGCGGCTTTGAGCAACGGAAGCAGGAGAACAAAGTCTCTATTTGTTATCAGATTTGGTTTATTTTAATTCTATTGTAATTGTCGTCAGTGGTGTTATTCATGTCGTCACTGCTGTCGTCATTCCTGTTTTCTCCCCCTAGGCTTGATCTTCATGAATAATCCAGTATGGAAAACGACAAATTTACCTGGGCAGTCTAAGTCAATGGACACAGTCAAGTCAGTGGCGTTATCGAGAACAAAAGCCTTCACCTTATCACACACAATACACTGTTAGAAAACAGCAGCTCTCACAGTAACCTACCACAGTCATGCTTTCGCAGAATGTAATTATAACAGTAAGAATATAACAGTAAGCTGCTGTGAATTTGAATTTAAGCAGCGTTCTGATGTGGAAATACTGTAATAAGGGTACAGCATCATACTGTATTGTCACAATGAAATATTGTAGATTTACAGCAAGGCTCACATGCTTACATGTTAAAAGGCTAACAACATGCTAACAGACCTACAAGTGGTCCAACAAGTTACACATGCTAACTTGCTAATAGGGCCATTATGCTATTTTCCATTTTCACAATGGAAGTAAGAGATTGAAAAGGCCCAGATTTTTTTGACAGATGCATGCAACATTCTCCTCACTATATTTCATTTTGTGCTTACAACATCCAAATATTTCTCTTCTTTCCCGGCTGTTTTAGTCTAACATGTGGAAGTGTGTCACATTGGATTTGTTCCAAATTGTGATTTTATGCTGAAGAATTATGCAAATCCCTCCAGTCCACGTTTGAACTGGAATGACTTCCCTCAGTGTGTTGATGTGTCTCATCTGAATTAGAAGGGAAGCTCCTCACTACTGCCATTTAGGTGACACTGTTCTCATTATGTCTATCAGTCAACGGTAACAATTCAATTTAAAGTTGTTTTTTTGTACAAATAAAATAATGAAGATTATGAGGTACCCACACAGGCTGCAGGAGGCTGTTGAAAATGAGAAGGGGAGCACCGTAAATCTACAAAGATATAACAGGTAAGGTGGTTTAAAGGGCCTGTTCACCTGTTTTACTAGAAATTGTGCTTGATGTGCTCAAGGTGCTGAACACCCATGGAACCATTATCTCATCGGGGCAAAGTTGTACATCAGTGCCTTTTAAAATGTAAATGACTCAAATGAACACTGGTTAAGTTTAATCAACACAATTTGCATAGTGTAATAAAAGAAATGACACTATTCCGATTTAGATTAGTTCCCCATAAACCTCACTTTTTATTCTCCCAGAAAAATGAAGGACAAATAACAACGTCTGCCATTAAGCAACCGAACAGGAAGAGGCATTGCTTTCCCCCAGTTTCTATCTCCTTTGGATGGTGGAACAACTGGAACAGCTGTGGAAAAAAAAAAAAAAAAAAAAAAACAGCAGTGGAGAAGGAAAAGAAGGCGAAGAGGGAAAGTGACATTCTTTCTGCTAGATCAGTAAGTAACAAAACCTGCCAACTAATGAATATAACTTTTAGTGGCTTTTCCTGGCACCGGGATCATGATTTCCTTACGGTGGTTTTTGTTTTGCACAGTAGTCAGGCTGCTTGTCATCTTTCAGGCGTGTCTTCGTGACACTGGCACCAACAGTATGACCACAGGAAAATGCTTGGAGGGGGGAATTTAAAAAAAGCGGTCTTGGTTCAAAGAAACCAACTCAGACGGTAGGGGACGGGACATGAACAACAGAATCTTGTGTCTGATTGTTATGTGCCATTCAAACCTCTTCTGCTGTTGTCATCACAAAAAGACCACCAAAGGATGCATACCACAGAATATGTAAACATAGCTTGAAATAGGCAGTGGGATTTGGGATATGGGGATTTTACGTCAGTAGAAAGTTTGTTCACAGCGAGAACTGTGATCCGACCCTTTAACTACCACTCAGCTACTGAGCATGGCTGATGAAGAAAATCTGTATGACTTCCATTACAATGTAATTGTGAGACACAGGCCCAGTTTGAGGGCTACTGAATGATAATTGCCTTCCTCTCAGAACTCATGCTTAAAACGACTTTTTTTAATCACACAGAGCCGACGTTCGTTTGTTTTACAGACAAAACTATATTTGCGCGTCCCGCAGCTTTATGCAGCCTCGTTCATATTCATCAAAACAAATTGCAATGTTTTGCCCAGCCGCAGAAGGCTGTAAGCTAACAGTGAATCACAGAAAACAACAGTGCAGCGTTACATGCGATCGGCTCATTCAGATGCACAACAATTATGATAATTTAATTTGCTCCCTTTTATTATGCAGTAGTTAAAGCTTATTTTAATTAGAGAAAATCAGTCACCAAATGGCTGACAGAGTTATTATCGGCACCATGGATACGTTCATTAACAGCAAGTCCACTTATTGGACTCACAAATAGATGGAGCATTAACGAGTTTTTAACAACTTGATTTTTTATGATGGCCATTACTCGTAATAACTGCAAGCAAAGACCGATTTAATTAGCATGGTTGCTAGGCAACGGGTAACCCAGATGCTTAAGAGCAAGTTATATAGCGTCCGCAGTCCTCTCTCTCTCTCATTCCTGACTTCAAACATAAGGCTGAGGCCAGTTCGAGTGAGAGGCTAAGGACATGATATAGAAAGACGGTGTTAATGTGGAATGACTCACCGAACACTGGCCGTGGCAGATGGTCGCAAAGTCCTTTCAATTCATTTCAAGCGGACCCCAGAGGAAGGGAGGCTTACAAAGATGTCAATTTGTTCCACCCACTCTCTCCTCGACATGGATGAGCTCCTCTGGAAATCACCATGACATTTTGTCACTTTACTTATGCCTCAATTCAGACTTTTATCCAGCAACCTAACTCACGAATGCACACGTCTCGTTCTTCTACCTTGCTGAATGAGAGACTAAAGAGACGGAACGAACGTACAAGGGAAACGTGCACGGCTAACATGCATTTGCAGGCTCGTCATGCACGACGCTGAAGTTAGCGTTTGATTTGGAAGTCGAGGGGAAAATTCAGGGAAGCTTAAGTTACAAGGCTGCATGAATCAAAGTACAGTTCTATACCTAGACTTGTCAAATCTGGACTAAAGATAAAGTTAAAGATACAGTCACAACAACTATACCTAGACTTGTCAAATATAGAAAAGATTATCCCAGAGAGCAGAATTTAAAAAAAAAAAAAAAACATGTATGACAATCCAATAGTCCAGATTCAACAAGTCTAGCTATAGGGGTTTTTGACAGAGACCTGGTCCAGTGTGGCCTAGATCTGAAGAAAGCAGTGAAGCCTACCTTGTTTGTATTTGCACAAATTGAATAAGGTTTTCACAATTTGAGAGTGAGTAAGTTTTGTCTCCCACTTTCTCCCGCACTGCTGAATAGGCAGCGGAGAACCGAAAGCTAACTTAAGCGTTGTTAGTCATCTGCTAAGTAGATTGTCAGCACTTCAGCATTTGTCCTTACAGCATAAAAAACCCCTACAATTGTCATTATGGTATTTTAGATGCTAGTACAATCCTTACTCTTCAATAACCTAATATATTAAAGGGAGTTTACGTAGCTTGGCTAGTAGCAAAGGCTTTATGCTAGCTAGGCAAATCACCTTCTGATTCTAGCGCCATAGTAACCGTACGAACATGACAGGGACAGAAATCTGCTCATCTATCCAAGGGAATAAAGGCAAAGGAAGTGTATATCCCACACTGCCACTGCTTTCTACAGATGTGCAACGAAGCTGCCAAGCCACTGACCACAGTTCAAGACTACGTTTCAACATTTGTAAGTCTTAAACCACAGATACTTTTACACAGACCACACAGCCATTTTCAGCCGTGTTTGTGGTGACAGAATCATTTATTATTGGCCCAAACATGATCTTTTTCTAACCCAGTGGTTTTTGTGCTGAAACCTAATCACATCCGTAGCACAACGCTGTCCAGTGGTGAACTCGCGATGTTTGAGGGGCAGGGGTGAAAAAAAGGGCCCCAGCTGTGATATATACTTTAATCACAAAAAATAAAATATATAAATAAAAAGATGATTTTATTCTAGGTTGACTAATATTGGGTTCATGTCTTACTTTTTGCTTGTCTTACTTAAAACGTCAGCTCTTCCATAAATTCTGCCCTTGCACAAAGATAATAACTGGATGGCAACACACTGTGAGGTCTTTTGAATATTTTGGCCACCCCATTTACATAAAAGAGAGGGGCAGAGCATTAGACAGTTTTAAGCTGAATGCACTCCGGTGCAACACAATAATGAACAAGAAGAGTAATTATCTTTCTGAGAGTGTCAACGAAGACTTAAAGATTATAAGCTTTGAAATAGCAGAATTAATGGCAGAGCTGTCGTATTGCATCACATTAACTCGTTCAGGTGCACCTAAAGGTGTCAGACATCTGTCTGATTTCGGAGTCCTTGTTGTTGTGGTGTTAATAAACACATGCGGCTCTACCTGACAGGTGGAGGGGAGCTGTTTGTGCCGGAGGGAAGAGACAAACAACTCGTCTTCTCGGCTCGGCTCCGATTGTCTGACAACTCGGAAAAGAAAAATGCAGTGAGTCACGGCCGTTTGCTTCTGCAGACTTCTCATACAGTATCTCTGCCGTTTGAGTGAGTCAAACAATTACTCTGTCCCGAAACTCACCAGCAGCTCTATTATTAAGCCCAAGAGGAAAGTGTTATGAGCGATGACTAAATGGTCACTTGACAAAAACAAAGTAATGCCGGAGGTTTGAAATACATAAAATCACTAATGGAATGGATTTATCCTGAAATCGCCAGGGGAAAAAATAAAGAAAAGCTGGCTTGCAGAGCAGCAGTTAGTATTACAGATTCAAGGGTTGGTCCTGTGTGTGTGTGTGTGTGTGTGTGTGTGTGTGTGTGTGTGTGTGTGACAGGTGTGATCATGTTAGTGTCGGGTCGTCTTGACTCTGACACTCAGTCCCGTGTGAAAGCTTGACATTTACAGAGACGCATGCCGTCGAAACACTTAGAACCTTTAGAACGGACACTTTTATATCCATTTTTTAAAGAGTTCGGCCTTCAAGGTGCGTATGAAAACCCTAATCTTAGAAAACAAGATACACTCTATTCTCTGTAGATCTTTGTGAGCCTCAGAGCTCAGCTGCTGCCTGCATCCCTCACCCTCACCTCCTCTCCTCTTTAATCAGACATGTATTTTCATGGAGACCTAAGCCTGTCATGATGATTCCCCTCGCGGCTCTCACAGAGCTGATGCTGGTCTTGTCGAACCGTCTAGACTCCTCTCGCCTCCTCACAAGACCTTGATCCCACCTGAGGGACGTAAATCACTACTGTGACTCTACTTTGTAAAGTGTGGACTGCTGCAGCTATTTGATTTGAAATTTGATTTATTTTATTTTCGTGTCAAAAGCACACCACCAAAAGGTTCCGTGGCAGCGCTCAAAACGTTTAATGGATTTGTTTTTATTGCAAAATTACAGGATGTTTCGCAGCTCAGTCTCAAACAGGATATTCTGCCTTCCATCCGGCGCTTGGCAAACAAAATCTGTCACAAAGAAGGTTCACCAGCTGCAGCACAGCTCGAGTTTTCAGAGTCCTCCAGCCAAAATAGATCTGCATAAACGGAGGATAATTTAGTGAAAAATATATCCGCTATGTGTAGACAGAGCAGCAAAACAGAAAAATCTCAATCCCGTCTAGTTCACACATTAAAATAAAGTGTGTCCTCCTCTGCAGTGCCATTAAAGCTGCCGGTGTCTAAGGTTCATGGTAATGTTGAACGTGAGCTGCAGCTGTTCTTTATGAGACAATACGTGTGTACGTTTTTGCAACAGACCATGCATTTATTGAACTGTGCAATGAACACATAAATTATGTATTAAATAAAATATTTTATATTGGTCCTTTTCTGCAAATAAGCCTTCTATATAGAATACTGAGCTTGTAGCATTGAATGTGTGAGCAGCGAGGCAACATGAACTACAGCTTTTCTGCAACCGTGAGGTTAGATGAAAAACCTGACGTTTATAAAACATTAAATTGTTTAATAATTATCAATTTAATTAACTGTAAATGTGCCATTTATCAATGATGGTTATTGTAAATGTTACCTGGCATCGTGTATAATGCAGAAAACAGGGTTTAGCTTTATGTTTTGTTTGTCTTGGCCTGCTTTACGCTTTGGCCTATTTCTTTCTATCTTTAGTCTTTATGCTAAGCTAGGCTAATCACCTCCTGGCTGTAGCAACACAATCACCATGCAGTAAAGAGAGCAATGTCAACTCAATGCAATACATTGAGTTGTATTTCGGGGCAGGAGATAGCAGGAATTTCTTTTATGGAATATTTCTTTGGTGGCATTTTTGCCCAGGATTGCAGACAGCTACGTCTGGATAAAATAAAAAATATTTTTATACTAACACAACGGATTCAACTTATTTAAAAATGCTTTAATAGGGGTTTTATTTGATAAATCTCTTACAGGGGACTTTGATATTTTATTGTCTAAAATGAATTTATTCCAAGAAACAACTCCTCCTGCTTTGTTTGAACTTTCATTAAGCAAATTGCTAATTCTGACTCTTGATGGTACAGAATTCAAAATTAACAGGGACATTCATGGAATAACAGGAGGTTTTCCACGAACTCCCCGTTCCGTGTGCGAGTGTGTCATGACTCATCCTCTAAGAACAGCTGGCTTTGTGAGGTTTCCACGAACAAGACCCTGAAAACCTTTACTCAACCTATACATCAAGGAGCAGGTATGGCAAAGCTAAAAGTGAGCGTGCCTATTTGTGAGATTTGTCTTGAGACCCTTTTGTGCTCAGCACAAAAGTAGAAATGCAGCCCCATCGACCATTACATGCAGCCCTTGTACTGGTGCTTTACATCCACTCTAAGTGGCTAATCCATCGCAACGCACATGTACAGTTTAGGTCGAGGTTCCAGTATGTTTAATGCCGATAATGGATGCTCAAAGAGGGATTCGTTTGGAAAATTGCAGACGTCTGATATGCTAAAACCTTCACATACAAGGCGCCAGAGTTTTCCGTCAGTAAGTCGTCCTTTCGGTACGGGAAACAAACACATTCACATCACAAAGTTCATTGTGTTCAGACTAAACAAATAGTACCATTTTTTCTTTCTGTTTTGAAGAACGCCCCCGACTGTCAGCAAAGTGCTGAATGAGTGCCGGGAAGAGGACGAGAGAGAGAGAGAGAGAGAGAGAGAGAGAGAGAGAGAGAGAGAGAGAGAGAGAGAAAAAGATAGTGAAGAGGAACAATTACCTGCTCTAGTGAATGGCAACCAGCAAATATCCCCATGGCAACCTCCCCCCAATTCTCAGAATACTGGTGATGATGGTGAAAGAAGAAAATGGACTGTCCTATTATATAATCTGTACAATGCGTACTGTAGAATACATGCTTGGTCCTTCTTTCCTGTTAGAGTTCAGCAACTTCTACCTCTGTTATTCATTCTTGGGCTTTTATCTTGGTTCATTTTGATATTCAGGGGGCATAGTCATCATCAGATAATCACAGTTGAAACGTCAACACAGAGCGCAGGGTCCAAACACTATTCTCGGCCTGTCGGAGGTGTTTAACCAACAGAGCATCATCCCTCTGGGAGTCCGGTGTTCACCCGGGGTCTCTTCAGCTCTCTGGGACTCACGCAGGGTTTGTGTCAGATGGTGAATCAAGGGATGACAACGGCAAAAAACAGCCAGGTCAATAGTCATTAGAAGGTCTGGAGGTCTCTGTACTACACCCTCTCTGCTTCAGATGATGGATTCACACATTTATAAGCATGAACTAAATCAATGATCGGCTGATGTCAGGTGACGCTGACCTTTGGACTGAATCTATGCAGCTCCTGGAGATATCTTGTCGATCAACAGCAGTAAACACAGTTCTTCTTTTAAAATCATAAACTGCTATGTTACAAGATAGTAGTCTTTAAAGGAGCGCTGTGTAGCTTTGAAGAAAACATTTTAGTCAGAAGAGAAAGATTTTCATTGACAGATTATTTTATGCTTAAACAAACTAAATAAACAGAGTATCCTTGTTTCATAACTGAATAATCTGACCTTAAAGGACAACACAGTTTCATACTGTTTTTCTTTGTTTATATGTGGTGGACCCTGCCAACTTTCTAGCACCAAACAGTGTTCTGGGGACTTTATTTTTCTTTGAGAACAGCTTGTTTTATATTTTCTTATTTAGATTTTGTTATGGAAAAATGATATGTATGAGTTTGCACTATAACCTGATTTAATATTGTAAATACGAAGTTGAATATGAGTATGAGTATCTGAGTATGAATTTCTTCTCCATAAACTACATTATGCCCCTGTAATGTCTCAGTCTTTCAGATCAACATAAACACACAGTGGTTCATTAACAAATGACACACAGGTGCGCACAGAAAACAGATGGGAAAAAGACAAGCACAGGAAGTGTAACATAAAATGTGGCACAGAGAGAGAGAGACTCTCAACATAAAACAGGAAATAACAAAAGTGATAGCTATAACAAATATTTTCATATAACAAACAAATAAACCCAAAAGTTCTGAGTGAAGAGAAACAAGTCCACAAAGAATTGTCATCACAGCTCCATTCAACTTTCTGGAGAATTTTAGTGCCTTTGAGCTAATTGTTTTGGTTTTATGGCCCATCGACTCCGCTGTATTGATTCGCTCTCACTTCTCTCATATCTTAATTTTTTGGTGTTCTCAGCAAAACGCTGCAATCAACCCACCAAGCAAAAGACAGGCAAAATTAGCAACTAGCTGGTGAACACTGTGGAGCGTTTGGCTGCTAAATAGCCAGGAACTTTCCCACAGGAGTTGTAAGCAAACACACAGCTTAAAGGAGCAAATATTAGACTAACGTTTGCCAGGCGGCCACACAGCTCGAATGATAATGTTGCTTTTGTGTGCTGAACACCTTCACCATATCAGCTTTATGATGTGACAATGTCTATTATGCTTGCAGCTTGTTTCCGCTCCCCCTCAACTGGCCAGATATCAGCTTTTGTTTCCATTTCGCAAAGTAGCTGGCTGAAGTGTGCATGCAGTCATTATATCAAAATCAGTGCCAAGCAGTAGGATGGACACGGGGAACTGAATCAGAGGCTGTTTACACCTGACGCTGACATGAGTCTTGGATGCTCTGAGCTTGAGCGGACAGCTCTGGGCACATCACTTCACAGCTGGCATTAACACGCATCTCCAGCGGACACCTGTGAGGGGATCTCACTTTCCCCAAGTCGACCCAAATGATTAAGAATTTGTGGCAGACAGCATTTTCAAAAAGTTTAGAAAGATTCTCCCGACTCAACAAATCACAAAATTGCATGATGTGTTAAGGAGTTTCTCCACGGTCTGCATAGAGCTAGCCTATCTTGGTTACTGTTTACTGTATTTGTAAGGATTTGACATGTGATAAAATTGTGTTATCTTTCATAAATCTAGTGTAAATGGTGAAATTAGTTAAAACAGCGTTCAAACTGCTGCTAATGTGCTGCAGAAATTAATGAAGTAAATTAATGAATTCAGTTAATGGAGACATTACAAGAAGGCCTGAAGGATTTAGAGCATGCTGCTGTTAGTGTTTTGCAAGGTTTGATCCTCCAAGTTCCTCCTCACTCAATACTTCTTCTTTCAAATTTTTTAAGGGAGTCTGGTGTTATTGCACTCATGAAAATCAGTTTAAATAGACAGAGCTCACTGACGTCTGCTGCTTACTGTGGCAGGTAAGAGAGCCCTTTACCGTGAACCAAACGGGAAATCAGTTAATCTGTTCTGTCTGTCGAAGCTTTTTCTTCTTGTTTTGCATTGGACATCAGATCTCGCGTCTCCAGGCGTCTTGGTGTGTGCTCACAACAGTACTCAGAGCTGTCCGTTGGTTGGATAACCCGAGAGCCATGTTAGTGCCAGTTGTGAACAGCCTCTCAGTTGCATTTATAAGCCTCTTCATTCGAAATGTTTGTTTTATAGCACTTCTGATTATACAGTTTCTCTTTATTAATTTCAAGTGCTGCCCTCTTAACCAAGAGGACTGATTAGTCACTCTGTTCATGCTATTAAACTCAGAGAGGCACTGCAGCTTCAAGAAGCACTGAGTGGAGTTCAAAGCAAGCGGCATTTCAGTTACGTCACTGCACTTCACAGTCCTTGTTTCATGTAGCTTCATTTGGACGCGATTTAAAAAAAGCTCAACATCTTCACTTCGTTTATTTGCCGTCCCAGGCGGCTGACATTTTGTCCCGAACATGACTGTAATTCCTAATTCAGCTGACAGCCTGTTCCTCAGACATTTAGTGCACACGGCGCTGATCCAGTGTGACATTTTCATTTTCTAAATTTGGCCAATTGGGCAGAGCCATTAGGTGACAGTGTTTTATTTATTTAATTCAGATTGACCTTTATTTGAACAGCTTCCCTGCTACATGGTGCAGAGAATGAAAAATACATATATTAAGAAAATCTACAAAATAAGTGAGTAAATAAATGGATTTGAAATTTTATGCACCAGAAATGTTAAAAATAAATGTAGGCATCGAGTTCTTGGATATTCTATAAATAGATATATTTCTAAAATAGCTCCTGTTTTCCTCAGTCCATGGTTATCTGCATTTATTTTTCAAATATGAGAGTGTTAATTGAACACTTCAATCTTTATGTCATGCAAAAACAGTTTTCTTGCTCTGGTTAAGTTATGCTATTCTATTCTATACGAATTTATTAATCTATGCCACACTTTGCATGGCAGCCCCCTTATGAGCATGATGAAACAGGTTGAATAAAAACACCGAGCAAGAAAATACATTAATAAATACATCTGGGGGAAATGCAAAAATGGGGCGGCTGTGGCTCAGCGGGTAGAGCAGGTCAGCTAGTGATCGGAAGGTTGCTGGTTTAAATACCAGCTCCTGGGCTGGGCCAAGTGGAGCTGCATGTTGAAATGTCCTTGAGCAAGATACTGAACCCCAGATTGCTCCTGATGTGCGGCTGGCACCTTGCATGGTGGCCTCTGCCATCAGTGAAGGGCCCTACGATGAGCTGGCGACTTGTCCAGGGAGTACCCTGCCCTCGCCCAGAGACAGCTGGGACTGGCTCCAGCAAAAAGCTTGTTTATATTATTTTTGGTTCATTTAGTGGTATTTAAAAAAAACAAAAAAAACAAAACAACTTTTATTGCATTAAGTTCATATGTCAGTACAGCCACAAGGTATATTTTGTGTTTACTTACATACAATACAAAACAAAATCCTTATGACCACCTCTCTAACTTAAGTAGTCATTTACTTTATTTTTGATTCTGGCACTTTTGGTCCTCCATATATGTCATCCATGACAGACTGTCCTGCTATAACACAATGCTCTGTACTCACTCCCCCACTCATACCCTCCAAAACACAAACCGATACAACGTGGGTTTCACTGAGACTGAATAAAGGATAAAGGATAAAGTTAAACAGAACAAAACAAAAAATCTTAATTAATAAACATAGTTGTCAGAGAAATCCTAAGAAAAGCAGATGCACACACACCTGAAGGCAGAAACTAATTCAACCACTGCCTGTTCTGCCGGTAGAGGGCAGCAGTGCTCCACAGAAACACTTCTTCATCATTCAGTTACTTTCCTTTTATTGACAGTCGCATGCAGACAGAAAAAACCCCCAAAAAGCATTCATCTCATTCATATACATGATCATCGGCCCTGAGAGTAAATGGACAGGTATAACTCCTTAAGAAGGCGAAGAAGAACAACAGCCAAGTGTTGAGGAATGTAAAGTGGGCCAGATAAAAGCAGTCATCTTCTCAGCAGGTCACATTGCTGGACTCAGAGATGTCTGGCTGCGATGACACGCCGTCCCATCATCCCTCGGGCGCTTTCTCTCATTCCTGACAATTGAACGTGCCCCACAGAGCAGCTTTCACACACGGGACTGACACGTTTATTTCATGCTTTTTTCTTTTCACGTTTTTATGACAGCGACCATCAAAGCTTCAGCGCTTCAGTCCACAGGTAGCGGCACGACACATCGGCAGGCTGACAGGCGCCCATCGATCTCTTTTCAAACATGCGTGTTAAACATGACGGGGCGCAGGTTCAACGTCGAGGCGAGCAGGAAGGAGACATTCGCAGCGTGGCCAGCTGAGCTCCGAAGTAGGTCAGAGTGTGTCAAGTCAAGTGTGTGTTTTTTAGGGCTTGCACCTCCAGAATCTCAGAGGTCAGTGGACGAAATCAAAGTTCAGATAAGAAGAGATAAGAATGTCTGCAATCTGGGAGACGTGTAATAAATTCTGTTTGAATGGAAGGGCGTGAGCACAATCGGACAAGTATCCCACCATCTACGTAGATGTGGTGTGGCGTTATAAAATGACAAATGTGTTATTGACGTGTGTCTTAAATCAAATATGTCACTGACGCTGCATGACATTCTTCCTGGGTGCCGTCACGTTTGTCGTTATTAATTACGGTATTGCGCAAAATACAGACAAACTCTACGTGAATGTGACACTTTGCAGATACTGTTAGCATTTCTTTGTCACTATTTGTGACACACAGTGATGCAATCTTTTCAGAAAGTTCAGAGTCAGGAGAGGAGAAGAGGAGCTATTTTACTGGATTGAAACACCTCGCCTCCGGGTGTTTTTTCCTCCCCATGGATACTGCTGGGTAAAGTTAACCCATTAGACCTTTTACATTACACGGTCCTGTGGTTCTGTCACTGTTCAACATCGAACATGACCTGAAACTTCATTGTCTTTAATTTTGACTGTCAAGGTCATTGTGACCACTCCCCACAGTGTCGCAGCAGCCTACACCAGGACAACCTAATGTATAGATTACCAGGTTGGATTAGTCACACTGGGGGGAGGATAGTTAGCATCGGAGCTCTGAGCGGCTAACAGGCCTCGCTACTGATCAATATCACCATGGAGATCTGCTGGCAACCAAATAGTTTGGTAATTACATGGCTTTTGATGCACCAAAAGAGCAGGGAAAGCGTTGACATTGTCCCAGTTTTCATTTGTTATTGTTTTGACCTGAGTGAGCGCTGACAGGAAGACATAAATCTGAGTCATGTAAGTGGCTGCACTTCACACACGCAACGCCGTTAAACCAGCGTCCCGCAGCCACAGGCACCATTCTGAGCCCGTCACGACATGAAACGCATAAATCAGAGTGGAAGATGAATGTTCTGTTTGCTGTTTTTCCGTGAGTTGTTCACTTTTTTTTGGTTTTATTTGTTTGTTTCATTCCTCATCTGTGTTGTTATTTGGGTCTTTATTTTTCCTTTTCTGGAAAACCGCTTTGTGACCTTATACAACAATAAAGTTTATTATTATTATGATAATGAAGCTGCAGGTTAAGAGCTACAAACATAAGACAGCAAAATGCAGGAAGTGAAAATCAAACAAAATCGGCATTTTCAAGACAGGAAGTCTGTTAATGACCACATTTTCACACAATTAGCCAGACTAGCAAAGCGGGGCAGTTTAAAGCAATGACACACAAAGCATCCTGTTATAGACCATAATATTACTTTTGATAAAATGGCTGAAGAACTAGTATGAAAATTTTAAGATGGCTCTGCACAATTATCACAACATTGTGAGCCACACATGTCTTATCACTTTCAACGCCGGCCTAGGTGCTAGCAGAACAGCCTGTTTTCAGAAATTGTGCCTCCGCAAGGTTGTGGTGTCACGACTATACAGCCACTGCTCTCAGCCACGTCCCCTGGCACTGCTGTGTTTGCAAAAACACCAGCAGACTTGATGTTGAAACAGGGTGGGCAGTGCTTGCTCAGGCCTGTGAGAGCTGACCAATCAGAGTGGTTTTTCAAGAGGCCTTAAAGAGACATTTAGACGGAGCACTCAGACAGAGGGTGAATTGAGGGGCTGCAGAAATAGAAAGTATGAGGACAATGATATGGGCCTTGATCATATTGATACTGCATTATCTATGAAATGCGAGTAAAAACATACATACCAAAGCCTTGCTGTCCAACTGATACATTTCAAGCCAGACTTGGTGCATATGGTCTGGGCCAATGTGCACATGTGAAGCTCACTGATTTGAATTTGTTTTTCCATCCACTGTTTTACTGCAGTGGCACACTGACATACAGACTCCCCTGTAAAAACCCTGCTGTCTTTACACAGAGATGGATATTTATTCCATCCAGTGTGACCACACTCGGCTAATTTCTCAGGTTTGCGGATGGGCTCCGGTTCAAAAATGTTGTTGCAAATAGTGGCGCTGAAAGGAATTCATCATCGGTATTTAATTAGGATTCAGGGGGCTTTGTTGGGTTTGGCAAGAGCGCTTTGAAATTCCTGCGTGTTTCGGGCTTTTTCGGAGTCAAAGTTCTATATTTACATGACTGCATGAGATAAGAATCTCTGAAATAACCCAGCTCTGAATGGTTTGTAATTTCATACACAAAGCAGTCGGAGTAAAGTCATAATTAGCTCTGATCAAGGGCTTTATTTCGGTCAGAGTTCCAACCCCATCTGCTGGATGAAACGGAGTAAAACACCTTCATTCACATGCTGCAGTGAGCGTGCACAAATACGATTGACACAAATATGACGAGAAGAGATCCCTGCATGAAAATACAACATTTAAAATATGACTTTTTGACCCCGTCTCAGAAGCTATATGATGCTGATTTCTAGCGTCATTGCATGAGCCTGATGAAGGATTTGCCAGTGCTTTAGTTTCAGAGAAAAGTCTGCGCTCAGAAAATGTGTCTTCCTGGGGTGCCGAGTGAAGTAGACATCTGCAACTCGCGTGGGACGGGGTCTCACCACGGTGCCAGAAACACCTCCTGGGTGCCAAATGGACTTGTTTTTTAGGAAAGGGAGTCCCACAAAACACGACTTCTGACAAACCTCAACCCAGAAATACATTTTTAAAAGGACTTTTAAATACAGTTTAAATGTACTTTCCTTTTCTTTTTATACGACCCTTTAATTTGCATGTACTTGTGTGTGTGCATGGGTTTATTGTCATGTAATAAAATCATCATTAGCATCAAAATACCAGCCTTTATATTATAATGTTACTAACTAATGCTGCAAACTTTATTCTTGCCTGCAGAGCAGTATAGATTTTTTAACACCAGACAGCTCAGAAGGGTTTCCCAATTAAAGGCCTTTACTGATTCTCCTCCTTTTGTATGGATGCTCTGAGGGTGTACTCCAGTTTTTATGATCTCTATTCTTTCGCTTCCTCCCGTCCCTGGCTTCCAGTCCTCGCCTCTTGTTTCTTTGGCCTCTCGTGATTTTAAGGGAGATTTTCTGGTTTTGTCAGCGCTTTCTCAGCTCCCCCAACGGCGGCTCGGCCAGCGCGTTCCCTCTTGTTATTTCCATCCAGTCGCCTCTCTCTGCCACACACTTTACTGTGTCTCATATAAAAACACGCACAGTGACTCTCAGAGACAGAGTCTTGCTGCTACCAAGGTGCAGTTTTATCAGCTGGAAAGCTCATGTTGTTTGTGGCGTGTTAAAAAAGAGAGGGGGGCCACAGGGTTACAGGCTCGCTGTTGGCACAGTGGTATAACACTGGACATTTGATCCAAGTCTAACCAATGGATGATGGTGTGTTATTTTCCTTTTGTAGATGTGGCAAGGAGCGGATCTTCCAAACGTAAATAAGAGAGAGGGTAAATAAAGATAACCAAGTAGGGAAGGGACCAATTTAGGGATCAACAATGCCACCTGGGGACTTGCACCCCAGGATGTGAAAACCAAATATTATACAGGGCACAGACAACTAATCAAAACCATACAAAATGAGCAAAAATAGGCAAATAAGGCCAGAACAAATGAAAAAGCTGGTCCAAAAGGAGATTAGGGAAAAGAAAAAAGCAAACCAAAAGCAAAGCAAAAACAAAACAAAACAGAACAGAACAGGTGACCAACTTCAGCAGGAAACCACCACCAGCGACCAGCTAGAGGCTGAACTGAGCCAAGCGAGGCGTTATATAATGCACCTGGGCAGGGGGAGGAGCCAAGGGAGGAGCTTGGCTGACTACCTGGTTGCGTTCAAAAACACCTCACTAAGGTTCACTACATAGACAACAAAGTGTCTGTAATTCCCAGACATATTTGATACAGGTACGAATGAAATCTGATATAAATGAAAAGGATGAAGTTACACTTTTATCCTGCATTATACTTTAAGAACTATGTGTGGCATTATTATGTGATTTCCACATCGTCATCATGGTGGCATTAGTCGTTTGTAGAAAAATGAGACATGAAAATAAATGCAGCCTGTGATGGTGAAAGCAGGGGCGCATTGCCGTCTCCAACATCGTTTTCTTAAGTCCTGCCACTGGAGGACACCGACTTCATTTATTTTCATATTATGTCACTAGGCGTCTCTCAAACTGCACTGCATCAATGTTTTGATATAAACAATGTTGAATAGGGTTGCGTATGGTGATTGCGAATTATGATGACCACCTTGCTAGCTAGACATCTTAAAGAACCGTTCACAAAAGGCGAGTGGTGCTCACAGGAGCAAATGTTGGTCTGCTGAATCTGGACTTAAATCCTGACACAAAAAGTTTGTTAACTGTTGCAGTAGATCACCTCAGATGGCAGATGATCAAAACAGGCTGCAAATGGTCGTGTCATGGTAAGAAAGTCAAATTGCTGTTTTTGTCAACAGCAACGCGGCTTAGAAAAGAGACTTAATGGCTGTTTCTGGTAAAACAAAGAGAATGCTCTACCAGGAAGGTCTATTTTGGTTGGGATCCTCTCCATAATGTTGTCATTCACTTACAATTGCACTCCATAATGCCTGTCAGTGGCAAAACCTAGTACTCATAGTGAATATTTGACAGTGGAAGTTGCACTCAGTGATTACATTGCAGCACTTTTTGCACCCGTTTGTCATTTAGACCCTAAGATATGTAAAAATATTGGGGGGGGGCGGGGCGCACAGAATTCCCCTTTAAATCCTGCTGCGATCAGTGCCACGTTAAAGTCAGCAGAAGCAGAGGTTACCTGAGGCACACTCAAAAAAAAAAAAAAAATCTCACAACAGCATTTTTGCCATTGAGTAATGACCAGCTATGTGCAGACTTGGAACTGATGAGTCATCCACGTCACAGTCAACATGTTCGGTTCGTTCATCAGAACCTTGTTTTGAAGTTTGCGCGGTTTGGGAAAATCATTCACACAGTAGTTTTACTGTGTGAAGACAGATCATGTAGAAAGAAAAAAAGTCTGCTGGACGAAGGATGAGCAGCTCATAAGTGTTTCCATCGATTGTTTATGTTTGTGCATTTGGCCTCGCCGCGCTCACGTGCGGGGAACTTTTTTTGCCGCCAAGTGAAGTCGGGCGACCTCGGAGAAGAGCTGGAGAATTACTCTTGTCTGTCTTTTTCTCAGCTAGACTTGTCTCACAACGGCGCTAACTTGTGCCCGGGCACAGAGGGGGGGTTGGAAACAAACCGAGGGCTTCCCATGTGAAAGTGGTTCCCTTGCGGACCGGCACAAGCCCTCGTCCTAATTAGCAGGAATGAGTTACGGCTGGAAAAGCTGAGCTCAGGCGGGCGGGAAGGCAGGGTGAGATGGAGCAGCAGCGGCAGGCATACTCTCGTGCAGCAACACTCGGGGCATTGACCTGCCAACGAGCAAGACTTCAGGTCCCGGCAGCCCCTGATCCAAAGCAGCAAGGCTTACGCAGGACAGGGAGGTGAGGCTTTAACCTGACAGAACCTGGAAAAAAGTTAATGGGAACAATAAAAGGTTGTGATCAAGTTAACAGCAGCTCCTGTGAGAAAGATAAAAATCAGATGGGGTCAGTGTCGGGGCAAGCGTACCGCGGGGATCTCCCACCAAACCCACCAGCTCCAGGCAGTCAGCCCCGGAGCTGGAGTCTGGAAATGATGTAAGACCCACAAGGCAACACAAAGACTCATTTGTGCCACTGTGCCACACAGTGCCTCACAGTGCCCTCTATATGCACCGGGCTTTCTGTGAGATTAGGTTTCAGGAAAAATACCTGGCAGTGCAGAGAGTGTTTCAGTATGTATCTTCAAGGTCAGGGAGTTTTTCTGGACAGGCTTCAAAACACAGGGTGAGGGTACAACCACCTTTGGGTTAGGTTGCAACCACGTCACTAACTGAGGTTGAGTGCTGGAGATCTGACAAAAGATGAGCCTGCCCGGTGTGGCTCTATAGGGACATTTACGTGAGGCAACGCTGAGCCAGCATCTCCAGGTATTTGGCCAACATGTTATTTTTTTTTTAACAGCTCTGCACAGAATCAACCAGTCAGCCCAATCAGGCTAAACTTGGGCTTTGGTGGCCATAATGGGTAAATACTTATGTAAGAGGCTTACATGTACCTCCACATGAAACTTTCTTGACGATTTACACTTAGAAATTAAACAAGTACGAGACCGGTTTGTTTTTATCTTCAAGAGTTTTTTTTGCCGCATTTGCCGAGTTTTGGCAAGACATCGCCAACACTGACGGTCACTTCGGCCTGACACTATTAAGTCGGTGAACTACGGCCACGTTCATTGACGGAATTTAAGAGCCTGACAGGAACTCATACATGCCTCAGTGTGTGTAACCTTGCGATCCTTGCTGAAACAACAAAATAGAAAACGTTTCTTTTCCTTCTAGTTTCTTCGATGCAAATCGGAGCACAAACAGCTTGGTTAGAAAGAGAAACTGGAAAAAGAGTGGACGGGGCTTCCGGGCCTGAGCAATGAAGCCGAGTAAGCGCTTCAAACCTGCGTTCCCCACTGGTTGCAAAAATAAGTCTGATTGGATGTAAGCTTATGAAAAAAATGACCATACTTCTCAACTGATTTAGTAACTCAATAAACAGTTTCGTAATGAATTTATGGTCCTAATCGGTAGTTCAAGTCTTTTTCTATACAGCCTGATGTTCATTTTGTAAATTATGGTCTGATGTAGAGTAAAACAGATGATAAAACAGGGTGTGATTTAGCACATGGCTACCTTATTGACTGACCAGGGCTTATATTCTGGTTCTCAGGCAGACCAAACCAGGACATGCTCCCCAGCTCCAAAAAACCAAGATGGTGTCACAATGGGTTTAGGTAAAATTGTGAACTGTAAAACCAAAACAATGAGCTGCAAGGTACTAAAACCATCCACAGAGCTGAGGGGAGCTGCACATGATAATTCTTTGTAGGTTTCATCACTTAGAGCGACCCATTTCACAGCTCACGTCGTCATTAGATACATATAGATATTGATGATAGTCTCATGCGTGACCGACTTCACATGAAACCATTCGACCATCGTCATTCGACCCCGTCTCCTCTGTGTCTGAAATCGCAGCAGCTCCACCTGTCAGCAGAGTATAATTATTCTCACAACCAGATGTGATGAACACGAGCCAGAGCCACACCTGGTGATTAAGAAAACCATCCTTATCGTTTGCAGCGACATGCCAAGAAAAGTATGTCTCCTGTGGAGGAGGTTAACACGTAGCGACCCCTTGATGAATAACTCACCTCTCAGGTGGTGCGTGCGCTCTTGAGTCATCCTCTTGTTGGAGAGGAGACACTTGTGCGGTTAGAGTGCTGCGGCTGTCTCTGAAGGAGAGCGCGGAGAGGGCTCATCGATCATCTCTGATTGTTAAAATCCAATAAAACTGATGCAGAGGTGACACAGGCAGTTAGGCAAATACATCTTTACATTGACAACAGGCCTGCGCCCATGAGATTGAGGGTCGTAGGGTTAGAGGTTGTCAAACGATGTATTGTG
Organism: Acanthopagrus latus; assembly: GCF_904848185.1. Lineage (NCBI taxonomy): Eukaryota > Metazoa > Chordata > Actinopteri > Spariformes > Sparidae > Acanthopagrus > Acanthopagrus latus. The sequence continues at coordinate 10,508,304 of NC_051060.1, read as the reverse complement.
AAGCCCTTTGAGGCTAATTTGTAATTTGGGGCCATTCGTTAACTGAGTTGACTAGTTGCTTCGGTGGACGTGTGTCTTGACTGACCACTTATCAGATCAGTTTTTTACACAAATGAAAACATATTTTCATGTATAACATTAACAGCAAGGCCCAATTAGTTAAGAGTGTGTGCAGACAGTGATTCACTAAGTTTATACAGTTTCTCCTAATGCATCGAGTCACACAAATTCAGCGTTTTTTTAAAGGGAGTCTGGTGATTTTCTCCACGGACGTCGTAAGGAGTAGCCTATGTGAGCAACCGTTTACTTCGCATCGAAATATTCATCACATTAGTAAGTTAACATTGAGTGAGAAGTTCTTTGTGTGCATATTCTACCTGGTTAAGCTATGACAACATTTCAAAAAGTGGTGGAGACATGTTCCCTGCTCTCCCTGGTGTATATTACATCTTAAAGCTCCTCTAGTCCAAATACTGTAAATACATTTTGAGTTTGGTGTTGGGATGCATCTTAAAGGAAAAATGTTGGACTAGAGTCTAAAGATGTGTTGTTTGTGCACAGATTGAGGCAGGCTGGCAGGCATTACATCAACTGATGGACAATTCTAATGTACATTTTTGTATTTGAATTACCCACCAGCAGTCTTTGCACAAGTGAAAGAAAAAGACTGAGAATAAAAAAAAAGCTGTGCTCCAAATGTGGTTCAAATCTTGATCTGATTAGGATAATTACAGGGATTTGCTTTACAATTCAGGTCATCCAAGTACTGGCCTGACTGGATACCGACTGAACGCGCACACTTGTGCATGTATACCCGTTCATTATGATATTAGTTTGTCCAGGTGCCCCATGTAAAAACAAAAGCCATGAAATAACAGAGTCACATGCTGCAACCTGTTTTCCATACTGTTCATCATGTGACTGACCACTAAAATTGAAAACATCTCACAGATTGAACATTCTCGTGTCCACATTTTTATTGCTTTTCCATTCATTTTCAGGAATGTCCGTTAATTTTGTGATTCTAATGCGTCACTCGCATTCTTCTGTGGATTGGTAAAGGGCAGTGGATTTCACGCTGGAGGCAGGACGGCGATGTGTTTTTCCACGGCACGTGCAGGACGTCCAGGAAATGTCTGGCTGCAGCTGAAAGAACAACTTGTGGCCCCGCTGCTCTGCAGGAGCCTGTGCGGGGCCACGACTGTTTTCAAACTTGCCGAGACCTTCTCCACAGGTACATGCTGGGAGGTTTAATGTGCACGGCTGACATGTCTGCTCTCAGCGCAACAACACGTCTATAGGAGGGGAGTGGGAGCTGTTGGTGATGGTCTGTAGGAAATGAAAAAGAAACATTGTGTTTGAATGTTTGGCATTCTGGATTCATTTCAGCTTTCCTTGGTTTTATTGGTTACCTTTTTACAAGTGAATTTTATGTATTATTGAGCTGATCAAATTAAAGGAAACGTTCCCCCAAAAATTTTAATTTTGTCTCCATCCCTTTAGTACCAATGCCGATGAAAAGTCAGGAGGATATTCGTAGTCCGCACAATGCACTTTGAAAGCTAATTAGCTAGCACCAGCCATTTGTTTTGCTTGTGTCTGCTGTGGGGTGATTAGCAGGACAGATGATGCACACTCCTACATGAGAGCAAGATCTATCTCGCGTGAATCTTTTCTGAAACGGAGCATTTTTATTGGTATTTGTCTCATTATCATCTCTGACTCTGAGGCCAATCGCCGGCTGACTGAGACGGCCCGCCGCTGAGATCCAGACAGCTGACCGACCAGGGACTTCTTCAGATGGGGTCTGACCTCCACAGTCAGTCTGGGAGTGTCATCCCGCGAGAGCCCTTTTATCTCTGATGGTTTGTAGCCAGCAGACAGGTGTTATTAGGCAGCTTGTGGAGTGACCCCAGGCTACCATTCATCAGCTGACGATTAGCGACACGCACCCTGCGAACTGCAAGATGTAATGATGAGCCGTCGTCTCCGGGCTGATTTAATCAGTGACCTCTGAGACCTGAAGAAGGACCGAGTTGTCCGAGCCTTTCAACACAGCTGATGAAGACGGATGCTGCAAAGCTATTCTGATTATTGAGAAAAAATCCTTATTCTGTCCTTTTTTTTTTTTTTTTTAATCCTTTTAAGTTTACGCAATGGTGTGAATTAATGAGACAAAACTTATCCCACTTGTATTGCAGTCACTTGCCACAGAAAAAAACCAAAAACCAAAAACAATAATGCTTTCTGTGAGCAAAATCTAACATTTTCCACAAGGTATAACTTACTGAAGGTTTGACTAAAAGCTGGAACAATCATTACCATCCCATAAGGTTAATATGCAATGGAAATGTTCTTTACTTCTCCAGTAAGTAGGACAAACCCTAGATGCGACTTGTCAACAGGAGATACTTCTAGTGTGCTCACTCACTTTGGCTCAGCTGTTAGCCAGAAAGCTAACGTCATGCTAAAAAGATTCAAAGTCAATAACACTGCAATCCTTTGTCAAATGGTGTGTTTAACAACTAGTGTAACTAATTAGCTAGCCACATTGTTGTCCCCAAACAGATATTAAAGATGCTGTTGGCTGCAGCCTAACTACTTCAGGCTGCAGCCAACAGCATCTTTAATGCCTTTTGTTCAGTCATTTTGAAGCCAGTTCATGGACTGAAAAATGTGACAAATATGAGGAAGATGAAATGACAATGAATTATACAATGACACATCTGTAATTGGTTTACAATCCTAAATTTTGATCATTTTACCTCAGTTTTTTTTTAAATTCTGTTTTGTTCTAATGATAAACTGATTTTAATACTTCTCTCTATTCCTAGTTTTTGACATGACAGGGGATATCACAGCGTCTGATAACCCTGACTGTTAATTTATTTTTACTGTAGCATCTCCTGTTGACCTTAAAAAACCCTTTATTCTATTTGTGAAAATACTGCATTCAGTATTGAGAATAAGATCAGATTTTTCATTTCAATTAATCATGTTTTTCATCCAGGTGTCTGCAGCCAAATTATGCCAATGCCACTCACTCATTGAATGACTTTGCAGTCAAATGACATTAGAAGTAGTCTCTTCATTGCAGGACGGTAAGATCTATGTCATAAAGTATAACATGAAGATATCTTGAAGACGTCCAGAGGAGCAGCATTGTGTACTTTTCAGCAAGATCCTCCCTTTGAGGGGTCTGGAGCAGAGGTTAATAGAAGGGGATTTGTGGTCACATGCAGCCTGAGTGAGCGAGAGGTATCCGAGGCAGTCAGGGAGTGGAAGTTATGATTGTGCAAACCAGAGAAACCGCATTTGTTACTCGAGCGCCGACCCGATTCAGTCGTAATCAAATCATGCTGCCGGAGTCAAGGTCTCCGCGCTGCTCCTGTGGTGCGACCTCGCCTCCTGCTCCCATTAGAAGTCATTTTTACCATTTTAGAAATGAAAACTGGGGCCAGTCGCAGACATTGTCATGCCTCGCTGTGAAAAGGATTACGAACGAATACTGAAAGACCATAGCTGAGATGAATGGTAACTGCAGCACGCTTCCCCCGGTCTCTCTCCTCTCTGCACTGTCACATGCACAGTGTCGGGAAAAAAAAAAAGTCCTGGTGTGCTGCACCACCACCCTCTTGTTAAGGGCCACATCAAGCCAGGGGGCAAACTCTGTAAAATATGTGGAAAGACAGCGAGACGACCGGTTGGCTGCTGGTTTTGGGTGGTGCGCTGCTACATTTACGCTTCTATTTTGAAGAGCTTGGCTTAGCCCGCATGGGAACTTCATCTGGCAAGGAGGACGTAATGGATAGAGATGTAAAGGAGGATAATAATGACGGGTAGAGCTGCAGAGAGTGGCGGCGGTTCGCTGTGGTCCTCAGTTTCATGACGTTATCATGGCGGCATCAGCCACAGAGCCATGATACAATCAGGACCACCTCAGACAGACACATACAGACGACTGGAGGGCCCGGGCTGAACAACATCTCGTCGATGAGGCTCAGAGAAGCAGTGGTGGAATGCAACCAAGTACAGTCACTCAAGTACTGCACCCGAGTCTTTCCTCTTAATGCCACTTTCTTCTTCCTCTACAATTCAGAGGTCAATACTGTACTTTTAACTTTTAACTCTACAGCTATTTGCAATGGCGGAAGGTAACTAAATGCATTTTTACTCACGTTTAGTTCACATCAACATGGATGTCGGGAATCATCGCTCTGATTTTGCCTGGAGCACACAGCAAAAATAAAGAAGACAAAAAAATAAATAAAACAGAAGAGAGTACGAGTATTTTCCCATAAACATTTAATTTTCTCTGGGTTTTTTCAGTGCAAGGGACCACAGCACGTTAAATTGTAAATGTGACAGTAAGTCAGGATATCTCTGGTGTAGCTGTGGTCGTGGTGATAAAATTGGACGTTTTTTAATGAGACCTCAAGACACACCAAAACAGGCATTTTAAGTCCAAAGATGATCTTTTCCTAACCCTAACCAAGTGTTTTTGTACCTAAACCCAAACCAACTAACTCCCAAAGTGTATTCTGGTGATTGGGTTGGACCCATCCGACAGTGTGGCTCCCATCCTGCTGAGCCCTAAAAAAACTATTTCTTCTATTTGTCGTGTCTTCTATTTTGCTTCATGAATTCATCTAATGTGATGGGAGTGTTTCCACACAAACCCATGAATCTCAAAGGTCCAATGTAACCTCAGGCATCATATTAAAGGAGAGCGTCACGTGTGGTAAATGTACACCGTCGATGTGAGTCGCGTCACATGCGATCGCATTTTAATTCGCAGGCTGCATCATGACCAAGCGCTCGCTTTAGGGAATTCCCCATAAACAACGACGCGTTTATGTATAAACCTTGTTGATGTTTTCCTTTTGCCGACAGCCTTCACACATGTGGTTATGAAGTCACAGCTTCCCGCTGAGTGTATGGGCCGTGTGGGGAGGCCACGGCTTGGCAGCGTCCAATTAACGGTCGTTTTTTGACTCCAGCCGACCATAATGACGGGTCCGTAATGTCAATGTTCATGGAAACACAACAAAAACAAGAAGCTTGAAGAGAATACAATGTTAGGAGAGTTGGATCACCTTGAAATTACGTAGTTGCTGTCCTATCCGTGATTGTAAATGTCCAAGATGAAAATCTTAACGTCCACTTTTTAAGGAAGAACGCACGGATGTCCCTCTTAGTGGTGTGAATTCATGAATCTTTGTGCTTTCCTGTTGGATTCCACCTTCTGAGTAACAATAAGGTCGATATCATTAGCAGTGGAGTCTTGACTGTCACAGACTGATTTGATATAGCCCTCACGAGCAACATGCAAGGAAAGAAAAGCCATATTATTTGTCCTGAAGGGTTCACTTGTCTTTCCAGAATAGCAATCTGACACCTGTGTCTTATTAAAATGTATAAAAAGTTGTGTCAGTCAGGTGGAAGAAGAAAAAGCCCGACCGGTGGATATAAGAATGCATTCCTGGTCAAGTGCAAATTGAATTGCCGTTGAAAGGGCAGTTTGAATCCAGCCAGCCGGCAAAAAATGAATTAATTTTCTCTGTCAGATTCTTGGAGGAGCCGGGCGGAGACAGCATCTGCTCAGAATCACTCGCCTGTCACTGAAACCTGCTACTAAAAATACCGGATAGACTTGCTGATGTGCAAAACAAAGCTCCACGTTTAGAAGCCAGGTCACAGTAACGTCAGGATCACAGATCTGAAGTGTGTGTGTGTGTATATGTGTGTATCAGGTGCACCAGGAGATCAGATGCAGTCAAAATAAAACGTTTTTATTTTAATTTAAACACTCGAACTGGGATTTCTTGGATTGCAAAAATGACAGTGTGTTTGTTTCCTCATCCGTACGTCTGAAACATAAACATGCCAGGTTAGCTAGATTTAAAAAAAAAAAAAATTCACCCCGGGGTCACAAATGTTCACACCCTTTCACCCTCACACTGTTTCTGGTGCTGTACACTGTCCTCTAAAGTGAGCGAGAAATGGACAGAGAAATGGAAGAGACAAAGAAATACTAAATTTCAGATGAGAGAGGGGATTCTGTTACTCGCATAATATTTTAAAGGAAAGGGGCATGCATTTTGTGTAAAATCTGCCACACTGATTGTTCTGTTTATCATGGGGGGCGTACCGATGTCAATCACCATCGAGAGGCTGAGAATCACTCAACTTCACGTCAGAGGAGCGGATACGTTTGCATCATTCCTTGAGAATTAAGAGTAAAATTACTCTGGTTTCAAAGTCTTCCCTTATTTTGAGGTGTCAGTGTTGCAGAGCATGGCGACAGTATTAACCTCATGTCACTTTAACGGCCGCTACGCAGCGATATTCTGGGCTTACACTTTATGCAAGAACAACCATGGTTCATTAATGAGAGATGCACCGGATACCACTACATCAAAGTCTAGACTGCGGCCACTGTAGGTTCCACTTTTTGTTCAAAGTGAAACACATATGCAAAAAAATAAGCATAATATGTTTTTTCTGTAGACATCATCCAGGCAGAGTTAATAGAACAAAACAGATCTGCGTGTTTCGTACATTTTTCTACCCAAACGCAACAGACCAGACTGACGTCCCAGCGTCGAGCACCGAGGCTGCAACCCCTTAAAAATATGACAGGTTCATTAAAATCCAATAAAGCTTTCACACTGAGATTTGTGGCACATGAGATTCATGAATATAAACTGTCAGTGTGGTCATAATATTAATAATAATGAGGGCTGAATGATTCTGGCAAAGGATAGTGACAGTGTGCAGATGATGGATACTGATGGACCGGACATCTTTAACTGAGTTGGAGGCCCTTTGCTTGTGATGGGAAAATGTCCCTTATTTCTTCGTCTTATTATTGTTATTATTATTTTAGTTTTATTATTCTCACTTCCCAGAGGCACTGTCGTAAATACATCTATTGCATGCGAGCTGATGCCTTAAACTTACCTTCCAACTGCTTCACACCCTCTGTTCTGCCCAGAACGATCGATTCTCGCCTCGGAAACATTTTGTCAGTCTTCTTTAGGTTCATATGAATCATAAGACGTGCGGTACCTATATTAGCATTAATGCGAAACACGTTTTGAGTCCATCCTGCTCTGTATGTGGCTGCTCTCGGAAAAAAAAAAACCCAGCAAGTTATTATTTTGGCAAAGTGATTTAGTGAGGGTGAAGATGCAGAAAACAATCGTAACGCTCATCTTGTTTTGCGCAATGAAGCTTTCATGGCCTGCCAGCGGTGGCCAGAGGCACAGTGTGTGGCGCAGGCTGTTCTCATCCTCCCCTTTTCAAATGGTTCTGCTTTACGAGAAGCTATCATCTGGCTGAGAACAATGGTGTGCCAAATGCAAAGAAAAGAATGTGGTTTTTTTTTTTTTTTTTTGGGTTTTGTATGCAACTGGGGTTGTGTTCCCTTCTTTTCTGGCTTTGCAGCTTGTGTCAGAAAAATTCAGAAGCAAGGCCACGTAAAACACAATTCAAGGACCAAAGTGCCGCTTCAAAATGAACGACTCGCTTGGCGGCCTCAGCAGTTTCGAGCTTGTTCGTGTCTCGATGGCGACAGTGATGCTTTAATAACGTGCGGCCTCCGCGTGTGTTGCAGCTCTGCCGTCAATGGGATCCCTTACCCCAACCCCTGGCCTCTAATCCAGACTCTTGTAATCTGGCCAGCTGCGGCTTGGCTCCCGGAGCGACAAAGCAGCCCTTCCACTTCCACTGGTTCCCCCACATTCCCCCTCGGCCACAGTCAAACCCCACACCGACCCATATATACTGCGTGCCCTGTCATTCTCCACGTCTCACAGTAACTCTGCACACCATCAAAGTTTGGGTGATGATGATAATGATAAGTGGTGCAGCCCTCGTTTGGCTCACTGAGCGCTTACAGTGTCCCCATATACATTTCAGAGACATTTATGTCCAGAATGTTTTTTGAAGAACTTAACGTATATAATTTATGTGGAACCCCTGTTGTCGGGCAGAACACAACTTCCCAATTCTCTTGCACGACTCCTGAGCAAATAAAACTGTCAGCGATTGATGTGTGGATTATTTAGACAAATTGGCGCAAGTGAATAATGCCATATTCTCACTTCCCAAAGAACAAAGAGATGTAAACATGTAGCATTTGTCCTACTATCATCAGTCCAATCGTCAGAGTGTTCACTTCACTTCTGTATGACACAGAAAAGCATCAATCCATTACATCTGAGAAGCTTGAACATTAACTGACCAATCATTTCAGCTCTAATTTTGATGATCTATGGATACAAATTTAGCAAGCATCCATTTAAATCTTTCTGTTTCCAGCATCTAAAATGAAATGAAAGGATTTATTGTTTTTCTCTGTTTACATCCTGAGGAACTGATTTGAGTTTTAAACGACTGCAAGTGTCCTTCCTGATACTGATTCCAATACCTGAACAACGGGCATTGGCCGGTGCCACGTACCAATCCGATGATAGTGTGGTAATAATACAGTAATAAAGATATTCTATGTATTAGTTCTGCATTTAACAAGGAAACAACAAAACAAAACAAAACAAAACAATCAGCATCTCTTTGGGTTCAGTTTCACAACTCTTCCTCTTTCTCCCAGTTTAGTCATTGTCATTGAACACTCAGCTGTCATTCTGTGGTGGAACACTGTCGTCGAGTCAACACATGAAGACAAATCAACAACAGCAACAACAACACTGATTGTTTTGTTTTGTTGTTTTTGTTTCCTTGTTAATTCCAAAGAAACAGTTTTCAGTTGGTCGCCGCAAGTCTCATAATTCAGCGCGGATTTAAACTGCGTGCAAAGACGTAAATAGGGATCATGTTTGTTTGACTGTGGTCAGCAAAACATGTGACAATTAGCAAATAAAACTGATCGTGTCATGTTCGAAATGCTCTGCGTTTGACCTCGCTGTTTACGAGGTGACGCTTTAATTGTTTTCAACATGATATCAGTATCCATCTGCTTTCACTATGGACTTGGAACCTCCCGGCAGAATTCAATGGAACCCTTGGTGTTTGTGTGGTCTTCTGTGAACACAGTCTGTCTGCGTCACCGGCAACCGACACCAGGGACCATCGCTGACACTGAAGGCGTTTTTGAACCATTTGGGTTTGAAAGTGTGACCCACATGGTGGGTTTTGTGCTGCACAATGAGTGGCACGGGGCTCATGAGAATATGATTTCACGTAGACATCGTATGATAATGTGTGGTTGGTTTGTGTAGTTGTAAATAGAAGCGGGGAGCGGTTGACAACAACATTCATGTCGGGTGCAGCTCAGGTCTGATGAGAAATTTGACATGTTAATCTGGCCTTTTTCATGCTCTCACTATTTCCAGTGGATGCCCGTTTTTATAGCTAGTTAAGGTGAATGATATTCTCTATATAGATGACTCTAGCAGTGAGCTTTAGCAGCATTGTGTTCTTCTGATACTATAAGTTATACCTTGCCTTCATACATAGACAATACAAATATCCCTTTTATCCCATAGACATCCCAGTTGAAGACCTCTGTTCTACAGTCGCTGGGACTATATTAGTCCATTACTCTCAAGACCTGGTCTTAGTTCACTTTCAAGCAAATGCTTTGCATTGCTACTCAGGCATGAGAACATAATACAAAACTATAGGTGGCAACCCAAAAACTGGAACGTATTTGTGTATACAGAAACAGATGTTGACATCTGATCACCAGCAGTTCCTCATGCTCGGAATGCTTAGAAAAACAAAATGAACTGAAGGTGGACCTGGAGTCACATGAGGTGAAATCTGCACAGCTTTAATGCCAAAGAATGACTGTGGTGCTGTATGTATAATCACTTGAGGTCAGCAGGAAAAAAATGTACAGATTAGTCTATTATGCAAAGCTAAAATTACATGTTGACAGGAAACTAAGGAAATGGAATCTGCATCCGATAAACAAGCGTTGGAGTTGTAAGAAATCTTGTTTTCTCCATCAGTCGTGACAGGACAGCCCCAGATAGTACGGTGCCAATGAGTCAGTGTTGTTTTGTAGAAGACGCCAGTCAGCGTTTCATATTAATTTAAGCAAATTTAAAACCTTTTTGTCTTTGCAGTTGGGAACAAAACGTCCTGCCAGTGTTTCTGAATTTGTACAAAGTGGCCAATGATTTCCCAAATAAATTGATTACAACTGCAGTTTCAGCCAAGTTTTGCCCCCAAAAAAAGAAGCAACATTTAGCTTCCGCCCGTTGTTTATGGCCCTCAGAACTGAATTTTCAGTTTTATGGTTGGATGCTTCTCACTGAGATGACTCTTGAGGCGCAGTTAGTTAGATATCATCCCTACTTTTGCAACCCAAACTTTACACATCCCCTTCTTACCTTTGTTTATTGTCCTTTTTGTGGAATTAGTGGGATATATAATCTCCAGACACACCTGGTGTCATGTTTCCACGCTAAATAAAACGCTTTAAAGGCCTCTGTTCTGTGGATGTTATGTCTTAAGTGATGGCCTAAAGTGCTCTGCTCTCTTCCTCTGCCCACTAATAATTCAATTTTGTCTTGGCTTACTTGAGCAGAAAGCGTTCTCCTGAATATGGGACCATTTTGACAGTCAAATGTGTGTTTGTCCTTGAAAGAAGTAGGCCATGGGATTAAGACAGTGCGTGATTTTGATGCTTGGACAAACATGAAAAGTCGGTTATTAAGTTGGAGTTTTGTTGTCGAGCCAGTGTTCGTCACTGCCTGGCAGATCCATTTGTTATTCATTTACAAAGCACAGCAAGTGGAGACCTTATCCAAACGTCAATTATCTTTGTCGCTGTTGCACATGTTTTCTGCCAGAGTAGGATTTTTTCAAAAGAGTTATCTGGTAACCTGACGCACAAGATGGTTTGTATTTTATAGAGGCATCTGGCAGGTTTTTCGGATAGAACTTGTTTGGAAAAGGGCAGTCACCTTAAAAAAATACTTTGCAGGTGACTGGACAAACCATCCGTCTATGACCGTCAATCTGGGGTGAACTCACCTAATCAGACCAACAGCAGAAGTGTGCTATTAGTTGTTAAACCTTACGCTTGCCGAAGCCAGGTGAGCGAAGATCGAGGAAAAACTTCAGTGTCCTTTTTTTTTTTTTTTACTCATCTCTTTCTTTCATATATACTATTCAAATCGAGTAAAATGGTTGCTATAGCAGCTCCTACAAACAAGAAGCGGCCACTGTTGTTTTCAATCAAGCAGTCACTTCTCTCATTGGCCAGTAGCTCCTCGTAGGACGCTGACTGATTCTAACCACATATCGTGAAGTTGGCAAGGAGGATTTGAATTTATTTGGAATTTTTTTTGTTGTTGACATTAGTTTAACATAAAGCCAAGTTCAGTTTGACTTTTACCCCCTGATTTTGTGTCACACTAGCACAAGTAGCACTGGGCTGCAGAGCAGCTCAGCCAACAGCTGGAGTCTTTGTGTTGCAGATGCAGCCCTTTCGCAACTTTTGACATCAGTCTGAAATCCATAAACACTGCTCTCAAGAGAATGAAAGCCTGGATGTACTTGGCCTCATGCATTGTTGTTGGGAGTGTTTGATTTGGTGAGCGCCTGAGCCACAGACGGTGACCTGACTCAATCAATCACCTCCGCACTGAGAGCTCAGCAGGATGAGAGACTTTCTAGACTCCAGGCCACCCAAATTTAATTTAGTTTGAGGCTGAAATTGCTGTTATTGTCTGTAGATCAAAAGGCTTTTGTCTGCAACGTAACTTAAACATCAGAACATAATCCCATTTCCATTTTTTTAGCCTTAGTTTCCGACTGCCCCCCTGCCCCCAGAACTGAGTTACAAGGAGGAATGGTTAAAATCTCCCCCTATGAAAACAACTCTTCAAGTTTAATTTTATATATTAATTATGAGCGTCATATACCATCAAAGTGGGTGAATGCAACATGGAAATATGTCAAAATGCAGGACTGTCATGCACAAATCAGCAATAACAATGCAACTTTAGCTAGCAAGCAACTTAGCCACCAAGACGTCAGCGAAATAATAGCTACTGTTTTCTATTAAAAGGACCTTTAAAACTAAGAGTTCTCATACCCTTTGCGGTGCAGCCTGCTCTCAAGTCTGTGCAGCTTCCTGCATACATACAACTCTTTGTGAGGCTGGCTGTCTGAGCGGGCTCACCCTTGCTGTGTGTGTTTCCTTGTCTCGGTTTGCAGCCCTGAGGTGAGATCTCAGAGCAGCGCTGAGGATCATACAAGGACAGGCACATCTGGAAAGTCTAAGCTGGCTTGCACTTGCCAGTTACCGAGCTGGTGCTAATGAAAAGCAGGGCCCTGCCTACCTCTCACACTGCCTGGTTAGCATTAGTTAAGCCAATCGTCTGTGCTTCGTAACGTGCCTCCATCCTCTCCCAGTCTGAGCACGTTTCAAAACATTTTAATCTTTTTTTCCACCTCCAGTATTTACACTATATCATTATAATTTTGCAGGCAAGCTTTAACACATATAGACTACTGATCAAACACTTTGTGGTTATAATGTCGAGACAGCAGGGCAAAATTTGCAAGAGAATTATATGTTTGGACTAAGAGGACTCCAGAAGTTATATTTTGCTTGCTTGATATTGTCTGCAAAATCATTGCGTGCTAATGTTAGACATGCAGTGGTTAATACAGCATGTTCTGTATACATATAAGAGAGATTGTTAGTGGTTAAAAGAATGAGTAAGCACACTCATGGCTCTACTTTTTTCCTTCCCTTGAAAGTTAGAATAAGTGACACCCCAGTCACATGGCAGTGCATTTGTGAAGGCACTCTGCAGGGCTACTTGAGACTATAAAGTGTGTTTATTTAAGCCTTCGCAAACTTCATGCTGTGTGGCTTTCTGATCGGAGTGTGCCAGCATTCACTGCTCCGAAATCCACCGGTCATGAATCTTTCCTAAGCACGTGACAACGCCCTCGCACATGACTGAAAACCACAAAATACAGAGCCAGAGGCATTACCATGACTTCTCGGGATATGCAGGGTCACTGCCCCTTTCCAAGTTCTCCAAGTCCTCCCCTCTTCTCTTCTCATCTCAGCCTCGGTTCAAACATTTCCTGGGCTGCAGGCTGGGAAAGGTGAGCAGGTGTGACTGGAACACTGAACCCCATTCAGAGGGGAAGGCCACAGGGCAAAGAGGAACAAAAGATTTACACCAAGTCCACATCTTTACTGTATGTCGAGATTTACAGCCTTGCTGAACGTAAAGCATAATTAGAACTGAGGACTTTTAACAGGACAGTCAGATGTTTACAAAGCAGGCTGGTATTTTTAGAGGGAAGTCCGACCTGAATGAGCAGCAGGTGATTTCTCGAATTAGTCCCTAAAGGAATGTATGATTGTGACACTAATTTTAGGACAAAATATATCAACAACTTGCAGATTAGGCTAGGACCTGTGATTTTAGATATTGGAAAACAAGCCCAAATTTTAAATAGATATGACCAGGTGCACATAGGCATCCATGCATTTATTCATTCACGCACATGCACAGAAACTTACAAACACTTGACCTCCATGTCAAATGTCAGCTTCACAGATAGAAAGCTGTGATGCCACTGGGACCAGACAGATTTTTGTTAATCATTGATGCCTCCCACAGTAGTGTACCACAACCGGATCACATGCTATGAAAGGGAATGTGGCAAAATCGTGTGTGTGTTAATACATGTTTTCATTACCTGCTGGTGACCTTTTGTGGTACTGACCTTGTTGGGACCAGTAGTCCTCATGGGGACCGAAGACACTAATGTGGCAAAACATCATTTTTGAGTTAAGGTATGAGTTATAGTAAGGTTGTCCACAATAAAGTTGTTATATAGATTTAATGATCAACGATCCAAGATGATTGATGATAATCATCTTAAATTTTGAATTTGAATTTGAATTTCCCCTGTCAAGTCTGTGTCACTTTTTCCATCCAAGCACACCTCCTTCCAAAACATTAAAGTGAGGTTGATAACATTTATTTGTTTTTTCTTCTTATATGGCTTAAAGCACAAAAGAAAGTCATGGCATCTTCTTTAAATCATGGGAAAATGGCATCTTCGCTGGACGTCGTCCAAAAAAATGTATATAATATTCTCTTGTGAAACATGTAAATTATATCCCTTAATTTTGTCATGTTCCATGAATCCTTTTTCGATTTTTTAGGCCACTCCCACTGCCACACCCTCCTTTAGCCAGTTAGCATGAACACAAACAAACACCACCAATACTGAACCTCAAATACCTTTGCCTCCATTTAAAACTTTTCCCACAATTTCTCTGCACATAAAAACAGGAATGGAGAAACTGGTACTTTGAATTTATCATAGAATAGCTTAAATGGTTTAATTTCTTCTCATCGCATTCATTTTCCTTTTCCTCATCATCCATTGTTTTCTCTTTCAGTTCTATCAGCACAGCTTGGCTGCTATGAAGACAGTTGTACAACACACAAATAAAAGGCCTCAGCTTATTTTCAGCGATGGCATGGACCCCAACCAAAAATAAACCAAAACATTGCAGACCTCTCTTTTCAGTGTCCTTGACAGTAAAAGTATCCAGCCTAAACAAGAGACTTTGAAAGATAGTGTTTGTGTCAGTTGTTTGGGAGAAACCAACATGGCCTGCTCTCAAGTTTCTGAAAGCAATGTTTCTGATCTCTGCTTCTGTGTTTGCCCGAGTCCAAACAGTTTTAAACGTCTTTTCCTTGACATCTCTTTGCTTTGCATTTGTTTAACTGTACAGCTTTACATAAATCCTCAATGTTAACACTTCTGTTCTGGCGCACATGCATGATCAAAGCACATTCGTATATTCATTGTGACGATTGTTACATAGACATTCGATTGCAATGTTCGATTTCAGCATACAAGATGAACTAAAGACTTTCACTTAAAATGATTTAAGAAATACTTTCACTTTATATTTTAGATGTCAGTGTAATGGGGTTAGTAGAGCAGAATCATTGTTATTAAACAAAACCAGTGTTTCACAAGAGGCTGGAATATGCTCAGTAGCACTCCCCAAGAGCCACAACAGTGCAGTTATGAATCACTAAACATGTCAAGTTTTTGAACAGTCATCATATTGAACGCAGACTGAAACAGAATTTTTGGCACATATATTTATGCTTGCCTTCAGTTTGTTTTTCAGAAACAAAACACACTGTTTAAATTCAGAACATTTCTTGTCATCCAATACCAGTGACGCAAAATGTCTCTTCAAATTAAGGCCCTGACAGTTTATTCTCTTTCTGTCATAATGATGACTGATTTTCCCTAACTAGTAAATACAGTACCATCTTATGAAACTTTCCTTTATGTCCTACAAGAGAATAAAAATAGCAAGTCTTGCTTTGGATGAGCAAATGTAATTATCTGTTTGTTAACATGATAAATGGCCACCTTGGACCACTGGTCCTTGTTTTGGTTCCTGGATAAACTGAGGAAAGATGGTATCATTATTTCTGCCCCCAAGGGAGCAAAGATGAAAGGAAATACCCAGAGTTCCCTCAAGAGCCAAGGCTGACCATTCCCATCCTTTTCAGATAGGCAGTGGAGATCTGCATCATATTAAATGCCTTGTGTGCCCTTTGTAGTAGAGTATCAGTAAGCTGCAGTGCTGCATCTGCGTTTCCGATTTCGTTTGGATTGAAACATGGTGAGGTGAGCATGACCCGGAGTAGATATGAAATTGTCTTACGTGTTTTGAAGCCATAACAACAAACAGGCATGGCTTTCCTTAAAGAAGAAAAAAGCAAAAACAGCTATCTTCTGATCTGGTCTATATCTTCCCTGATACCTTCTTATTCTCACTGAGACCAGTTTAAGATGAAATAATTAAGAGGCTCCGAGAATGCCTCTGTGGTGCCATAAAGACTGGGAAACTTGTAAACCTCAGGGCCAGGAGTGTATAGGAAAGTATGCAGTAAAAAAAAGGGCCTTTATAACAGGAGAGAGGTGGATTGAACAAAGGCCAAAATGATGCAGGGAGGACACTGAGCCAGACACGAGGATTCAGGGAGTCAGACTACTGAACAGCATGTGCTACACGCAGAGGCTGGGGTTTACTGCAGGCTGGAGCTTTAATGACAAAAATTCTTCCTCAAAAGAAAAATAACCTGACTGGTGAAATCCATGAGCCTCAAGTTTTGGATGCACAAGTTAATTAACTTATAGACTTACCTATCTTTCAGGTGGAAGGTCAAACAGTTAAATACCCTAGGTGGATATAAAGTAGCTAAAGTATGTCTACTTTTCTGTTATCATATTCTCAAGTTGTGTGAAGATGCAGAGCATACAGTATGTAGACTCCTATTTGGAAATGATAAATTCAGCAATCTGTGATTTTGGCTCAACCTCATAAGTAAAGGACAGAATAGTTTGACCCCCAGAATGAAATGTTTATGACAGGTGAACCAGACAGACACTTTCTTAATCTTGCGAAATGGCCCAATGTGGTTACACCATGGTAACAATAAAGAACTTGTTTAATGTTGTGAAATGGTTGCAGTTCAGTTAGGTTTAAGCCACAAACTACTGGGGTAAAATAAGTTTGTTACAGATGCTAGCTGCGAAAGTTCGTAATGAGCTGCACAGACAATTTGGCCTTTTTTGGGGTGGAGGACATTTCTAGAAGTCTTTCTGAAGATCTGTATTTGAAGAAAAAAGCCATTTGATAGCTTAAATGTTAAAGGTTAAAGGTCGTCACCTTTTAATGTGAATAGTGTTTTTTCATATCTGACCGTTGCTTTGTTTTGGTGTTACATGTACAGTAATATTCATAAGTAGAGGGTTTATCTTGCGCCTAAAATAAAGGAAACTGAATCATCATCACCTTCTTTAACTTATTTATCTTGGTAACATGAATGCAGAGACACATTGTCACTGTCTAGGATTCCATAATAAACATAATGTTGTGTATAGCACTTACAGACTTGTATTTTTCAGGCAAATATACAATAGAGGATGACAGCACTGAATACATATTTCCTGCAAAAGCCACTACTGATAATTAAAACAAAATGAGATTTACTTTGGTCCTGTTCCAATGAGAGCTGATTAAGATTAATTTGAGGGGAGGAGGGATTTTGTTTCCTCCTGGCCTTCTGCCCCGCCTTCTGAAGACTATGACTGTCACAGACTTCAAACCAGCAATTCCTTCCTCTGTGAGTTGTGGTTATTTGTGCACAAATATGTTTTAATGTTGAGTTAAAATTCATACATATCTCTTAGACTTGGGATATGAATTATTCTACGAGTGTCCCTTTTCCTCCCTCATAAAATATACAGTTCAGTCTCCACAGACCTCCCTGGGCTTATGCACTGTAGTACAGTAAATCCACAAGGAGGCCACAGACAGCAGCAGGGCTCCATCATCATATTGTATGGAGTTACACTCCAGAGATGTCGGCCTATGTGGTCAACGTTTTCTCCTCTGTTTTGCTTCCATGATAAGCTGACAGAGTCAACCTGACATAATTAGTTGTCTGGGGTTTGTTTGGGTTGTGAATTGCTGCTGCGGTGTAAATCAGCAAGGAGCTGGCGGCCAATGAGACAGCTAGAAGCCACATTAAAGGACAGGGGCGGCTTCTCTGCCGCCGACCACATTCACTGCTGAGCCGCTTCCCATTGTTTTTCCTCCAGGACCTGGCAACCGCAGCTGTGGACTAGGATGTATCGACTGCAGCCAGGGTCTTGGTCATATTTCTCCTCACAATTTGTCCCCTGTTACACCATATAATGTTGGATTTGTGTTCATAGAGAGTATTTTAATGTGTCAGATTCCAGTTAGGACGACGGGTTTAGTCATATATTGTGAAGACAGTTGGATATAAAATCTTTTATTGTGTTTGAGCCAAATAAAGAATAATATTTACATTGAAACTGCCATATGCATAGTCCACACAAACTATGTCATGCAAACATATGTAAGTACCATTGCTACAGACTGTGCTCCACATTCAGTAAGAAGAATAAATATAGCTGCTTTGCTCTTAAAACTATGAGGCCGAGGCGTAGACAGGGAGCCAGGCTGTCTGAGTAGACCTACTTTTAGTCAAAGGGAAACTCTCGGCACGTGCAGGAACAGTTCACCTTGCAGGTCAACAAGCCCGGGAGAGGAAAGTTGTTGGGCACACGTTTAATAGAAACAAGGAAGAGAAACGGCGGCTGTCAGGACACCCCTCCCTCCCCATGGAGATATTTTTACAACACTCCCAAGGCTATAATCGCGGTCTCCTAACTATGTCTTTGGGATTGTTGAATGGAAGTGTTTATCTGAACCCCGCGGAGAAGTGACAGGAATAGCCAAAGGCAGTATAACATGAAACAGCCCTCTGCTGGCCAGAGTATAGCCCGAGTTAGACTCGACTATTTTGGATCAGGAACCTCTGTGCTCATTTTAGAGCCTTTCCAGCTGGCTGCGTCTCTAATCAAAGGATCTAAACCGCTTTATTCTCAAAATGGACAATTACAGTACCAACTACATAAAAATGGCATCAAAGACCTCAGCAGCTTAGTTTCTGCTGAGTTGTTGGTGTAGTGGGATTTTTTTTAGCACAGCTGCTTTGGTTTTTAGCAAAACATGCTGACAAGATATTTTTCATTTTTAGTCAAGTGGCAAGGTTGGCAGTCATTTTTCTTCTTCAGAGGTTCTTTTCTCGGTATTTACATTTTTGCAAGTTTATGCTAGATTTTTTTTTTTTTATTGACAGCCAATCTGACCATTGATATTAGGAGAATTTTGGCCTGATGGACTGCCTATTGGACATTCAGACATTAAAATCAGCAATAAAACTCAATTGCTTAAGATCTGCTACAATACATTATACCTTTCATCTCATAAATGCTGCAGAACATTATATTTATTCTGTCCACTTTGTCAGGCTATTTCCTATGAAAGCTGCTCAGCGGCACGTGAATCCAAAAAAGCTCAACTTCCTGGGTATGAAAATATCCAGATCGATAAAACGATACCAATCTGAAGTTCCTGTGTGATCCGAGCTGTACTGTAATTTGAGATGCATACTCATAGTAATATAACTGAATATCACTGTAATATGAATATAATTTGAGTAAATACTCCAAAGTAAGTCTCCAATTGATTTTAAAATCTAAGAAATCACAAAATGCATAAGGTTGCATTGAGGTTTTCCTCATCAAATTGCAAAACAAAACTCTGAATGGGTAAAAAAAGCCTCCCTTTTAACTGACCCATGGTTACTGGCTGACAGAATATATTATTCACTTGATCAATTAACTCCTACAAAGTCTACAGATTCTGTCTCAGTGTTGCAGTGCTACAACTTAAATATGTCTTTCAGCTGTCAACGTCGGCTCAAATTCGACTAAAAGGCTGCCTCATTAATCAAAATCATTACCATGTTTTGACATTCTACAGCTCTACCATTTTTGAGTCCTTGTCTGAACTACATTGTGTTGTGATATTAGCTCCCCCCATCCTCCCCCTCTTCACCCAAACACAGTCCTTGGGGGTCCCCCATGAGAGGCACTAAGCTCGGTGACACGGCTGTCAAACAAAATCTCTGCGCTTCCCTAAGTCCTGGTTGCCAGGGGCGAACATCAGGAATGTTGCCGGGTGACAAAGGACGATTAGCGGCCTGATTTCTCCATATGCTGACATTTGTGAGTTTTCATGTGTTGTATGGGAATTCTTGGCATTGAGGTTGGTTTGGATACCACAAAGGGCCCCGAAGGTCCTCTTTCAGACACTACACACAAAGGATGTTGTTGAAACACATGTGAGATTTTTGTCTCAACCTGACAAACTGGAGAAAGTGGCTGGATAACAGTATCAATTCCCTTTACCTCAAAGGCCATTTTCTTTTCAACTATGGGACTTTTAAAAAAAGTATTCAGCATCTCTGCTGTCACCTTGTTAACAATTTAAGTTTTGCATTTCATAACTGCTGCAGGGTTAGGGTTAGGCAGCCTTTTTCTGCAGCATTTTATCCGCCTCGCGTGACAATAAATATCGCCTCTGCTAAAGTCAGAGGAAATAATACAATTTATGAGCGAGGCGATTGTTTTGAATGTCATCCAGATCATTAAATGTGTTGACATCACTGTTTCAAAAACACAGCGCGCTCATTTGGATCACTGTTTCAAAAATACAGCGCGCTCATTTGGATCAAGCAGACTTTGATTACATTTGTTGCTAAGTTTTGGACCTGATCAAAAATGGACCATGGGAAACTTGCCCTTCATAGATAATAAAAATAGTAAGATGCTACCAAAACACAAGGACTTTGAGGACTGGTCTGAATAGATTCAGGCATAAAAATGCAGTGTACAAAGTCAAGGATGTCCAAATCTATCTTCAAACTGGCTTTTGGAGATTTTGCATTGGCTGTGCCGAAAAAGATGCAAAAGACAAAGAAAAAAGAGAAAGAAATGGAGCTCTTCTACTCTTGAACCATCCTAGAGCCAACCATCAAGTTGACTTTTAAGACCTTTGGAGTCAGGGATGGAATTGACAATAGCTGAGTCTCTCCTCAAATGTGAGCAATGCACATTTCTGCAAACCACAGATATGTTGAAACGTTACATTTCTTAGGGTTCTTCTTGACTTTTCTTTTGTGAAACCCCTGTGCTTTTGCTCTAGTTAGGTTAAGGTCGAAAAATCACTTGGTTAGGTTTAGTAAAAGATCATGTTTTGGCTTAAAATACCTGGTTTGGTCGCCACAAAAACACCTGGAGATCTCAGAAGTTCAAAAAAATATGTCGCAGCAGCAAAACGTGCCGTGGTCATCCTGTGAAATCTTCGATTGTTTCACACATATAAATGTTGAAAAGCTGCATCAAGCCATTTGATGCGGTTTGAGATCAGAGCTGATAGCAACATTGATCCACGACCGCAGGCAAAACAGCAGGGCTTTTCTGACCTTATTTGAACCCAGCACAATTCCAAGCCCTGACCAGTTCGCCTGGAGGAGATGAAGAAATATCATTTGTTGTTGTCAACTGTATCTTTGAACTTCACATAATCTCTCCTGCAGCTACTTTGGTAAACCTCTCTCCTTTTACAGCTGAATCAGTGGCGTGGTTTTATGTAGTAGGATATTCATGTCAAGCCCTGAACAACAGATGATCGCTTTATGTAACAGGACTGAAATGCCATCAAAATTATGAAAATCTTTTGCCCCAGAAGGCACTGCTGTTCCTTCCGTCTAAGACATAAGGTCCTTGTTTACTTGTACTTTAAAAAATGACCCTTTGTTTAGAATAATGAATCTGTTGGCATGCTCCAGCGACCCAATCTGATTTACTTGCGTTACCACAGTAGCTAATCATATTGATCCTGTGGTTAGCCTAATCTTCACTGTGTTTTGGGACTTCCTGGTGAAGCAAAGCAGACTGTAATCACCTCACTGAACTTCAAGTCTCATTCCATGAAGCGATATAAACCACTTTTGGTCAAGTCCTGCCTTGATCTGATCCTTTGATATGACATGTGAAAGTGGCAATTAGGTGTGTGCTTATTTGTTCTGTCAAAACGAGTTCCCCGTGTGAGTGCAGCCTGAAACAAAGGCCATAATCTGCCTACAAAGAGGTTTATTTTTCAGACAAACAAAAAACCACCGCATTTCCTGCTGCAGATCAGGCAGGAGGTTAGATTTGTGCTTGGGAAGTGTTTAAAGGCATTGCATTGTGCTAAAGTTCAACTGAAATGATTACAAAACTGTCATAGTAAAATCTTCATTGTGGCTTAGAAATGATACAAAATATATTTTTGTGAATCTTTGAAATGATAGAAGATACCTATTTCATAAAACAAGAAGCACTTGAAGAAAAATACTTTGTCTCTGTATTTACCAGGACCATTGGGGATATTAACATTTCAAAATGTTGGTACAAATATATAACTGATACTTGTTTGATACCTTACATAGACCCAAGTATACAGAGTAACGGAACAAAAAAAGGCATAAATTAACTAGAACACACTACACCGTAGATTGCATACCTCCGGCAAGACCCAGCAGCCCCCTTTGATTCAGTCAAGCCTAATCCAATATCAAACTCGACAGCCCTGTCAATTCTCTAAAATTTTAATCACCCATAACTGCTTAATCCCAATTTAGATTCACCAGATCAACAGGAAATTATACTCGCTAATAGACAACAGCCACCTAAATACGACTGAATTTTTTCATCAAAATCCATGAGTTAATCCCAGAGAAATGAACAAAAATATTTTTAAAAAAATGCCCTTTTTTGCAGTGTAAAAGTGAGTGCAAAAATCCAGAAATCCGTCCTTTTATCCAGATTGGCAACAGTCAATGGCGGTCTATTCTGGGCTGAGACCCATCCTGCATCCAAGTTTAGTGGAAATCTATTAAGTGTTTTTTGTGTAATCCTTTTGACAAACCAACAAACCAAACCAAAGATTTTGTGCGAATGCTGAAAAGTAAATAATCAGAAAAAAAAAACAAAAAAACTGTCCTGCCCACAATGTGATTGGTAACACCTCACATTGGTGTTTCTCACACATATACTTTACTTGGTGTATCTGCATAAGGCTGCTTAAGTTTTGATGAGGATGGCTGAGCAAAAATTTTAAAAATTTGGTTTAATAATTTCTCATTAAAAATACGCTACATTTTAAGTTTTTTTTAAGTGGCAAGTATTCACACAGTGAAAAAAATAATGTGTAGAAGTACAAAAAGAAAATGTATACATCAATAATAAAAACAAATTTTGTTCAATAATTGCATCTTAGGCCTCTAAATTGGAATTGGATATGAAGTGCCTGGAGACCTCTACCCCAGTTATGTAATGCTTATCCCTTTCCGTGGGGTCGTGGGGTGTTGCCAATCCCAGCCTTGTCTCAGGGCGAGGGCAGGGTACTCCCTGGACAAGTCGCCAGCTCATCACAGGGCCCTCACTGATGAGCAATGTGGGGTTCAGTGCTCAAGGACACTTCGATATGCAGCTCAGCCCTGCCCGGAGCTGGGATTGGAACCAGCAACCTTCTGATCACTAGTTGACCTGCTCTACCCGCTGAGCTACAGCCGCCCCACCCCAATTATTTATTGATCTATTTTTTTTCTTTTGTCAGGTTAGGTTATGGGACTCCAAACACCCACAAGGTACAAGTACAAGGTATATTTGCTATTTTTAAATCACAAGGATTTAATAAAAAACAAAACAAGGTTTTATTCCTTTGAGTTCTCCTACTATTTCTATTCTATTTTGGAAAATAAAGTGTTGGCGATGAATTCAGGAGTCTTGCGGCCTGTGGAATGAAGCTGCGTAGTCTGGTGTTATGGCAGCGGATACGTCTGCCACTAGAAACCATAAAAACATCCTCAAAACACACATTTCTTCCTCATTTGTTACTCTGTTCTATGGACACATTTAGCTTCCAAAAGTACATCCAGGTTTTTACCCCCACCCTAGTATTTACACAGATTTGAAATATAAGCTTTATGTACAGAAGCTATATGTTGAGTCCCAAGTTTAAGCTTGGCGATGTATGTATAAGCAGTTTTGTATTTAGGTGTGTAAAACCAATCAGGTTAACCTTTGCCTTGAGTTGGGATGTGGTCTCTGTGATTTCTATTAGTACCCATTTACCACCTGGAACACCCTGGAGCTGTGGCATTCTCCCCCAGTAATAGCCAAGTGGTTTGTGCCAGACTGAGCAGGCCGAGCAGGATCACATCTGGCCACTGCAGCCGCAGCCTGGTTATACTGGGCACGTATGACATGCCTGCCTCCCTCTCTCTCTCTGTCATATTGGACTTTAATTGCATCCAGGCCGGCCAGTAGCCGACGGAGAGGGGTTTCCTCAGGCGCGTCCAGAGAGTCGGCCTGGCAGCGATGCTTCCATTTAAGTCAGCCTAATGTGAATGGCAGAGGGAAAAAACACAGATGCTGCACATGACACACACACACACACACACACACACACACACACACAGGCGCACTCTTGCTTGCACAGATTTTACGGCTTACAGTAAAAAATAAATATTGCTCTCTGCATGACTCCCAACATGAAGTAGAGGTGGAGGTCTTTCGGGGGAAATTTCTCTTTAACAGCTGTCATTTCTGATCGTATTTTTCATTTAAAATGTAGCGTAACTATTGTTTGGTGATCCCGCTGAACTTCAGTGGCTGTGTCTGCAAACCCACACAGTTTAAGACTTGGCCATTTGACATTAGGATAGTAGTTAGTTATTTTTAAGCTTTATGATATATATGTCATTGTATTTAAGATCTACACAGAAGCGCTACATATATGTTAGGACTTCTTTGCAACAGCTATTTTAAAGACATGTCAGCACAATGACTTTCAGAAAAGGGAAACAAAAGATCTAAAATGCTAACTGATTTCCAGGGTTTAGGACACATCACTACAGCACTCTATGACAGTATTGTAGGGATGACTACTGGTACCTTAGCAAAATATTAACACAGCGAGGTCTATGATAAACTTTCAGACTGAGTGGGTAAAGGCAAGTAAATGCAAATGCAATTATCATTCTACTTGTAGTACAATCATTTTGATATTTTAATATGAGAACTTGTGGGTCAAAAAGTTGGCAGTAATATACGTGACGTAGAGAGGAGGGAGGGGATTGCTAACTGCACAACAGACAGGAAGTTAGCAAAAATGATGACAACGCTTACGGCAGCTTTTGCAACTATACACTTCTAGTTTCTTACAGCTTCATAACATCACAAGTAATCCATCTTAAATTCCACTCTTTTTAAAATCTCGCTCTTGATCTAAAAGCAAAATTTCCACCAATGCTTAAAATGAAC
The DNA here is from genome assembly GCF_904848185.1 of Acanthopagrus latus. Taxonomy (NCBI): domain Eukaryota; kingdom Metazoa; phylum Chordata; class Actinopteri; order Spariformes; family Sparidae; genus Acanthopagrus; species Acanthopagrus latus. The sequence continues at coordinate 10,483,503 of NC_051060.1, read as the reverse complement.
TCCATCACCAACCAAATGCAGTCAGACGTGCAAGTAATTGGCAGGTTTGCTTCACTCACCCGCCCTCCACCCCAAAAAACAAATGACAAAAAACCAACGCTAATCTACTGAGAGGCTGGCAAAATTTGAACATTCATCTGGCCAGAGAACAAAAAAACTAAAAGATTCCCACTAACTCTCAGCGCGTTCCATCACAATTAACGACGGCGATGGCATCTGATAAATGCCCATCTCTGTTAAGATAAAAGACATAAATGTTAGTTGTCCAACTGCAGGGGCATTGTCTCTGTCCAGTGAGGCTCGAGGAGAGACGACAACAGAGCATGTCAGTGGAAGTGGGGATAAGTAGAAGCTGATGTAGCGTGGTGACCCTGCTCAGAGGGCAGCGTTGACTGACGCACAGTGGTGTCGTGTGCAGACAGAAACATGCCAAACAAGCAGATATCTGACTCTTTCCACGGGTGTGAAGGAGGGTAGACCTGGCAGAAAAATGCATGAGAACTGGTCTCACACCACATACAAATACAAGTAAAAAAAAAAAAATAAAAAAAAAATAAAAAAATCTATATCTAGGGGATCCAAGCTCTCACAAATAACTCAATAATAATTAAAGATGCATCTTTAGAGGATAATGAAACAGGGATGTATTTCTTCCTTTTACCACCCTTAAAGTTTGAACATGAAATGAAAGTAAACAAACGGAAGGAGTAAAGAGGGGCTTCAGTGAAGATAAAAGAAACCTGCAGGCCCCGAGCTTTTGTAAAGCCACCCATTCTCTTGCACAATTAGCACGGCAAAGAACAACTTTTTGATCGCACACCTGGTTTGCAGAACGCTCAAAACTTCCCTCAATCAGAAAGAGCAAGACAGCAAATAAATCTCAGAGGGGCCGAGACAGACCTCTCTTCAGCCTTCCCCAAACAGCATCGTCACACCCTGATTGGCTATGAGGGGAATGCGTCAAGCCACTCTCGATCTTTAATTAGGAGCCAGTCTCCACACCCTGTACGACGCGAAATCTGAAGATGCTGCAATCAGTCTAGGGGGATTTTTGACATTCAGCTAAAGAGATCGCAGGCAATGATTTTTGTATTTCAATTACAAAGATTTATGACTCAAATTTATAACGTCTGCTGACATGTAAGTATCTGGGAGACACAGCAAAGTACAGGAGGGCTTGAACTGGCAGCACGAAGCAGGCAGTGTTCACGCCTTCAGGCAATTTTATATATTGTGCAAAAGGGCCTGTGACTAAAAATCAGTTCGCACCTCTTAACCCGCAGAGTCATTGTTGTTATGCAAACCATGAATTGATGTTTGTCTGAAAACACAACTGGGTCATCTTTTTACTGGGTAGAAATGGAACATCTTTGTGCATGGATAAGAACGCTGACATGCCGATGAAAACTCCAACAAAAGCTGGTGAGCAGACCTTTCATTAACATTTATTTTGTCATTATTTGACACCAACATCAAAATGTAACAGTTCTCAATAAGTAACAGGTCTGGCCATCTGCCTACCAACCTACTGGTTAACCAAGGGGGATTCATTTCCCCAACAGGTAATGATTAACGGTGCAATATTATAATCTTAGAAGAATTAACTGCCTGTCGAAATTATACTCCAAACAAATAGGGGGCAGCATGTCACCAGAGTGACTGCTTAGTGCTCCAAACTGAAGCTGCTGTTAGCTAGTCAGTTCAGTTAACGATAAAGCTGGCGGTCCAGACTGGGAGCTCAGAGCACTTACACCCCTAGCACAGGAGCTTTGGGTGGGAAGGGGCTAAGTGGTTAGCATGCTAACCTCAGTGGATGTACCTGTAAGTGAATAAACACTATAACGTCAACACTGTTATTGCTTTACATTCTGTTGATGATTTCATTTATTTTTGAATGTTTTGAACTAACATGACATAGGCCTACTGTAAAATATTATTGGTTGAAGGTCCACATACTGGACCTTCAACCAATAATATATTACACAATGTATTTGTGCACAAAGATTGTGAAGTTCTCTGCATGTTGTCAAAAAATACTGACACTTTGGGGAGTACAGTACAGCCGTCAGTATTTGAGACTCAACAATAATTTATCTTTATTGACAAAGTTACATTAGGTTGTTGAAATGACATCTTTAAATTTACGATGCAGCATTAAATGTTTAATGTAATCCCTTTTAAAGTAAAATTAATACAGTTACTGGTTCAGTTTGTCTACCCATCTGTTATGTTTGTCTGGAGGCTGGTACCGCACACTTCACACCGGCAGCTGTTTCGTTTTTAGCTCCACAAACCTCTATCAAGCTCATCTGCGGTTCAGCGAAAACCACCCACTCCCCTCCACACGGCCCGCTCAGCTCTGGATGAAACCCTCACACGAACAAACCAGCTACAGATTTAAATGGATTGTTTCCACGCTGATAATCACGAACCAGGATCTCGGCGCTAAATTAGATCTAATTCCTTGGCCTCGTTAAGACTGGAGACACATTTGAGTCTAATTTCTTTGGACACGTTTACAGACATGATGGTTACACCAGGCTTAACCCTCATCAGGCTAGGCGCTTTAAATGGCTTCATTAGTGTGGATGCTGACCAGCCAGCACACTGCGCACACCCTTTGGTCCCTCTCTTAAAGCGAAGGCCCTCACGCATGCTTCAGGGTGATGGAAAAATGAGAGCAATTCTCTGCCTTTTTGTGGTCGGCACGCTGAAACTCTTTAATTCCTAAATTGCCATGTAGATAACACCATAAATACATGGTCGCTAAGTGAGCAGAGCGCTTTAAATGTTAAACGATGTAATTAGGAGCTTCAGGGGAAGAAAATAGCAAATATTGAAGTGTTTTGGGACAGCCGTTGGAATGAATGCAAAATATGTTATGCAAACAATCGACAACATAAATCTTCAGTTTTAGCGTGAGCCTGTTTCATTCGTGTTACCTCCATGAGCTTTCTAATTCAGCCTGCAGTGCATTTAGCTCCGCATTTAAGATAATAACAAAACATGTCTCGGGTTGCAGTAATGATTATTTTCATGAATTGTTATAATAACCCTAACAATACATAATAAATGGTCCGCCTACTTTTTTTTTCACCACTGTCCTAAAACATTCCCTAAAAAACACAGTTTTAACCATCCTGAAATCAATCCGTATGATGTTCTGATGATTTTACTGGAGGTCGTCTGCCTACTGTAAACTGATCACTGGATCCAAAGTGTTGAAGGCAGCGTTCTCGCTTCTCCCATCAAGCGTCCAAATGTTACTCTTCATGCCCCGACGGATTTACCTGGTCTCCGTCACGCGGCTATAAACTCTGAGCCTCCATGTAATTATTGGGGGTGTCCCAATCTAGCAGATGGCAGCTGAAACAGTTTAGCGACTCCTCGACATGAAGGTCAGGGATATTGTTTTTTGAACCGAGCCGTTTGATGACACAAACACCAAAGTGTACAGTAGATGAAAGACGCTGGTCCAGATTGTACCATTACAACCCGTTGTATGTTTGTACTGATGTTACCCTGTCATTATCAGAGTCTGCCAACCCGATGCTCGTGAATTAGGTCACGACGTCTGTCGCCTGTGAACGGGGAAGCAGCCAATGTTTTGAATTGTGTAGTACTGGATCAGTTTTTTTTTTTTTTTTTACCACAGACTTAGATCACATAACATAACTGCAGATGTCTCTCAAATGGGAAATCTAATGGTTCTGCATTTGATTTCGATGGAGACGATTAGGTAATGTTTTTACAATAGTTTCATTTTCTTGTCATAATCATTTATATTTCCAAAAACACCCCTTGCTGAAGTCACAGTCATAACTTGTGTGCCTTCATCGAGGAAACTGCCTGTTGACAGGCAGAGAGCCTGAGAAAGCCACAGTGATGCTTCTGTTTGACTTTGGCAGTGATTTGTTTCAGATTATTATTGATTATCAAGAGCATTGAAACCTACTTCCAGTAAAAGAGGTGCCGCCTCAGTGCAAACTGGTGACCTAAATCTGGGGTCGGTTAGGTGATTTACGATGCTATGAATAATGTTTATGGAACAGCGTCTCATCAGATTGCCTCGCTAATGGCTGCAACCAGTGAGGCAAAAAACAGTTTTGCATGCATCAGGATCCTTTCAGGGCATTCAAAGCTGCACCAAATGACTTCATAAATGCATAGCAAGAGGTCAGCCAAGCGTTTTGAAATTAAATATTCAGAAATCAGGTGAAATTATGGGAGTAATGTACACGCAGGATGGCCATGTTTGGTAACCCAGCATGTCCAGGTTGAGCTGGTTACATTGCGATGGAAGTTGTCCATCCTACAACAATAACCAAAGTTTCATTATGTTGTGAATTAGCGTGGGGTCGTGGCGTAGCCTTGTCTTCATTGTGAAATAAACACCAATGACCCTTAATTTGTAGGGTAGGTTTTTTTTTTTCAGTGTTTATTGTACAGGAGGTTTTTACCACAGGTCAGACGAAGCATCCTCCTTTAAACGGGTCCAACTCTGATCATCAAAACCAGTGAAAACACTGAATAAAGCAGCATCACTTTAAAAAACAGTGCTTCTCGTGATGCTCTTTCAGGGTCACAGGATGTCAGGAGGGGCTGCCAGCTGTTAACAACACTAGCGCCCCTTGTTTCAGGGCAGTTCAGCTTTTTTCTTTAGGTTTTAGTGCTCGTCAATCACAACTTGATAATTAAAATCCAGTAAAAGTCACTGAATAAAGTAGTTCCATGTTAAAAATCAGTGTCTCTCCTATGCTGTTCGGTGGACAAATGAGCTCCAGTTGGCGGGCTTTCCAAAACAAATGGACCTGGTAAGTGAATATTGTCAAATTAATAAATGCAGCAGTTCCATGTTTAAAATCAGTGCTTTTTTGATGCTCTGTGGCAGATAAAGGACCTTAGCTGCAAGCTGAGGGGCTGCCAACATTTGCTTTGCTTGCTCTCCTGATAATTAAAATAAAAATGTCTGATGACTAAAAACCTTCATGCGGTCCCCGCTGGGATACACGCCAATGTAAACATGGCATAAGTTTATGTGTATCTGTGCACTGATGTACCCATATTTTGGACTTTTCCCTCTATCCATTCATCTTCAATGCTGTAAAACAAAAGCAAACAAGCAGAGCAAAGACGGCAGAGGACTGTCGGGGAAAGGATGACTTTTCTTCTTATGCAACCTCGTGCGATGATTTGGGTCACGGCAGGTGCATTTTTGCGTAAAAATCCCGCTTTATGCAGCTTTCAAAGTCCAGAGAGCTTTCGTTATGCCCGAAATGAGTTCCCCCGTCTGACACATTCTTTCTTTCATAAACCAAACATTTCTCATTAAGGGACGTCTTATGAGACAGAACAGCATATTGTCTGTGTGCATATGTCTGGCCACGGTACTGTATAAGGAGCCCACTGTTCTCGTAAGCTGCCACGTTCGGAGCAGTAGCCTGTAAGTTCTCTGAGGAATGTCAGTAATTAGCTCAGTAATCACAAGCTTTAGGAAATCTGCAGGAAAACAGACTTTATCGCTGTGTGAAAGTCTTCTGTCTGCACTGGTGTGGCTTTCTTAGAGGCTCGTTTAATTGTGACGTTCAAGCTCGGAACATGTCAACAGCATGCAGCACAGTGCGTCGGGTTGGTCCGGGAGTTTTACCACTGTAGTAAACTGGATAAAAGATTCGGCATTGGGGCACGACAAACTGGCTGCTAAACTGTGTGGTGACCAGATCATAAAGCAGATATTAAGGCCATGCACCCCTTTAAATTGTATTTCTTTATTATTTCGGGCCTGCAAAAGACATCGGATTAGAGTTTTTTCCTCTTTAATTTTGGTTTTCTCAGATAAAAATTAAACAAAAAAACATATATTCTTGTCGTCTATTAAAAATGAAAACCAAAGTTTGTGACCAGGAATGAAGCAGCTACAAATGTAATCTAAAAGAAAAAGACAAGTGAGCAGAAGATGATAAGATAACAACGCACGTGTGTTCTTTCACCAGGTAGGTGAATCTAGCTTGATAGTTGAACTTGCCTCACATTCTCAGTTACGCAAGCAGCACACTTGTGTCTTCACATATGGATCTCCTGATCCAGGCAATCTTTCAGCCTACATCTCTTTTATGTTCAGGTTAGACAGAAACAGGAATGCGGGCAGGTGTGTTTGATAAAAAAGTTCTGCAACAGCCTTGATAGACGAGGCCGAGACTGAGAGACGTCAGCACCGACAGAACGAGTCAAACTGAGGCGACCGGGGGAAATTCTCTGTTTTTCTTTTTTGATTGAACACTTGGCTTTCTCTCACCTGGCCAAAGGCGCACGGAGCAATTTCTCATTTTTGTTTCGATTGATTTGTGGTACAGACGTCTTTGATGTGAGGGCCGTCGCTTAGAGCGCGCCGTCCTCGTGGGATCACCGCGATACCCTGCAGAACTTCATTCTGAGTTTCTGAGCACAATACGTGCGCCAGATTCTGTCTCAATGCGTCTCAGCGCTTTCATTGTACTGTATGTGTGTGAAAGAATTCCTATGTGGACTCAGAGGGCTGTATTTGTGCCAGGACTCCTGCTCACATTAAGAAAGCAGCGATGAACAGTCTGTTTTTTCCAGTGTCAGATGAGACGAGGAAGATGCTTTCACACAAATGTGAGTGTCGTGACTCAGCGAGCGGGTGAATTCACAAAATGCCTGGAACCCTCCCCCTGCCTCTTTCTCTCTCTCAGGCTCTGGCAGGCAGAGGGAATCCTGTGTGTGTGTGTGTGTGTGTGTGTGTTCATTATCAAGGCAACCCATCTCCCCTCAGCACTGAGTGCTTCTCCAAGGTGTACAGTACAGCCAGGCAGGCCGGACGGTGAAAGGACTCTATTCTTCTCCCCGTCCTGACTCACGGCAAAAGTGCAGCACTACCTCGAGCTCTGGTTTCTGTGCTCCTTTTGTCTCGCGCCACCGATCGAGGACACAAAATGGGCCTGGAGGGAACCCAACACCGCGCCCTCACGTTTCTCATCGCCTGTTTGGAAGCTGCAGTCACTGAGAATGAAAAAAAAGAGAATCGGTTTTCAAGAAAACATTTGCAATTGTGACCGCTTAAAACAAAGTAAAGTAAAAATCTTCATTAACGTACCTCTTCAACTTTTACATCCGTCACCTTTAACCTGATATGAGATACCACGTTGCCTTCTCCCCGTAACCTTTAAATAGGAATTTCCCGCTCACACTTGAAACTATCCCAGGTGGGCTGCCCAGTAAAGCAATGCCGCTGACCCAGTAATGTGAGCAGAATGCCTTCCTGTGAGCGGCTCCGCTCGGCAAGAATTAGACCTGAACGTTGCGGAGGGCCAATCACAGCGGAGGCTTGTAAGTGAAGCTTTTTGGTGAAGGAATGTTGCCGGTAAACACAGATCTGCCATTAGATATGTGTGGCACCAAATCTGACCTTCACTATCAAAGGGATATGGTACCTGTGTGAGATCATACGCCAGCAGGAAGGATCAGTGTTTGTGTGTATCTGCGTATTTACACACCACCGCTTCTACATGGGTAGTGTGCTATTTTTATTCTGACCCCATCATTACTTAAAATACACCATAAATGCAAGCTTATGGTCTTTAAGTATATCCAAAACCCCTGGTAGATCTTACAAACTGCTATTACCTGTATATATCATGAGTCGTGTCTCTGTCGTTAGGGGTGTTATTAGTCTCTGTTGGATTTGTGTGCATGTTGGAGTTTATAGTACAAGTACCTCCAGGCCTTCATACGATGAAATGTTGCTTCAGACTCACTCTACTTCATATTACCTCCAGTGAAAGTGTTTCAAAAGTCATTTCAAGCCAGTATCTTTTCATTTCCATGAAGAGACAGACCTTCAGCAGTCTTCTCCTTTAGAAAAACTGTCAATAGTTGCACCTTGCTCAAGGCAGTTAACTTCTCGTGGAGACTCTGTTTGTTTTGGGCAGCTGGTGCGAATGTAAAAAAAAATCCCAGCCAAATAAACTGATTTTGGGACCACGTTTCACACCTATAATTTTGGTTTAGAGCAAACTGTCCAGTCTGTAAGTCTGGACCAGACGAGGAAGGTGTGAAATCCGCAAATACTCAAGTACCTCAAAATTGTACGCAAACACATTACCTGAGTTCATTTCATCACTTTCTTGTCCTAAATTTTGACACTAAGATTTTACTTTTATATGAAGACTGCTTCCTGTAGATAGGCCCTTGACTTGATGGCTCCATAAAAGCATGTCTCGGTTCAGTGTTTTTCCCCCTAGTGATGCCCACTGGCATATTGGCACCCACATGTCAGTCGGCTTCATTTCGAGTTCTTTCCCCTCATTTCCATCTGCCACATAGCCTGGCACATGCCTATTGCAACCTGAATGGAAACCCAGGGTCTGTCCTGGCCCTGTGGCCCACATTAGTCACTGCTGCAAACCTTGTCATAGCATCGGCAGCAGCTCGCGACTGGAGGTTTGCCCGTCTCTCTGTTTCTTCTCAGTTGGTTCTTTCCTGGCTCAGCTTTGCCAGAGGAGCTCCTGCTCCGAGGGGCCAAACAGCAGAGAGAAACAGACTCAAGCCAAACTTTTATCTCTTGTCAAATGTTTAAAAAGGCAGCATTTCAAGCACGGGTGAGAGAGATCAGAGTGATATGTCAGCCAGCATGCAAATACATTTTATGTGAAAAGACAGCCACTTGCCAAGACTTGATTGACAAGAAGTGCAAAAGGGATTACATTAAGGGGACCATAACATCGTAGACTGATAGAAAAAGGTATAATGCACTTATTTACCCAAACACATCTTCAGGGCTTAAACGCTACTTCCATCTTTTAAAAATAGCAAACAATAAAGAGTTTAGAGTTTCCTGAATGCAATGAAAATGGCCTAGATAACTTCTTTTAAAATGGGTTACTGGGTTATTCCTGACTTTTACGATCTACCAAGTATATGAGGCTTAGACCATATTGCACCTTTATAATATATGTCAATTCAAATAAGTTGTAGCTAGTATTATACTTCATCCTTGAAGCAACACATAAAGGAAACACAGGTGTCTCTATCTTGGCTGTTTACATCTCTGTCTCTCACGCAACGCCGGCCTTTAGGGAAGTCTAGTGTCTGTGTGGAAATCTGTCTTCCACAGCTATCTCTAATATTTCACACCTCCGTGTGGAGAGTGGGGGTGGACGATTTGTGGTCAACAACACAGAGAATACTTGACTTCCTCTAGGTAGTCAGTCATTGCCGCGAGTGCTCAAATAGAAGACATCATGTCCATTTTCAGGGCCAACTCTGTGTCCTGAAGCCAACTTTAGAGCTGTCTGGGTTCATGAACACTGCTTATATCACAGTTATGGACTCCTTGTAGCCATAGGAACCAATCCAATTCTCAGAATAAATGTTTGTTTGCGTATGTACAATTCCTCAAACTGCTGATATATTGAAACGTCACATTTATTTGCTTTGCTAAATTCCTTTGGGATACATTTTCATATTTATGCTGCTAACAACAGTGTTCTAATGAACTGGTTAGGTTAAAGTACAAAAAACACTTTGTCCTTGTCATGTCTCCACAAATGTGGCAGGAAATGTCCCGAGTTCTCATCAAAAGCATGTGGTTTTGTTCTCCCAACAGGGCAGGACACCTTGAACTTCGAACAAGGTCAATTATTGCTCTTTCTATTATGAAAAGTGCCTTAGGAGGAGTATAAACCTAGAAGAGCAGCAGCCGGCCACTCAGGAGGGATTGCAACAGCCAAAGAGTTCGGTGTGTTTATTGGGAAAGCTACAGGTCACAATCCTGAAGCACCAGCACTTAGGTAGGTAGGAGAAGCCAAAAAATGTGATGCTACCGAGCAAACTGAGTACACACTACACCTTTAGTGTGAGCAGTAAACAAGCTTACATTAGCAACTTACATAGACAAGTACAGCAAGGCTGAAGGGAATGACATTAGGTTTTTTTTTCTTGTTGAGGTATGTCAAACTGGACTAAAGTGGAAGACCGACCGATTGACTGACCGCTACTGTGGCTTCAAATGCAAGTCAGCGAATGACTTTGCTGGGAAAAAAAAGCATCTGACTTGGGACTTCATGACAGCCAAGGATTAATTTTGGTCTTGTAAATTTATTTTGGTTATCTTTACACACATTTGGTGGTGGCCATGCCCACGAGGGGGCTTAATAATCATTTGAATCTGTTCATTCCTTAGCCTTTTGGAGTGCTGTTAAACCTCCATAGCTGGGCCCGGGGATGTTATGGTCATCAGAGGCTCTGATTCTACAGCGACGCTGATGTGCAGCTGACTCACACTGGTACTGATAGGAGAGGTATACTGAATGGGCACACGCTGCCTTTGCTGTGGCAGAGGATCTGTGTGTTTGAAGCTGTGTCTGTAACTCGACACAAGGCCAGAAGGAATTACAGGCTGTCGGATAAACAGAAGCTGTAGAGGAGTAGCAGGGCGTGCTCCCTTCAGGAAATTAAAAGCCATTGCTTCTTCCTTCAGTCTCCCTATCCTCTCTCATCTGCTGCCAGTCTGGTTAATGAATAGCACACTAATAGTGTCTGGGGTCTTTCCTTTCTGCTGTTGTCTATAAGACATTTACGCTCAGACTTCCACTGTTATATGAGGACAAAAGAAGAAAGAAAATGTTTGCTGTAGTAAGGGGCATTTTTCAAAACGTATTCTGTAAACTGAAAACACAGCTGCCTTATATCATGTTTTTTTTATTTTTTTTATACCATGATGAGTCTGTTTTATGTCTCATTTAATCAGCGATCACAAATTCTGAGAACCAGAGGGAAGAAGAACCTCCTTTGATTTCAACATTTCCCCAAAGATTAGCGAGTGTCATTTTATATCAAAGCTAGGGCAATCTTTGGCATTGATACTGGGCACACATCTGCACAATATAAATGCCTAAATGTGAAAAGATACCTTAAAGCCACAGTTTGGAAGCAGTTAGAGCCTCTTTATCTAACAGCATATATGATCGCGTTACAAGCAGGATTTAAAATAAATCCTTGAGATTTGATCGGATTGAGATATGGAGTTGCAGAGGACTGTTGGCTTCCACCATGATTTCTCTGACATGTATTCTGCATAAAACAAGACATAAATGAATAATTTATGTTTAAAATTTGAAAAATACTGTTTATATTTATATGTATCTACTAAATTAATGTTAAAAAATTTAACATTATGGTTTTTGGCATTTCGAAAACTTTTGACAAACTTATTGCACTAGATGCAATTTTCGGTCACTTTTTAGGAAAGAAAACAATTCAGCAAAGAGAAAAGAAAAGCAGCTCTGAATTCTGAACTCCCATTTTATGCAGGTTGCTCTTCATGGATAGCTGCATGACTGCTCTCTTGGGTATACTACAACAGTTTAAGGTTTTTAATAATTCACCACACATGAAAAAGTGATTCTATCTCATTGCGGTTAACCTTAGTGGAAGACTTGTACTGTCAAGGAGAGTATGTGCCGGGTATTTCCACTCTGCGGAGAAAAAGCAGGCATTTGGCGTTCGACTCAAAGCAATAAAATAGGGAACAAGGACAAATTTCATCCATAATGGAATTCTGGTCACACATACCGTGATGCCAATAATGTGTCCTCTTCGGGTTGTTTTGGAACATTCAGCTTTTCACTATTCAAACACTTGCTCTGCCTCACTTGTGTCCTGAAGAAGATGTTGGAAAAACAAACAGCGGTAATGGACGGAGAGCGCACCAAGCAGATGTGACTAACTTCAAGAAGACGCGTGCAATCAGGTATGACACGTCTCGGTGTAAACCTCAAAACCATGTCAGTGGATAGATTTCAATGCATGGTTCTCGTACCAGACACGTGAAAATGCTAAACAATTTTTCCGCCTCGTTGTTTTTAAAATGTGAACTGTCTTTTCATAACCCATCATTTCTTTACCCAGGAGGCACGCCAACCCGAGAGTCAAGATTTACGACATCCTTACAGTGATGTTTGGAGATGTTTTTTTTTTTTTTTAAACATATTGCTATGTGTTTAAGGTGATAAAGGTCGACGTTTTCCATCAAAATATTCGCCGACTGTTTGAGTTCGCCAGGTGCAGCCAGCTCAGGGGGGCACAGGTCAAAGCACATCCTAGCCAGGAATCCCACTGCTACTGCCAACAATCACAGCAAACGCATTGTTCTCTACGGGGAATTATTCTATGATGGCTTATGAAAGGGAATTACAGAAAAGTAGGTACAGTGTCTACGTGATTATAACACAGTTATGTCACTACGTCTGACATGATGAAAATAACTTTGTTCCCCTGATGCCATGACTGTTATAAAACTCATTACACTGTCCTAAAGGGTCAGAAAGTGTGTGATTGTATATTTACTGCTGACTCCAAACTCCAGACGTGCTTCACCGTCGTCCCTAGACTGTCCTGGAAAACAGTTTTAACAGTCCTGAAATATATGTGAAGCACCGCAAAATTAAAATGCTGTTTCTTTGTTTTTATCATCTACAGTTTAACGGTTTGTTCCTCATAACAGAAACTCTCAGCCCTGCTGTGTAATTAGCTCAGTTATCTGTTTAGCTCTGTCAGCTCTAGCTCAACACACTTCAAGACTCTGCTGACATGGCTGCTAACACCGATCACCTATCTTGCTTTACTGCTTATTTACTTTCACTATGTAGCATCATCAGGGAAGAAAAATGGGATGCATATATTGTTGCTAGTGAGTTGACGCCTCCTTTCAGATTTCAATACAGTTTCTGTTGGTCTCTTGCTAAGTTTGACTGTAAAATTTTTTCACCCCAAACACACGATTTTGTCATTCCAGGTATGACGGGACCGATGTTACTTATCAGTATATTAGTTATGGCATGCTTTATATTCATTCTATGTCTTATTTATGTAAAGCTGCAATTCTTGTATGAAAGGTGCATTATAAATAAAGTGTATTATTAATCTGATCAAGCTAAATGAATTAAGATTATTTCCTATCTCTAGCACCTCATGTGTGAGGATTTGCTACCGACTCTGTTTTACATGATGGTCAGTTAAATTCCCTCTGAGTTTTGTCGCCGAAGGATGCAGCGAGTAGCTCTGATCTTTGGCCTCTTATTTCCAACAGAACTGGCTCCATGGTTTCCTCATTGTTTGAAGCCCTCAATAAGGAGAGATGTCTAGCAACAGCAAAGCCAAGCATGTGTGAAACCAAAAGAGCACAATGACTCCAGTTACATAACCACCGGGTGAATAAAGTGATGATTTTAACAATTCTGGAGCCCCGCAGCTGTTATTTTCCAGTGGAGTACAGGTGTCATTGAGGTTTTGTTTTGATCCCTCGCTACGCACCCAACTAATACTATAGTTGAAAGAAATTGCCTTGACTAAACCACATTCCAGACTTAGTCGTTATTGTTGAAGAAAATGTTATTTTATTCATATTTGAGTCTCAAATACTGTATGTACAGGTGGTGCCCTACAGCTCCCGTACATATGAATGTGCACGGTGGGTAAATGTGGCCGTATTCAGTGGGGGGTCCTACATCTTAACATAACACTTCAACACCTCAACACACAGCAGCACAAAGCACAGAGGTGTTGAATGACAGACCAGAGGAGGATGGAGGCCAGATCAAATGTAGCGTTTCAGTTTTGAAGTTTGAGGTTTGAGGCTGATTGTGGTGGCGGGTTCTGTAAATGGAGCGCAGTCTCCCCACTTCCCCAGGTGGATTACAGGAGCTAAATAAAGCCGCTGTAACTCCAGGGTAGCAGAGCTTTTGTCCTGTTCGTCAGCACTTTGCATTAGTCACGGCATTATCCTTCCACTGTAAAAGGTGCTTTTTGTAGGCCCATTAAAGGTGCTGGAGGTAATTTGGTGGGTCTTTTTCAGCCCAGGTCTGTCATTATTTGAAGTGTGAGTGTGTGTGTCAAGTAATCACGGTCATGACTTGCGACTGGAAGCCTACCGGTTTGAGGTCCCAGTCTTCCTGGGAAAATCTAAGAATGGCTAAGATGACACACTGTGGTTTCCATAAATATTCACCATCTGGGATGTTTTCCAGGATGCCTTTTACTCTAATTAAGATAAAACTAGTAATACCAGAGTAAATGTGTGTCACTGTGTCTGGATAAAACGACTGCAGTGAGTGCAAAATGCTTTGACTCCTTGAAATTGTGCCCTCAATCTGGCCAGCTTGAAGGCACAAGATTCTAGAGTCCAGTGTTTCTTTCTAAACTAGTATGTTGGGGATTTGGATTGCCATTGTGTAAGAAATTAAAATCGTACCAACCAAACTTTTAAAGGGTATTTTTTTTATAGACAAAATAATGACTGATTAAATGATTGTGTAATCAATAAAGTATTTATTTTAAGTAATGATAAGAGTCACTCTTTGCAGTCTTGCAAAAGCTCAATTCATGTGCATGATTATTTAAAATATTACATATCTGAATTTCCCAAATATAAGAAAGATATATATAAATCGTTATTGACATTATTGGACCTCGAAAGACAAAATGAATGTATGAAAATAGCCAAAGTGAGACTTCTTTAAACCACTGGGGATTCTGAATGTGGAAACACTCACTTCCTGAAAGTAAACATGTGGGTGTTGGTAGACAGCCGGCAAAGGCGTGTGAGAACTGCAGCTGGTATTAGTACATCTTCAGAGCTGCCACAGTGTAGTGATCCATAATAACTCATTATCAATAAGAATGAGTTTGTACTTGACTTTGTGGATCACAAAGACCAGAATTTGCCGCCTGTAAGTGTTTTTCTCCATTTGATTGCTACAGAATAACAGTGAGTCATCCTCAGCCCCAAAGGTCATTGCAAGCTCATACTGAGCGTGTCTCAACACACTGTCTGGTTGGTCTTTCTTAAGCAAAAAAAAAAAAAAAAAAAAAAATGGCCACAGAAAATAGTTTACCTTCCTTTCTTTTCATTTTCTTCAAACTGAAGAAGTGTGGTTTTGTGCATAACCAGAGATTAAGCCACAACAGCTAAACAGACAATGAAAATGACATCAACAGGAAGTCTAAGTTAGAAGGCACCACTGTGTGGGAAACACAATTTGACCACTGACCAGTGAGTCCTGACCCAGGACACGGGTTGGGCTGTCTCTTATTTATGTTCCGTTAACTTGGTCTGGACTGAGTGCCATTGTTTTGTCTGGGTGTCTGTGAAGTACAGAGAAAACTTACATGTATTGTTGTTCTTTTGGAACATAATGCTCATTAAATGGTAGAACATGAAGCTCTTTTGACTGGGTCCTTGACTTTGTTCAGATCAGGTCCCTTTCTCTGAAGAAGACACAGTCTGTTCACCCTGCTGCCATCTGGCAAAAGTTACAGAAGTTTCTGCTGCCATACCACCAGACTAGGGAGTTGCTTCATTCCCCAGGCCTGAACTCATCCTCAACACTATGTTGTCTAAAATAGATGGACTAGGACTCGAGGACCAAATTGACCTCGCACTTTACACTTCATGATCATGATACCAGTACCAGTACCCTTAAAATGATAAACATACCAACAGAGGACTTCATTGGAAACCTTCCTTTTTCTACCTTATCACCTTATACCCATCAAGATTATGGATACAATCAGTAGAATAGAAATGTAGCAGACAAACCTGCCTATTAGAGCCTCTCCATGGCTTTTAACACATGAAATTATGTGCACATAGGATTAGTTATTTAGCCTATTAACCATTTATCTTCCCTGAGGTGATCAAAAGTTGCAGTGTGACCTTTTGAGAAGATGACACTGTGAACATGGTGCAGCTGTCCACTCTGTTTTAATTCACACACCACAGACTGTATGGCTAGTGGCGTTTGGCTGCAAGCAAAACAGTCATTATTTTTTCCAGATCTGGAGTTGGTTACTTCACTGAGAAGTCAAAGGGGTGCAGTCTGTCGCTTGCAGCTCTTCATCTAACAGCTCCTTCTTGTATCATTACTCCCACAGACTGAATAAAAACTACTCCCGGACATATTTCAAAATGATCAGCTTTCAACAAATGCTGTAAAAAAATAGTGGTGAGTGGTAAGCTCACTAATCACATTGCACTTGGCTCAGCTCGTGTTTTGCCATTGTGATGCATTTAATGTGAGCAAGAGGAACTGTGCAGTGTCATTAGTTGTAAATTAACACTGCCCTCCACAGATATTGAGCATCTTGTAAAGAGGCCGGAGTACCAGGTAACACCGGGGGTTGTCTTGGGCAAATATGTTGCTGCCACTCAGGAGCACCTAGCGCAATAAACTCAGCACGACCACCATGTTAAAATGACTCATTACAGTGGTGTTTATACGTCACAATGGTATATGAGGTCAAAATTTTTAGCTTTGCTGTGTTGTGTTCCTGCGTTGCCACCAGTGGATTTTTGTCTGCCAGTCAGCCAAAGTCAAGGTTTGTTTCGGCCTAATATTTGCTCTCTATGTTGTTTAACCTTCTGCAGAAGTCAGCGCAGATCAGAGAGGTCAGGCAGATCAAGCTGAGGAGCAGACGTCTGTGTCACATTCCTCATGTGTCCTTCATCACAGAGGCGATGTGTGTCTGTCTGCAGCAGAGAAAGGACTGAGAGTACAGCTCTGTTTGTGCCTCGGGGGAACTCTGCAATCACTTTGACTTTGAGTACGTTGAAGTTTTGAGTGTTGAAGCTAAAATAGAGCTAATCAGAGTCATATTTCCAACCAATCAAGCCTTGATCACCGTGGACACCATGGATGAATAATGGTAAAGTAGCCCAAACAAAACAAAAACAGAGATATACTTGAGAATTTTAACAACTATTTATTGTCTTGAAGTATGTAACAAAATAATTGCTATGAATAAAAACAGCATTTTTTTGCTTTGTACAACTAAGAAAATGTTTACAGACAAGCAAAACTAATTGTACAAAAATAATGGTAACAATGATACACAGTAACAAAGAAGGTAAAAATGATAAAGAACAGAACATCCTCACGTCAGTGTGCAAACCGTTTATACAAATGGACATGCGCCCTTTGGTAAGGCAACAGATCCCGATAAATTATTTAAATAGCATTTATCTACACACACGCACACACACAACTCAGCCTCTCACAAACAGCTAAGACAAAACAGAACAATAATTTATCTGCTAAAAACAGCATTGGACTTACATAATAAGGCAAAATTATTTATAAAAAAGGAATCTCCCATTTTACGGTCATTTTCACCGGGGAAGATCACGGGATTGGGAGCTCGATGTGTTTTTAGATATGAAAAAGTCATACTATTTACAGCTCATGCTACAGTAGCACTAAGATGTCCATCATTTCAAAGGAATATGAAAAAAGTACTCAGGTTGTGTTTTTGTTCGATCAAATTATACAACAGCAATGAGGTAATATTTGTACATCAAAGATTTCCTTTGTTACTCATCTCTCTCTGAAGAAAAGGCACACAAGTTACATACACTTCATGCTAAACAGCCCCCCCGAAGCACACCTTATTCACTTCGTACGACTGGAGATGATAGACACCAACAAGAATGAGCAATCCTGTGTCTCACACCTGGCTGTACCTGATTTTGGGTCAGTTTTGATTGGGATATTGGATGGATTTTTACTTTAAAAAAAGTAAACTAGCATTTAAATTTCCTTTGCTGCCTACATTGTAGGCAAAAGTCCATAAATTACATGTATTTACACAATTTAAAATTGAAATCCTCAAAAGCTGAGGGAGATAAATCTCTTCATTGACTAAGGTTGTGCTGAAAGATGGGGGGCATTTTGGAAGCAATACTGGCTTTGAGATCACTGGCTCTAGCAACAATCTGTAAAATATAATCATGTTTTTTGTTACTGGTTTAACACGGGAAGTTCGTCTTCCATCTCGCCCTGAGAGTTGTTTAATTAACCAGACATCAACAAAGCCCATGATGCTATAAGCTCAAAAGACAGCTAACCTAAATTTATTTTGTTTTTCTCCTTTCCACAGAGATTCTTAGGTCGATACGTAAAAAGCACTTACTTATTTCATTCATGGGCAGTCTTTCACATACATGCATGAATACACCACAACATCATGTTCCCGTTATTTCTCACTCGTGCCACTCCCAACCGTCTTCTTAAATCGCAAGTCCTTAACAACAAAGATTCCTTAAAAAAAAAAATGTTATTGCTGTCTTCATCCTCCGAGTCCTCAAAAGTTGTATCAATCAGAATCTACATCCTGGCAGATCTAGTAAAGCAATGGGAATATTTCTTCAGTTTTTTTCTTTGGGATGTCCATCCAGAAGGTACGGTCAAAAAGGCACACAGGCTGAAGAAGCCAGACAGAAAGAGAGAGAGAGAGAGATGTAAAGGCTTGGAAGTGCATAGTTGTCTATGGGGAGCTGCTCCCGCACAGAGATGAATGAGGTCTTTCAGAGAGTGAGAAAGCAGGCAGAGCTGGGATAGAAAGGTGTTTGTGTCCTACTGGCAGATCTAGAGGGTTTGTTATCTTTTTTCTTTTTCCAGCTCACCCTGCTCTCGTGGATGCTAGCGGTGGAGGAAGAGGGGCTCTCTGATCCTCAACTGGCAATCAACAGGTTGGTACTCTGCCCAAACCAGCTTCAAGCTACCCTGAGGCCGACCACATGCCCTTCGGCCTGTCCGAGTGTGCGTGCCGCAGAAGAAAGAGTTGCAGAGATAAATCGGTCCCTGGACTTTGCATCAGAATACATAAGTTCATACTTTATACAAAAAAAGGTGCATTCCTCAGAGCTTCCTGCGCCGTGCATTTAGACATCTGTTAAAAGACAAAAACATGAGAAAGTGAGGTTGACATGATCTCCTCAGGGACGTGGATTGTAAGAGCTGAACATCAAATACTTTCTGGGATGTTGAAGTCCTTACCTCTGCATTCATACTTGAGGTCTGAGAAGTATACCATCTCTTGTGAGAAGACAAAAAGACCTAGCCTGCCGCCCGCATATGTCTTGTCATAGATGCTACCAGAATCTGCCATGATCTTCTTGCCCTCGTACATCACAACTCTGTGGAAATAAAGACAAAATTAAAGTTGGTAAGGTCAAAAGTTTGGGACTTTGATGTCCAAAAACCTTGTGAAGTGTACACCTCTATCATCTTCCTACCTGATAAGTCCTGTTCTTGGTCTGTGGATCAGATGCCATCTGTAGGCAGTGAAGTCCTTCCATCCAACATTCTTTGGGTCATGCCAGAGAGTGCGGACCTAGACCAATGAGACAAGCCATCAGCTTATCTTATAAACAATCATCCTTTGGGTGATAAAATGTCCTTTCCCCCTGAAAGAAGTCCGCTGTCTTTCTTACCTGTCCTGCAGTATTCCCTGTGTGCCACAGGGCATTCCTGAGGTGTTCTCCTGGGCCAGTGGTGGAGTTGACCACTTTAATGGACAAGCCAGAGTAGCCCTGGGCTTTGGTGGGTTTATTTGACCAGTACGTCTGCGTGATCTGCTTCCACATGACGACATAGAACCTGGAACTGGATTGGTAACCAAACACGAATCCGGCGTAGTCGTCATCCCTCTCTGTGTTGATGAAGAAAGTCCCACTGAAGTCCACGGAATTGAACTCATGGTAACCTGAAAGAAAAATGCAAGTTAGTGGTCATTCAACTGAATAACTATTAATGGAATTGGGTGCATTTTAGAAGCAATCACAACACTTATTTTTCACTTACCAACAGCAATACCAGGATCACAGTTGACTGTCTGAACCAGTTCTTTGCCCTGATGGCGGACCACCCAGTTGGGATCAATCTGCGAGGTGCCTTTGGGGTCCAGAGGAACCATTTGGAACTTGCGGAAGTCTGTCTCACTAATGTCAAAGTTCTCTGGACACACGTCGTAGATGTCAGGTACGTTGTCTTGGTCAAAGTCATCTTTGCAAGCATCTCCACGACCGTCACCTGAAAAATATACATATTCATCAATGATAATATCGATGGAAGATCTCAGACATGCAGTTAACCATTGAGGACACTTCCTTAAATTTGAAACATGGCACATTTTTCTCACCATCAGAGTCCAGTTGGTCAGGGTTGAAGGCCAGTCTGCAGTTGTCCTTGTCATCAGGGATGCCATCATTGTCGTCATCATGGTCACATGCATCTCCCTTGCCATCCTTGTCATGGTCAGCCTGGTTGGCATTGGGGATGTATGGGCAGTTGTCCAGGTTGTTCTGGTGTCCGTCTTCATCAATATCCTGGTTGCTGTCACACTTGTCTCCCACACGGTCATCATCTGAATCCACCTGCAACAGAGTAATCATTTAATGTATGGCTTAAGGGGGCAATGTAGTATTAGCACGCTAAAATAGGCGATTGCATTCCATCATGTCTAGTTCCCTTTCACTGCATGTACCCTGCTACCGTTGGTCTTTCATTTTTCCTCTCCTGTTTTCATCAAAGACTTTCCTTAGGCTGAAATCACTCTGCCTCCTTAAACCTGCCAAGCTCAATTTGTCCAAGATCTGTCAGCAGGTTGCTGCTATTGAAAATCAAACATCACTCCACAAGACTGTCGCTCCTCCTACTCCAATTTGCTCCTTGAGTGCCTCCAGCATCTGCACTGAACGGCGAAGTCATGCTAGCCCTACTCGGCAGGACTAGACACACCCTGCGGCACTGAAAAGAATAGGAACAAGGGGGATGAATGGGAGGAGACGTAGGGCGGGTGCAGGAATGGGATGTGTAGAATCAAAAATTCTTCTTTCAAAGATCTCAATGACACTGCAACTTTTGAGGAGGGTGTTTTTGTAGTCTTTAGAACAGCAGGTAACATTGCAGCTTTCCGTGTCTGGACTTGTCTTGTTTGGCCTTTAATTGCAGAGTACAATTCAACCTTTACAGACCAAATCAGTGTAGATTTAGACTCCCCCCTCCTTCCCCCATCCTTTTCCTCTGTCCCGTTGTTCAACACATTCCTATTTCTCAGTGTAGCATGGCACAGGTGGACTGAGCCGGCCCACGCTGCCCAAGGCCAGTCCATTCCTCAGTAATATCCCCAGCCTGGGGCCTCTTCTCTCACATTAGCTAGCTAACGTCAATGGGCCATTGAAAAGACCCCTCGCCCCCCACCACGCCTTATTGAACTGATGTGCCCTTGAGCTGCAGACAGGATTTACTCCACTTTTACATGGCGTGATAAAGCTCGGACAGCCATACAGGGCTAATCACAGAGGCTCTGTCTCAATTGAGGGACAGATAAATGCTGAGCTATAGAGAGAGGCAGAGAGATGAATGTGGATTATTGTTGGTGGGTGAGGTGGAAAGAAATGGGGATGGGCGGTGTGTCCACACACCTGATCAGGATTATGTTCCAGAGGGCAGTTGTCACACATGTCTCCCACTCCGTCCAGATCTGAGTCTCTCTGGTCAACATTGTACACATAGGGGCAGTTGTCCTTCTCATTCAATATACCTGTCGAATCAAGCACAAAACATCAGTACAAATCATATTGCTCAAAAACAAGACCTCACTTCAGCACAGCAATAAATATGTCGGTCTTGCGTTTCCAGTCCTCACCATCTCCATCGATGTCCACAGCGCAGGCATCTCCCTCTCCGTTGTTGTCTGTGTCTGTTTGGTCTGGGTTACTGTTGTAGGGGCAGTTGTCACAACGATCACCCACATCATCACGGTCATAGTCGTACTGCCTGGGGTTGTACACGAATGGACAGTTGTCCTGTGTGAATAAGAGAAACAAAGGAGAAGGGAAAGAGATGAGAACAGAATTTCAAGTGCAGTGCATGAGCCTGACTGGATTTATTTACAAGGAGGCAGTGATGTCGGATGAAAAGGTGCTTTTATTTTTAGGTCCTGTTCCAAATCTAACGTTCGGATTCGCGAACACACAGAGCTGCTCCTTCAGGGGTGTACCTCACCGTTGGAATTTGAGGTTTTGGCGCAGGCTGAGGGAAAACATTTGCTTTCCTGCAGAGCCACCGCTCCCCTCCCCTTCTCTCCCCTCCACCCTCTCCACCTGCCTTCTTATTACACAGCATGAATGATGAATGCATAGACACAATCACAGTTAGAGAACGCACACACACACACACACACACACACACACTTCCTTGTCTTCTGTTATGGCCACATTTGGAGAATTTCACTCACTCTATCATCAGGAATGCCATCGTTGTCATCATCATTGTCGCAAGCATCTCCAATCCCGTCCTTATCGTAATCTTCCTGTCCAGAGTTGGGGAGGTTGGGGCAGTTGTCCTGGGGAACAGTCAACACAGTTAGACATTCAGAGATTATAGCAAATAGTCGAGAATATAATTAGATCCTTGCTGCTTCAGAGCTCCATACCTTTTTGCAGTGGTAGGTAGCATTCTCCACACAAACCAAGTCAGCGTTGGGCCATCCATCCAGATCTGTGTCCTCTCCGCAGATATGGCCGTTGCCAGCGTAGCCTGGTTTGCACTCGCAGCGGTACATGGGATCGGCAAAGTGCCCCAGGTAGTTACAGCGGGCGTTCTTGTTGCAGTCATGGCTTCCATCGAGGCAGGGATTACGGGGAGTACACACCTGGAGAGTGAATAGATCACATTCATGACATTCATCTCAATAAATAAGCACGGTCCTGCTGTTGAGACACAAGCACTCATGTGCCTTAAACCATCGTACACATTCAGTGTTAGGGTTAGGGTTTATTTATGATAAATTCCCTCATCTCGTATCTATTAATCGCTTAACACAGAGACATTAATGTACTTGCCTGTTTCTTCGCAGCCGCCTGCTCCACACCTTTGCCAAATGGCTGTGGTCCCGAATAGCGAGGAGGGCAGGGCAGACAGTTGTAGCCAGGATCTGTGTTCTCACAGCGGTGCACACCATTGAACTCAAAGCAAGCATCCGGGACCTCCTTGCACTGTTATTTTAGGATGAAAGGAACAACCATTGTGATTATTAAGATGACTTGGTAGATGTCTCAACAGACATCAAACAATATTAAACGGTCTACGAAATTCTTACCTCATCAATATCTTTACATTTGATGCCATTGCCGGTGTAGCCAGCTGGGCACTTTCCACACTTCCAGGAACCATCAGGGAAGCTGGTGCACTTCGCTCCAGCAAAGCAGGGGTTAGACAAGCACCCATCTGAGAACAACAATGCTGGCTCATTATCAAGCCATCAACTAAAGGATAAAAGGTATCATGCAGATGTAACTTTTTTAGTAGAAATGATCTCACTGCAAAGGGAAATCTAAGGATAAATACTTAAACAAATGATGCCATAAAACAACAGTAATAAAGTAAACCGAAGCACATTAAATATGTTTAAAATAATACAGATGCATGGAACTCAATTATAGAGGCTCTGTAAGTGATTAAAATGCCTCACCAATTGGGCAGGCTTTCTTGTTGCAAAACTGGGTCTCTTTGGCATCCCCAATGCACTCTTTGCCACCATATTTTGGTGCAGGGTCATTGCACAAGCGTTTTCGAATCTGGGAACCACTTCCACAGGTAAGAGTGCATGTGTCCCATGGTGACCAGGGTCCCCAGTTGCCATTGACTAAAGGAGACAAGAAGAAATCATGATTCATTTTTGTCCTTTTTGTACAAAACACAACCAGAAATTGAATATCGATTCAATGGAATAATGGTGGGACTCACTCGGGCATGGAGACTTCTGACACTTCTCGGTTTGCCGTCCCTCGCCCTCACAGTCCTTTCCTCCGAGCTGAGGGGTGGGGGAGTTGCAGAGGCGGATACGGGTGATGACACCAGCACCGCAGGTGACAGAGCAGGAAGACCAGGGTGACCAGTGGCTCCAGTTGCCGTCCTGCTTGACTAAATGTCACAAAGAAAGGTCAGAGGTCAGTTATCAGGAAGCAAAGCATTGGACCTTTATGTCCCATAGACGATGACATGTAGACTACATGTAAATAAAGCTGGCTTTTGAGTTTGTGCTTGTGTGTGAGAGCGTGTTGTGTGAACTCACAACGCTTGTCACACTCCTGGAGGTAGCAGTCGCGGGTCTGCACAGAGGTGCCCTCACAGTTGTTATTGATACGGTCGCAAGAGCGCCCGCGCTGCTGGATGCCCCGCCCACATGACACAGAACAATGGGTCCATTCAGACCATGGCGACCAGCCGTCCTCTGCATAGTCGCTCGCTGAGCAGGAGGGAGAGGGAGAGAATATGAGGGAGAAGGGAAGAGGGACAC
Organism: Acanthopagrus latus; assembly: GCF_904848185.1. Taxonomy (NCBI): domain Eukaryota; kingdom Metazoa; phylum Chordata; class Actinopteri; order Spariformes; family Sparidae; genus Acanthopagrus; species Acanthopagrus latus. Next base: position 10,459,344 of record NC_051060.1, on the reverse strand, counting down.
AATAAAAGAGCTATTCCAGCGAGGCAGCACCCCCTCAGAAACACCCCAAAGCCTAAATGAGGAGGGAAAGCTCTTAAAGCGGAGGGCTAATAGTGTGGATTTAGCTGCGACTTAGACAGAGAAAAGGCCGTCTGTTGAGCGGGAGGGCAGAGACTAACACACTGGGAGAAGCTGGAGGAATAGAAAGAGCCACTGTCCTCAGGATACATAGGGATGCCCCACTGGCTTATGTTTTCCCAAAGAGGAAACTGATTTTGCAAACATGGTCTTGGGTGTGTAATGACTTCAACAAGTGGCTGAGGCCTGGATGAATGTGACTCCCCCTCTGTTTATTTAGGTTACAGCGAAGAATTGCAGCCAAGCCTGCATAGGTATGAAGAGCGTGTCACTTCTCCTCACGCAGAAGATGGCTTCACTAAACAGCCGGCCGATTTTCCATCCCGCTTAAGCCAATTTGGCAAATTACAGCCATTTCAGCTTGAAGATTCAAAGATGTTTGGGAGCACAAAGCACCTGTGTTCCAAACACATAAGCACCCTTTCATTTCCTCGGAAGTTACTGGAGTTAAATCATCTCTAAAATCAACGTGCTTTCTCTTGAATAGAAACCTTCACATGTGGGGGGAAATATTTGTGGCTTTTTCTTATTTGGCGAATAACGTAAAAACAGTTCTTTCAGTAAATGGGTCGGTGTTTAAAGGCTGTGTCTGTTAGTTGAAATGTATACATTGTACCTTACAGGGGCCATTTGTGCCGTAGCTTATGATGCAAGTTTACGTAGCTGTAAATACAGTGTACTTTCTTTGGATATGCAATGCGAACAATGGAAATAAATGCTTACGCGTTCCACAGCGCGGGCAGCACTCCCCATCAGGAACAGTAGCGTTAGCGCAGGGGATCAGGGGGCAGGAGATCTTGCGGCACACGGTAGCAGAGTTCTGCGAAAGGACAAAGATCAAATGTATGGTTACACATGCGCTCGAATAAATGCATATCACCCAAATGCTGCTGCAATTTTCTTCCAATTTGTGTCTAGGTGCTGGACTAAGATACGGTTTCAATAACAAAGAGTTGATTATTGCGTAAACTTTACTAAGTGCGTGTCGCGGGGTAATTTTCTATCCAAGTCTTACTCCATGTTCGTGCAACCAGCCCATTCAGTCATCTGCTCTACATCTTTTGTTGCATTTGCCCAGATTTACCATGCCAGAAAAAACTAAAAAGCAGAATTCTGGCTGTGAACGGAGACCCCTGCCGACAACCACCTGCCCACTGGGTCAGGGGGAGGATGGGAATGAAGCCAAAGTCCAAATAATGGAAGTCGGTTTCACTGTGGAGCCAGACTGGGCACTGAACCTCAAACAAGGAAAGCCAGCCTGCCAGCACAACCTGTGTGGGTGACTCAGGGGTAACAACTGCCCCGAACTATTCTGCTAATGTTCTCCCTCTTGGATCTGATCCAGGACCAAGAGGGTATAGGAGAGGTAGGAGGGAAAAACAGGAAATAAAGTCTACCTACGAGATGCAGGAATCTGCTTGGCCAATTTTGCACCCAGAAACATCCTTCTTTCCACCTCACAAAGCCAAGGCCATGTTCTTAATTACTGCGTCACTTAAAGTGCTGGTCAAGTCGCTCCAGGCCACACTCAAATTGAACTCTGACAACAGACCTCTCATTACAGCAGTAAAGCCTGCTGGCCTGCTGCCAGCCCTTTAAATTACTAATTACTGACCAGATCAGTTGAGTGCTGCTAAGTGTGTGCGTTCCTTCATACGAGTGCGAGCACATCCAAACGTCCGATCAAAGAGTGCGTCCCCTCACACTATGTATATGCACTTGAGCTCTCACCTGACAAGTGCACTCGGTGCAGTCGTCAACGGTCCACTCGTCTTTGTTCTTGTGCACGATGCCGTTGTGGATGCAGACGCCACTGTGAATGCCAAAACGGGTCTTAATCAGCTTGTTCTCATCCGTCTGAGAGGGGGTAGAAGAAACAGACAAAACAGAGATGCTGTTTAAAGGTTATTTGGATCCCATTTAGTTTTTACCTTGGCAAAAACATATTTTTTGTGGTCTGTATTATAATTTACTGTATAGCGCATGAGTTTAAAAGCTCCAACAAGTCAATTATTCTGTTAGTTGCCAGCTATTAAATGAATCGCCAACTATTCTGACAATCGATTAAATGTTTTGTCTCAATTTTTTAAACATGCAATAAGTAAGAATTGGCCACCTGCCGAATTCATACTCAATACAAGTAGAAGGCAGCGTATCAAAGTAGTGTGTACCTGCTGCTAACTCTAGCTGCCCTTAGCTAGTTATCTCAGTAAGTCGCTTAGCTCTAGGGAATTGTTTGGTCTTTACAATGCTGCTAGCTTGGACTAGCTGGTTAGCATGCTAAACATTCCTTGCACCTATAATCGTTGCAGCCCTAATGAGTTCAGTCTTTATGTGCTTATATTTAGAAAATCATTAAAGAGACAATATGTAAGAACTGGCAACCTGTCAAATCCTTCCCCCAGCAAATGGGGGCAGCATATCATCAGAGACGCTGCTAACTGCTGCTTAACCGTGCAGCTAGCGGACGTATTAGCTGACTTTGCCTGGCTCGGAGCACTGGGAGAGTGTTGGTGTTGTTTACTTGCACTCATTTTTAGAATGCTTGAAAAATTCTTAAATAGCACCTTTAAAAGAGAAGGATATACTGTACCTGAGGTCAGTTATTTGCTTATCCAAACATGCAAAATATCATGCACAGAGAAGAAGTGAAACTTACTACATTTTTGAGAACCGTTTTGGACTGATGCTGCTGAGATATCAAGCTTTTGATTTGCTAAAATAAAGGCGCTATGAAAGTTTCATTTTGTGGATATATTTATACCGATTTCAGTAGTGATGCAGGCACGTGCTCGAAGTGTTCTTAACCACGTGTGCTTTTACAGTGCAAAACTTGTTAGATTTACCACATCTCCTTAGCTGGACCCACAGTACACATCTAATGTTATTTTGCCGGACAGCTGCACACAGGTGGCGACCAGACAACCCAAACACAAACAAAGGCAGACAGGCAGCAGACGCTCTCTTGCACTCTGCCACCAGACGGTCTGGTGGGTTTTTCCTCCTTACCAGCTGGCGGAGTTCGTTGGACAGCTCCTTGACCACGACACCGAGGCCCTTCAGCTCCTTAAACATGCTGACCAGGTCCTCACAGGAGAAGCCACAGACCATCTGCAGATCTTCAGCAGGGCAAAAAACACATGGAGAGAGGCCATTAATTAAGTCCAGTGGCCAGTCTAATCATCAGAGGAAGTCCACAACCTGTCTGAGACACACACACACACACACACACACACACACACACACACACACACACACACACACACACACACACACACACAGCAGTGTTTACCTTTAGTCTTGTGTCCTGTGTACTCTGTTCTGATGGCCGAGGAGCCGTTGAGGTTCTCCAGGATCATGGTGTCAGTCGTCATGGCTGAAAGAAACGCAAACCAAATCACATATCTGCACATCATCGTTATGGTTGGTTTATTAAAGAGGTGGAATATTGTTCTTTAAATATTGCACATCCACACTGCTATAAATCTTTAGGAGAAGTAATACGGCGCAGCCCACAGAGCATACTTTGAGACCACAGTGCCCTGAGATATTTGTAAACTGGCATTCCTGTGTGACGAGTGGTGAGCAGCTTCACAGCCAGGCTTTCATGTTGAAATCAGCGAGCATTTCGAGTGCATACGCATTTCTTTGATAAGGATTTGGTGGGACTTGGCAGCGCATGAAGCAGATGAGTGATGAGTAAACACGCGAGATGTCTGATTACTCACAGCTCTGGCAGCCTTTGTTGCGCAGGATGGCATCGAGTGTTGTTCCAAACACAAACCGCACGTTTTGGAGGACTCCCTGCAGGTATCAGAGTTCGGTTTAGGATACAATTGTGCGTAAAGTGGATAAGACATTACACCAAAAGCACTGGAATAATCATTTACCCCTGCGACTTGTGCGTTTTTACGCATTTGGGTACAATTACGCATTAGGGTTTGTTAACAAAACTCTCCTCTGACAACATTAAAAACAGAAAGCATTAATCTCGAGTGTGTGATGGCCATGCTCTCACCATGAACCTGTCCTTCACGGCTCCCTTGCCAATCCTGAGCCGCGCGCTGGCCGGCGTCTCCAGCGTCAGGATGCTCTGGATGGGCGCGTCCAGCTCGGCGGTGTTCACCTCGTCGCATCCCGCGTACAGCTGCGCCCGGTCCTCCTGCACGAACAGCGTGATATTCTTCCAGTGGCCCGTCGCCAGATCCACATCTTCGATGGAGACCACCTGCTGCTTGTTCTCGGTGGAGAAAACTATGTCCAAGGTGTTCGCCTTGCCGTTGGAGACGACCTCGAACACGGGTCCGGAGCCGTCCTGCTTCTCCACGGTCAGGAGGCTTCCCCGGGTGCGTTTGAACTGCTTGAAGTTGAGCAGGAGGAGGAATCCCCTCTCGGCGTGGATGGAATCGATCAGGTCCCTGAAGGCGCTCTCGGGGACCGGGGGGATCAGGTCCGGGTTGAGGATCTTGTATGCGGGGCTGTACGGGTCATCTCCTTTCACCAGAGTGACCCCGTGGTTCTTCCTGGGGACTTGGACGAGCTCGAACAAGTCATACACGCTGTTGTCGTCTCGACTCTCTGCGGGTGAATAACAAGAGGCAGTCAGGCTTTGTGTGGCAGCGCACTGGATGTTACATCCTCACAATAAACCATCATTTGTTTCTTATATGAAAAGAAAAAAAAAACAAAAAACAAAAAAACGTTCTGCAAGGTTGGACCAGAAAAAAACTCACCTGCGACTCTCGCACCCTCACAGGTCCAAAGCATCAATAGCAAAAATATCCCTGTCAGCTTCATGGCGAAACACCAACCTGCTGCCTGTGACACATAAGGACAAGAGAAACCATCAGTCTAACCATGTATGACACTAAAAGCTTAACAATCAGCGTGCAACAGGTTGAAAACATGAAGAAAAATATTAAGGGCTGCCGGTGCAGCTGCAGAAACAGACGCACTCCCCGGAATATCTGTCACTCACCTGCTTTGCGAGAACAGCTGATCAAAATAAAACAATAAAATCCAGCAAAAAAAATATCCAGAGACGCAGCAATAATCCTCAGGAAAGAATTAATTTAAAAATGAAAAAGTTCCAACGCGAAAAAAGACGGGAAATAACAATATATTTTAAAAAGAAATCTTGCAATGTGTTTTTCTGTCCTTGATAGGGGGAAAAAAATACAAACTTGTCCCTGCTGGTATCGGCCGCTAAAAAACTCCCTTTTAAGCCGAGGGGGGACAAAGTGCTATTTAAATAGTTTGATGCCATTCCTAAGAAGTGGCCTCGTCCAATCACGGCGAGGGGAGAAAAAGGGACGAGCTTATCCTCTTAGAGCAGGGAGAGGGGGACAGGGAGAGAGGGGGGGAGAGAGGTAGAGAGAGAGGGAGAGGGAGAGAGGGAGAGGGAGAGAGGGAGGGAGAGAGGGAGAGGGAGAGAGGGAGAGGGAGAGAGGGAGAAGTCTCCGCCGGGCTGGGACGAGGGACCAACCCCTGAGTGAGTTGCGCTCAGACTTTTAATGGACCAGTGTTTCCTCTCGCTGCGTCTCATCCATCAGCCCTCACACACACACACACACACACACACACACACACACACACACACACACACACACACACACACACACACACACACACACACACACACACACGTTTCCCATATTCCCTCCGATATTCCAGTCGTGCACACAGCCTGGGTCCCACAAAAAGTGCACCTCTGCAACTTATTTTAGGTCCAACTTTATTCTCAACACTCAAATAAACTCACATTTTTGATGCAGCTCCTTGCATATGGTGCAACTTTGTGTCTAGAATGCTCCTCGAGGAAACACAAAATCAGATATCCACATACAGTTTACAGTTGTGTTATGTATTCTTAAATATACTGCAGGACTTGTTCTTCTCCTTTTCGTTGAAACTCGTTAAATAACAGCATTTTCCTCCTATGTCTAATAGGTCTTATATCAGGTCTGAGCAGCAGTGAGTGACTGTATCATCCTCAGCTTGTTGCAGTTCCTCCACCGGCCGCTAGGAGCCGACGTGAGTTCACTGGAGAGCAGCCTGAGGCAGTGGAAGGGAAACGCTGCAGCACACCTGAGCTCACATTCAGAGTGTCCGTGTTTTTGTTGGGTTTTTTTGTGTGCAAGAATCCACTTAGTCTTTTAAAAACAGTGTGGCAGTGGCACCTTCCAGAGCAATAGCATTATTCTTGATTATGTGATGGTTGTGTCGTTGAGCAAGGCGTGTTGTTGTCTGCCACAGGAGAAGGAATAGGCAGGGGGAAGAAGAAAATTATTCATAAACAGGAACGGGGAATAGAAACATGTGGATCTGAGGAGCGCGGCACTGCAATGCACAAACATCATAAATATCCCAATTAACAAAACTCACAAATTCGGTCATACAGAGGATACAGCACATGCCTGCACAGAGACTACAGATAGAAATGAACGCACAGCTGGCTCAGGTACAGCTGTCCTTGTCGAACAAGCAAACAAGCAAACAAATGTCACATCATGCATCGGGTAGAATTACAACTTTAGCATCAGTCAAACTCACGCAGCGCAACAGCAATTCAGTCATTCAGTCACTCCCTAAGCTGTTTACACTGAATGAGAAAAAAAAAAAGAAGTCTGTTTATAGTTTATGGGGAGGATTTCCTTCTTGCTTGCCAAAAGGTGACACGGATGCATTCGCTGTCGCACAGATCTAATCCCAGTTTATTTCTATTTAAAGCAGTGGAGCAGCGGGGAAAACAGCAGCCTGTCCAATGTAAACCGGCGTCCGAGTCATTTGATTCACTTTATTGTCTGTTTTCAGTTTCTAACCCTTGAAAATATAAATGCAACACTTTTTTTTTTGTTTTTGGCAAGTTGAAGTCAAAGATGTAAGACTTTCTATGTGCACACAAAAGCATTATTCCTGCCAGATTAGTGGCACTTCTCCATCCATCCACCTGACAGGTGTGGTGTCAAGGTGCTGATCAAACAGCATGATTGGTGCACTGCTGGGCTTTGGACTGGTCATTCAAAAATGTGCATGTTTTCATGGCACCGCACAGTTCCACTGTTTACTTGACTGTGCAGTACATGACTTGGGTAAAAGTTTCTTACCATCAACCCAGTGTTTACTTTGGTCAGGCGTGTTTCAGTGTCACTGGCAACTCGAGAGGGCATTCACGTGATTATCCGATAATTCCGTTAGCTCATGAATTGCGCCGCTGTTTGAGACCACTTCAAGTGTTCACTTCCTTTTTCAAAATGGGATACTTTTGCTCTTTTCCTTAAACATGTGGCCTCTGTGCCTAAACCTAACCAGACCTTTCAGTACAACATTGCCACAACATGAATAGAAAATTCTAAAAATATACAGTTCCACAAGAGTCATATTAGGACACAGTAAAGACAGAGCAAGACGTGCGGTAAAGTTGCAGCAAATGTTCCCCTCTGTGTGAAATCCGGCTGTGTTTTGACTACCTGGTGATGGAAGACAGATCCGCCTCTGACAGATAAGTAATCGTACCTGTTGCCGTTCGCCGGCGCAGAGAAACTCGAGCTCTCCTGGCTCTACGCATCAGCGTCATTTATCTACTTGATGCGTGAACACACGTGCTTTTTTAAATGTAATGCGGCAGGTTTCAGTAGCTATGAGTTTAGCAGACGTGTGTACTCCGAGGCAGCTGGAAGCCGATTGAGACGTCTGGGGATGGGGGCTCTGCCTTGAGGGGTCCTGAGGTCAGAGCTGAGCTGACTCCTCTGGTGCCTGCGCGTCTCTCCGCCTCAGATCAGGACCCTTGATGGGGACGTCGGCTTGTTTCAGCCTGTGGTGGACACACCGTAGGTGCCTCAGGCGGCAGCACAGTTGATTTGTCTATGGCGTAATATGCAAAGAGTTTGGGAAGGACGTTAACGTGAGCGAGCGCATGTGTTCGAGTGACTTTTGGAGCTTGTTTGAGACTCATGTCAGCGTTTGGTTGTTGTGCTGCTGCTTTTTGGCAGGAGAAAACATAAATAAAGCGGACTGAGGAATAATTTGTCTGGACGCAACACGCTGCCACACACAGCCGCTGTGTTTTTGTGTCGATGTGAGTGTGAACGCCGAGCATCGTCATCTCTTTCCTCTGCATCGCCTGTTTTTACTACATGGCTTAAAGGAGGAGAGAAGAAGAAATGAGAGGAGGGACGATGAAACGAGAGGGGACATGAGGAGGAGAGGAAGGAAAAGAAGAGAGGCAAGACATGGAAAGAAGATTAGTAATGAGAAGAGGAGAGGAGGAACAAGGAAGGAAGAGGCAAGGGAAAGGAAGGGAAGGGAGAGGACAAATGAGGAGGAACAAGAAGAAGAAGAAGGAGTGAGAAACAAAGAGAGCGACAGAGACACAAAAAAAGGTGAGGACAGGGTAAATGAGGAGAGGAGGAAAAAGAAAAGAGGTGGAGTAACAAGAAGAGGATAGGAGAAGCAAGGAGGGCAATGAGAGATGGGGAAATGAGAGGGAAATGAGTCGAAGAGGAAGAAAAAGAAGGAGGAAGAGGACAAACAAGGACAGAAGAGGGGGAAATGCCAAGAGAAGAGGAGGGATGAGGACAGAAACATGGGAAGGGGAGGAGAGGATGAATGAGAGGAAAGAAGGGACAAGGAAAGGAGACGTGGAACAGGGAGAGGATGTCAAAAACAAGAAATGAAGAAGGAAGAGGAGAGGACAGGAAAAGCTATGGAGTACAAGGGGAGTCAAGGAAATGTGACATTAGATGAAGAGGAAGAAAAAGAGTTGAGGAGAAACAAGGGAAGAAAAGGGGCAGTGATAGTAATAGGAGAGAAAAGAAGGAAAGGAGATGGGGAACGAGGAAGAAAGAAAGGAGGGATGCATAGGAGATAAGTGACAGGAGAGGAGGAACAAGAGTGAGGAGGCGAGGAAGGGAAACAAGGGGATGGAGGGAGAATCAGTGAAAGAAAGGAAAAACAAGGCAAGAAGATGTCAAACAAGGAGACGACAGAAGAGGAGAAACAAGGGAATGGAAAAGAGAGGAGGGGAAAGGAAACGACACACATGGAGAGGAGTGATGACAAAAAGGAAGGGATGGAGAAACATGATAAGGAAGATGTATGAGGAGCAAGTGTAGGAGCAATGAGGAGAGGAAGAAGAAAGAAGAAGGAGGACAGAAGGGGAAAAAGAAAGGAGTCACGAGGAGAAGAATGTCTAAACAAGACGAGAAGTACAGCACACGTGTCTTTTCACATCCCAGTCGCTGAATAATGAGGATCAAATGCACCGCGTTTCCTCTGAATATCCAGTCACTGAGTAGGATTTTATGACACATGACAAAAATTTCCACAACCCCCGTCCATCCATCCATCCATCCATCCATCCGCCTGTCTATCCGTTCTCTTGTTGCTCAGCTTCACGACAGGTCCTGACCGACACCTTCTCTCTCCTGCCCTCTGCTGAATCATCCGAGACTTCCTCTCACTGTGGCATCAGGACGCTGATGAGTCAGGAGCTCAGGGATGAGAGGCGATGAGAGGTGATGGTTTTACTGTCAGAGTTGACAGACAGATGCCCCACTGCAACAGACTTCCAGTCAGCTGGGGTTGATGTGCACTTGAAATCGCACCCTACTTGCTTGGAAAAGCACAAATGAATGATTCACTGTGTTGAGGTTAGCTCGGTAATTTTGTTCTGATGACAGATATACGACTGATGATCACTGGTTCATTAGATGTGTAGTAAGTAGTGTAGTGAGATCTATCTATCTATCTATCGATCTATCTATCTATCGATCTATCTATCTATCGATCTATCTATCTATATTAGTAGAGGGGCACTTTCCCTGTTTCATACAATGTATTGATACATTGTGGTATATGTATGTATGCTGCCAGTTAAATCACTGTATCTTGGTGTTGGACTGGTTCAAAACAAACATTTTACAGACGAAACAATCGGTGGTTTGGAAAAAATAAGCTGCAGATAAATTGATCATTTCTTTGGCAGCCGTTCAGTGGAGTGACTCCACACATGCAGCCGAACACAGGTGCTGAAGTGTGTGTTTGTTGTTCAGCTGGGTGAGACTCTGCCCGAGGTCACACACTCCCATGGGAGATTACTGCTGTTATTGCTCCATGCACAGCACCCAGACAGACACACAGACACACAGACAGACAGACAGACAGACACACACACACACACACACACACAACACCAACCCCCTCGCTTCTTTACGGTAATTAAACAACACAAAGCACTCAAACAAACAGCCTGTCAATCTTCAGCATCGGTAGATTTTCATGCAAAAAACTCGCAAAGGCTCTACTCGTTTATATCACTTTCTGGCTTAAAATACTGAGAACGTTTTGGTTTATAATTCCGAACAATGAAGTGACCGTTTGCACTTTCGGTCCGTGCGGGACAGATGCAATTAGATCTGGTGCATTCTTTTGAGCTCACAATCCATTTTCCGGAGCTGCAGATGCACAGATGACCACCTGAGCGTCTCCTTCGCTGGGCCCCCCCTCCCCTCCCAGCTCCGACTAATTCCTAATAAACTACTCATTGGAGTGTTCACCCATGACATTGCTGTGCCGGAGCCAGGACCATTAGCCGGTTCCTGCGCACGGGAAAGCACATCGGTTGCCACAGGCTCAGCAGCTCTGTGATTTCTAAATATCTAATAGTGTCTAGGAATGTACATTTGATCCAGTTCCATCTCCAGCCTATTAGGACGTCACGGTGTGCCAGCTTCTTTTCATGGGCTTCCATGGACAATGTAATTTGCATTCCAGAGCTCAGTGGGTTGGGGAAAAAAAGACGTTTGGGTGTTCTGAATCATCTGATATAATTGCTGCTGAGAGCGTAACTGCCGATTCTGTTTAATTCTAATGCAGTCGCCAGTGAAATGTTTTCCCCAAATTTGCTGAATTAATACACAGGCCTGTCTTGACCATTAGCGACGTTGCAGCTGTTCACCAGCTGTTTACAGCTAAAAAAAAAAAAAAAAAAAGATTGTCATAACAGTGCATGGCTTCATCAGGCTGCCTGTCAGGTTGTTTCACATTTCACTGAGTTCATTACTAGGTACACATGCTCTTTTAATCAAGGACAGCGATGCTATGAATCCATAACCCTTCTTGATTTCAATCATAACTGAATTTTTTCCCGTAATAATTCTACCCCTATGGAGGAAATGCTGTTGTACAGGAGCAGACATCAGTTTACAAAATGACTTTGACTTTCACAGACGTTTTCTTTAGGTACACACCACAGACTGTTGGCGAGGTAGGTAAGATCAAATCTGAGAGACTGCAGTCTTTGTGAAGCTGTGCTCAGACACTGTTGTGCATTGAGCTAAGTGCTATAATCAGCATCCAGGCAGGCTCACCATAACAAAGCTAACATGTTGGCACTGGCAGGCATATGGGGGCTTTTCCATGGGCACTTTTGGCCACGTAGTCACATCATGGCGGGCTGATTTGCCTTTGCATCGCCAGTTTTAATGCACCAAGTTGTGCCAAAGGATCTCCAAAGTGTGCCCGCCCTGCCTCCCAGTGGCTCACGGAAAAGTCTCATGACCGTCCGCTACGTCCCTTGTTTCCTCCCCATACAAGCATGTGTTGCTCCCCACATAACACACATACATCTTGCAGATGCTGGCCTGATAAATTTAAGTTGGAAAGACAAAGTGGGGGGATTGTGTGCTAATTGGGAAAAGGCCTTGCCCTAACACATGCCAACGTCTGCAAGACACATGTGTGCTACTGGGATCCATGTAACTCATGTCTGTGGAGGAGATTTGATGCTGAATCTCTCCAGTTTCTCTCCCTATTTTTACTTTCGGATGTCTGCTGATGAGAACATCTTCGCAACAAAAGCATTTAGATAGCTAATTAATGACTATAATTGTGAAGAATTTATACTAATTATGACATGTTTATCACAGATTTAGCAGAGCTTTGTTTCTAGCAATTCTTGGATAATACTGCAGGGAGGAAGAGTCTTTACAGCCACTCCTTTGAGCATTATTGAAGATCATTAATTAAGTACCTTCCCAGCAGGTAGCTGTTTTGTATTGGAAATGAATTTTTCCGGGTTTGTTAAATTGAAATTTGTTATTTGGAACACTAAGCTGTACAGGGTGTATGTATTAAACTGAAGTTGCCTAATGATGACACTAGAGTAGAAGACCGGGGACCATCAGTGTTTTTAAGGTTTTTCCTGTGGCACTGTTTCAGTCGATTGAATCCCACCAATATATGGTGACATACTCCACTCCAACCTCAAATTATCACTATGCTGGTATGAGAATATTTACATGACCGTAACGATTTTCATTATAGATAAATAAATGGCCTATCTAGAGTAAATTTATACATTTACTTGTGCATATAATGAACGCCCCACTCTCCTCTCCCTTACAGACATGCACACGAACACCAACGTCTCATGTTCAGCCGTTTGACAACACAATCTTCTGTCACCACAGATGTAATTTTGGGGGGAAGATTCAAACAGTGGTCATCCTTTGCGGCTCCACACACATTCCTCCAGTAAACAAACACAAACTGCGGTGACCCTGGGAAAAAGCAGCAATAAACAATTGTCAGCCGGCCCTATGTGGAGGTAAAGAGAGGTCACCTGCCACGTCCACATTCCCAGCATACCTCTTTAGAGTACATAAATATCCTTGGAGCCTTGTTCCAAATGCCCTGCCTGTTATTCTGTCCAAGAGCTGGACAGAAATCACTCTGATCGCCTCTCGGCTCACTCAACACAACAAGAGGCTGCACAAGAGCCTTCCTTGTCCTGCGTCATCAGCGAAAACAAATCTGAGCTCATCAGGGATGTTTTCACAAAGCTGATTCTGATGGACTGTCACGTTCAGAAGAAGCACACTGGCATGAGTTTGGAACAAGTTTTAACTGTGTTTTCCAGCACGATTTGGAGCAGGGTGTACGTTGCCATGTCCATGAAGCTCTCTCTCAAAGAAAATAGAAAAAAAAAAGAAAAAAAAAGGAAAGCACAGTGCTGAAGCAGAGACACGGGGGCATGGACAGAAGGGAGGACGGGCCCAGACCTGCACAGCCAAAATCAAGCAACACACAATTAGATGAGTGTCTCAGATGCCAGCAGTTACAGGGAACGGGTGTGGATCAAGACCTGGCAGTGACATGCAAAGACAAAAAAAAAAAAAAAATCCTCTCTGTGAGGGCTTGTTTGCACACTATACAGCTTGCAGATACGGGCACTCCGCACCTGGCAAGGTACTATCATCTCATCCTAACATCCTAGGTTTGTTTACATCAGGTGTAATGGTTTTACTGAAGGATACGCACCACACCTCAGTCTTGCATTCAAATTCTGTGGCTTCCGTCCTACAGCGTGTAATGAAACCAGTCTGAAATGCTGGATTCATAGCTATCGCCAGAAAAAATATTAGTCAACTTTGCTCCTGCAAAACCACAGATAAGTTAAAACTGGACATTTCTTTGTGGTACAACATCATATTTGTTCACACTGATTTTTATATTTCTCTCTTTGCACAACACTGTTCATGCTCTGGTTAGGTTTAGGCAAACAAAACACTTGGTTACGGTTAGGAAATGGTGGGATAATGTGAGTGGCCCTAGGAACTCAGATATGATGTGCAGACATAAGTGCAAATCATTTAGTTCTTGTCCTGTTTGAGAAATTACAGCTCACTTTTGAGAGATTTTCTTTTGCTTTTAAGTCTGACAAATGTGCTCCTTTTCTAATCCAAAAAATCAGCAAAAGACTTCCTTGAGAAAACAAACTGGACTGATTGAAACTGGTGTGGTTCTGAATCATCTCTGAGACATCTCTACCATCATCTTCATGATTGTAAATGATTTCTGATTAACACATCTATGACACACTATTTCCCCTAACTTTTGTAATTTCTAACATAACATTGCCAACCTTTCCTCTGACTTTCACACAACATCCCCCCGAGGGTCACAGCCAACAGGCTAAGAACGTCTGAGTGAGACATCTTTCAGCAACAATTTAGTGCATGAGTGAACGACTGACGGTTCAATGAATCCTCTTACCACCTGCTCACTCAGGAGCCACTCATTGTAAAGACATTAGAGTCCTCCAAAAACCTATGAACATTTGGGAAATTGGATGTGAAAAGTCACAAACTGTGTACGTGTAGTTTTTTGGGTCCTGACCGCCAAGGGTTATAATCCAAACTACTATGTCTGTGTCAGTAAACATAGGCCATTTTAGGAATTCAAACAAATGACTAAAGCTACTTTAAATGCTTGTGAGGACAGTCTGAGTCATAACATTATAACAATAATAACAAACTTTATTCATTGAATGAAAACAAAACTGATTCTGCCTCCTTCGATCCCCAGGCAGGACTGCAAAAGCTCATTCACCATTAGTTTTGAGTAACCAGTGAAGTTAGGCTAAAACATGAAAGTAATGTTCTTGCCTTTTAGTCAAGCAGCTTAGTTTTGTACTAGCTGAAATCTTAAGATTGTTTTAGAGATTAACCCTTAATACAATGAATTGCAAAAATCTAAGAACGTATTTTTGAGAAGCAAGACTGAATGGACTTACTCATCTGCATAACAATGATACTGAATTTTGTGTTTATGTATGATATGTCCCAGTGGCAGCATGGACAGTATATACAGAAAAACAGGGGGCCGGGACAGGAGCTGTGGGGAACGCCACAGGTCAGATGTTTAAACAACTTCAATCTAGTAGTGATGCCAATTTGTGACCTACATAAGCAAACAAGACCATCAATGAGAAGGTAAACTATTATTTATTTAGTTTATCTTAATGCCTGCCACCAAGTCCCTGTGCAAAAGCCTGTGTTTACATTTTACCAGGCAAAGTTACTGTGAGTAGTACATTATCCAGTTAAAAAGAAGCAGGAGGAGATTTTTCTCTACTTATTTATATACCCAGCATTATATTTTGTGGTTCTGAAGGTGGAAACTCTACCATTTATGTCCACAGGGGTCTCCAAAATCAACAAAATATTAAAGTTCCTTGTTGTAGATTTAATAAATCATTAATCATTAAACACATTTGAATTTGTTGTATTGTAATATCAATATCAATTAATTGTAATACAGTACATTTTCTGGGAATTCACTTCAGATATTGTGTTATTGTCCAACCCCTAGCTGGTACCACATTTTCTAATATTTATTAAGTGGATGTTGAGTAATAATGTCCAACAAGAAATGAAATCAAAATGTATTTAGATGACATATAAGTTTAATTTAATTCCATACAAGATTTTTGTCACTCATTTATATTTGAAAAGACACATGCAAACTGTCAACCTCAATTCAATATACAGACATTTGCTAGCTGCAGGCGACATCCTGACTGTTGTGCTACTTCATGTTATCAGTGGGACATTTGAGGGTATGTGTACATGTTCTGCAGTCTAATGTCTTGACTAAAGGCTTATGTGAGGCGGGTTTCTGACGCTGAGAACCTCGCAGTGTGTTTGGTCTCAGGGGAAGAAATCCTTTGTTTACTAAATCCGTTTGACAAAACAGATGTTAAAATGTCTGTCACGCAGACATTCATTGAAGTGTTTACTTAAAGCTTCCCCATTTGTAGTTCCGTGTTTGCTATTTTAACCTCCGGATTTAACATTTAAAAATGCTCGATATAGGCGACCTGTTTCCAAAGTTGTTGTTTTTGTCCTGACTAGACCTATTCAGGTGCAAAAAGGAAAAGCAGGGCTCTGTAAAGTTACTTTTAAAGATTTTGACAGACATTGGAAGAGGCTATTCTATTTCACATCTGTGAAAACATTGAAAATAGAACAAAAACTGTTATGTTGACCTACATCCAGGTTTAAGGCGAAAGGATTAATCTGAAGACTCCCATAACAATTTGAGAAATCTGCACACAACCTGTCAATATAAGGGCTTGGAAGCTTACTGAAGTCACCAAATTGCCTATGGATTATGAGTAGTAGATCGTCAAAATGCCTCTACAGTGTATAGAAACAGCTTGAGGTCATGAAAGCAATGCTCAGCTTTGAAGAAAAGGAAGTTTCTCCTCGAACTGGTGAGTCAGTTTTTGAAATGACTGCACGCTGTGACTTCCAGAGTTACAAATGTGGGTTGTGTTGCTAGTCGGGTATTACTTCAGGTTCTTTTCATGCCAGAACTAAACGATGGCTAAGTGATCATTCAGGTTCCCTTTAGTATTTTTATATAGTTTTTTTTAATATAATGTTTTATATACACATTATATTGGATGTGGCTGGATTTCACATACCTACACATTTTCATTACTTTTGGGGACATAACATAGACTTCAAGCAACATTATGTAATTTTACCTTCAAATAACAGCTTCAATATCATTTTGATTGTACAGCATCTTGTAATAGGGTGAAATGTGTCTGTCTCAGCCACTTAGGATACAAGTTTTCAACCCACAAATTGTTATTGTGTAATGAGTATTGTTCATAGTTAACACCCACATTGTCATTATTTGACAAATTGTTACAGACCTCAACAGTGTTGTTGCACTCAAAAACTGTGGTTGGCATCAAATTGCACAAAATGCCAATTTCACATAATGTTGTTTTAGATTAATTTCCTTGCGCCTTACCGTAAGTCTAATCATAACCACTACATGCCTAAGCCTTAGCCTTGCTCTAACTTTAACCTTTGTATCTTCAAGTAAAGTTAAACATCATACTGAGTAGTTACCCAGTAGACTCACTCATTACTGATTACTTAATCATAAGTTACTCTTTTTGCGCACCTTCAAGTAATGTGAGACATCAGTTGATTCATTAAATACTGATTACTCAATCATTTGTCTTTTGTTTTGAATACCTTGAAGTAAATTGAGACTCCATGCAGAGCAGTTACCCAATAAACTAATTAAATATGAATTAAATAATCATTACTTACTAATTACTGAATCATTAGTTAGTCCTTTGTGTACTATCAAGTAAAATGAGACATCATCCTGAGTGGTTACCAAATAGACTCATTGAATATCAATTACTTTGTCATTAGTTAGTCTTTTTGTGTTACCAACAATCCTAACTCCTTGGTCTTTATTAAAGCTTTTTCTCAAACTTTCAACCGATCACTCATCGATGTTTATCTCTCACTTAATCATAGGTCAGATAAGTTTGATATCACATTGTGATGTTTAGCTTGGTGGGACAGTGTTTGTGTATATATATATAAATATATATATATATATATATATATATATATATATATATATATATATATATATATATATATATATATATATATATATATATACAAAAAGAAAACCTAACAGGAAACAGTAAGCTGGTTGTATAATTGACCACTCAGATACTTCATCTGGGGGCAATGCTTAACTGTAACTTCTCTTTAAACCTTGTATCTCAATAAACAGCTGCTTATTCTGGCAAAGTGTCACATTTTTTCCATTGTAATAGCCTAAATATTTTCAGGGAAATGAGATAAATGAGTCGCAAAATATCTCATTGACTTCCCCTCTTCAGTCAGACCTGATAGAAACCAGACTTGTATCAGCGGCTCTGTTGATGAGGTTTCCGAGGATACAGGGGAGAAGTGGGGCGGACTTCAGGGTAACGCAAGGCCATTTCAGGGTTGTGACCTCAGAGAATAAGGACACATGTACACAGTCTGACCTTGTCTTGAATCAAGTAGTTTGACGTAGAAATTCCATCTGAGTTCGCACTGATGCTGTTTAGAAAACAAAGACTTGCTGTCATGAAATCTATGCTCATCAGTTTCAGTGTTTAAAGCAGTTTTCCCCAAAGTTGCCTTAACATACAAACATTTTGGTGAGACTTGATTTACAAGAAGTCACTGGTTGTAGTGCTAAAATCATCTGTTTATTAATCAATTTGTAATTCACAACTTATCCTTTGTCAAAACAAATATGCACAATATTCTATGGTCCAGCTTCTCAAATGTGACAACTGACTACTTTCTACTTACCTATCTTTATTATTGGGAATCAAATAACTTCCTTCTTTCCTTTAGATTGCTGGTCAGACAAAATAAGCAGTCTTAAGATGTTATCTTGTGTACTAATAAGCACTTTCACATTTTTCACAGATGGAAAAAAAAATGAATGAATTAAAAAAAAATTAAAGAAATCCCAATAATGTGACGTGTGATTTTTATTAATTTGAGATGACAGGGATGATTTACAATTTTAACCCTGTTATTCTGATTATAAATTTTGAGATTTTAACCACTAACCTTCTTGACATTAATGTTCCTTCCTGAGCACGTGAGTGAACACCCTCAAACTTCAGAGTTGTTGTCATTTGCACAGTTTTAGGGTCTTTAACATAACTGGGTCACTGAGAACATGTCAAGCAAGCTGACGCCTTACTTTCATCTTCTACGAGCCCTCCTGAGGATATGTTGTGACACCAAAGTGGATGTTTCTGTTCACATTCTGTTTTTACATGTGCTCACCTGACCGTGAGGCACTAATGTGACAGCAGTTTGTTTTCTTCAAGGACACGCTGAGTCTTCAAAATCCATCTCTTAAAAGGCCATAAATTGTATAAATTACTTATCAGTTACATATTCTGTGTAAAAATGTGTGAAGACTATGATTGAAACCCTCTTTGGTTTTTGTCCACTCTCTGTGGCTCATCAGTACTGACGCGGCTACAAGCAGTGCTGTGACCTCTCGTGTGAAGCACAAACAACACCACCTGTGTCCGAGGCAATCCCTGACTTTCAGCCGTTCTTGACATTTCTTATGGCCAGCAGACGCTTTCTCGAGGTCAGGAGTTCAGTGTGTGCAACCAGGACTTCTTTTGCCAAATGGGGACACAAAAAATCAGAAATATTATTTTTCTGTTTTCAAAATTGGTGTTCTATCTCTATATATACTATATGTGTTTGGCCATTAAGTGTTCTTTGAGTAGGCTAGTTAAAAAGACAGCTTGAATGAGTACAATTAAAAGAAACAAAACTTGGCCCTACCTGGCCAACTTGTGGCAGCACCACTGGTACCCAGCTGCTCAGAGAAGAGCAGCCTAAGACAGACCACTGAATAAAGACAGAGGAAAGTTGGGATGTGGGTAGATGCTTGTCAGTAGTGCGTGGTCTGTCATGTCTTTTGTTTTGGATGGTTTCATTTATTTACCAGCAGATGCGTACCAGAGACTCAGAGGATCCTCTTCCCACTCAGTGGATGAGTTTGGAAAATATGAATTTAAGATTTGCTGACATGAATGCTTTTCAAGCTGCTTTTCCCCCCAAATCTTTTCACACAAACAAATATTTCGGTGGGTCAGAAAAACAATAAAGGCACTGGTTAGACTGTGCACAGATTCAAGCCTTCTCAATTATGTCAGTGAAACCACTACAATGGCATAGTGGGGGTGCCAACCAAAGCCAAGAACACTGTGCCAGTGGTTATTAGATTGAACTACGCTCAGCAACACCAGTATAATACTGTTACGGCCTGTCAAGTTCTGTGGTGGATTTTTGTGTTTCTGTGTTTTCTCTGCCTGTTGTGCATGCAGAGGTGCACTGAGAGGCTTGGTGGAGCATCCTCTCACCAGAGCTGCTGACGCACACACACAGGTTGGCAATCAGCGCCTGCTGAAAAGCCCTGGTCTTCACACTGCCTGCTGCCAGATGATTCCGTCAGCTCGATGTGCGATCCAGCAACCCAGCTCTCAGCACCTCTACAGACAACACCCTCACCCTGAGCTTACCCGAGCCTCCACACGCCACACCGCCCGCCAGTGCCACAGTGAGAGACCTCTCCTCCTCCCTCCTATCCGACAGTTACTCTCCACCTTCACCAACATATACCTTGTGAAGCATTAAAAAAATCTTCCTGCACCCTACTCCCTTAGCTCGGTGTCCGCTCCCTACCAAACGCTACACACTGGAACAGATTCTGTGTAATCTGGTTAGACAAATTTGTGCACGTGTGCATTCCTGGAAAATTACATGATATTAATTTTTGTACTGTTTACTTTAAAGTCACTCAGACGGAGATGAAAATCATTGAATTAGAATTACTTCCAGGGTCATTAAATCCTGGCATCTGATGAGGTTTCCAATTCATGGATCTATTACTCAAGCTGGGCCTTTTGAATCAGACTTCATTATTTCTTGCTTGCTCCTCAAGTTTTAAAAGCTGTGGTATTTTTTTCTGTGAAACATTTGCATGTCCGGGTTAAAAGACTATGATAGATGCACGTGATGTGAGACCTCCTGTTGCCCTGAACAGATATCTTCTTATCTAAATAGATCCCAGTTTTTCCTTGATTTACATTGTGAACACTTTGTTTGGTTATTCCTTCCCCCGCAAAAATCCTTCATCCCGATGAAGTTATGCCTCAAATGTTTGTTTGGAATGTGAAGAAAGAAGTCTGGGCATATCATCATTGTTTTGATTTTTTTTTTTCATTATTGTAACTAACTACTTGCCAGTGCATTCCCTAAAGGCAATTTAAAAAATGTGCAAGAAAATGTTCCATCTGACCTCAGTAAGATTATGGTTTATAAAACAAAGTGTTGTTCAAGAGAAACATGCATTAAGCTAAGTAAATGTCTTTGTCTGGTGCCATTAAGTTGTCAGTGTGTTGTTCTTTTCTCTTGTTGAGTTCCTCTCTCTTACATTCCTGAGGAAAGTCATTAGTAAATATGACAGGGTGGAGCTGCACTAATACGACTTTGAACTTTCTCACAGAAACAAATGCAACCAATCAGAAACGCATTATTGCTGCTGGTGTGGATGTGGTTTTGAGCAACAGATTATTTTTTTTTTCACACATAGCAACCAAGTGCGTCTTTCCCTCAGATGATCTCTAATGACTTCCAAAAGGACAGTGCGTCACCAGAATGTATTTGGTAATTGTTTTTGCCAGCCTGACCTTTCAGACGCAGACTTTGCAAACCTTTCTCACTCAACCCACTCTTGGAAATGGCCCAGTGGAATGTCTGCAGCCCTACGCTACAGTCCTGGTTGATTACTCTTTTTTTTTTTTTCTCACTGTAATAACTCCTGAAAAGGGAATGCTACTGGTGCTACTGGACGGGCAAACGCACAACCGGCACACCGGCAGAGAGAGGGCTGATAACATGCATCTACAAGACCAAGAGACTGTCACTGACTGTGATATGGTACACTTTTAACAGTTGGATCAGGGTTTAAATCAGAGTTTAAAGCCTGATTTTTAATTTAAAATGTTTATATTCGTTTTCTGTGCATTCACAACCCTACGAGGCAGATGGATTCATGAGATCATGTGATCTTGCAAATTCATCTGGCCCGACTTCAAGGGGCGTGCTTGTGTCTCAAACACTGTTTGAACAAATCGGAGTCATGTGAGGAACTACTGGCCTCTGCGGCCGAGGGTTAGGTGTAACAAGCCAGTGACAGAAGCAGCTGTTCCCTTGAAAACAACAATGGCGGCTCCTCAAGAGGTTAATGTTGCTGCTATAAACTACGATAAAAGCCTTTGCCTTGAGGTGAGGAAAAACTTGTTGTGACCGTTCACAGGACACACCCATCCGCCAACCCAACTATCATCAGCGCTGAACATAAACCATAACTGAGTGTTGCATATTTGGATTTATGTCTGTTGGAGCAGGGTGAAGGATTTTATTTCATCGTCATTTCTAGAATTTTATAAAAACACCAAAAAGGAAGGCAGAGGGAGAAAAAAACAAAGCAAAGACCATGCGGGTAATCAAGGACACTGATATAAGAAAGGCAGTTATTTGGTTATGAATATGTGGTGAGCATTAGTACATGGCAACAATTACAAATGTACTTTACCAAACCCTCAGATTCTTGTAAGGGTCAGATTGCTCCCCCAAGACACACACCCGCTAAAGCCATGCCACTGTTCTTATTCTTTTCACACGCAACAGTTTCCATCATTTGGAGAAAGGACTTTAATGTGCTTCAGCCGCTTCACATGCAGTTGACAGCCTGTCTGGTGCTCTCGGGGTAAGGCAAGAGAGACTTCAGAACTATAGTTCAAAGTATACTGGATCATCAGAGTCAAACAAAAACATTAACTCATCCTGTTAAATAACCACACTTAATTAAGGACTTATCCAGCTCAGGCCGAAGGAGGGGGAGCGGGAAATCAACTGCACGTGGTGGCGTTCACAGTCCGTAAAGCAAACTTCACCAAAAAATTAAATTGCAAGCACAGCAATATGAAACTCATATACGTTTCTCCAAATTTCCATCATTCAGTTGCAGTATTTATTGTTTAAAGTAACTAATCAACTGTGCTAAATTCTCAGTGAGAGACGAGGAGCCTGGCACATCATCCCCATTGTGAACAAATCCACTCTTCACTGTTTGTCTAATATTTTCTGCTGAGTGACCTGAGCTGACAAAACAACTGTGCAGCGCTCTCCGCAGCCCCGTTTTGGCTTCCCACCAATTTCACCTTCCTCTGCAGGGGGTCTCCTGAGAAATAGCTCCAAAATAATCACTCTTCATGGTGCTCTGGCCTTAGCCCCAGCGGCAGCAGAATTCTGAATAGAAACGTCTGCGGGGAGGTTTACGGCCCTGCCTCACTGCTGCCGGAGTCACAGGGGTCATGTTTGTGTGGATATCAACAGGATTTACGGCACAATAGCAGTCAAGTCTTCCGCTTTGATCCGGAGGGTGTGACACAGGGTGCGTGTTGAATTTGTTTCTGTCACGACTCCCTGTTGCTATTTGTCAAGCCTCCTTAACAGAGCAGGAAGTTATTTTTAGTAGCGCTGCAAAATGAAAAGGTAATTTAGGTTTTGTTATGTTTCATTATTGGGGAGTTATCTGTCAAATGCAGCCGATGTATCACACCCAGGAGCATGGTAACTCCTATATTTGAAATAAACGCTCTCCCTCTGGTACATCAGGCAGCATGTTGGAGATGTTTTCCACTGGCAAACAAAACCTATTATGTAAATGTGTTGTTGTTAAGTCCTCTGATTGAATGTTCCAGGTTTTTATCAATTTGAGCTCCTGCCGGCTCGTGACATGACCTGACCTGATTGCAGCAAGCGCGTTTGTGTTTTTCAAAACACTGATATCAAACTTTAATAAACAAAAGCGTGGATTTCTTTCCACAGCATCCCCAACTCAAGTTTATCCAATTTCTTTTATGTATTCAACACTTTTGTTTCTGTTCTGTGAATAATCAAATATGATTTCTTGAAAACTTTAAAAGTGAAGATCTGGAGACAGGTTGGCGTCCCTGACGTCGCGCCACTGTGGCGCGTTTTGGAAACACTGAAGCCTGAAAAGTTCCCCTCTTTAAGTGCTATTTGCATTCCTCTAATCTTCATTTTTGTGTTTCTCCATGGAAATGTCGAAATAAACAAACCATGATCTCCCCCGGGGGAAAAACAATAGAGCTGGAGTGGCTTGACCTTGCAGTGATACAGAAGCAGACGGAGCTGAAACAGAGAACAGTGTTGATCACACATTTCTCATGTGAAGATTCAAAGGACAAAAAAAAAAAAAAAAGATTAATTACAGGTCAGAAATGTAAATAAGATTTAAAATTTACTGACCAAAACTCTTCAGACACTTCTAGTAACTACAAAGCTAGAAAAAAACGGACACTTCCATTGATTTGATAAATGAATCCAACTATCCATGAATACATTCTGAGAGGTTCTGAGCCAACTACTGTCAAATATGGGTAAATGTTTTCTTCAGAGACATTCCTTAGATGAAGTAACCGTTTGCCAAGCTTTGACAAGGATGATTCCTGTCACATCAGAATCATATCACAGTCATGTACCTTCCAGCGTGTACCAAAAGTGTGATATGACAAGATATCAAGATGTCCCGGAGGGCGGCGGAGCTCTATGATCACACTTTCAGCGGCGTGGTGTCCAATCTGTAACACGAATACGCGGCCCAAACACCCGTCTGAGGCATTCATTTTGTATTTAGATGCTTAAATTGGTGGTTGTCCAACTCTTTCATTGGTCTAGATCCATACCACTTATGATAAGGTGGGTTTACACTACTGCATATGTGAAAAAAATTAGTAGTAGCAGTAGTACTCCCCACTTTTCCTGTTACTTCACTGTGCTGTCTGATAAAGCCAAAATTAACCAAAAAATATAAGTGGGATACTTCCAATAGGCTTAGGCCAAGGAGGTAAACACGTTTTATGTCATTCATACAAGGCTGAGGCAGAGCTACCATGGAGGGATATACGGCAAAATAACTCGATTGTGACACCAATTTGAAATAGAGTCCACCTGGACCTCATCGCTTTAGTTTGAATTCAAGTCCAGTTTTCAGTTCAGTCTTCATCGAGCCATCTGTTCTGTTTATTTCAGTGTCAAAACAGTAGTGTTCTGAGAGGAAGCTTATGTTGTCAGTAATGGTGTTCTACTTTGGTTTTGTAAAGCAAAGAGAGTAAACATGGTTATTAGTTGGACTTGGACCTTCGCTTCCATCTGAGTTCAACCCTTTCACCTCTATCAACCTCCTTTCTCTGCCATCCTGCTGCAGAAAGTTGGAGGGATGTCATTTGAATCCCCAAATCATACTTTCTGCAGGTGTTTCAGCTGTTATGATACACCTCTGATAAAGCCCTTATCGCAGTCCTGGCTTCCTATCTGCCTTCCCGCATCAGTTAAAACCATTGTTTGTTTGGGGATGGAACTGTGTTTTGGCCGCAGGAGCCATCCTGATCTCTGTGAAAGTCTGTCACGGTCACGGCGAAGGAATGCTTGTTGACTCGGAGGAAAGGAAAGCCTGCTGAGATATGATTATTAACACAGTCCAGGGTATTATATCAGGTTACGCCAGCCCTGATGGAAAAGATAGCAAATGTTAATACTTTGTGGTTAAAAAAAGGGTGTTTTTCACCAGCATGTATGGAGGGATTGGGCTTACAGTGAGGTATATATGAAGGATTGGATTTCCACCTCTACGACCTGCAGATAGACATCTGACTGGAGCTGTAAATCTCCAATCATGTGAATGTTTTATTTTTGGTATATTTATTTTTGGTACAGGTGGCCCCTTACAAAACATACCTGAACACTGGGGCTTTCTCTACCATAGCCCAGTTAAAAATACAACTCTCCACCCCTCTGTTTGTGATAAAATTACTGTGATTGAACATCTAAAAATATTGACTTTGGTACAAATATCCCTCTTGTTGTGTAAGTGTTCTGCTCAACCTAAACACTAGTGGGCAATTGGCACTGTATCATACCTCAGAAGTCAAACAGGAGAAGTAATCAGCTCATGGGATCCTCAGTAGGTTAGGTTAGATTAGGCCACATATGCTTATATGACGTATGCTACCATCTGTCTCACATATCATTCAGCGCTGTGTTTAGTAACAGTGTGTAGGCCATCATGTTTTTTTGAACCAAAGCTCTGGAATCACTTTAATTGTTGACATTTAGAGATACTGAAAGCAAAATACTGTCAGGATGGATTTGTTAGATTTTGGAAGTTATAATCCTTAAGATTATTACCAGCCATGCTTTTGAGTCTCTCTCTCTCTCTCTCTCTCTGTGTGTGTGTGTGTGTGTGTGTGTGTGTGTGTTTTTCATCAGGGCAAAATGTACTGGCAACACCTTTTGCAGGGTTTTGAGGTAATTATATAAGTCTGTCTGTCTGTAGACAGATTTATATCTGCATCAACTGTGTAAGATGCAGTCACAAGATTTTGTGTAGTTTAGTTAAAAAATAGGTATGGCCAAACCTGTGAGTACTGAGTACTAATGTTTTAATATAGTAATCACAACAGAGTACTCCTCAGTCAAAACATCAACACGTTGACACTATTGCGGCTTGTGTGCACCTGTGCACCAAAAATTCAAAAACGTACCAAGTATATTTGTCTTTTTTCTCGTCAAATATCTAATTATACTTGATATATGACACCTAACTCCCCCATCAACAACTAACATTTGTCATAGTTACTGGTGGGGTCTGCCGTTTCCATACAGGCCTCAAACTACCATGACATAAACCTGCAGTAACATTAAGTTGACATGACCAACTTCCACATACCCAGCAGTCACAGAAGTTCAACATTCACTCTACTTTTAGCTCTGAATTTGGTCTCCTCCAAGCCCTAAAAATAAATATTTGGCTTTTAACTGTCTAACAGCCCAATATGCTCACCAGCTTTCTGCTAACCATGTTTTCCCTGCAGTTTGGTGGTGAGCGGGTAGTGAACAGTAAGTTTTCACAGCTTTTGCCACATTGTTCTCACATTGCTGCTTTAAGTGACTGCAGAAACAAAAATGTTCTTCCAGTGATTTATATAAAGATCGACCAGATGGGGTTCGCTTACTCAATTATTTCATCTTCCTCTCACTCGTTTCACTTTCTCTTCCCGGTACTTTTGTTCTGAGCTGCTACGAGGCAACAACACAATATGGGTTCAATTTTCTTTATTGGACTATCTCAAGAAAACCTTGCTCCCTGTCCTAACTGCCAGGTCATGTCCTCAGTCACAGGTTCGGGGCCATTTGGCTTAAAGACCGTCCTCGGTTCGATTCCAACATCTTGAATCAGCATCTTTTTTGCACTACTTGGCTTTGAAGCGCACACACGAGCAATACCTTTACTGATAGATGCCTCATTGCATAACCATCACACATGTGGCCCAGCTGTTCAGCTTGTTTTTAAATAGAGATACGTTTTCCTCTGGCCTCCCCCTTTTGTACCTTTTGATCGGTCACCACTGATGTTCTTCATTGAAGCACCTGAGGATACCGAAAAGCCTGTAATTCAGTGCGTGTATTCCATTACAAATGACAAGAGATTACAGGCAGGTTAGAGTAATTTGTTGTGGACTGTGCTTCGTTTTTGACCGAGAATTTACCACCTTCCAAATCAACGAGAAGCAAGTAATACAATTTGCAAAAATTGGTGCATTGTGCAATAAACCGAGTTCGAATTAACTAAGCCAGGATGTCATCTGCGCAGTTCAAAGAGCCATAAAGCCTTTGAATCTGTTCAGCATCAAGTAGCATCAAAAAAAAGAATCCGCTCAAAGACACGAGTAATTCCCGCAGCAATCTTGAGCTGCTGCACATGAGGTATTACCAGGATCCTCTGAGCCTGTGAGCAACGTTTATGGCTGTTTTAAAACTGAGGGCCAGGAAAATCTCTGCTTGGGACTGTTGGCGTGACAACAATCAAAGGAGCATTTCAGGATCAATGACCCTTATCAGCCTTTATGGGTGAGCAGAGGCAACTCCACTGCCAGACAAGACCTTGTTATTAGCAGACATTTTGACTCATCATAGTTAGTTATGGTGTGCTGTCTCAACCACGTCTCTCTTGAAAAGGAAATTTTCATGTCAAGGGAGTTCCTGGTTAGATACTGATTAATAAAAATAAATAAAACAGTATAATTGAAGGTGCTACTCGTAACAGTAACGATGGCTCCAGTGTATAAAGTGTTCCGGTTGCTTAATGGAATCCATTTACCTTAAATTTAATTATTCACACCTGTGCTTTTTCAATTTCGGTGAACAATCAAAATTTTCCAGTGATAACAAAATAGTCTGGAATGGCAGCCACTGGCTTGGCAGCCATCTTGCTTGCAACTTCATGACCATCCCCTCCACCTCTGGATATGACAGTCAGCTTGAAACAAGTAATGTGAACGTGATATCACACATACTGTAGGTATGTTAATATGGTATGTAGGCCGATTTCATGGAATTGTGAATGAATCAGTGTTTTTTTAATGAAAAATGTAGCTAAATGTATATAAAAATTACTTTTGGTAACACTTTTTTATGGCACATTAGCTTCATGAATTTAGGTATTTCGCCACCACCCTTGTCAGAAAAGTCATCACCAGTGCAACCAAAGAATTTCTAACTTTTGTACACTCATTTTTTGCTCGCGTGTGGAATGCTCGTGCTGTGGAGCCCTGCTGTCATTAACGAGAGCGGCGCAGCAACACTAGCAGGGTGAGATGGACAAAACACAGTAGAGTTCAATAAAGACAGGATCAGATTTTCAGATTTCTGCTTCACTTCAGCCAAAAGCAAGCTATTAGAATATGCCCCGATCGGCCCCCGATATTGATCCAGGGATCAGCTCAGGACATCCCTACCGCGGTTGCACTGTTAAAAGTGAGAATTTTATACATATTGGCAATAGACGCTTGGCAAGGGTTGAAAATTCCAAGGGCTGGATGTTTTAGATGATAAAATTGGCAGAAAAGTCATTCTTGAAGTGAGAAACTTCTTTGTGCCAGTCAGATTTTACAATAACCCAACTCAAAGAGACCCTGTTGCTAATAAATACTGACACCACATTCTGCTTCTAGGCAATACTTACCTTATTTGCCATTTTTCCACGTCTATTCAAAAGTTTATGTGGTACAAATTTACTGACATGCTGTATGTTTGAGATTAATTCTCCCAAATGTTAGTGATTTCCTCATTGTCGCAGAGACAAGAGACAGAGGAATGCAGAATAAAAATGCAGAGTTTGGGGTATTACCAATAAACATGAAGACCTGCCCTCAACAGAAGGAGCTTTGTGTCAGTGGGGTTTGTATGTTGCTGTAACCAGGGAGAGGTTGTGCTAAGCCACTGAACCCCAGTGATTTACTACAATGCCTTCAGCGCCGTTATTGCATGTGCAGGTAAGCCTATTTGTCTCCAACCTGCCGTTTACACCCCAGCTGGATAAGCCCCGCAGGTATGCAAGACATTTGTCACAGTGAGGGAGCATGTAAAGACTCAATTTTGGGGAATGTGCCGACGTTGAACGACTTACATGCGGTCCGACTTCTGAAGAATGCAGGGTACGGCTTACCATGCGTAGGTGTTGCAAGTGTATGGAGCAGTGCAAGAATCAAATCTCTGCATGGTGAAAAGCAAATATTTGGGGAAACTCCTGTGGTTTTTCACTGAAGGACTAAAATGTGAAGCCAATTGAGAAACTGTGGTCAGAAAACAGGCCTGAAAAAAAGAAAAACAGGAGGATGGAGCGGAGTATGAAAGTCAGAGGGCATGTGGCTGACATGTGTCTCCCAGCTCCAGCACATGAAAGACGCGGCAGCACAGACAAACAATGGACGGATGAATCATTAGATGCGTGAGGCTGCTGTCAGAGAAAGTCAGAGCAGAAATCAAATGCCACTTTGAACACCCAACTGGTGTTCACTGGAAGGCAGCAGGAATGCGAAGAATGTCTGCTGTCTGAGTTTGTCCCTGAATGAAAGGTGCTCATAAAATGTGTCCCAGGCAACATTTGAAACTGTCTTAGTTTCATGAGATGGATACTGGAAATCCCCATCTTTCTGTATCATTATACAGAGCAAATGAAATAAAATACACAATGCATGCTAATAACAAAGTCCCACACAGACAGGCTTAACCCAAAACATTTTGCATCCCACCGCATTCACGACAGCCTGAAGATGAATCCTTTCTCTACAGTAGTGATGCTCTGACTTTTCAAACACACCCAACACTTATGACATTCCCATCCAACTCAAATGTACATTGTGTTTTGTGCTAATATGAGCACGCTAACACGCTAACATACATACTTTTGTTGCCTCAACCTTACCAAGTAGTTATGTCGATTAAAAAACTAAAACTAAATGATGCTTGGATATTTCAATGAGTAAAGACTGTAGAGCTGCAACAGTAAGTCACCCGAGGAAAAAAAAACATTTGGATAATCGGCCAATCGTTCAGTCATTTTTCAAGCAAACTTGATTGGCTGACTGTAAATTAAATGTTGAAACAGCTAGTCTCCTCCCTCAAACCCTTATTCTGCATCTGACCTCTTGCAAAGTGTCAATTTTTCGGTCCCCTATGTGTGAAAAATGTTCCAAGGCTTCTCTGTAATCTGGCTAAGGCATATCCTGAAAAATAGTGCAAAAGGTGTTGAGATGGTGAAAATTTAGAAGCCACTCAATATCAAAAAGTGCAAAGACCAGCCAGTGGTGTGACATTATCACTGTACAGGCCGTGGTGACACTCCACCCTGTCACATTGGACTGGTCGTCTCTCAAGCTGTAAAATGAAGCTCATATAAAGATGACCTCACTGAACCCAAACATAGACTGACCCTCATTTGCCGAGAGTCATAAAGGGGGCAAGGAGAATATAACGGCACCAATGACAGTGGCCAAGACTCTGCAGATCTTGCTTTCCAAAATAAAGCTGGCCTCATTCATATATTTTCATAGTTCAGCAACTGGCATGCGTGGTTCGAAATAAACGATGCCACGAAAACAGTCGCAGTTATGTTTGGACCAGTGGATCAGCATAGAGATGCTGATGTGAGCAGAACCTCAAACTTAAACCAAAGTCTAAATGTTTGCAGTCTGGCTTGGCCCAGGTTTACCCATAGTTCTCTGGGTACAATAAAGTGTAAAGTATCGTAAGTCAGCCAATTAAAACAACAATTTGAAGCATTTGCATGTCAATAATTGTCCGCCTTTCTCTTTTACTTGAAAGCTTTCATATTTGTGGCTCTAAGCAGCCTGTCTGGGGGGCTCTGTCGTGCACAAAGTGATGCACTTTATGTTTCCAGCCGCAGTAGCAGTGGTTTGAAATATACAGGGCTAGAACTACAATTAACATGAGCAGGGGTAGCCACAGTGGCTGGAAAAAGCAACTGGCCCCACCAACAAAAACTCACACTTCATAAACTAAAACAACCCAAGAAAGAAGACGTCACGTGCCGGACACACTGTTTGACCAAACCGATGGCCGAAAGAGGGTAAAAGAGTGAGAAGTTTTTGTTTCTCATACTTGCTGGATCAAGGACCTGACTGTTGGAGATGAGACCATTCAGCGTTTGTTTATGGCTTTGAGTCACATCCTCTAGAACAGCTAAACTCAGAAAATGAGTTTATTCACTTGGATTGTAAACAGGGATTTTACTTATTAGCAGAGCATCACTTATTTCTCCTGCTGATGAAAGTGCACTAATTCTAAATGCAGCTGCAACATAAACACTCACCAACAATTTGTATTTGCATTCTAAGTTATAAGATTGGTTCATTAAACATATCTGTGGTTTTCACTCGGATTTAATGGTTTTTTTGTGTGATTTTAGGTCCATTGTGTTAATACAGTGCGTAAAAATGAAAAAAATAACTGTACAATCAGACATGTGTGGTTGTGCTGAAAATAATGACACCAAACAAGGCAAGGTAAATAGTTTTCAAGGTGAAATAGAATGATAAAATCAAAAGTTTTTGCTTAAAGTAGTCAAAAATGTCCAATTATACCCCAGACCTCAGAGGGTTAAGTGGGTGAGATCCCTATAACATTCCTTTTTCTTTTTTTTTTTAAAAATGCACCCAGCCCATACGAGCACGTCGGTCACGTTGCCGTCCTTGTGACTAAGCATTTTGCAGCTTTTTTTTTTGAAGCGTACAGTCAATTTAACAGGAGTTGGAATGCAAACAGCTTTGCGCCCACTTCATCTGAATGATGTTGGTTCTCAGGCCTGTCGTACATTTGGAATTATGTTAAATCCCTGAGAACGTTTGGCCGGAGATGCCCTCACAGTTGCTACGCAAATGACCCTGTTGACAATAGCTCTTTAGCTGGAGGACGGGAGATAAGAGAGGGAGAGAGAGAGAGACAGAGGGGAAACAGGGAGCGAAGTGAGGCTCACTGTTGATGAGTCCTGTTTGTGGTATGCGTGACTACTGTGAATATAGCCTGGCAGACAGGATCAAAGATCAGTGGCCATCCTAAGACCAGAGATTCAGTCGTAATATTACCTCCTGAAGATGACCCTCTTGCTCGTTTCCGGGGGGAATTCTGAAGATTTCCAACCAGATAAAGTAAAAAGAGGAGGGGGATTTTAAATTACAGCGTATGCATTAGACTAGAGCATGCTATAGTTGCCATCCATTCTATCAAATTTGTAGTATTGTCTTTTTCTCCATTTGGAAGGTATATTCTGTCGGATGAAGTTTTGCAGACCACAAAACATCTTTGGGGCTTCAAATGTGTATATAACATCTTTTTTAATTACATTTGGGATCTTGGGACTTCCTTGCCCTGGACAAGCAGTATGGAGCTGTTATATTTGTCTTTTAGTTGTGTACCCCATCCAATGTTGTCTTGCTGTGAAGCTCCAGTAATGTTTTCGTGGCCTTTGACTGAAAACAGAAACTGAACTGATGTCTGAATATCTCAAATCACTTGTTCTTCGTTTGGTTGCAAAGCATTTTATACTCTCTTCCAAATCAAGTCCAAATCTTTATGAAGAAATTAATATAATTTGAGAGTAAATCAGTTGCAATTGTGTCTAAGATGCACATGCAGTCTACCTCTCATATTAGCTTTAAGGGGTTCTTGAGATGAGATTGCACCCAAAGTTTAGCTGCTGTATTACACTCAGGTCTCTCCCAGGCTTTACCCAGCTGCTATCCCATAATAAGTAGTGACAGACTAACATGGATCAGCGCTCCGGATCAGTATGAGAGAGAAGTTACAGCATGTTTCAGTTTGAGGATGAAAAATGATGTTTATCTAAGACAAACGGTATGACAAAGTTTTGGGTCGTGAGGCATTGAGGAAAGAAAGTGGAAATCTATCATTATGAGTACATTTTCAGTCCCCTGTAAGTCAAATTGGGTTTATGTTTTGAGGTAATAAAGAATAATAAATAAATAATATTTGTCTGTTCCTGCAAATTGCAAAACTGAGCCAGACACCCATGTTTGCTGAACCACCCAGATAGTTCCTGTCAGGTATAAATAATTCAGCATTTTATTATGTTATTGTTATTACATGGCAATACATGTAATTACTAATAGTGACTCCTGGCAGCTGTGTGTACCTACCAGTAACATGCAGCCTCTAAGTGTTCTGGATTACTGGAATCCGTGTTTGTTTTCTGTTTCCAGGGCATAAAACTGATAACAATGTCTGTTATGCCTGACGATGCCGCAAATCAAAGATATAAACTGAACAAATCTACCAGATGGTCAGGAGCTGGACTGCACCAATACGCCGTGTTTTCTTAAACTCGGTTTGCTCGTGAGGCCTTATTTAATTTGGCTGGATGAGGGTTTCAAATTTGACTTGCATTTTTCCTCAAATTTTTCTCGCTCATTCTTTCTTTCACCTCCAGGATGTTGGGGATGATTGACTTTTTGAAACCATAGCAGCCCCGAACGGTCTCCAGCTCTCCAATTCAGCTCATTCTTGGGGAGACGTAAAGTCAGCTACGTGGAGTGCTGCACCCGCTGCTTCTCTCACCACTAATCATAGTGGTGGATCCCACTTTTATAATTGTGTTTGCATTTAAATTACAGCTTGCGTGCCGCTACACTATTGGATCATCATTTCTAACTCGCTCCAGGGAGCAGCGGGTAAACCACAGGTTCTGAGGAAATGTTATACACAAACATATCAATTTGGGATTAAATATAAATATTTGAATACGCCTTTTCCTTTTATTTTCACTTAATTCACGTGTGGGATCTATCATTTTCCATTTAAGATGTCAGCCAAAGATTACCAGCTGCAGCAAATGTTTGAGTCTATAAGCTCGTTTTGGCCGCGTTGTTTGGAGTTCAGTGCTGCTCCGAGGCACGATTGTTTCCATTAACATGAGATTTCTTTTGCATTAGACTCTGTGACTGAGCACAACGAAATAACCCCCATACAATTGTCGTTTAATAATCGTAGGGAATCTAAAGCTCATGCATGTTTAGGATTATTATATGCATTAAGTGACGTCAGAGCTTCAGAGTTGCAAACCTTTGAATGAGCCAGCCTAGCTGTTTACCCCTGCATCCAGTCTTTATGCAAACATAATTGTGAACTAACAAGTTGCTCGTTCATGAGAATTCATGCTTCATGTTGATCTGGTTCTCAGAAAGAAAAACAATAAGCATTTTTCCAAAGACATCGAACCCTTTCTTGTTTTTTCCTGTGTGAATTGCTCCATTAAAGGGTTAGCTGTAGTTTTGAAAAGTTAAGTCTGACAACTCCAAAGCTGCACAATGTGGCTTGTAGATTTTGGTGTCTAGGCTCCGACCTCATCACTCCACACAGATATGTTTATATAGAGGTACTGAGCTGCTCTGCTCCGCCTCTGACTGGTTGGCTTTTGTTGGTTTCTCCACATGCTTGACCTAAACTGTTTTTTAAGACGGGAACAATAAGACCAAATTCACCGCATTTTAGAAACGTCCTTGCTGGAGGGCAAGGCACGGACTGTTGCTCTTACATAATAATAATAATAATAATAATAATAATAATAATAATAATAATAAATCTTATTTAAGAAGCGCCTTTCAAGACACTCAAGGACACTTTACAGGGGAACATCAAAATAAAGCAATGGATAAAAAAAAAACATCAATTTAAAACATTCAATAGAACAACATTCAGACGTTGTACTCAAAGATAATAAAGTCTATCAGCGGCAAAGTTTCAGTGTCATTCAGTGTTTTTCGACTCTGCATCTTCCCCCTATTTCTGGTCTCCTTGTTATTTTCCTCTCTCTGACTATGTACACATCCCTCTCTATCTTTAATCCGGGCTGGACTGGCAGTGTGTGTGACCTTCTCTCGGCAGATCAAAGCGGTAGTCACCCAGTCAGGGGAAACGTTGCTAATGTCGCTGATACCGTGCCGTCAGCCTATTTGCAGCTTGTTCTCAATAACAGGAAGCCAGGAGAAATGAGTTCTCCCATAATTGCGTCGGGCTTGTTTTCCCCTTCCTCCCCATATAGTATTCTCGGGGTAAACTAGCGCCGAGATCAAAGGCTGGAATGTTGAATCTTGATCTTATATCAGAGGGGGCTTCCAGACCACAGTGCTGGTTTAATAAACCCTAATACCACTTCATAAATGGGGCCTTCATCTCTGCTTATGGACCCAAGGACAGGGTTTGACCAGCGTAGGGCAAGTCGGTACAGGATGCAGTGATGGATACCATGTGAGACAGTTTATCTATGAAAAACAAGCATTTGTATACATGAGGGATCCATTTGCATGGGCCTTAGAAGGGTGATGTTGACGCTGATGTTAATATAATTCTCAGGGTTTCATGATCTTTATATGAGATTGCATAGGTGCATTTAGAATTTGTTTCGGTGAAACTGTAATAGTTGACGGCACGGTGTCCTCTGTTGTTGTTTTCACAGTGGTATTTGTTCCTCATCCATCACTGCTGATCTTAGTTTTTGCTCTGGTGCTACGAATGATTATAGCACAAATATCACTCTTATTTTATACTTGATCCTGCTCAAAGGGTTACTTCTACATTTACTCTACTATTTTATATTGGTTCATATGTTTGTGGTCCACCACTCCTGAATGAATGCACTGTCGAGTTTGCATTTCCATTACCGGTCTCATCGCGCCGAGTCGTGCGCAGGATGGCCATCTCGAGTCAACCGTGATGTCCCCTTCTCCTTTCGGCCAACACACAAGACAAGTGCATCTTCACCTGAGGACACGCCTTCAAGCAGGAAGCCGTGGAGATGCAATTCCCTGTCCCCTACGCCGACGAGCTGAGTCAGATGGACTGCATCAAACGACAAAACGACTGGGTCACAGTAATAAACTCACTGACCCCTGTTTAGAGAGCCGTTGTCCAAAAATGTACGTTCTAGACAACTGAATGAGAAGAGTATGAGCTGATGAGTGATGACCGACTGATGGTGGGCCAGATGTTGCCTTACTCAGTCGACCCAAATGTGTAAATCTCTTCAATTTAGGCCTCTGTTTTCACCTCTGAGCAAACTTGTCTTTTAGAGCGAGCTTGGGGACATGACATCAGAGTTTGTCCCGTTTAAAGCTGTCATGAAACCAGCTGCCGGGATCTGCGGGCAGAGGGTGGCCACTGCTTGTCATGGCGGCGACCCAAGAACATGGTGGTGGGCTCCAGCTGTGAGGCAGGCTGAAGAAAGAGACCTTCTGAGCCTAGCTGGAATGAGCGAGGCTGGGCCGGGCAGTAGCACTGGAAGCGGCTGTACTTGAAAAGCTGCATTATGAATGGTCTCAAAGGTTGCGGACAAGCGGAGAAAGAGCAGAATATGGTGTTATAACAAGAAGAGGCAAACACTGAATGAATGCTGGAATGTGGAGGGAGAATGCTGATGAAATTTGACAGACACATCCTCCACACTGGAAATATTTGAGAAGATAAAAGCGCCAGAGGTCACTCATCCACGCTGAGGATGGGTGACATTAATCCTGATATAACACAGGCTGATGATTAAGGCTGGGTTCTACCAGCCAGGTACATTTTGGATCTGGTTCCTGGCAAAACATCTATTTGTAAGTGAATTCAGACATGTGTATCTCCCCTTGTTTGTCCAACAATTGTATTCTTATTTTTCCTGCCCTGACAGTCACTTCCGCAGCTTGAAATGAGAAATGACGCAGATTTAATCAGGAGCAAAAATCTAATATCAGCTTTGAAGGGAACAACTACATTGAATGATTGTCAAAAGGACAGGACACCAGAAGAAACTGCTGTAAATTGTTTTAAACATCACTGTCACCCTGCCAGTTAAGGAGAACTGCACTGCTACATGTACTTCTGCAAGCGCTGGAGAAATGTTACTGCGGCTCGCAAACAAACCTCAGCTGACCACGAGCTAACATAAAGAGCGAGCTGTAATTTAGTGCAGAGAAAATAAAGACTGGCGGCGATTATAAATGTTTTTATTGTGTTCAGTGGTACAAATAAAGAAATGTTTA
The DNA here is from genome assembly GCF_904848185.1 of Acanthopagrus latus. Classification (NCBI taxonomy): domain Eukaryota; kingdom Metazoa; phylum Chordata; class Actinopteri; order Spariformes; family Sparidae; genus Acanthopagrus; species Acanthopagrus latus. Next base: position 10,422,542 of record NC_051060.1, on the reverse strand, counting down.
ACATGCCAGTACTGAGGGCTATATGGGCATGACCAGCCCTACTTTTAATTCTGTTGACTGTATGCTTTTCGTGTTATAGGTTGGTGGTTCCCATTTTAATAAAGGAGACAACAAGAGCATAAAATGTCCCTCTGTGAAAGTAGTAAAGAGATGCAGTCTCATTGTTAACCCTGAAATACTGAAGGATCAATTCCTTTTGCTAACCCCCAAAAAACGTACCTTCTTGCACAAAATTAATTACTGATGTACTGCTTACCATCCTCGCCAGAAACACAACAGCATGAGATGCTTGATCAAAACTTTAAATTGTCCTTAATTTGTGTTCCTTGAGAGTGGCGCTCTTGTAATCATGCAAGTTACTGACTCTTTTCAGTGTCACTGAGAGAAGATTGCTTGTTGCTGTTGTTCTATGGAGAAGTCGAAGTAGACGGATGGGTGTAAAAAGGGTGTGACTCCGATATGTTTGACAGTTTGCGTCCTAACCATGTTTTTTTTCTAGCCTTAACAATAACAATGACATTCCATAATGGTGGCTGTCTATTGTATTAGTGCGGAAACTGATTTGACTAAATGCGGTCCAAACAAGCATTTAACAGAACAGGCATGCAATATGCCGCAGCTTGTGTCAAATTAATAGAAATAATAAGGCATTTATTAGACAGTTAACAAGCACAGTAATACCCTATTTACACTAATAAGATGTAATGAGCTGAACTTTCTATAAAATCGGATAAAAACTAAGAATATGTTCTTTATTTGACTGTATCAACCTTGTTGCAGAATGTGTGTCAACATATATCTGATGTGTGTTAAAGTTACATGTGTTTTCAGTGGGAAACTTTGAATGGGAGCAGCAGAGACTTACATCTGGAAGGAAGACAGATGCTGTTCTAGCTGCGAGCTGTTTTACAGACTGATTTCATGTTAACAGAATCACACGGACAAGTACAACAATAACACTCAGACGCACTCTCAAACAGAACCATGAACACAACCTGAGGGCCTTTCTGACCGTCGCTGGTCCAGATTTACCCGCACATGAACACTCTCAAACATCCGCTCAGTCCTCAAAGGTTTGTTGTCTTTGCCACGTCTGCTCTCCATTATGAGAGTGTTTACCCCTTTTTTCTCACATTAAAGTCTGTACGCGCTGATTACACAACGCAGGATAAGCGGCTCATTAAGGACGGGTGTCCTGTGCTGTCATGCAGAGTCGGGGGAGACAATTCACTTCAGAGAGACCGCAGAGAGCGAGAGCGAGCCGGAAGAGAGTGTGAAGCCTTTGTGTCTGCTGACGGGGCCGACGTGTCAAACAGGAAGCAGACTAACAAAGGACATGTGGGGCTGACTGTGGACATTGATAAACTGTTAACATCAGGTACTGGTATTTATTTCTCCTTAATTCCAGTCATTTCAGCTGATTTGATAATCACTGGGTTATCAGTTAATATGATTTGGGGGTGCCAGTTTCATCAAGTGCCATACTAGGATTTATTTGTCTTTAATTATTATTATTATTTTTTCCGGTTGAAATCTAAATATTGACGTGATTTCTTTGGTGGTAGATGTGTATTAATGAGTCTGCATTTATGATACGGCCTAGTTCATTTTTTAAAATTATTTTTTTTAATCATTATTTCCAAAAATAGAACTAGATTATATCGCTGTTGTAAATCTGATTCAAAATCTTGGTGACATTTTGATTTTAAATGTGCTACAGGAAACAGACTACCTGACAAACAAATAGGAGGCCGTCTGGAATGGGAGCTAACGGCAGTAGATGATCATTTTAATACATTTTTGAACATTCTGAACTAACATTCTGACATAACATGCAGACACTGTTGTTTTGGCTGCTCTCTGCTTCCTTTTACTCACTCAAAGGTACTTCTGTGGATAATCAGCAGCTGTTTCACAAATTTTCTCCTCATTTCCTACATCCCTTAAACATTTTCCCTGGTTTGCTATAAATCATTGGTGTCTTCCTGCACCAGGAAACAAAACAGCATTGGACTGAACCATAAAATCTGTGTGAAAGTTGGCGTCAACCAATCTGCTCCTGCAAATTTTCTCGGTAATAACCCAGATCCACAAACTAGATCCATGATGTGGATGTGCAAGTCTGAACTGTTTATTTCATATTCTAAACAGTCTTTGAACAGCCAGCTTTTTCCATGCTTGCCTGAATGCCCTTATGTGTGCCTGTGCAGCACATGTGTGTGTGTGTGTGTGTGTGTGTGTGTTTCCAGCTGAGTGGAGGGTAATTAGAAGCTACTGGAGGAAGCTATTAACAGGTGCCACCGGCTAACATGTGCTACAGGCTGAGTACTTCACATGACAGCGTCTGTGGGTGGAGAGGGAGCGGTCTCATCTGTCTCAGGCCGGGGTTTGTCTCTAGGGTGCACTTCACGTGCCGGTCCTCGAAGAGAAGAGGGGAGCTGACAGGCCAATCGCAGCCTCTTCACCTCCTGACCTCCCGACGGTGGAGAGTCTCCGCTGATAGCTCTGTGGGTGTGTCGATGTTTGTGGTGTAGATAATCCAGGGATTCCATTATGTCAACTGTAAGACAGCAGAGGTGCAGCGCTGACCTAAAATGAGTTATTTATACAAGTGTATGTGTAATGTAAATGTGCGTGTGTCCTCCAATGATAGGAACAGACCTGACCTTGTTCCCACTCTACAACATGCTGTTTCTATCAGCAGAGACTGAACAGATCCTCAAGACCTCTCTCATATCAACTGAATGGAATAGCTGAATCTGATAAACTGTCTCTGGAAAATCTCTAGTCAACCATCAGCAAGATGTTTGATAATTAAAGGATAAATATAAGAGTCCATTATTACATATTAGGACCTGGTCCCGTCCACATTTGAATTTTATGTTAATTTCTCTGTAATAACATAAATGTACTTTCTTTGAACATTTTAGCAGCAGCCAGTGACTGAGTGGTTGACAGGCTGACGCCTGTGCTAACGTTAGCTGCGGTGGCCTTGGCTTTCAGGCTATCAGACATGGTGCAGTTTTGTGTTTCCTCAGGTCAGATGTGTTGCCCCGCTCAGCTTTGCATTCAGCGTCACAAAACTTGCATTGAGTGTCGTCTGTGTTGGGTTCTGAGGAGTGTAGCCATGTTTGCGACCGCTGCTGGCTCGCCATTGCCCTGACTCGCTGCGACCTGAGCAAGAAGCAGGGGGGTGACGTAGTCTCACCCCCTTGGATGTGAATCATTACTTTGTCGCATGGACACAACTCGGCTGGTGAACTTACAAGTGCACAGAAAGCTCAGGAATAATTTTAGACTGTGACATTAATCATTCACTGATCCTTTTTGAGGTTTAGACTGAATGACGTAGCAGATTGACAAACTGAATGGTTTTGAATGCAAAGGATTTCCAGTTAATGACAATTCTCATGGACACTAAATGCATTGTGATATAAAGCTACTAAATGGTCCTTGAAGCAAAATTATGAAGTGAAACTTTACTGAATGTTGATTTTTTTTTCCTGCTTTCACGTTAAGTTTTCAAAGTCTCACATTACCCTGAGTCAAGTCCGAGCCAAATCTCCAGTCCATCTTTTGTGAATGAACTAAAGAGTCAAGCTTTGATCCTCAAAGTATACACATCCGATAACTGCAGCCTTGGAAATGACCACAGAATTAGTTTGGACATCTTTTTTGACAGAGAGTGAACATGAATACATACATGTATATTATGAACTCGGAAAAAAAATGCTATCTGTTGGGTTGGACTGCATGACGCTGCCCAGTTGTCCTTGTGCTCTACTTCATGTTCTCTCTTTTCTGGTCTCGCTTTATGGACTTCCTTAATATGTTTGTTTTCCATGTCTCATACAGTTTTACCCACAGAAACAGAAACCCTGGAATGAGATCAGAGCCTTGATAATACAATTATTTTTACTCCCACGGCCACACGCTTTTGATCCCGCTAAGAGTTTTATGTAAGAACACAGTTTACCTTTGATTCAACTTTAATATTGTCATCAGAGGGATTTTAATACTTTAAATCTATGATTAAACACATTCACAGGGTCCCGAAGGTGACATTTCTTGCCTTTGAAATCATTCACGCCTCTGTGCGTCATTAAAGCACTTAATGGCCGATCCGAGCACTTAACTGGGAGAGGGACAGGGAGGAGAATGGCCCTGTTGTGCAGCTGACCGGCATGGGAGAAAGAACAGACAGAAAAAGAAAGAGAGTGAGGAGAAGTGAGAGGAGTGACGGGTGGTGAGAAGATCCACTGAGCTGTCTTCCTCTCGAATATGAGAATAGGGATTAGGGAGTGAATGGCGATTACCTCCACGTTGACCTGCCAGCCACTGTAATCACGGACAGTGTGAGTGATGCCATGATTGTCCAAAAGGAAGAGGCCAGTGACAGTAATCCTTGGGAAAATGTGGACCACAATGACAGGTTGGGCTTAGAGACGGCGGCGGCGGCTCCATCACCTCTCAGAGCCGAGGAAGAAGCGGAGTCGATGTCGGAGAGGAGGGGAGATAAAGAGCAACTTCCTCTTCCTTTCAACACTTTCAAACCTTTTTTGGGGATCTTCAAAAGGGACCCGCGAGGTCCTGTCAGCCACTACAAAGCAGTGGGAGGGGGAGAGCAGTAGGAGAAAGCTCACAAGTAACAAAACTTACAAAGGTCACTTCATTACAGACTGCATGATGAAATGCCTCGGCCTAATTTTATCATAATGGGATCAGGCCATGCAGCAGCTGATTCCTCTGACCACCCACATGATTAAGTCATTTCTATTGTGGTGATGCCAAGACGAGCACCTGCCTCCATACATTTGACTGCTCAGAGGAGTCTTCACAAAACTGCCTTTACAGCCTTTTCTTTGCATGAAGTGCAGATGGATACCTCTGCACAATACTGAATATTTGTGTTGGGATTCATTTGGAGTCAAGTGTATGGAGATCTGGCTCACACCACTGTTCACAATGGCAACATTTCACTGTGACGTCTTTGGGCTTTAATGGAATAGCCATTTGTTGCAGATTGATTTCCGGTAAAGAAGTGAAGTCATGTGTAAGTTTAATGTCAAGTTCAACTGGAACAAGGAGAAGTTCACCAGAGACGTGATTTTGTCTGGTGTTTTGTCGCCCAGAAAACATTTCTGAAGGGTCACAGGAAAACATCGTTGCAGATTGAATAACCCTAACCCTAAAAAGGCTCCACAAAATCATCTGGCATAATAAAGTTCTTCAGAACCAAAACTGAATTGTAAAGAGGCTATTTACACCCATCTCATGATAAAATCTCCACTGTAGCAACTAGCTCAAAGCATTAGCATGTCCCCCATTTGAGTGGGTGCACAAGTTTGACTTCCAGGGTTTAAATCAAATTTTTTCAAATCTATTCGGAAAATTTAAACTGCCACGACGGTGCTGACCTTTGAGGGGGATGCAAAGTACAAAACCTGAGGATGCTATCTGGCAGTTAGCGAGCTAACAAGGAAGCAGCTCAGCTCAAAGAGATATTAAGAGACTGGCACAGGTGCTGCCCCACCTAGCTAACGTGCTAATGATTAGCTTGAGAGCTACAGTGGTCTGGCACCGAGCCATTTCTCTTTCGTCTGTTGCTGCCCGCTGCCACTGGCAACAGGGATGGTCAGGTTTGAATTGTATAACCAAAACAAGAAGCTAAAAGAGGCCAAAAAGCTTCAGGCATCTGCAGGGCTGGATGGCAATTCTCTGTGAGTTAACTGTAAGCAAAGCTACTCATCTTGCATACAGTCATTTTATCTAATGATGATACAAAATAGTTTTTGTGTTAGTTTTATATAAATAAATGGTTACCCTAACCCTAACTCTAAAGGGAAACCCAGGGACAAGTTATCACACCACCATCCACACTGTCTGACTGCCAAGTGTTTTCTTCGGATCACTGCCTGGGTTTAAAAACAACCTTGACAGGCAAAGTGAACTTTATCACAAAATGTTGTGGCAGCGGAGGCACCGTTGCATAACCGCGAGCGTGAAAAGACTTAGAGTCTTTGTGGGGGGTCAAGTTATCAATTAACAAAACCCACACCGATACCCAGCCACCCACACACTCATTCAGAATCCCTCGACACCTCTCACTCTGCAGGTCGGCCAGCTCCTCTGTCGTCCAGGGGCTTTGATGGGGAGATTATAAAGGGGAGCAGCTTTTATGCTTGATGTCCACCGAGTTACAGAAAGAACACGGCTTGATCCTTTTAAAGGCACAACATAGGGACATTGTTCTCCTGTAATCCAGATTCAAGATAAAAATCGCGAGCAAGAGCAGAGAAATGGAAGAGTTTTGTTTGCTTCAAAATCCCCACACGCATTATTATCCAGCCTGCGAGTTTATTGTTTCAGATCCATCATGTTTTTCACAGCTGGCGAGACCTTTAGAGCCAAACGTTATGTTTTGTTCGCCCTGGAGGTCTGTGGTACTTCAGCTGTAATCTTAGAACTTGAAGCTGGAACCGATGAGACTGTAGCAGACGTCCAGCTTTCCGCAACGAATGACAGAAAGAGAGGATAAAGAGGAAGAAGAAGGGCGCTACAGATGGACAGTGTGTGTATCCAAGTTCTTCTGTGGTCGCTTAGCCATTTCTTCCTCTGTTATTATGGCGAATTAGCTCGCCACAGAAGCCCCCACAGTTTACAGAAGAGACTGACAGAAGACAAATATTTGTTGTTTAATTGTTGTTCAGTGACATCATGGCGCGGTCCGCGGACTCAGTCTGGCCAGGCCATTGCATTTTGAGCAGAAACAAAGCGAAAATGTAACCGTTCGACATTCTCTGGCAGGGGGATTCTCTTACATGTTTACAGAGAATTCCCAACATTTTCCCTGATTTATCGTGGGTAAGTTATCTGCAAGGCACGTCACCGCGTCAAAGGCAACAAACGAGAAACAGCCTCCCTCTCGAACATAATGTGAGGCTGTAGGAGGTGACTAACAGAGGAATAGCAGTCGTGCAGGATAATAAAATCCAAAAGGGATCTAGAAACAAAGGATGGGCACGTACAACCAAATAACGATGTATTTTCAGTTTGTATACATGCAAAAGTGCCAGAAAATGCAGTGAAACAATATTCTTAACCTGTAAAATACAACAGCTCCCAGTATACCTTCACATAGGCCATGTCTGCCTATGCTGTTGCGGGAGTCTCCATGTTTTCGACCTATTCTCCCACTGCACTCCCGATTGGTAAGTATCTCCCCAAGTGACACGAACCAAAATGGGTGTTTCTCAGTTTCTGGGTGGGATGTTTATCGTAATACCGAGCAACTCAACTCAGAGGCAGAGGTGAGCATGCTGCACGCAAACAAGCTTAATCTGCCGAAGCCCCCTTGTTGGGTGAAACAGGTCCAAAGTTCAGAAGTTAACAAATCGCCTCCTGCGGACACCAGGTTACTGAGGCGGTTCCCTCACTGCACCTGATCACACGCTGCATTTCTCACATGCTTCAGGGATCCCAGGTGCTGTCTTACATAAGACGAGCCACCGACGCTGCCCGCTCACCAAATCCAGTTATGCCTGGAATGGACTTTTTAATTAACTTGTACAGCCTGTGTCTTTATCTCAGTTCCTCTGCCTCCCTCTATCTGTCACTGTCTCAAATGTACAGTACGGCCCGTGAAGGGTCATCTGCAGTGTAGATGAGAGACAGAGGCCGAAATAAATCTCCTTTGAGGTTTTCACTTGTCTTTGCCTGCCACTCTCCGCGTTCATTTTGTTGTGGTTATCTTCATCTGTTTGACTGCCTGATTTACAGCAAACGTGCATTCACTCTTCCTATGACTTTCCTTCCCCCTTTTTTCAGCCAAATGAACATACATGTCTCAAGGGCCGTGAAGATGCTTCGAGAGTTCAATGGTTACACGAAATTCTGGCAGCTAAAATGTACCGGATGCAAATGTTGGCGTCACGTTCTAAGGATTTATAAGGAATTTATTAAATTCAATATAGCAGGATTTTCTATGAAGACACCTTTTATGCTTCTATATGTGCAAACAAAAAACCTGTTGTCATTTTAGAACCTGGCTAAGAAAAACATCCAGATTTCTCGGTACAATGCCAGAATTGCAAATCCTGATAAACATATGGTCTAAATGTGAACGTTCAGTGGTTGTCTTCAAATGGAAGGTGAAAAAACAGGTTCAGACATTGGGGTGGTGTCTCAACGGGCTCCTTTTTTTACTTTTCATGTGCAGTTTTAACCTCCACAGTAACTCAATCCTGCTGTTGTTCAGCCCTCTTCCTGTCCATGCATGAAAACTGAGAAATGCTTTACCTGCAAGCCCGTTATAAAAAGATGCCGAGTCAATCATGGCCCACTAAAGTAACCAAACCCCCTGTCCTTCCAAGGCAACATACATGCATCTGTAGTATGTATGTAGAGATTGATGGCCCAGGTCGTGGAAGTCAGAGTCTTTGTGAGACAGTTTTATCTCTGAGAGTGTCCTCTGGGCATCTCCACCTCCAGCCCCGCAGCCTGAGCGAGCCTCTCCCATCACACTCTCTTACATATAAGATTACCCTTGTTCACTGTGGTGGGTCCCACAGCAGAGGTAAGCTGTTTCAGTTCATACATTCAGTGGCTAATGATGCTGATTAAAAGCAACTTCAAAGCCATTTTTGGCTAGTCCTTAATTTTCTTGTCATTTGCTTGAATGTGCGACGTGAAACTGGTGTTGTGAAACATCAGACGCCCCTCATGACCAGCTGTGTGACTATTTTTACTTGGACCAAAAGGAAATGCCAGTGGTGTGGTGCCTCACTTTTCTTTGATTTATTACATTTGAAGATTTTGCTCCCATCTATTTTCCCCAGCTGACAGGCGGAATTACATAATACACAAAACAGCGGAGGGACCCGTGACCCCGCTCGCATGAAGCGTTGTTTGGCTTCCCTGAACTAAGTTGATTCCAGTGGAAACATCCACACATAAAAAAGAAAAAAAAAAAAAGAAAAAGTATGTGGACTCCTCGGAGAAAGAGGCTGGTGGTGGACAAAGGTGGGTTTTGTGTGGTGAAAATGGTCCATAAAGGCCCATTGAGGAGCAGAGGAGGGAGGTAAATGTGAGCTGATTGAAGAAGGCGTGTTGTGACGGGACGGAGGATGTGTTTGGAACAGGGGCTCAGCTGTGAGACGGTCGTATGAAAGTGCTTGGCATCCCAGGAGACCTGTGACAGGAGATGAAGTTATGCCAAAAATGTGTGCGTAAATACGTGTGTGTGCGTGTGTGTGTGTGTGTGTGTGTGTGTGTGCACCATTGATGTTCGTGTGTATACTGGGCCTACACAGTTCCATGTTATCCAAACAGCTAATTACATAGCCACATAGGCTTAACTGACTACTTAAAAATGCACCAACCTCTCAATCTGATAATGTTCAGAATTTAACATGGATTATGTAAAAAAAAGCTTATACCGCTCGGATATTAGGAATCAGGCCTCTCTCCGATCTGTTGGGGAATTCTTTGGGGATTTATAAGATCAATTATTAGATACAATTATTCCTTCATGATTATAGATGGTGCCGTCGGAGAGAAACAATAATATTGGTGATAAAGTTTTTATCATATTTTTTATCAACATGTCAGCTTTGGCATTCGATGCAATGATCCGTGCGATAGTCATTTTTTCCACTTTGCCCACCCTGAGTTTCACTACAACATCCAGTCTAGTGTGTTATCAGCTCTTATCATCCTCCTTGCTCTTCAAAAAATGTGTAAGTGTGGAGGAGGGACGTCCTCTCTGCACGCAAGAGCCGGCAAAGAAGTGATTACGGGATCTATTTTGAGAACGCGCAAAATGTGGTATGTTTTCCATCAGAAGGCGTCAACATGTCCAGCCCATTACTACATAAACGTACGCTGAGCGGACGGACTGGACACGCTCATGCAGACAGAAAAAGATGTTCTCTGATTGCTGACTGATATAACTTTATATCCTGTCAGCGTGAGGCACAGCTCACCACAGACCAAACGGTTCAGCGCCTCTGTGGGGACCCCTCCATTCACAGGAACCAGTAGCAGGAAATCAAGTGCTTTCCAACTGTTTTATTAGCCAAGTGAGAGTATCTGTCATCCTCCTCCCGCTGCTCTCTGATGGGAAATAGGAGACGCCGAGGCGAGCGGCTGCCCTACATCATCTCGGCCAAACTATACACTCCGAGACAGAAATCTGACCGAGTCCGACAACACTGGCAGGAAATTAATGACATTCCCAAACCTAAGTGGCTGCCTTTTACTCAGATTGAAAGCCATACAGTTGGTCTACTCCTTCACCCAATCTGTGGATGAAAAATATTGTTTTACATTTATTCCGCGATTTCATTAAATGCTGTACGGTATTATGCGATAAAGATGGAAAAATGTGGGATATATTTTAGATTTTTGTGTGTGTGCCCAAACAAGAAACGTCCACATGCCAGTATTTAATGACATGGGGCAGCATGTGGTGTAAACCAACCACTCGGCCGTGCAGCTATGTGGTGGAGGACAGGAAGCAAACCATGGTCATGTTTGAGGTGAAGGGGTCGAGGCATGCGGAGGCGAGCAGACAGAGCATGACCTTCTTGGTGGGAAGGGAAAACATTTGACAGGAGACACAACATGGGGATGAAGATGGATCACGCCAGGGATAGCGCAGTCATTGTCCCAAAAGGCCAAAACACGATCTGTTTCTCAAAAGGCTATCTATCTTCAACGGCAAGACATTTAAGTGTTACATTTTTGCAATGGCAAAAGATTCCCAAGCAGCTGGATGTCTGTCTTATAATGACAACTAACAGCAAAATGTGCCTGAACGGTTTTTAAGCCATCAGTCTGTCTGTCGCCCGAGTGATCCACTCCAGACGGGAAATGCACACTGCTAGAGAGGTTTACAAGAATTCAAGTAGTTTTTTCCAAAACATATCTCAACTGTTACCAACAAATGGCTCGTTCCATAAAAAATTGTTATCAGCATATAGGGATGGGAATAGAGAACCAGCTGAGGTTGAGAACTGGATCTAAATTGTCTGATCTATCCACTAAGACGTCAACCTAAAAGAAGGGGTTATGGCGAGGAGGAAGAATCAGCATCCATACTGTGCCTTCATTCCACAAAGTAAGGCGACAAAAGTGACAATCAGTATGGAAACTGATAACGAACTGGGGTGAAAAGCAGAACCACTACTGGCATTGGTGCTGAAAAAATCCTTTCAGTTCCCACCTTTTAAAAGCAAAACAAGCTCTGTGTGTGTTCAACATGGCAGCTTTGAATGAGGAAGTGGAATGATGGAACTGTTACTGGTTATCAATAGTTATTTGATAAATTGCTTGCACAATATCCCTTCAGAATGGATAACGCACAGAATTGGCTATTGGATAAAAAATTGAACCTGAAGTCAGTTTCATTCACAGTGTTGCCTGCTCTTCTATCTGCTGTGAGATGTCTTTGAGAGAAGCAGAGCAGAGGAGAAAGAGAAGGAGAAAGAGAAAGAGAAAGAGATGGGAAAAAAACAAATAATCCTAATCCAGAAACTGGTTTCAAATGGCAACCTAATCCCCAACCAACGTTGGACGCAACCATCAGTGAAGGAACAATAAAAGTAAAGGAAATCTCCCTTGCTAGACAGAGAGTTTCTTTCTTGTATGTGTAACCCAATAAAATTCTGGCTGATGACGTATCATGCATCCCTGGTCCAGAATGAAATTTCCCAACAAATACTTGATGGATTGCCTTGAAACTTAGTCCAGACGTTTACAGGGCCCCTGAGTATGAAGCCCACTGACATGTGATCCTCTGAGTTTCCCTCTGATTTGCATTCTGCAATATTTTGAGTTATGACCTGCAACACCTGTAACACTGCCACATTACCACCAGTCTCACCTGTACTATTTGTTTAATGCTAAGCAGCAAATGCTAGCGTGCTAACACACAATCGACCAGGATGACAAAGAGGGTAACCATTAAATCTTCTTCTAAATCAGCACGTAAGCATTATCATCGTACAGTCTGGAGGAAGTCTCTATAACCTCTTAGCCTTGTTTAAGCTACAGTAGTAGAGTCTAGATGCTCAACACTATGAGACCATTGGTTGCTGCATGTTTAACACAAATTCTTCCTCAAATCAAACTTTCCCACCACCCCAATGCACAGTTTTTACTCACAAAAAGGACGCTGTTACCTGTAAGCACCAGAAAAGCAGCGACCTGCTCCTGTTTTGCAACACAAAGCAATTTCCTGCTGTGCCTTTAGCAATTGTGCACAACAGATGTAGAAAAAAAAACAAAAACAAGCCCATAACAGTGTCAATCGATTTTGTTCATTCAAGGCGTTGCAATGTGGCAGAAAGCATGCTAGACTGATTTAAGCTCAACCAAATCAGAAAAAGAGCTTCTTCTGAAATCTCTGCATATCTTTAGTGGTACAAACACAGAGGATTGATGCTGAAGTCACTATTCACACCATGAAAAGACCCTCTGGACATTGTTATGCCACAGTAGACTTGCTGTCTTCATAGCAAACAGCTGCCCATTAGTCAAAATGCTCCGCTATCATTGCCCACTCTTAATAAATTCCACGACTGCTGAGCAAAGGCTCCTTTGTTGGGTTCATACTGTTGTTCCTAAAATATCAACCATCCAAATAATTTTTGTTTTTACATAGATTCAACATTGCAGAGTATGATTCATCATCTTTGCAGCAGTAATGAGGAACACTCTATGTGAGACAGAGGGATCAGGCGTCAGTCATCGAATCTGAAAGTCTCTTGTGGTGGCTGCTTTAATGTGGTAAAAGCTTGTTGATGTAAGTGTTTCACCTGTGAGGATTTATGTGAGAAAACCTGCTACCTGCACCTCTGTGGCTGTTCAGGAGCAGACTGGTAAAGCTCACTAGTGCAAACTGCAGCGGATGCGACACAATCAACCCGATCGCCCAAATAGCTGTTACATACGATTCTGCAAAACAACAGATCATTTAAACGTAACTTTTCTTTATAATGCAGCTTGAAACCAGAAACCACTTGGTTAGGGTGAGCAAAAACATCATTGTCTGGCTTAAAATACCTGAAAAATGGAAGAGCCTGGCCCAACTTCCTGTGAAAAATAGATGGGTTTTGTCGGCACACAAAAAAAAAACAAAAAAAAAAAGATAGTCTGACATCCCGTGAGCAATAGCCAGCTCTGCCTGCCACAAAAACGGCTTGAGATCTCCTCACAGATTCGGGCTGCAGTGGCCCATTCGGCAGCCTTGTGGCTTGCAGTAACACCACTTCCCTCTCCTGTGAATGTGATGTGCCACATTTTTTTTGTTCAAGTGTCAACCTTGGATGTATCTGTGGTTTGCAGGAAAAAAAAAAAAAAAAACTGCTAACATTACATCCTGGTGACTGGGCTGAACACATCTCTTCCTCCTAATTCTGGTGAATGAGCTAGCACCCATAAAAGCCATGAAAGGCAGCACAGCTTTCCTGCTCACGCTATCTCCTTTCTTCATTTACTGTAACTGAAAGCTGTTCCGACCCCCCATGATTCTCTGGCGGTCGCACCAGCATGGAACACAAATATTTCTTGCCACATCTGAATTATTTTCTTTGCTATGCTCGAAACCCCTTTCATCTCCCTTTTAACAGCGGCCCATCAAAGGAGGCAGTGGACAGAACATACTGTAGGGCTGAGGTTTGAGGTTTGCTTGCAGCACAAAATGTGATTCATTCATGGTGTCAAAAACAAAAACACCAGATGATTACAACCATTTTCCCCAAATAAACATCTGCTTACCAGACAAGTGTTGCGAGTTTCTGCCTAATCCGCCGTGAAGTTGCTTGGAAAGGTTACTTGGTTTGGGGGGGGGGGTCAAAGTGCTGCTGGAGGTTTCTTGTGTAGCCGTCTCTTCGGCCTAAGTGCCATCCCTGGTGGCTTAATAAAGTTCAAGGCCTCTGGGTTTGGTGTTTGTGTCGAAGTAAACACTCCCCAGAGGAGAGGAGTCCGGCAAGCAAACCAGCTGTTAGAGCATTTAAATCAACCACCTGTAACTTTATTGCACCATAAACATATTCATAGTCCTTCATTTCACACCATAATGCACTTGACTGAGGGACCTGCCTCTGCTGCTACTGTAGAAGAAATCTACAGCATCTAATAAAAGCCTTTACGACAACCAGTGGGCCCTTACGTAACTGTCCAACGGTGAAAATGACCCCGTCCGCAGCTGGCAACACATTAGCCTCACATGCCCCGTCGTTGGTATGATGTTTAGGCCGCAGAGGCAGGGTTAAGTTAGTCGAGATCGTATCTGCAAATGAGGTCTCGGAAGCACTGAGGAGCAGCATATTTCAGTGGCAGGCCCGCTGCAGATAAAGCTAATAACACCAGGCACAGAACAAATCACAGCAGCGCCCCGATTAGGCCTGCAGACGAGGAAATGTGATGGAATGTGTGCTTTTCAACACTCCCAGTGTGATTCCATCAAAACCAACAGCTAGTGTTGGAGCCGCTAAGGGAGCCGTGTTCGGTCTCTGTTGTTCTCCGCTGCTAAGCTCGTGGCATCACTTAAGAAAAAGAAAAAAAAGAAAAAATACGGTGATTAATTTAGATCTGAGGATAGATCAAGAAACAAGAAGGAATGATAAGACCTTCAAGAATCCTCAGGAACGCCATCGTAGGGGTGCGAGAAGGAACCCTGGCAGCAGCTTACAATACTTGTTTTAATCAAATATGCAGTTTAAGAAAAAAGAGAAATCTGTTAAGCTTTAAATCTGTCAGCCTTCATTTTACTATCTGCTGTTTTCCAGCTGTCTTGCTCACACTCCTGAGGGATTTATACTCAGTAGCGCAAGAATTTTCACAGACAGGCCAAGTTCAAACTAGTGATTTTATTGTGGATTTGAGCAGTGCAGATTCATCTAGAGACTGTAACAGAAAACTAAAGACTGACAGATGTTGAGTTGAGGATTTATGATATATTTGGGTCGAATCATAAAACATGTCATGGCATTTACTGAGGCCAGCTCCTGTTTCAGGTGTGGGTTCACAGAAATTTCCCTTGAGCAACCAGATAGTCATCGAGAAAACGTTCCTTTCTTTGAAAACACTTCCATTTGTGTGTCGTAATGCAGTCTAGCAAGGAAGGTACAGTCAGACAATGAAGAATCGCTCATTTGAAATGTAAATTTCAACTATTAATTTCAAAACATTTGCAGTTCCAGTATAACAGTACACATTAAAGCACTCGGGTGATGTCAAATTTGAAGCCGAACACAGTGATTCATTTTTACGTTGATGTCCAGGAGCTTTTCTTCCTTCACACCACTTCCTTGTCACACTTGCTTTGCAAGCAGGAAATGTTGAAGATTGTCCAGGATAAACTTCAATGTGGAAGAGACTGTGACTTTGCAGCTGCACAGCACAACAGCGATGGCTCTTAAGCAATACACACACTCAGAAACTTTGGTCTGTCAATGTTTACTCCACATAGTATCAAAGTGCAGTTCTGACATTGAAATGCTTTGATTGTGCCTTAATGTGTTGTCTGTTGCAACTTTTCATTCATTACATTTTTCTTTTGTCTCTTATGAGATTGCCATTCTCAGATTTGTTTTCTCTGGATTATATGAGAATGTAATATCAGCTTTGTGTGTGCCTCTCACAGCCCGTCCTCATCAGAAAAATGTTGATATGGGTTGACTGTGAAAGCCGCTTATTATGACCCATATTTACGTTTCTTGTTAGGTGGTGACCTCTAGTGGCGGTGTTAATTATAACAGCAGCAAAAGAGGAAGTCAGGTGAAGCAGTATCGAGAGCAATGTTGTCCGCATAGGGAGGATGTCAGAGGAGGTTAAATATACTCAGGGGTTAGACTGTCGTTTGTGCCTAATGTATCTGATATTGTCATGTTGGTGTTGTTTGAGTGCAATCATTGCAACTGACCAATGACACCATTGTACTGGAATGTCATAGCGTTGCGACTGGTCTAGGTGTCGTTCTTGGAAGATTATAATTAAGTTCTGACTGACATGACTCACTGATATATGATCAAATCAAGATTATTCCTTCCTCATTATTTTCTGTTTGTTTTGGGTTTTTTTTTCTCCAGTTTTTGTTGCTGTTTGGTAAAGTTTATGAAATGAAATACACACAAGTTTCAAGAAATACATGGTTTGGGTTAAAATATGTCCTTTCACAACATTAAACACGTGTTTGAAATGTGTTCCAAATGTCAATATTTTTCCATTCTTCCCCCCAAAGTTGCTAAGCAATGACATTAAATAAAACGTCACTGGTCAGTCTCGATGGTCCTGGAGCAACTGTAATTATTATGTTTCGCTGCAGTATCATATTGTGCATTCCCAGCCAGCGTGAAATCAAAGGTAGACGATGACTTATTTTAACTTCCTGTGGTAATTATGGTCCGATGTTTTCCTAAACCTAACCAGTGTGCTGCAGTCATCATGTTGTTTTGGGAACAGTGGTTTATGTTATTTTAGGGGTCACTGGCGATCTACCTCTACAGTTGTTTAGGTATAAGGATGTGTTGGCCTTACAGAAGGATCCACTCTTAGTATGTATGAGTCAGTGCTGCCTGTGGTGAGTCTCCAAAAGGTCAACTTTAACTTTAAGTGAAGGTGACCTGATGAGTTTCCACTGGTCTCTCTTCATGCGCATTGACGTAACAGTGGCCCTTTGAGTCTTCCCTGGTATGTTTTGGTTGCATGTACCCACTAATGTTACGTAAAACCCCCTTTAACAACCTGGCAGAAGATTCCCCACAGGACGCATTTCTCTGTAAATTAATTGGCATATTTTTTTTTCCACTCTCAAGAGTTTCCATAGGCACTGCAGTCATGAGTTACTGTCAGATAATTAGCTGCATTATTGCACCATTAAGTATCAGAATAACTGTTCTGGAAAGGAGCTGTTGGCCCATCAATTTGGATTTTCACACTCTGCAGATAACAGGCAGATGTAGAACCCAACAATAACTTTCTTCATCCCGTAAAGGCAGTGATCAAGTAAATAGATAAAAACAAATTTCACTTTTTAATGAATGACTTGTGTAAATGTGGACGTGTTATGTCATCCTCTCAGTGTAACCGTGATCCCTGCACTACGGCTTCAAATAAGATCTGCAACTTGCGTAACTTCTGGCCTGTTTTCATTTTAAAACTGCGGTTGTGCCATCTCCTAACATCCCTGAATTCTCTCTTCCATATCTGCTGACGTGCTACAAGTCATTTCCAAACTGGGCTGCAAATTGCCTGAATCTTGATTTTGGAGCACTGACTTATACATTCATTCATAACGTAAACAGGGCTGAAAGTCTAAAAGCCCCTGCATGAGAAAGATGAAAGGTGAATTTGTCTAAAATCTCTCAGGAATGATCCATTGCCAGGTGTAACGACTGAGCCAAGTCATCCATTAAAGGGAATTTCATTTAATCCTCTGCCAGTAATTCAAAGGGGTTTAAAACGTTGTATAAACAGGTGATTTACACAAAGTTGTACAGGATCCACACGCTACTGTATGCATACATTTGCACATTTGCTAACAATCTCACTGAATAAACAAACTAGTTAAGAGGAATAAAACAAAACTCATCTGTGATAAGAAGATGATTGTTATGCAATCGATTGCAGTGTGTAAATATTACGTAACGAGGAATGGGTCTAGTTTTGGTGGACACACTTCTGAGATTTACCAGATGCAGCCTCCTTAAGTTTTGGGAACACACTGAATTCATTCAGTAAAGAGGAGGTTCCCCCACAGTGAGGGGGGGGGGTTACATCTCCACATAGCACCAAAGAGATCTCACACATCCACCAACTGAGTGCACTTTGTATTTTGGCTGTCTGTGATCATTCGACCATGATGTAGTTTGGAAGCAGCCTCTACCTCTCCTGTATCATCTCCAGGACAAACAGCCAGTTCGCACTCCCAGCGTGTCAAATACAGCCTCCTGGTCAGTCGCCTTGCGCTTCAAAGTTCCTTGGAACGCAGTAGTATAAAGAGCGAGAAAGTCCGATGCTGTATTTTCCACCAGCACTCAAACTGATTCAAACCAAGCCATGCGTACTGCGCCAAACACCCATCTCTCCCTCAACCAAGTGAGTGTTGCAAATTGATCCTCAACTCATCATGTCTGTGTAGGAAACCTCAGAGAAAGACGTTTTTAAAAGTCTGCGTTTTCAGCTCTGTAGCTTCTAACCGAAACTGTTTAGCTTGTTTGTCCTGTTTGTATTTTCAAACACGTGCGGTGTTTAACTGTTTCATGTTCACTTTCAGATGCTTGGGCTACTGCTGGTGTAAAGACAACTTTTCCTGTAATGCAGCTTCATAAAAATAACTTTGATTACTAAAAAAAGGAGGCTTTAATTGTGAAGAAGTGTGAAATGAAACGTGTGCGGCCACTTTGTTAAGGGTCATTCTTCAGTGGTATTGCACGGATCGTGACAAGCACGTTGTTGGTTTTAGACTCGCCTTAAAGCAGGTAGTCCGGTTGTGGTGGAAAAGCAAATCCCTGCCGAGTAGCCGGCAGCCGAGTAGATGTGATTAAAAAAAAGGTCAATAAACGTCAAGCTTGGACTCACTCGATTCCTGGATGCGATTTAGATCTTGATTATGTAATTAGATCCCATAGACATTCAGCACTTGACAAAAGACATTGCTTTAACATAACGTTATGAAGTCAATGTTGATTGCCAAGCTTAATAGGCATAGAATAAGGAAACCATCTGCCTTTCCATTGGTCCCCCTATAAACTTCTGTGACTACATGATTAGCATTCACACTATTGTCCTTCCGGAATTTATTTTATCTGCCACAGGGCATGGTCACAAGGAAAAGGAATGTTAATAAATGTTATAAATACTATATATAACTAATTATAGACTATATGATTGCGTAAATTCATGTTTTGTCCTCTGTTTTTGCTAGTTGTGTCTCCTCACTGGATCAGGAGGTAATACCAACCCAGCAGTTCCCAGGCTGTTGCCAACCAGCCTCTGGTACACGTGCAGGGCAGGCAGCCCACGAGGAGAGGTAATTGCAGGTACAAACAGAAGTCAGCTGATGGTGATGGCTAACAGATGGAGACACAGACTCTAGCAGGGCAACACCGTGTGTTATAATAACTGGATACTGGACTCAAAGGTTGCTTCAGGGGTTTCTCTCGACTTTACCTTGGGATGATATCACACAACTAAAAATAGCTTTCACCAATCTCTGGGAAGGCTTTATAGATATGAAACCATCCTTGTTGTGTACAAAAAGTCACAGTTGACCTTGTTTTCAGTTCGAGGCGTCCTGTCAACAGCTTGACAGATGTCTCTTTTGCAGATGTCTCCGGTGTGTTTGGTGTATGATGTTGTATGACATCTACAGAAACTCTTACATTTGGAAACCAGCATGGCACATATTTGTCTGACCTGTCCCTTGATCCCACTGTTATGTTGCACCACACATCAACAAGAGCCCAACAGAAATATAATGAGACAGACCAATGCCAAACACGAGGACAATATTACAATACAAGCTGCTCTCTGGTAAATCCTGCTGTTTCTCTACGATTGATCCCTGGTCTGCCAGCTTTCAAATCTTTTGTCCTTTGGGCAGAAATCTGCAGCGCTTCCCTTAGTTCTGTTTTTCTGCCCTTTTCAAAGTTATATCTCTGCAAAGCTTCTTGCTTCAAGACAGGCTCACATATAAGCGACTCTCCCTCCCACTGAGAGGCCCTCTGCTTTGGGCTCTTGGGAATGGGGAGCAGATGCTGGAGGGAACATGACGGACCAGACACCCTGAGGGTGGGGTTGGGGGTGTCCACTCACAAAGCTTTCTTAGCCTGTCTGCTCGGCTCTGCTCTGCTGCAGTCCATGCTTTGTATGTCAAGACAGATATGATTTATATTTGGAAGCAGCAGAGGTGGAAGGAGAGTTTGCTTTAGCAGTTGGACCTTTCAGTAATGGAACGAATCAGTCCATTTTTCTGTTGTTGTGAGGAGTCACTCCTGGAGTTTATTCTGCTGAAATGCAGCTATCCAAATATTTGTATGTCAATGTGTTTTTCAAGCTCCTGAAATTAGATACACTTGAATCTGCTGCTCATCTGCACAGCTTTTCTTGTCTCATACTCCAAGATGTTGCACAATTGCTTCCAGTAGAGATTGACACACTTTAAGGATGCGATTGAATCTATATATCAACAGACACCTGCGGTATGAGTACAGGACATACATTTAGGACTGCCACCCTCCAAATTCTGCCAAAATAATCCTATTTTGGACCCTGAATATATTCAAATGCTGACTTCAAGTATAACAGGGGTAAATCTTGCCTTATTTTTCATCTTGCTGTGTTTTCCATGGCCTGCTGTGATAAGCCACTGGGGTTTCAGTGACTGTGTCATCTGGATCCAGAGAGCCGAAACCAGTGAGATCATTATTAAACTTCCAGAGCTGCCAAACGGCTAAATCATTCGCCATCCAGCCGCCTCGGTGTCTCAGTCAAACCAGAAGCCTGACTGTCTAAAGCAAACCAATCAGAGACAATCTGAGGTCTCATCCTTTATTTGAGGTACAACTTGTTCTTCAGCGCAACTGCGATCTGGTCAAATTCAAAGTGCAGCTGTTTTACTAGCAGGGAGCCCAAACTTAACAGGGCACCAGGAGAATTACATCACTCTGATTGTTATACAACTCCTGGGGCTGATACTAACTTACGAAGTAGCTAATTAGCATCAGCTGTAATGAGGAGTATCAAATGCAAACAACATTACTGGAATACAGCAATGTTGTTTTCTTCACATTCTGTTATTATTTTGGTCCTACAGAATGCACCTTTAAGATGATGACCTATTGATCTCATATCTTTTCAAGAAAGTTAGAGGCTACAGCTAGAAGTCTGCTATGTTAGCTTAGCATAAAGGCTGTAAACAGCTTGCATGGCTCTGTTTATAGGTAACAGAGGGTAAACTTTAAGTTCTAAGAGATTTTATATGTTGGACTTTTTCTTGGTCAGGAGCAATGACTTCTTAAAGTCTTGTCAGGATGTTAATTAGTGAGCTTTAAAGGGGCTGGTGGCTAATTTTGTCACCTTTGGACAGAATCAGGCTAGTTGTTTCCTCCTTTATGCTAAGCTAAGCTAAGCTAACCTATGAGTCAATAGTCTCACTTACCTTTTGGCAAGAAAACAACTAGAATTAGGTTGTGTGTTGAGTGCCTGCAGATGTCAGTGTTTCCTTTTTTTGCAAAGTCAATGGTTTTTTTTTTTGTTTTTTTTTTTACTTATTATGTAACAAACCAACAGCATATTCTGCACCAGAGTCAGAGCACAGCTGTGGTGCACAGTTTGAAGGAGGTGACAAGTATGTACCATGACCATCGAAAATAACAAACAAAACAAGTGCATGCATGTATTCAAAAGAGTCTGATCGCAGCCCGAGTTAGATAATGACTGAGAAATGTGTCTGGAACTGTTTTTCAGATGTTTCCTCAACAACTTCGACACTCGAGTCTTGTCCTGTCCGACTCATCCGGTTAGGCAAACAGACGGAGATGAAACTTTCAAGCCAAGACAGCTTGAGAGCATGCGATTGGCTGCTCAGACTTCACCCTTCATGTCTTTAACTTCGAGATTCTGAAGATCAGCGTGCATTGGGCCGAAACTGAAATCCAATTATTGTAAATTCACTCACCTCTTACGCGCGTTTTCCGATGCTAATCAACCGACTTCCTCCGGAGCAAAGGCACAGGAGCTCAGGGTAAACCATTCATCATAATAGGCTGCCATTTTCTCTCCTCTCTCTTCATATTTCATGACTGATGAGCGCAGTGCAGCTTGTGACAGCACGATGACGGCCGCAGTGTGCCAGAGTGAGGAGATGCAGGGTGGTCCACACCCTCCGCTGTCCCATGGTAGCTCATTAGTGATCGTTTCCCCATGATGTCGGGGTTTATTGTAGAACATTTGATAATGTAACAAGACCAGAGGTTTTAATGAACCAAAGTGTCGAGCCAAAGAGTGACATGCTGCAAAGAATGGCCAGAGTGGCTTTTTTTTTCTCTCTGTGGATGTAAACTGGATGAATGAGGGCTTGTTAGCACAGTGTGCATATGCGAATGCATACAGAACAGAAACACATATTTCTTTCACGTAGGAACATTTTTTTTTTAATCACTGCTATAATATAAACTCTAATTTTTTCCTAACTCTTTCATCTCTACTTGCATCCCTTAATATGTTTCTGTGGGAAAATCATGTATTGTTTATAGTCTAGGTTTAGATTAGGAGGCAAAGGCATTCACTGACTCACAGGCCCATAAAATGTGCATGTCGTGTGCTTTCTACTTGTGCGTGCAGCGTGTTTATGTGTGTGATGGGAATTCAGGCAGTCCGAAATGGCCACTGACACAAGAAGAGTGGGCCTGCAAATATTGACCAAGTCTGACGTCAGAAACTCTCGGGGTCAGACCTCACAAAACCCTGCTGCTCCTTTAAAAACTTAAAATAGCCCAAGACTGCATTCCTGTCTCACTCCTGAGACGCACACACACACACACACACACACACACACCCCAGACATAACAGTGTTTTGACTGTGCATTGAAGGAAACAGGGCCGCAAGCACCTTATTGGCACTATGCGTTGATACGAGTTGACAGGAGAGTTACCAGTAGGCATCCTTATTAGCCAGTGAATAGTCGGTTTAAAAAAAAAACAAAACATAAATTTAATGCTTTTTATTAATTTTTTCTTAGATATTTCGTTCTTAATTTTAGTTACAAGAAGCCATGCTACCTAAGTAAGAGTGCAACATTGTGGCTATAATTTAATGTTATGTAAGTACACTTTACCAAAAGGGAAATCCCATCCACATAATGGGGTTGTGGGATTTTTACAGGCTTAAATATCTCCAGCGTTACATCACAAATTGCAGAACTATGTGGATAAAAACTTGTACACACAGCAGCGGTGCCAGCAGTCTGAGGTATCAAGGATACACTCTCTGATTTTGTACTGGAGCCTAATTGTGCTGGAAAAGTTCTCCCGCGTTTCATTGTTTTTATTCATCGACATATCAAGTCTCTGCATAAAAAAAAACATCTAAATGTGCATTTTAATCTGTATTGCAATCAACTGTGCTAATGAGATTCAAGAAATAACTACTTTAGCTTGTTAACATTGTTAAGCACAAATGCTCTTTAGATGTTGTTTGAACAGGCTTTTTTGTTTAGTCATGTATTATGTTGAAAGCTGCATTCCCTCAAAAAGTGGCAGAACATAGTGCACAACAGTAACAGAAGTGTAATTATCCAATAGGTACCAAAGTGAGTAATAAAGCAGTACAGCATTTGGGCAACAATATCAGTAAGTACAGATACTTTAAGCTGAAACATCAGCAGAAACTTTCATTTTAAGACTAATAATAAACTTTTGTTACAAAACATTTGTAGTGTATTTCCCCCAAAAGGTGGTGGAGACCAAAACAGAGCTAAAAGTCAGTGAATAGTGGAATAGTGGTACATTTGTCAGGTGGCCAGAAACATGCCTTCAGACTTCATCACAAAATACGAGAGGAAATGATATGAGATGATACCATGCAAAAGATACATCTTTATTGACATTAATTTGTCAGAAGGGTCACACACAAACACATCACGTACTGTCCACGGATCTAGATTTTATTTAGCAGCAGACTGGTTCTGGTTGATTTGGTTTGGTTGAAATTGAGCAACTTCCTTCCTCGGTTAACCTCTTCTCTGTATTTTGCTCTCAACACTGTGTGAAGTGTCCTGATTGTATCTTGCAAGATTTTGGCACTGTCACAGGACAAACAGATAAACACCTGGCAAAATACTCAACAGTAGCATCTGTGGGAGTTCCTGGTACAGTATGTTACTACAGTATGGTACATTTTGCCATGTTGACAACAGACATACACACACAGACACACAAGGTCACAAAAAAGTGACCTTAAACTAACCCGTGTGTGAAGATCACATCAAAACAGCTGTGGGTGTGATTGATTGACTCATTGATATCCAAATTACAGCAAGACATCAATTTGCTTTTGACGGTAATCTTGGCTGTCAGCACGTCATTATGTCTTATTACTCTTAGCTCAGTGAAACATTGCAACAAAGCATTGACAAGTAGCAGCGAAAAAAAAAAAAAAATCACTCGTCATGAAGATGAAACAGCCACACGGTGTCAGACAAATCCATGTCTGTGCTCAGTCATTCACAGAGCAGAAGTTCAGGCTTGTCAGATCATGTCCGTTGACAGCGCTGCACTCTGAGGTGAAGCGCACCATAACAAACACGTCCTGCGAATAGCTCTCCCCCCAAAAATCATTAGCACCTTTCCCGTCCTCGCTCGTCTTCGGTTTCCTCCCCCTTCGGGCGTTTGTGAAGCTTGTCACACAGCGATGTTCCTCGCTGGCGTTAAGACCGGAGAGGTATGAGCGCCTCGGGGGGTTTAACATATTTCTCAGATTTAATATCTCCCCCAGCATCAGAGAGATAAAAGGCCATAATGAAGGGTGACGCAGCTGCGAGTTAATCTCCGACACCATCTCTTCGCACGCTGTGTATCGCTCAGGGCAGCACTTCACTGGCTGTCACTGAACACACTGTCCAAATTAGCAACCAAAGGCACACACACAGTCAGGCATTCCAAGAAACTTTGTACATCACATTACTGAGAGGGAACATTTTATTCTCTCTTTCAAGCAAAGTTGGAAATGCTCGGGAAGTTTAATCTGTGATGGTCCACTGCTAACGGGAAGCTGTGCTTTCTGCTTTATTCTTTTCTTATTTTGAACATATGTAATTATTTACTTTCTGTTACTATTACTGGGGTTCTTTTTTAAAACTCTCCTGAAATGCCAATCTCAGTCCTGCCCGAAGTAAATTCAAAGCTGTTGTTGAACTGTTTGGAGTACAGGCATGGTTGATTCTGCAGGATGATTCCGAACATTTTGATGCAATGTTTTTGTGTATCTGTCGATGAAGCTGCATGGCTACTTATGCACCCAGAAATATATACGGAATACGGAAGAATTTGTAATAATCATAATGTTATTGTTATAATAAATAGCAAATTAAATGAATGTGGCATCTTCACAAACCTTTGTGTGCTGTGGACATGTTGCCGTTCTTTAGTGCAGAAATTTTGTCCTAAAAGACATACAGAGTTTAGACAATAAGAGTTATTCTTTTAAAAATGAGAACAACAGACACTGATGAACGTGTAAACTGCCTTTTGAGCTAAACAGATGAGTCTTTTGTAAACCTCGTCAGCTTTGCCTCTAGCCGCTATTGATGAAGTAGCTCTGTCATGGTGCCAAAAAAAGGAGGATTCCTGTTTGCTCTGATTAAGTTTTTGCGCATCAGTGGCCGTCTAATAAGGAAATCAGTCATCATTCCACCTGTATACTTTGCACTTCCGGCGTTGTGTTGATCAGCGTTGATTGATTTAGAGGAAAGAGTAGATGATGCTATCTGAAGTAAACATCCTCGCTCTCTTGAAAAGGAGCTCAACTGTGATGACCCGGCAGCTGGAACAGCTCTGAAAACCACGTTGTGTTTGTGTGTTGCTACAGTGGTTTCACTTTACAGATGATACAGAATCTACATTACCTGCATTCACCGAGACTTACACAGTCATGTCGTCCGAAGATTGATTGATTCTACGCCAGGGCCGTGATTTCGTCGAACTCGAGGCAGTCGTTCCGGCCTGGTTCACTTTTATCACTAGAATGTCCTTGGCAACCCTCCGACGTTTCCAGCATCTCACGGCGGAGGTCCGTAAATGAGCAGCTTTGAAAGCGTGCCAAACAGAGGATGGAAAAATACTCTTGCGTAACTTCTTGGGATTTATTTGACCCTTAAAAAAATAAAAAAAAGGGTTTTAATTCCCATATTTCAAGTACAAACAGCAGATCAACACCTGTTCACCTCAGCAGACATTTTCTGCTGCCTACTGTCCAGAAAAGCCTCCTAAATATTATGTAATGCAGCTGAGGGTCATTTATATCAACCCATGTACAGTATTTGTGGGACTTCTTTTTATATATATATATTTTTTTTTTGTCTGAGGGGTTATCTGTGTCTTGAATTTCTGCTTCATCCTCTGTGAGACTGATACTCATGGGAATAGCGGAAAGATCTCCAGCAGATGAAAAGCGTCATGTCCCCGGTGGCGATTGCTCAGACTGTCTGGCTCTGCCTTTGTCCCTCTGACTCACTGTCATCGAGCCTTTTCCCGATCCGCCGTCCCGATCCAAGCTCCTGTCTGGAGCCGTGCTCAGCTAAGCCTTACTTGGGTTCGGCAGCGTCTGGGTTGTCAACGCTCGCAAAAAAAAGTGCGATGGACTTCCAGCGAACAGTCCTCAGAGCTTTCCCACTGCACGAGCCAATAAACAAACAACATGATCAACAGTGTTCACATGTAGCCAAAATTTTCCTCTCGCACTGACATGTGTAGAGTGTCCTTGAAGCTTCTATCCACTTAACACGTCAGTTTTCAAACCCGCGCCCTCAGATCAAGGGGGAACACGAGGTGTGGACAGTGTTTAATCTGGGATGTCACGGTTCATGGGAATCCAAGTGAAATCTTTCCCGAATTTGTTTCCACAAAGACTTTTGACGCAGCTCTCCTCCATCATCTTGTGTTTTGAAGTGGAACTACCGGCCGGTGGCTCAAGCTGCAGTGGAAAAGCAGTGATGCCGTTGCAGACCGACTGTCGTCTCCTTCCTCTGGTTACAATTAAGTGATTTATGATTTGACTGCTGCTCTGCTGGGTGTCTGGGTTTCTTCCTTCTTTCTTTCCTCTCGTTCTTTCCTCTGCCCGACCCCTGGAGGGTGGATGAGATCTGCAGGTACCAGTTCACTGACTTGTTTGTCATCGACATCGGGCCATTTCTAGTGTATAGTCTGCTTCCTAAATGGGCAGACTGGTGTTCTGGACACTTTTTTGAAATAGAGGAATGGCTTGTAATTACAGACAATAGATCTCTTTATGCAATATGAAAAACAGTTGGACCACATCGTCTGAATAATTGTGATTGTGATGTAATTCACATCAGCCGCAGCCCTTTAAGCAATCAATTCTAATGAACAACGGAGACAAATTCACATGACGCCTGTTTCCACTCCTGCATTTAATTATTTGAAAGTCTTGGTGTATTTTTCCTGTTGATTAAAAATCAAACCAAATGTACCAAATGTTTCTTCTCACAGTTGTTACCGATGGTCTGTCACAATCCTGCTTTGCGTATGGAAAGAGGAAGAGACTCTTGTCTCCTTGACGAGCCTGGAGCTGACCAGACACAGAGAGGAGGTGCTTCAGAGTTCTGGAGATTTCCCGGTAAGTTCTGAGTCAGAGTCGAGCTGTATCACAAACCACATTGCTAGCGCTCGCTTTCCCAGCTAGATATTAACAACAGCAACAGCTGGTATGTTGGTAGTTATCAGTGGTTGGTTCTGAATGGGCAAGAGCTGCAAAGACAGTGCAGCAGTCTCATTTACACAAAGCATGTTAACATTTGCTGCATGTTGAATTGAACACACCCCATTAAAGCCACTCTGTCGAGGTATTCCGACTGCTTAAAGGTCCCACATTATGCTCATTCTCAGATTAATGCTTTTTTTCTTTTTTGTTTTCGCATGCTGTCTCTGTTCGGCCCCCCTTTCGAAAAACCTCTGCTCTGATCAGTCAGCTCACTCAGGCCTCTGCTTGCGTTTTTTGCTGCTAAGCTCACAATGGTGCGAATCATAGGCTACATCTCAGACTGACAGTTGTAATATCACATTCACATAACATGTGTAACATGACCCGACTTTGTGTGGGGATAGTGGCAGAGTTAAGTAAGAAGGCTGCCAAGCCAGTTACAACGGTTCAGGATTACCTGTCATCATTTGAAACCACTGGGTATTTCTAAGGTGATTTCCAGCTGTGTTTGTGTGGACAAAAAAATGTATGCTTTTGAAGTTGTGACGTATCCTGCCATTTTTGCACTCACCAAAACAGCTATTTTAATCCAAAAGAATAATAAAAAAGGCATTTTTTTTACAAGATGGGATCAACATCGATTCCTGCGTTGAATTACAACCAGCAAAATACAGTCTTTTACCAACCGTGCTTGAGATCAGCAACAGGAAACAGGGTTCAAATAGATGATGTCTAATCTCTGGCTTCCAAGCATTGTTTCCATCGACTGAGTTGTTTAGCGCAGCAGCTCTGCCGTTAAGTCGTAACGACAGCACTCCTCCTTGATCGTGACCAGAGCGCGGAGTGCTCAGAGACTGATAACGCCTACGAGCTCGCTATCAGATGCAGCCTAATTGCTCTGAGGTTGTTATTGTGTCTGAGCCCTTGTCAGGACATACCACTGCTGATCTGCTCGAGCAGCTTTGCCCCAAATATTTGGTCGGGAGCTTTTGTCCAAGAACTGTGGCATTAAACAGCCGAGGGGCGTGACGGAATTTCTCAAGGTCTTCTCATGGAAGTACAGTTTTTATGTGTGAATATCAAAAAAGGGCTGCATATTACATTCTTTTACCTTAATGCATTTTCCGTGGTAGTGATATTTGGGGGCTATAGGTTGTCTAAACGCACTTTGGGCTGGGGCTTTCAATTAGGATTAGAGTGAGGTGGAAAGAGGTAAAAGATGCTGCGGGCTCAAAACTGGGTGAAACTCCTGTAAGTAGTCTGAAGTGTTGTTACGTAATGGGCCCTAATGCATCGCAGGAGCTGGAGAAAACCACTGTATTACTGCCCAGATTGGACAAGTATGCCTTTGATCCGGAGGGAAGCTGCCTCTGAGACAAATAAAGGCTCCAGGCACAGTCAGCACTTTAAGTGATCCGCCTCAGACACAATTCTCAAACACTCAAGACTTCCTCAGAGGAGATCTCCACTTCCCTTTTTATAACCGCATGTGGGTTGTTAATATTCTTTTTTTCTTCGTTCTCAACAAAATGATGCATGAGGATAGCCAGTTTGATTACATAAAGAGATTAAAATTGTCGAGTGATCCAGTGAGCTGTGCAAAAACTAAGCCAAATGTACTCCACCTAAGGTATTTAGCCTTTGTAAAGAGCGGAACCTTAAATAATTTCTTGACCTAAAAAACAAAAGTACAGAGAATGATGACCCCATGACACTTAAGTCACTACATTAAGTCTTTACATTCATGTGCAGCCTGACAGTCTGTGCCGGTGATCTGTTCGTTTTAGTAAAACATCTTCCCAACAATTTCTGCTGCAAACGAAAACCTCTGCCTCTCAATTCACCCACAAACATGGCTCGTACATGTGCACCGGCTGGTAAATAAGGTCCGTCTGAACTTCAGTAACGTGCCGAGCTGTTGTGGTACTCCCTGTTCTCCCCGGCACCAAACAGAAGGAAGGAACAAGTAAACTTGATGCAGCTGTCCCGGTCTCGCTTGTAAATGAGGCTACCTGGTTATGTAAAGGCTCTTTTAACAAGAATGCTGCAGGTGGGTGTACACACACACACACACACACACACACACACACACACACACACACACACACAGCTGGCTGTGTTGATTGCTTTTCAATTTTTTCTTCATGCATTACATCTGTGTGCTATTCAAATTGTAGTTTATTTTATTTGTTATCCTTTCATAATAAAAACACATTTTTATGTTTTCAATCTGTGTTAGTTTCACAACAAGCTCATCCCAAGACAGGCAATGGTTTAATAGTACGAACCTAACCTGACACGTCACCCTTTACTCCACAGGAAAATACGGTTAATTATAACAAAGGTTGGCTTAAAAAGGGTCAATTTGTGAATGAACGTATCTGCAAAGGGTTTTACAGGGTTGATAACTTCATAATTTCACTTAGCAAAGTGCCAAGTATTACTCATGATGTGTTCAGAGCTTATTAGGCAGACTGTTTCTCTACAAAGACAAACTGAATAACTCCGACATTAGCTGATACATTAAGACTGGTGGACCAACTATGTCTCTCATTATCCAGTAATAAAACACTGTTATATGTCTGTGTGCGTGCGTGTGCGGCTGCGTGCAAATAAAAAAACTGGATCAAATCGAAGCAATGGTTTTCCACCCCCGCATGGCTCCAACATGTCAGCATCACCACGGTGGCAGTCATCGCCTGTCAACTCCTGGAGAGGAACAGCAAAGTGTTCATGTCCCTGTCACACAGCAGAGCTCGCGGAGGATGGAGCGAGCCGCGCATGTGGAAATGTGATCGTCATCCTGGGTTCAATTATTATTAGAGCTGCCAGGCCAACAGCTAACATCTGTGAAAACTATGAGGCAGTGATGCAGGGCTGCCAGCCAGACCGTCAGAAAGTCCAAGCCCCTCATCCTATCTCTAAGGCCGAGCCCACTACCTCACGTAGGATACTCATTTTAGGCGCTTCTATCCACAGTCTCATTATTTTATCTACTTACACAGAGCTCATGACCGCAGGTGAGCGTTTAATGAGAGGATCAGAGATTTAAATCTGAGGGTCAGGTCAGCAAACTTAGAACTGCAACAGATTTAATGTCTATGACAAAGATTTTTAAAGAATTCTTAACTTTACTTACAGTTTTTCTGTCACTGATTATCTTTCACCTAACAACCCCTATGTGTTGCATTACATACAAGTCTACTTATTAATGCAGCTTCCTGAGTAATTATTAAAGTTTCAAAGAGTATTATAGATATCAGTTGAAATTTTATAATGGACAGCGACTTCATATGTGGCTTACAAAGCATTTAATTGTTTGTTAACAGTAAAATAACTATCAACTAAAGTCTAATTAACTATACATTTGCCATTTATTGATGATGCTTATTATAACGTGTTACAGTTTTTACTCACAAAGTGTATTTGTTTTGTCCAAAAGCAAAACAATCAAACTAAATAGTCAGTTTGGTGGCTGAAATTTGTGATGGTGCTGAATTGTGTTGCATTATACTGACAGATGTTTCTAATATTTTGTTTCTAATATAATAAATAAATATATATATATATATATATATATATATATATATATATATATATATATATATAAATATATATATATATATATATATATATATATATATATATATATATATATATATATATATATATATATATGCCAACCAGCTGTAGTGGCCGTTATTTTAGATCACACTACCTTGTTTGCCATAACCAGGCCTACTTTGCCTTTGACTGGCTACATCCTGGTTATTAAGTAATGCACATGTGCAAATCTCATCAAAGATTGAACAGAGGCCAGATGTCTCACTCTGTTGCTAAAATTGAGTGTTCAAAAACAGTGTAAATGAGTGCCGCAGCAATGCACCATGTGAGAAAAAAATTACAATTATTGTTTTTTGAAGATGTAAGTATGTACAGTAAACCTATTCTACCAGGACCCCCAAATAAAATATGAACCAGAAAAATAGCATAATCTATGTAAAATGTGACCGTCCATATGATAATTTCCTTCCGATCCATTACCAAGTTTCCAAACAACTCCGCTTAGGAAATATAAGTTGACCTTTTTACAGTTTTCACATAAGTCAGCAGATAATTAGTCATAATTATTTCTATTTCATCTCTCTCATTTCCTTTGTATATCCATACACAGTGTTACTGAGGCTGATGGAGAGCCCAGTGTCATTCTCTGCAGTGGAAATAAGAGTTTCGTGAATTCTTTGATGGATTTTTTTTTCTGTGCTCGAGCTCGGTCACAACCAGGTCAGATCACCCACTCCTATAACTCATTATTTGTGTCTGAGGAGACAGGGGGGATATGCAGGCCCCTGGAGCAACACAGGGCCCCTCTCCAATTCACTTTGCCTTATGGAGAAAAGAGAGAAGTGGACATGTTACATAATCTTTTCCATACGGAAACTTATTTCTGGCAAATTTGCAGATTATCAGTATTTTCTTTTTCTCTTTGAAATCCACTTCCCACTGCATCCAAAGGTTGAACGGCTTTAATGTGATTTTCCTTCTTATAGTTCTGGACCATTTGCTTCTAATTTGATGGTTTCTGGCACCTCATGTTCCCACCCCTCTGCACTCTCCATACTGTTTATGACATACGCTAACAGCCACTTTTCTCTGGACTGTGGGGAAAAACCCTGGAGGGTGCAACATTATTGTTAAAAGAGTAAAATTGCTCTTTTCACTCTCAAGATGCAATAGCAAATTAGCAAACTTGTACATAGACTGAGGCTTGCAAGATGTTTTTTTTATTGAATCAAGTTGTATTAAAATAGAGTTATAGGTTTGTTGTTCACATGTCAGTCCTGTAAATACTCAGAAGATGATATGACCCAGGTAAAAACCCTTTATTGCACCTATTATTATGTAATGAAATAGAGAAATATTTCCATGCTGGATTTTATTTACATTTTCTTTCACAAAAAAATACATCTGTTGTGTTCCTCTGTCAGAGGTCGTAAACAGTCTGAGGAAAAAAGGAACAGTCTTATTTTAGTCTGAGACTCACATACCATGTGTTATTTAGCCTTTGTTTTCATAAAGTGTTTGTTGTTTGGGTCGATCCCACGCGATGTGCCTGCACATCTGGCTCTTGTGTATGCCACTGTTCTTGGTGATCCTTTCATGACTGCAGCTTTCTTCCTTTATGGCCTGCTCGGCACACTTTGTTGTCGTGCCATTAAACTGTTATGAAGTGATAATGAGATGGTTAAATGTTTAGACATTGGGGTTAATTGCCACCATGATTGTGTTGTGTTTTCCCCAATCTGTCGCAGAGATAAGCGTTTATTAATGTGGGTGCAAACAGCTATCACTCCCTTCCGTGGGTACCAGTACCCTAAGCTGACGCTGGTGTTAATGAATAACAATAGAGTAAAATGCAGTTGTGATGATATCAAATGTGTCTTCAACAGACAAGTTATGAATATTGATGAATAAATACATGGAATGACGTTGGCATTCCCTGTAAATACAATTTTTTTTTATATTTTGTGGTTTGGGGGCTCATTTATGGGCATTTTCCTGCTCGTGCCGCCACACTTCATTATGGAAATAAATCGCAACAATGTATTGTTTTTCCTGACATCCACAGTCTAAAAATACAACCGCTGTATAGGTATTTGATATTTTTTACCTATAAGTATAAACTGATGGTTTGGGATGGCGGCCGACACCTCCTACAATCCCAAAGAATCAGTATTTGACGAGTTGGGAATGAGACTGAAAACTGTTTTCCGACATAAAGCACCTTTAAACCCAGCGAGAATAACTTGCATGCTTAAGAATTAAAGAATCAAACCCCATGATTCCTCGCATTGTAATCAGAAGATATGTATGATTTCTTAAAAACTGCAAATGTTTGGTTCTGCCAAAGCAGAATTTCTGCAGGAAACAGCACCAAGCTAGCTGACATGCTGCTGGATTTAATGGAGATTCGTGGAAGTGAAATTGATTTCATGGATCAGAGGCTTGTGACTTTCATTTTTCATTTTTTCCGAAAGTCTTACTTTGCTGTTGGAGCAGATGATTACAGCACAGATGAGAATATATGTATTTGTTGAAACCTTTAATTTTACATAGCTTTTATTTCAACAGCATGACTGTCTCTTCAACTCCCAACAGGATCTCCTGTTCAACTTTTCTTGGCAAAAGAAATGACATCCTCCACGTACATGTTATGCTAGTGTTATCAGGGGAAACCATTGCATTCACTTTGGTTGTCTACTTCCTCTTTCATGTCAAAATGACAAGTACTTTGTTTGTCCCTAAAGGGGTAAATTGTGTATGCATATGATTGAACTATGGCTTATTTGCAGTCAACTATAACATGGTGTGTTATTAACCCTTTTTTAAAATTATGACATTATTGTTGTCTTGTCACAAATCTCCTCATCGTCACCTGTCGTGGGTTAAGAGCAGGCTGAGGAAAAGAGTGTGTTTAAGAGTACTTATACTGCAAAAACATGCACCTTTTGTATCACGTTAGAGCTTATCAGTGTCGATCTGTGTGACTGATTATTTGTACATACTGTACCTGCTTTAGGACAGTGTATTTTGAAGATGCTGCAATGGCTTTTGAAATGGTGCAACTTGTTGGAAAAGCAGGAGGATTTTAACAAGAGAAGTTAGTCTGAAGAATTCAAAATCAGCTAATCGGGAGATTTGTAGTGTGGTAATTAAGGTAGCGTTACTTCACGACAGGTTAATGCTAAATAAGTGTACTGTGGTCTTTTACAATAAGGTTCACAAGTAGTTAACATTAAATGAAAACCTAAAAGTGCTTGGTTAAAGACAAAAGAACATCTGAAGCATCAACATTAAAACCACGTTACAGCGCTGCCAGTCTCCTGCGGCCCAGCCCTCCATCTGAAATCTGCCATTTCTTCATGTCATCACTTTCCATCTGGTCAATTCAATCTTCAGAAAAACAGCCTCAGGTGAAACAGCTCACAGCATATGTGCCAGACAAGGATGCCTTGGATTACAGGCAGCTGCTGCGTGAAGGTCTGCTGAGCGAGGAGGAAAACAAAAGGGCAGATGAAGGAACAGCATAAATCCTCTTTTGTAATAGACGTCTTTGACTCGAGATCAGATGTGAATGAGGAGCGAGTTGAAACGATTTGAGATTCGCAGCTTAGAAACGTTGCAGTGGTCAAAGGGTGACTTTTGGTGTAGTCTCATTACCTCGTAGCGTGGGCTTACAGTACAACAAACAAACAATGCTATTAAATCAAATGAAGTAATCTAAAAAGACTACCATTGATAACCTTTTTAGGCTTTTTTAGCTCATTGTTTTGATGGATTAGTCAATAAATGCTGCTCTCATCAACTGTGTTTTCAGCAGGCTGGTTTTGACATACCAGCTTAATGCTGCTAGACAGCTCACATTCATTTGGATGGAAAAACATAATTAAATGACTGCGAATAGACTCCATATTTGCTGAATGTAAGCACTTAAACACAACAGCTGTATAGACGTCTAAAAACAACTAGCGAACTAACAACTTTATATTTTGTTGAGCTGCGTACTTACATTATTGCAAATGTTTCTAACAAAGTTAAACTTAAGGAAATCCACAAGTTTACTTGAGGCTATAACTTGCAGGACACAGTTAGGAAGAATGTCGCCGAATGTGACTAAAATTAACATGATTAAAACCCCAGATTAACCATAAACTAGCGAGCAATGACTCGCAGAGGAGGTGTGTATTTGTGCATTTCAGGTCAACTGGTTCTCTCTTTTCTTTTTCCACTTTCCTTTCTGCAATGTTATGTCCATGAAGTAGCTCCAGCTCCAGTCAAAAGCCAACATTACAGCGCATAGACACCTGATAATCGAGGTCACCTGCTGCCGCATTCAGGTTGATCAATAGGAGTGGAGATAAATCCACTTTCTAATTCCTTAAGTTTAAAAGTAAAGGATTAAACACCAGGAGTCACATTAGATTCTGCTCTGAGCTCACAGATTTATCAGGATGGGAGGAGAGCCAAGAGCAGAATCCAATGCATCACCGGGTGTTTATTCCTCTAGAAGTTCTGGCTCTGCACCCACCCCACCCCTACAGAGCAACTGAGCAATTAAACAGTGTCTATGGAACTGGCACTGAGGAAAAATTTGTAAAAATGAACTATACTTCATCAATTCATTGTTGGTTTTGTTTTTTTTTACTTGGGATTTGTTGACAAAACAACACAATCTATAATCTCCTGAATAAGCCGTTAAAGGCTTCACTGAAATTTTTCAATGACACTGGCACCAAATAGCATGTCACACATTGGATGCTGTAACCACAGAATCATCACTGCAGTCCCTCGACGTCCTTTCCTTTGGTTTGGAGAGTAAACTGCACTTTTTTTTGCAGGTACCATTCACCCGTTTTTTCTCTAAAAACACGGTCTTTATTACTTTAAAAGCCCAGACAAACACATCTATTTCCCCATGCTGGGATAATAGGCTGTGGTTTTTGCAATTTGGAGCCCATAGCAGAAAACTGCCACGCTGCTACCAACATCTGACAGAGTCGGGAGTGTTTGGTGGTGCAGTGGGTGGGTGGCCTCGAGCCCGACGCAGTGGAGGAGAGTGGATGGGCGGGCTGAGCTCTGCAGCATGTGTGCAAATGAGAGAACTGCCAAACAACACAGCCAGGAGATAAGAGCGTATGGCCAGACACAGAGAGCTCTTAATAAAGCTGCAATTTGGCACTTTTGTGTCTGCGTGAGATAATGTTTGTGCACACACTGTACGTATATCTATCTGTTTATGCTGTACTTTGCTTTTCAGTGAGTTAGCTGATTTTAAATGGCTCTGGTGGCTGGTTCTGTACTGACTTAGTTGCGCTCATATTTCACCAACATGATGCAACCAAGGAGAGATTCAATTACTGCTCTTCTCAACATTTCTGTGTTTAAAGAATACTTAATATACTCATAGCTTAAGTCTCTGTTTAGGATGGCAGCTTAACGCTTGAGTTGGGATCCTAGTGGTGCAAAGCCACAGGATACCCAATGCTTTATGTTTTATTTGCGGTAATGAATTTGTAGCAAGTGTCAGTACATTTTCAAGATGTAGACGTGTTTCATGCCAGCTAGCTTTGAAAGATCATTTCTCAGTGCCATTATAGATCTATTGTTTCAACACCCCTGTCTAATTGTTAATATAAGTACTATGTATCTGTCCAAATTATGTTGTGGTGACAAATGAAATCACTCCCTGGAATATCTTCACAGAAAGTGTAAACCCATCATAATGGCTCCCACTGGTTTGCAGACTACCGTTTTGAGGCCTTGAATGGAATCAGGGCTATCGCCATCTTGGCTTTTCAATGCCAGTAGTGACCCATGTTTGGCTGAAAGGACGAAGCTGAAGAAGATATTCTGACTGGATCTGGCTGAGAAACTGCCTGGTAGGGACTTGTC
This sequence comes from Acanthopagrus latus, assembly GCF_904848185.1. NCBI lineage: Eukaryota > Metazoa > Chordata > Actinopteri > Spariformes > Sparidae > Acanthopagrus > Acanthopagrus latus. The sequence continues at coordinate 10,385,644 of NC_051060.1, read as the reverse complement.
ACTTGACTTGTTTATTTTACTCCAAATGGAACAATGATTTAGAAAATGAACATCATGCTGTATTAAAGAAGACTTAAAAACTAGCAACTGAGACAATAAACTCACGAGGAAACTGAGGGAATAAAGCAGAAGCAGGGTCATTCTCTGATGAGCTGCCATACATCAGACTTCTTTAGAAGCCAGTGGAGTTGCTCCCTGCTATGTCATGCAAGCTGATGACAGGACCTGTTAGTCAGTCATTCCTTTGTCATCTTGTATTGTAGTTACTAGTCAAACTTTCTCCCGCAGAGCAAGTTCCTCTCTTCCTCTCTCTGCATTTCTCTTGTTGATGCATCAAAACATCAAATCCGTATTTTACACTGTGCACATCCTCAAATTGAATTTCCACTGGTTTCCCTGCGATGACCCCAGGCCTCATCTCCTCTGAGTGACAGCACGAAGGCTTATGTTTTTCTTTTATTTGCAAACGTCCGGCAAGGCCGAGAAGTTGGCAGGATTCTTTTTAACGCCGTCTCTCGTTCGGCCCGATTTCCACTCACTGCACTTGGCTGCCCCTCACTGACGAGGCGATGGAAAAGGTCCACGCGGACCGAGCTCTTGAGATCGTCAGCGTCTGTCGAAGAGAAAGGAAACAAGTGCTGTTTCATACGTCTTTGCCCAAACGTGGCTCCACTTACTGTCAGGAGAATTTCCTCACTGCGCGTGATGAATTCAAGGAGGATCAGTCGTCTCACTCGTGCAAGATGGGGGAGGCAGCCTGACTGCTGCTACCAAAACAGTTTTCCTTACACAGGGAAGAGAAACATCAAAGACGGGAGGAGGAAGGAGGAGCAGACTTCCCTCCCGCTCACTGAGTAAATGCAGGGAGCTCTATCTCTCTGAAGGGGTGATTAGATTGTCGTCTGAGTAAACACGAGTTACTATAGTGACCTGCATGGAATCTCCACCACAGACCAAAGTGTTTTTGGGAGACCGGACTTGTTTTTCAGATGGTTTGAGAATAGGGAGTTTGTAGGCGTTCAGCAGTTCGTTGAACTCCACAGTCAAGCTTTGTGACAGGGTTGCCGCTGTGACTCTGCAGGACAGCAGGAAACGCATTCACTGATTTCATTGCACGCAGAAATTCAGCAATGCGGCAACAAGGCAGGGAAGGAGATGGCAAGATAGTTTCTTTTTTTTTTTTTTAAATGCCTTCAACTCAGTTACACATTTGTCAGTCCCTCCAGGAAGTTGCAATGTTGCGATTTCTAATCCCCTTGCATACTTGATGGTTGGTCCAATTGGCAGAAAAGTTGTGGAGATTTGGACAATAAGTTTATGGTATGGTTGTGCACAATTCACAGGGACTGGCAATTGCAAAATGACAATTTCCTGAAGGGACTGGTTTGTTGGAGCTCTGGGATTCACACAAAGCAATTTGTTAAGTTACTGTGATAAAACATCGAGCAGTTTTGGTACGGGTTGCTGAGTTTTGGAGATGTTGGCTGCCTTTTCTCTAACATAACAGACCTAGATGGAACCTGGCTTGTGGTGCTCAGACAACCAAAGAAAATACATTTGAACAGACCCTGTTGGGAGCAGTTTCCCGTGGGAACTATTTGGTTTCGACCAAACTACACCCGCCAGCCAGATAATTACGCTAATGGATAAGAGACTCGTGCTCGGGATGAGCGCAGGATGTAAAAATGAATGCCATCGTCCTGAGCTGAGAAGTAACATCAGCTAGCTTAGTTAGCAACTTGTGTCATGGGGGTTTCTGGGTCAACCTCACTTACTTCCATGGTGCAGGGAGAAGTCCAAAAGGTGTAAAGAAAGAGGCCAGGAAAGCTTCAGCAAGACTTTTAGAACATACACCAACTTGATGATTGTTACCCTGATGAATGCTACAAGCTAAAACTTGTCGATCTCAGTTGCAGAAGCTGTTCTGGCCTCTTTAGACTCTCCCATGAGTCTCAGCTAGTGTTGCAGTACTCGAAATCAGTCTTGATCAAGATCACAACAGAAGGGACGTCGCTGTATTGAATAATACATTCTGTATTTCACTATAGTGTTTTGGGGAGGACAAGAGTCACTCAGAAAACCTGACACTTGCACCAATCAAAATGTGTTGCGTTTGATCGGTGATAAAACCTGAAAAAGGAGTGTTGAATAAAGACGGTTAAGTTGATTGCAGCTCCTTCATGTTTGTATTTGTTGCTCATAGAGGAAAAATTTCAAATCCCTCGCACATAAAAATCACCCCACAGTCAATCTTAGGATTTAACTCAAAGCAACGCAGAGCCTCTCAGAGCCGCTAGCAAGTCTGGATATTATAACATCATGATTGATTATTGAAAGTCAAAGATTAAAGTCATGCCTTGACTCTGAGCTAAATCAGATGGCCAAAAGGAAAAAAAAAAAAAAAAACACTGAGCGACTTTCCATGTCTCAGTTTTATGGGTGTGAATCATTTGTGTGTGTTTATGTTTTGTGTGGGTGTCTGCTGTTGGTACAAGATCCAACAGCATGATTAAGACCTCTTATTGGCTCATTTAATAGGAAAGGCTGCATGTTTTTCTTCCTAACACTTTGTCACAACAATCAATATTTTACGGCTGCCAGCGTGTAATTAGCACAAAATACTGTTTCACTTGAAGTCAAAACCGGGAAACGATTTGGCACCAACCATCAAGGGCAGACAAAACATTAATCTTGCTCTCAGATGTGTCCATAAAACCCTGAGTCATCCGAGCCTTATCTTCCTAAAGTATGACTGGACGTTTGACATGTGCGCATGTGCTCGTTGCACATTATAATGTAATACAGCATAAACAGGAAACACTGGTTTCCTGCCACATGGAGATGACTGGCAGAGGAAGCTATTCTTAACAATCTGACAAGAGCAGCTAACTGTTAGCAGACACACGCAGTCTAAAAATGCTTGCTTGAATACGAAATGCTGAGGAAGTAACGCCACCAAAAGGCCACATCAGAAGTCACTATGAGTAACTGAAGTCTCTTCACTTACTGTGGCTGCTTTTCTGTGCTCAGTTAATTTATTTTCACAGCTACATGGCACACAGCTGCAGGTCATTTTCTATTATCCTTTAGCTAAAAACAAACACAGTGAAAGTGACAGATCCTAAAGTTGTGATTTTTATTTGACTCCCCCAAAAGAATTAAGGACCAAAACTGAAGTGATCTGTGGATTTAGGTCGTCCGCAAAGAAGATGAAAATAGTGAATGCTGAAGTCAGTAAATGTCTGTCTGTGGCAAACATCTCATCACGGGTTAGTTAATGATGTCACCTAGTAAAAGTGTGTGTGCTGATAGTGCCTGCAGATCGAAGTGAATCACAAAAGAAAAGTAAAGTAAAGTTTTGACTGTGAAAAAATAAGGCTGGACCATAAAACTTTTAGCTACATTACGGAAAATAGTGGAGCATTTCAAAGCTAAAGAACCATATTAACCAACAGAGCAAGAGGAACTTAAGGTTAATTAATAACACTCTATTAACTTTTATTATTTCTCTCAGTTGAGTTGAATGTGCAAGGACACTACAATTTCACCATATCAACTTTATAAGGTGATAATGTCAATAAAACTGGTTGACTCGGTGGTGGACATGGTGCCCCATGCCCCCAATGCACCAAAAGTGCCCTCTTGGAAACCCATATGGCAGTAAAATGTGATAACGTGCCCTTTTAGGTGCTCTCCAAGTGGACAAAATGTAGTGATGGTCCCCTTATAATTTTATCCCCTGCCCCTTAAAACATTATGCGTCGGCCGATGGTCATTGTCCTGTTTACGACTTGTGGCTGAACAAGTTTCAATGTAGGTTTCGCTTATCTTGTGGGAATCACTTGCCCCCTCCCTGACTAGCCCCTTTGAGTAAAAAAAAACAACAAAATTCTTTAAATCACTGCACATTCACCCTGAAAATACAAGTGTTTCCTCAAAAACAGATTATTGATCTCAGTAGAGCTGCAACAATCAATCGATTAGCGGCCAACTATTTATTGAATCACCAACTATTTTGATAATCAATTGATCTGTTTGAGCAATTTTTAAGGAAAAAAAAAAAAGTTGATTCCAGCTTCTTAAATGTGAATTTTTTTTCTGGTTTCATTCATTCTGGACATTTCATAAATGAAACAACCTGATTAATCACAAAAATAATAGATTAATTAATCATAGCTCCCAGTCAAAATTGATTAGATCAACTTAAAAAAACTCCCAATATGTATTAGGATTTTTTCATTTTTATTCTAATATTGTGTGTGTAGGGATTTAAAAAGAGACAAATGTTTTATTGACGATTAAACTTTATAAATTTGGCTCCGGTTGTTCTCATCATTAAATGAATTACCTTCTGATTAACCCTCTGTATTTGTTATACTCAGCTTCGTGGCACCTGAAGGCGGCGACATGTTTTGTTTGTAGTGATCATAGGATACAGAGAAAATGCAGCATTTTAAATTTGCAATACAAATCACAGAGAGTCAAAGCGAGAAGCCAGAGGGTTCTTCTTCCCGAGAACTCTCGTCTTTTTGCATTCCTTTTAAATTTCATTTTATTTGAGACGGGCAGCGGTGGAAATTATTTCCTTTCCCACTTTTATGTGTCTTTTCCTTCCATTCGCTTTCTCCAAAGGATCCGAGGCAACGACGCCCGTGAGGACGAACGTTTGCCACTAGTGCCACGATTTCGTGGAAGGCTTGATGAAAATGTAGATGCTGAGAAGGTGCTCTTGAATTTGTCATTCATTTAGATGTTAATCCCATGAGCATAATTAATGATCCATAATCACCTAGTGTTCTCAGATTGATCAGTCAGGTACGAAACAGAAACAGGTTTCCTTCTAATGTGTGTGTGAACAGAGGCTCTAAACACAGATGTTGTCCCCTGTGTGTGTCCTGGACTGAACGGCTGGCTCGACAGACGGAGTGATGTCACTGATTAGTCTGTTATTCAGTGGTCTGACTACTTGATCTCCCTGTGCTTTTCTTGGACTCCCTGCTTTGTATTTCATCTTATTATTTACGCATACACACTGGATTTAGCCGTGGCATCGTGTTTTCGGGTTGTCTGTCCATCCACACGTCTGTCTGTCCTTCTGAATCTTGAGAATGTGATGTCTAAAGAACACATTGTGGGAGTTTCTTCTAAGGGTGAAGTTGATAGAATTCACCCTTAGACCCTCAAAACACATTTGTTCCCCCCTTGACTCAACATTTTATATGATAACTATGACAAAATTTCACACAAATGCCCAACAGGCTAAAATGGTAACGTTTTGACATTTTACATGCAAAAGGTCAAAGGTCAACTTCACTGCGACATCATAAAGTTCTGCAATCAAATGTTTTGGCACACGGTACACTGTGAGGCAGTCAGTTGCTACCAAAACTCAAACTGAACAATCAGATGTTAAAATATCTGCAGATTCATTTTCTGTCAATCTGCTTATCAATCTTGCCTTAGATCAAATTGTTTATTTGTAGAACGCACTGTCTGAAACCCACTAAATCTTCATATGTGAGGAGGCTGAACTTCAAATGTTTCGCATCTTTGCTTGTCAAATGACAAAATTTGATCAGTTAACCAGATTTTTTTTTTTTTTGCTGATTGTCTCAGTAACCATGATTTTGGAGCTAAACTCATAAACAGTTATGTATGTTGAATTAGATATATGTTTTCCTTCAAGTTTAAAACACACAAACAGAAAACATGCATGAAAACCAACGCATAAGTCCTCAAACTGATGTGCTAAACATTTTATCGTCCTTTTTACTAACAGCCGTGTCAAGTGTTAGGGAGTGGGACTCAGCGGAGGGAGACATCTGGGCATGTGCAGAATACATTAACGGGAACATCGCCAAGTATCATCAAAGTACGAAGCCACAAAAAAACCGCAGGGCCTGAGCGAGGACTTTATGAACCTGCCTGTAAAATATGTCCACTGTGTCAAACGCATTACAGCAGACTGTAGTCTGATGGATTTACAAGCTCGCCAGCAAATCTTACGTGACACTAAAGCAAAGTGATGCTGAAATGTTACATCCAGTGTGCTGCTATTCACAAAACAGCCAGTAGAATAGTGTTCGTAACATAACACAGATTACTATTTTACAGCGTGTTAGTTGTGAGATGCTCCTGTGACAGCCTCAGGGTGTTCTGACACCCACTTTGGGAACCACAACACTAAAAGAACTATCCCGAATTTTTCTAAATCTCATGGGAGCTGGTTTTGTGTTGACGTGTACCCCCCCAAAAAAAGAGGCACGTGTAATTAGCGCACCTCTCTGGAAACAAAAGGATCAGCATGTCGGGGTTTTGGTTTTGCTAACACTAACATTTTCTGCAATCCTGCTTGTATTCCCCACGCTTGATCCTTGTTTGTGCTTCATTTAGCTTGTGCGTCTCTCATGCCTGTCTTTGTCAGTTCTGTTGCTTGCGCTTTGGATTCTGGACGTGGTGTTTTGCTTTTGGGCCGTCATCTACTGTAACAAACGCATTGTCTTGAACTCTTGTTCAGCCTGTTGCACAGTCACTCTCGCTCGTTTCCTTCTTAGCTTCCCCTGTCAGCATCCTGAGTGGTTTCCTCACCTCCGTCACGTTGTCAGTAGAGGCAGCCGAGTACTGTTCCACTGACAGGTCACCCAGCTTTGGTTCTGGAGCCGATTCTGCCGCTGCTCCCTGCAAGCGTTCTCTGCTCTGGGCCAGGACCCCCTCCTTTCAGAGGTCCCAAAGCTCCTGGGATAGCGGTGTGAACACATACAATCCAAGCGCTTCAGCCTCCCAGTCTGATCCTGGCAGAGTCAGCAAGCTGCATGGCTAACTGAGCTTACAGGCTAACTGCAGCTACAGTTACCAGCAGTTAGAAGTTACTGTAGATGCAATTAATGTTCTCTATCCCTAAGGAATCTCTTTAATTCACAGCGTGATTTGAATAAGAGAATGTTCCCCTTGAAGCAACGTTATGTAACTTTTGTACCTCTCAGCCACTCTGCCCTCCCCATACTGCACTATGCCACTTCAGTGACAGGGCAGGATCAGCGTAACATTGAAGTTTACTTCAACATACAAGTGTAAAACATTGTTGTGACGTAATGAGTTTGTCTGTAGGTAGCACCTACTTTACGTCTGACAGACTGTTACAGACCTGGGATTTGAATTTACGACAGTGGTGTTTCACTCAACTCTGAGGGAGCCAATTTCCACCCAGTGGTGCTTTAATGTAAGACTTTTGCTGATGTTTGCCATAAAGTGTTCTGCACTTCATGCACAAGACTGGATCCAATACTTGGAGAGTATAAACTCTGCAGACGCACCAGCAAAAACAAGCTGAGGAAAGTCTAATTCTCTGTGTTAGTAAACAAAATGTAGGATCATTTTACTCCGGCGATGGGAAAGGTCAGATTCCAGGACCGCGGGCCCGCTGATGTGAGGATTCCCCACTGAAAGCTGCTAATCAGCCTCGGTCAAACCACCTAACAACAGCTGGCCATGCCAAAACATCAGCAGTGATGCATGCACGTCTCATCTGCCCGAGTCCACCACACTTTGTCAGATTCCCACCTGCAGTAAGTTTGTTGCAGTATTCTGCTGAAATGAAGCTAATTTGTGGGCTGTCAAGATCAGCATAATCGAAGGATAAATATTCTGTGTTCCTTTTTATCTCACAGATAAATCATGTGTTGGTTTTGTGACTTTTTGCCTTGTGTTCAACCGTCTCTGGAAAGAACATCCTGTGTCTCTTGAGCAGTGTGATAAAGTCGACCATATATCAAGTGGGACAGATTACAGCGGACAGGCTCAGGCAGCTAATTTGTGTTTGTTGTGACTCAGCGTGACACTGAGAGCAGAACAATGTATGCAAATTGTCAGTTTTGTACGGTAGTTTCTCACAGCCGTTATAACTGCATGATGGGTAATTAATAATAATTGGGATCATCACTCGGGGTTCTCTGTCTTTGAAACAGAAACAGGCTGTTCCAAAACAACACTGGGAGTGTGGAGGGCAGCCACTGGGATGGCTGCCAGAGTGAACAATAGTCACTTTGTGGTTCTGGTTTTGGTCTGGCCTGCCTCACTGTGTTCCTATGGTCACCTCCTGCAGCTCCTGTCTGTGGACATTCCTGGCATGCTGCATGTCTGAAGGTGACACGATAGAACACTGGGATTACACAAAAGTTTTTTTTTTTGTGATGCTGTTTTTTTGTTATGCTGTTTTTTTGTTTTTCCTTTTATAATCACCATTACCACAAAGTCATTGATATAAAATGTTTTTCTTGACGTTGGATCATTATCTGGTGCCTGGAAATGTTTTGTGTTCTCATGCTGGATTCAGACTGCGTGATATCAGATTTTGGTTTTTTTGTTGTTTTTTTCTCCGGCTTCCACGATAAATTCCATGTATGTTTTAAACACTGACCAATAGTAGCGCAGAGGAGCAAAAGGGGAAAGATGTCATGTGGTGGAGCTGTGAAACAGTATCATAAACATCCCTCCAGACAGCACATCTTCATACACATAGGTCTGAAGAGGTTAATTTTTAGTCCCACGACGACATTTATCATTGCTCCCGAAATAAGTGACCGCACTATTGTAAAGCGAAGGATGAACTGCACCATTTGTTGGCGGTTTGAAAACTAGTGATGCTCAATATGGATGTATTTTTAGCTGATACAATAAGTGATAATTACCAGTGCTCTCTTAAGACATGTTGTGTCAAAACTGTAAACTTTTTGGTCCTCTCTGAAGCCTTGTGTATTGTGTTTGAAGTTAAGTAAAACATTGGGTTTGAGTTAAAAATGTTACGTACCTAATTTCAGCAATGTTCACTCCTGGTATGTCACGCCACCCCACTTAACTCAAAGTAAACTTAAATAACTCTACGTTGACTTTGGTTTCACACTGGGCACAAATGGTGGTCATCCGGATGAAAGTCCTGTTCCTGTTTCACTATCTACCCCCGACCGCTTGCTCATGTGGACTTTGATGCTCTGCGTTTGACTTCACCCAACTTACATTCACATTGACATTTAGGGCATTTAGCAGACACTTTTGTCCAAAGCAACTTACAATAACTACCCTAAGACCTTCTTAGGGTGCTACATTTCTCTCAAGAAAGAAACCACAACATATCACTATCGATAAAGTAAGGAAACCTTGAGTACATAAGTCCTGTGATTTAAGTGCTAAGGGTACTGTCAGGCTTCACAAAATGGCAGGCAGGAACCCAAGAGCACGACACAAAAACAGTTCAGTTGCAAAAATAGGTTTTAATACCAAGGTAAGGCCAAACCAGGTAATCAGTCAGCAGAGCAAACAAATCCAAAGGGAACAGGCAAAAGGGAGAGTCCAAAGTCCAAAAAGGCAGGTTGAATCACAAACAGGCAGGATCAGGATGAGAAGCAACATATTGAATGCTGGAGAGCTAGGTTAACACACTAGACAATCTGGCAAAGAACTGAGGGGAACAGGATCAGTAGAAATACTGAGGGGGCTGATTAGCTGATGAGGAGCAGGTGAGTGTGGGGGTGGAGCAGGTCAGGTGGATCCAACCAACAGGTAATGCAGAGCAGGGGGGAGAGGCCGGGTCTGAAATGACATGAGAGTTAGTGTGGAGAAAACAGGAAACAGACAGATGAAAAACTAAAGTCTGGCTGAAGTTGTGACAGGTACGAACAAACAAGTGCATGTACTTTTTTTAAGTATGTGCATAAGAGGCCGAAACAAGTTTAACCCAAAATGCGTACCAACATAGTACTGTATGACAGCAAATCTACCTGAACACAACCACGGAGTTGCAACACTATGGGGTTTGAATAGAGCCACTAAAGAATCAAAAAGACTCATGCATAAAAGCAGCTCTTGCAGTTTGTTGGACTTGAGCCTGGGGAAACAAGGAATGTTTGTCTGGTTGGTCACATCCAGAGAAGATTTGACTGACACCTATTATGTAATCACGAGGGCAACATGAGCCTGATACTGCATATCAGCCCGACACACACACTGTGCAGCCTCTCTGGGCCAGCTGTGACATATTTGATGTCTTCCACTTGGCACTGTCTGGCTGTTTGTTTGATGACATTGACACTGCTCTAATTCCTAAGAACAGTTAACTGGATGCCTGGGGGAAAAAAAACAAAAAAACAAACAAAAAACCCCCTTCTGTCCATGTAGGGGCAGAGCCGACTGGCAGAAAGAAGGGGCTCCCCATTCTACCCACAGGGTCGCTCAGCTGCACTGTTAGACTTTTGAGTGAACAGTGCTCTTTTGAGGAATACTGATTCAGCTATATCTTTGTGTTTTAATTGCAAGAAATATTTGGATGGGTAAACATGAAACCCTTGAGATGTGCGTTGAGTTCTCAGAAACAGCTGCCATTGATGAAGAAAAATGTAAAATTGCTTGATGTTGAAAACTTTCCTGCTGAATAGAAAGGTGCATTTAAAAAATTCTGTCTCTGTTTTGTGCCTGTTGTTTTACATGATGATATTTTGCTGATATAATAAATACATTACTTATAATATTTTTTTTTTAAAAATCACACATTGTATATTAATTCATATAAAGAGTTATAGGACAGAACTTCTAATGGTCACATCTTGTGAGGCCACAGAGCCGGGGAATGATAAGTAGTGCTGTGTAACTTTGTGTTACCGTGAGAAGAGTGAAATGTCTGTCATGACAAAGTCAGATTAGATCAACATCTTATCATCCATGTGCAGATCTCAACATTGCAAAACACATTGAGAAATACAGAATGACTGGATGCGATTATTCCATCTCCATCCTTATAAAGAGACGGGTAACTCACGACTGCTCAGCAGAGACGTCCACATCACCTCTAGATCTCACAGTGCTCACTTTGCTGTCTGTGATACCAGTTTTTTTTTTTTTGGTTTGTTTTTGTTCGAACAAAGAATCTATCAAAAGGTGATATATGTAATGAATGCAAAGACAACATGATAGTATCACAGCTGTGTTAGATGCATTCATGAAACTTCTCAGGTGTGCAGGTGAGAACAAAATGAAGGCAGAGCTCAAAGATGGATGTGTTCCAATCCACGAGTGCTGTGACGGGCCCTGTCTAACTGTGTGATATTAGGCTGTAGTGGACAAGTTACTGTGTGCTACTGTTCAATTCTCAGTAAATTGTTGTGTCCATCCAGTATTTTTCCTGGCCTAAGAGACGGGTTATGACAGTATTGTGTACTCCTGTGACAATGTAGTAATCACTACTGAGTAGTCATGGGTCAGAATGTGATCATGTTTATAGTCTTGCAATCACAAGATGGTCTCCAGTTTACATTTAATTTAATTTAATTTCAGAATGTACTGTATTGTTAGAAGACTTAACAATAAACTTAGATACTGTATATTTCTTTTATCTTTACAAAGAGAAAGTCGACCTTTTTACCTTTGACTTCTGAAATACCTTGTTTGTTGTTCTTCTGTTGATGAAACTGATAAATCACTTCCTTTCTTAGGAAACTTCAAGCATCGACATTACAAACACGTGAGGTTCAAACATAAGACATGATGAACATTTTCTGTCCGGGGGGTATTTATTTTATGTTGAAAATGAAATGATATCGAATGAATCAATATATTGATGATGTAATTGAAAATAAAATGGAAATGAATGCCTTCAGCATAATTCTTTAAGTGTTTTCAACAAGATATCAACGGATATTTGAGATATTGTTTGAAAAAAGAATTGCACTTTGTGATATATTTTTTGTTTTCATCTGTCATCATCGAAACATTTATTTAAAAAAAACATGAGGACAGTGAAATTTCCGTCATTACAAAGTGAGATTAGATCAACATCTTATCATCCATGTTCAGAACTCGGCATTGCAAAACACATTGAGAAATACAGAATGACTGGATACGATTATTCCATCTCCATCCTTATAAAGAGACGGGTAACTCACGACTGCTCTGCAGAGACGTCCACATCACCTCTAGATCTCACAGTGCTCACTTTGCTGTCTGTGATACCAGTTTTTTTTTTTGGTTTTGACAAACAAGCTGTGGAAAGGTGAGAAGTCATTTTAATCCTGATGTTACTTTAATAAATACAAAGTGTTTTAGATGAGATGTGATGAGCTTTGACACTGGTGAATGAAGGCAGGGAATGATTCTGGATGTGACCACTGTGATTTGTTCCTCAGGATGAAGGCTGTTATGATCTTTCTGGTGTTGACGCTGGTCGTCGTCATGGCTGAAGTTGGGCATGGTGATGTTATCAATAGTGGAAACACAGGAACAACTGGAGGTAAGTCACAAGTGTTCATGCATAATGAGCTGATGTTAACAGATTGACCTCTGATTTACACAAACAGCAGGCTACTTTACTCTGAGATCAACAAAACACACTTGACTGTAACTTCATTTAGTTCTGTGTTTATCTAAAATCATTATTAAGTCCTGGTATCTCAGATAATAAACCTAAAACTCAGTAAAGAGAGCATCATTAATGTTCTACATGCAATGAGAAATGTGATTGTAATATACAGATGTTTATTTAGCTCATGTTCATCTTTTCGTCCCTTAAGGTGTCCATGTAGGAAGGTAAGTACACTGAATATTTTCTGTTGATTTCAAACAGACAAATTAAAAAAAAAGACTTTGTGAAATACCTCAAACCCATCAAACATAACACGCATCAGTATTAACCAGATCCCAAGCTGATGTCCTCAAGTACATTATTTTGTCTAACCAATTGAGATTCACAATGCTATAATAGAGGGTAAAGAAGCAAGTCGACACATTTCAGAAGCTGGAATCAGTGGATTTCTGTCATGTTTGATCGAGGAATTATTGCAAATTATTCAATGATTAAAATATGTGTCTTCAACCTTCTGTTGATTGACCTTTGTTGATAATTTGACTAACTGATTTCTCTCTTTTGTTGCTCCGTTTTCTAACTAGGAATCGATGCATAAATCCACAGCCCCCTATCAGTAAGTCACAAGCTCTCAGACAAACTGAGTTGATGTGAACAGATTGACCTCTGATTTACACAAACAGCAGGCTACTTTACTCTGAGATCAACAAAACACACTTGACTGTACTAACTTACAAAAAACAACTTCAATTAGTTCTGTATTAAGCTAAAATCATTATTAAGTCCTGGATTCTCAGATAAAACTAAGTAAAGAAAGCATCATTAATGTTCTACATGCAAATATTTTTAAATGTGATAATAACATACTGATGTTTATTTAACTCATGTTCATCTTTTTTTTCCCCTTTAGGCATCACAACTGAACCGTAAGTACCTACTGAATATTTTCTGTTGGTTTCAAACAGACAAATGAGAAAAATAAAAGACTTTGTGAAGTTCCTCAAACCTATCAAACACAGCAAGTGTCAGTATTAACCAGATAGTTGATGTCCTCAAGTACCTTATTTTGTCCAACACATTTAAATTCACGATGATATAATAGAGGGTAAAGAAGCAAGTCAACACATTTCAGAAGCTGGAATCAGTGAATTTCATTCACTTTCATTCATTTTTGTTTAGAAATTGTTCCAAAATTATTCAATTATTAAAATAATTCTCAATTAAATTCTGTTTATCAACCACTGTTGATAATTCAACAACCTGATTTCTCTCTTTTTTTCTGCCCTTCTCTAACTTGGAATAGATTTCAATGCAGATGCACATGTGGAACATCCCAAGGTGAAGTGGCTGGATATAAATTGATGCGACACTATGAAGACTGAGTCTGTTCTTGATTTTGAAGATATAGTTTGAGCTATATCTTTGTGCTTTGCAAAGCAACAAATAATTGGATGAGTAAACATGAAGCTCTTGAGATGTAGTGATTTTAGTCACAGCTCCAACTGATGTTGAAAAAAGTAAAACTGCTTGATAGTGAAAACTATCCTGCTGAATAAAGCTGCATTCCAAAAGACCGTCTCTGTGTTGTGGTGTTATTTAAGTGAACATGTGCTGGTAATTTTATAGGTGATGATGATCAAGAACATTGTTTTCATTAAGTCAGAGGTAAATGTTTGTATGAAGTAGATCTAAATAATAAGTGTGTTGGTGTGATCAGTTTATTAAATGAACTCTTTTCCTATTTCTTTCTCTTCCTGAATGTACTCGTGTCTCTGGTAAAGCAGCACTTTGGAAATGATTCAATTCTGACATTTCCTCCATCAACAGATGAATCATTTGGTCTATAAAGCATCAGAACAACAGTCAAAATAACAATTGTATAAAAGCCAAGATTATTTAAATGACATTTGTTTTGTTGGCTGTTTCCAAAACAGACAAAGACGTTCAAGGTACCATTTTGTAAAATTAGTAAAAAAATAAGATAAAACAAAGTAAAAAAAAAAAAATCAGTTAACACCCACAACTGAGTAACTGGATCCATCAAATTTTGGGAGGAACATTAGCAGTAAGAATTTGTTGGTATCATTAGCTTTAAAAATCCCATTGTAAGAAAAGTAGATTGTTGAGTCTTAATCCCAACTCGTCAATACTGACACTTTGGGATGGAGGTCAACCTGACCTATGATCCCAGAGTCAGTATTTGATGAAATAAAAAAAATGAAGACCTTTAAATATGTTAGCTGTTGCTGCAGTGTTACCATTACATTAGACTGAGTTCCCTCTGACTTGATACGGACCTCGCCACCGTCCACACTCCTTTACTTTGTTTGGTTTCGGGAGTTTTTTTTCCGCACTCCAACACTGCACACGCCATAATGCTCACACATTCACCTTTGTGGGGACATGAAAATCTTTATTGCAATAACTTCCCACAAATGTAATGATACAATGAATAATGGTGCTACTAATACTACTGACCATCCTGTGCAAAATCCAGCTGCTGACTCTCCGCTGTCACACAACGGATCCCCCCATGACCAAAGTGTCTGTTGGACTTCAGAAGGGCCACAAGTCAACAGAACGGCCGGAAGTGGTCATTTGGTCCTCTAGATTTAAACTTTATAATCTCTCAATCTCTCATCTCACGGAGGCAGTGCCGGTCCAAAAGAGCTGCAAACAGAACCAAACATTGGACACTTGAAATGCCACAAGCCCGTGTGTGGTAACTGCGAGGAGAGCGGAGGTAATCTGCAGACTGTGACCAGTGATCGTCAGAAGTCCAACTGACACTTTGGTCCAATCAGAAACATATGATGTGACCCGATCTAACTCTAGGGTTGTGGAAAGCGTGCTGTCATACCTTAACCAAGATATCGATCATTGAGATTAATTGGATCAGATCTGACTGGAATGAACCTGGTAAACTGATTCACTTCACCCGCCAGCACACAAATTCAGGCGCATTTGGCGGGTGGCAGGTTTAATTTCCATTCCTGCTATAAATGCTGCAATGGCACTAAACAGTAGGGGGTAATAACACTGACGTTGAATTTGCAACAAATTATTCTGACTCTGCCCACATGTGTCATGAGGAAAGCCAGGCCAGCTTCTGCGCAACTTGTGTTGGAGACAATGTTGCATTTGTGGCTGCTGGCCGTTCGACATGCAACCACATAAAAACCTTTCACCATTATGCAGTTATATTAGATTTTTTTTTTTTTTTTTTCCCAAGGCACAGAGATCCGGGGCTGTTCCGAAAACATCCGGGGCTATAGCCCCCAGTGCCCAGGTCTAACGACGCGCCTGCTCTTGTCCATCCACACGGGTGTCTGTAACTAATGTGGTTGATGAGACCTTCAGTCAGGTGTAAGATGACTCCCACCTACAGTGGACAACAATCAGTCTCAGTGTCATACTGACAGCTCTTTTGAGTGAACAGTGTTCTTTGTGAAAATAATGATTCAGCTATATCTTGTGATATAACAATAATTGGATGAATAAACATGAAGACCTTGAGATGTGTGTGGTGATCTCAGGAACAGCTCCCACTGTAAAGTTGCTTGATGTTGAAAACATTCCTGCTGAACAAAAAGTTGAATTAAGAAAGTCTGTCTCAGTTTGGTGCCTGTTGTTTTATATAATGATATTTTGCTGATCTAACAGAAAATGACTTCTTGTTTGAGAGAAAACATCACACAACTCTATTTATTCATATAAAGAGTTATAGGACAGAACTTCTAATGGTCACATCTTGTGAGGCCACAGAGCCGGGGAATGATAAGTAGTGCTGTGTCACTTTGTGTTACCGTGAGAAGAGTGAAATGTCTGTCATGACAAAGTGAGATTAGATCAACATCTTATCATCCATGTGCAGAACTCAACATTGCAAAACACACTGAGAAATACAGAATGACTGGATGCGATTATTCCATCTCCATCCTTATAAAGAGACGGGTAACTCACGACTGCTCAGCAGAGACGTCCACATCACCTCTAGATCTCACAGTGCTCACTTTGCTGTCTGTGACACCAGTTTTGTTTTGGTTCTGACAAACAAGCTGCAGAAAGGTGAGAAGTCAATTTAATTGACATTGGTGAATGAAGGCAGTGCATGATTCTGGATGTGACCACTGTGATTTGTTCCTCAGGATGAAGGCTGTTATGATCTTTCTGGTGTTGACGCTGGTCGTCGTCATGGCTGAAGCCCAGTCGTATGGTCCCATCAGTGGCAGTGGAAACACAGGAACAACTGGAGGTAAGTCACAAGTGTTCATGCATACTGAGTTGATGTTAACAGATTGACCTCTGATTTACACAAACAGCAGGCTACTTTACTCTGAGATCAACAAACCACACTTGACTGTACTAACTTACTACATATAACTTCTTTTATTTCTGTATTTAGCTAAAATCTTTATTAAGTCCTGGCATCTCAGATAATGAACTTAAAACTAAGTAAAGAGAGCATCATTAATGTTCTAAATGCAAAGCGTTTCAAATGTGATATTAACATACTGATGTTTATTTAACTCATTTTCATCTCTTTGCCCCTTAAGGTCTCCACTTTGGAGGGTAAGTACACTGAATATTTTCTGTCGAATCCAAACAGAGAAATGAAAAATTAAAAAGACTTTGTGAAATACCTCGAACCTATCAAACATAGCAATCATCAGTATTAACCAGATTGTTGAGTCTGCAAGTACCTTATTTTGTTCGATCAATTTAAATTCATGTTGAAGCAAAGAAGCTAGTTGATACATTTCAGAAGCTGGAATCAGTGAATTACTGTTGTTTTTGTTTGAATAATTATTGCAAATGATTAAATTATTGTACTATTTGTCAATTACAATTCTGTTGATAATTTAACTGATTTCTCTCTATTTTCCCCCTTCTCTAACTTGGTATAGAAGAAGACGGGCAACATCCCAAGATGAAGTGGCCGAAGATAGACTGAGGCGATACTATGAAGACTGAGTCTGCTCTTGATTTTGAAGATATAGTTTGAGCTATATCTTTGTGCTTTGCAAAGAAACAAATAATTGGATGAGTAAACATGAAGCTCTTGAGATGTAGTGATTTTAGTCACAGCTCCAAGTGATGTTGAAAAAAGTAAAACTGATTGATAGTGAAAACTATCCTGCTGAATAAAGTTGCATTCCAAAAGACCGTCTCTGTGTTGTGGTGTTATTTAAGTTCACATGTGTTAGTAATGTTATTGATGATGATGATCAAGAACATTGTTTTCATTAAGTCAGAGGTCAATGCTTTTATTAAGTAGATCTAAATAATGAGTGTGTTGGTGTGATCAGTTTATTAAATGAACTCTCCTCCTATTTCTTTCTCTTTGTGAATGTACTTGTGTCTCTGGTAAAGCAGCATTTTGGAAATGATTCAATTCTGACATTTCCTCCATCAACAGATGAATCATTTGGTCTATAAAGCATCAGAACAACAGTCAAAATAACAATTTTATAAAAGCCAAGATGATCATTATGTAAATGACATTTGTTCTGTTGGCTGTTTCCAAAACAGACAAAGACATTCAAGGCACTATTTTGTAAAATGAGTTTATAAAATCAGCTGATACCCACAAGTGAGAAACTGGAAGCATCAAATGCTGGGACGAACATTAGCAGTAAGAATATTTGGGTGCAGTGGACAAGTTACTGTGTGCTACTGTTTGTCTTGAAGGTGCTTGAGGAGGACGTAGCAGTAGCCAGCCAGTTGTGGAGCACCTGGGCTGAGTGCTCCCACATGATAAAAGTCCAGCCCTGCTCTGAGTTCTCTCTGACTTGATACGGACCTCGACACCGTCCACACTCCTTTGCTTTGTTTGGTTTTGGGGATTTTCCGCACTCCAACACTGCACATGTCATAATGCTCACACATTCACCTTTACATTACTGATAATACTGACTGACACACTCAACAATTTTAGTTATTTATTGCCAGTTATACACTTCATCATGATAAACTATTTAATTCTCACTCATCTGTTGTGTCAATCCAGTATTTGTGCTGTCCTAAGATCCAAGTTATGACAGCACTGTGTGCTCCTGTGACAATGTAGTAACCACTGCTGAGTAGTCATGGGTCAAAATGTGATCATGTTTACAGGCCTGCCATCACAAGATGGTCTGTAGTTCACATTTAATTTTAGTATGTACTGCAATGTTACAAGAGTTAATAATAAACTTATATACTGTATATTTCTTTTAATTCTACAAAGAGGAAGTTTACTTTTTTATGTCTGACTTCTGAAATAACATGGTCGTGCTTCAGTTGCTGATAAAATGGATAAATCGCTTCCTTAGTTAGGAAACATCAAGAATTGTCATTACATTGCATTTTTGTTGTTATTTTCACACCCGGCCCAGGAATCCTAGAGGCCCAATATTACACCCGAGAATGATAATGGATACTTTAGTCAGATATCAACAAAACAACCCTGAGGTGAGAACATCAGCCAGCTGGTTGGCGCAGGCTCTGAGAGCCCATCCAGGGATGTTGTCTGGTCCAGCTGCCTTGTGGGGGTTGATGTTCCTCTGAACTTTAAGATGACACTTGACAGATGACACTCTTGTCCATCCACACGGGTGTCGGTAACTGATGTGGTTGATGAGACCTTCAGTCAGGTGTAAGATGACTCCCACCTACAGTGGACAACAATCAGTCTCAGCATCATACTGACAGCTCTTTTGAGTGAACAGTGTTCTTTTTGAAAATACTGATTCAGCTATATCTTTGTGCTTTGCAAAGCAAGAAATAATTGGATGAATAAACATGAAGACCTTGAGATGTGTGTGGTGATCTCAGGAACAGCTCCCATTGATTTAGAAAAATGTAAAATTGTAAAATTGCTTGATGTTGAAAACGTTCCTGCTGAACAAAAAGTTGATTTAAAAAAGTCTGTCTCAGTTTTGTGCCTGTTGTTTTATATGATGATATTTTGCTGATCTAACAGAAAATGACTTCTTGTTTGAGAGAAAACATCACACAACTCTATTTATTCATATAAAGAGTTATAGGACAGAACTTCTAATGGTCACATCTTGTGAGGCCACAGAGCCGGGGAATGATAAGTAGTGCTGTGTAACTTTGTGTTACCGTGAGAAGAGTGAAATGTCTGTCATGACAAAGTGAGATTAGATCAACATCTTATCATCCATGTGAAGAACTCAACATTGCAAAACACATTGAGAAATACAGAATGACTGGATGCGATTATTCCATCTCCATCCTTATAAAGAGACGGGTAACTCACGACTGCTCAGCAGAGACGTCCACATCACCTCTAGATCTCACAGTGCTCACTTTGCTGTCTGTGACACCAGTTTCTTTTTGGTTCTGACAAACAAGCTGCAGAAAGGTGAGAAGTCATTTTAATCCTTTGACACTGGTGAATGAAGGCAGTGAATGATTCTGGATGTGACCACTGTGATTTGTTCCTCAGGATGAAGGCTGTTATGATCTTTCTGGTGTTGACGCTGGTCGTCGTCATGGCTGAAGCCCAGTCGTATGGTCCCATCAGTGGCAGTGGAAACACAGGAACAACTGGAGGTAAGTCACAAGTGTTCATGCAAACTGAGTTGATGTTAACAGATTGACCTCTGATTTACACAAACAGCAGGCTACTTTACTCTGAGATCAACAAAACACACTTGACTGTACTAACTTACTACATACAACTTCTTTTATTTCTGTATTTAGCTAAAATCTTTATTAAGTCCTGGCATCTCAGATAATGAACTTAAAACTAAGTAAAGAGAGCATCATTAATGTTCTAAATGCAAAGCGTTTCAAATGTGATATTAACATACTGATGTTTATTTAACTCATTTTCATCTCTTTGCCCCTTAAGGTCTCCACTTTGGAGGGTAAGTGCACTGAATATTTTCTGTCGAATCCAAACAGAGAAATGAAAAAATAAAAAGACTTTGTGAAATACCTCGAACCTATCAAACATAGCAATCATCAGTATTAACCGGATTGTTGAGTCTGCAAGTACCTTATTTTGTTCGATCAATTTAAATTCATGTTGAAGCAAAGAAGCTAGTTGATACATTTCAGAAGCTGGAATCAGTGAATTACTGTTGTTTTTGTTTGAAGAATTATTGCAAATGATTAAATTATTGTACTATTTGTCAATTACAATTCTGTTGATAATTTAACTGATTTCTCTCTATTTTCCCTCTTCTCTAACTTGGTATAGAAGAAGACGGGCAACATCCCAAGATGAAGTGGCCGAAGATAGACTGAGGCGATACTATGAAGACTGAGTCTGCTCTTGATTTTGAAGATATAGTTTGAGCTATATCTTTGTGCTTTGCAAAGAAACAAATAATTGGATGAGTAAACATGAAGCTCTTGAGATGTAGTGATTTTAGTCACAGCTCCAAGTGATGTTGAAAAAAGTAAAACTGATTGATAGTGAAAACTATCCTGCTGAATAAAGTTGCATTCCAAAAGACCGTCTCTGTGTTGTGGTGTTATTTAAGTTCACATGTGTTAGTAATGTTATTGATGATGATGATCAAGAACATTGTTTTCATTAAGTCAGAGGTCAATGCTTTTATTAAGTAGATCTAAATAATGAGTGTGTTGGTGTGATCAGTTTATTAAATGAACTCTCCTCCTATTTCTTTCTCTTTGTGAATGTACTTGTGTCTCTGGTAAAGCAGCATTTTGGAAATGATTCAATTCTGACATTTCCTCCATCAACAGATGAATCATTTGGTCTATAAAGCATCAGAACAACAGTCAAAATAACAATTTTATAAAAGCCAAGATGATCATTATGTAAATGACATTTGTTCTGTTGGCTGTTTCCAAAACAGACAAAGACATTCAAGGCACTATTTTGTAAAATGAGTTTATAAAATCAGCTGATACCCACAAGTGAGAAACTGGAAGCATCAAATGCTGGGACGAACATTAGCAGTAAGAATATTTGGGTGCAGTGGACAAGTTACTGTGTGCTACTGTTTGTCTTGAAGGTGCTTGAGGAGGACGTAGCAGTAGCCAGCCAGTTGTGGAGCACCTGGGCTGAGTGCTCCCACATGATAAAAGTCCAGCCCTGCTCTGAGTTCTCTCTGACTTGATACGGACCTCGACACCGTCCACACTCCTTTGCTTTGTTTGGTTTTGGGGATTTTCCGCACTCCAACACTGCACATGTCATAATGCTCACACATTCACCTTTACATTACTGATAATACTGACTGACACACTCAACAATTTTAGTTATTTATTGCCAGTTATACACTTCATCATGATAAACTATTTAATTCTCACTCATCTGTTGTGTCAATCCAGTATTTGTGCTGTCCTAAGATCCAAGTTATGACAGCACTGTGTGCTCCTGTGACAATGTAGTAACCACTGCTGAGTAGTCATGGGTCAGAATGTGATCATGTTTACAGGCCTGCCATCACAAGATGGTCTGTAGTTCACATTTAATTTTAGTATGTACTGCAATGTTACAAGAGTTAATAATAAACTTATATACTGTATATTTCTTTTAATTCTACAAAGAGGAAGTTTACTTTTTTATGTCTGACTTCTGAAATAACATGGTCGTGCTTCAGTTGCTGATAAAATGGATAAATCGCTTCCTTAGTTAGGAAACATCAAGAATTGTCATTACATTGCATTTTTGTTGTTATTTTCACACCTGGCCCAGGAATCCTAGAGGCCCAATATTACACCCGAGAATGATAATGGATACTTTAGTCAGATATCAACAAAACAACCCTGAGGTGAGAACATCAGCCAGCTGGTTGGCGCAGGCTCTGAGAGCCCATCCAGGGATGTTGTCTGGTCCAGCTGCCTTGTGGGGGTTGATGTTCCTCTGAACTTTAAGATGACACTTGACAGATGACACTCTTGTCCATCCACACGGGTGTCGGTAACTGATGTGGTTGATGAGACCTTCAGTCAGGTGTAAGATGACTCCCACCTACAGTGGACAACAATCAGTCTCAGCATCATACTGACAGCTCTTTTGAGTGAACAGTGTTCTTTTTGAAAATACTGATTCAGCTATATTGTTGTGCTTTGCAAAGCAAGAAATAATTGGATGAATAAACATGAAGACCTTGAGATGTGTGTGGTGATCTCAGGAACAGCTCCCATTGATTTAGAAAAATGTAAAATTGTAAAATTGCTTGATGTTGAAAACGTTCCTGCTGAACAAAAAGTTGATTTTAAAAAGTCTGTCTCATTTTTGTGCCTGTTGTTTTATATGATGATATTTTGCTGATCTAACAGAAAATGACTTCTTGTTTGAGAGAAAACATCACACAACTCTATTTATTCATATAAAGAGTTATAGGACAGAACTTCTAATGGTCACATCTTGTGAGGCCACAGAGCCGGGGAATGATAAGTAGTGCTGTGTCACTTTGTGTTACCGTGAGAAGAGTGAAATGTCTGTCATGACAAAGTGAGATTAGATCAACATCTTATCATCCATGTGCAGAACTCAACATTGCAAAACACATTGAGAAATACAGAATGACTGGATGCGATTATTCCATCTCCATCCTTATAAAGAGACGGGTAACTCACGACTGCTCAGCAGAGACGTCCACATCACCTCTAGATCTCACAGTGCTCACTTTGCTGTCTGTGACACCAGTTTTGTTTTGGTTCTGACAAACAAGCTGCAGAAAGGTGAGAAGTCAATTTAATTGACACTGGTGAATGAAGGCAGTGAATGATTCTGGATGTGACCACTGTGATTTGTTCCTCAGGATGAAGGCTGTTATGATCTTTCTGGTGTTGACGCTGGTCGTCATCATGGCTGAAGCCCAGTCGTATGGTCCCATCACTGGCAGTGGAAACACAGGAACAACTGGAGGTAAGTCACAAGTGTTCATGCAAACTGAGTTGATGTTAACAGATTGACCTCTGATTTACACAAACAGCAGGCTACTTTACTCTGAGATCAACAAAACACACTTGACTGTACTAATTTTCTACATAAAACTTAATTTAGTCTTGTATTTAGCTAAAATCTTTATTAAGTCCTGGTATCTCAGATGATAAACTTAAAACAATGTAAAGAGAGCATCATTAATGTTCTACATGAAAAGACTTTCAAATGTGATATTAACATACTGATGTTTATTTAACTCATTTTCATCTCTTTGCCCCTTAAGGTCTCCACTTTGCAGGGTAAGTACACTGAATATTTTCTTTTGGCTTCAAACAGACAAATGAAAAAATAAAAAGACTTTGGGAAATACCTCGAACCTATGAAACATAGCAATCATCAGTATTAATCAGATAATTGAGTCTGCAAGTACCTTATTTTGTCCAACCAATTTAAATTCATGTTGAAGCAAAGAAGCTAGTTGATACATTTCAGAAGCTGGAATCAGTGAATTACTGTTGTTTTTGTTTGAAGAATTATTGAAAATGATTAAATTATTGTACTTTTTGTCAATTATGATTCTGTTGATAATTTAACAAACTTATTTCTCTTCATTTTCCCTCTTCTCTAACTTGGTATAGAAGAAGACGGGCAACATCCCAAGATGAAGTGGCCGAAGATAGACTGAGGCGATACTATGAAGACTGAGTCTGTTCTTGATTTTGAAGATATAGTTTGAGCTATATCTTTGTGCTTTGCAAAGCAACAAATAATTGGATGAGTAAACATGAAGCTCTTGAGATGTAGTGATTTTAGTCACAGCTCCAACTGATGTTGAAAAAAGTAAAACTGCTTGATAGTGAAAACTATCCTGCTGAATAAAGCTGCATTCCAAAGACCGTCTCTGTGTTGTGGTGTTATTTAAGTGAACATGTGTTAGTAATGTTATTGGTGATGATGATCAAGAACATTGTTTTTCATCAAGTCAGAGGTTCATGTTTGTATGAAGTAGATCTAAATAATGAGCGTTTTGTTGTGATCAGTTTATTAAATGAACTCTCTTCCTATTTCTTTCTCTTTCTGAATGTACTTGTGTCTCTGGTAAAGCAGCACTTTGGAAATGATTCAATTCTGACATTTCCTCCATCAACAGATGAATCATTTGGTCTATAAAGCATCAGAATAACAATTTTATAAGAGCAAAGATGATAATTGTGGAAATGGAATGTGTACTTTTGGCTCTTTCCAAAATGGACTTGAAGACTTTAAAGGTATTAAAATGTTCCTTTTTGGCATTTTTGCCTGAAATCTGGCAAAATATTAAGATATAAAACTCAGTAGTGAGCAACCAGTTAATCTCTGCAGCTCCGGAACAAATTCAAGATTCAAAGTGTTTACTGTCACATGCACAATGGAAATATGTACAAAGTACAATGAAATTCTTCCTTTGCTGTCTGCAGAATGCCAACAATATGAAAAGAAATATATGCAACGAATATATACAAACTAAAGTACTTTTGCAAGGCACAAACTGCGCTAAATAAGAAAAAGCAACAACAATTTCATGATAATAAAACAGTGCAAATCTGTGAGTGCAATTGTGCATGTGCAAAATGGAGTATGTACACTTGGAACAGTTATGAGGTAGAATACGTGATTGTAAACACCTATCTGTTGTTAAGGAGTCTGAAGGCAGTGGGAAAGAAAGAGTTTTTTAGTCTGGTGCTCTTGGATTTAACACTTCTGTACCTCTGGCCTGAGGGCAGAAGTGTGAATAGATCGTGCTGGGGGTGGGTGGAGGCTTTGAGGATGGAGGCAGCTCTCCTGTGGACTCTGCGGTGTAGATGCTCTGCAGAGAAGGCGGTGGAGTCCTGGTGATCGTCTCTGCAGCCTTTAACACTCTCTGCAGGTGTTTGCGGTCCACAGCAGAAGTGCTGCCGTACCACACGGTGATACAGCCGGTCAAGATGCTCTCAGCAATGCAGCTGTAGAAGTTGCTGAGGATCTCAGGCGATGTGCCAAACTTCCTCAGCCTCCTCAGAAAATACGGCTGCTGTTGGGCCCTCTTTACCAGCTGTGTGGTGCTGAGTGACCAAGAGAGGTCGTCGCTGATCTGGACGCCCAGGTATTTAGAGGTGCTCACCCTCTGTTGTTCATGTTCTCGGATGAACAGTGGCCGACGAGGTCTCCTCTTCTTCCTCATGTCCACTATCATCTCCTTCGTCTTGACTGCTTTGAGGATGAGGTTGTTGTCCTCACACCATGACACCAGACTGTCCACCTCCCTCCTGTAGGCGACCTCGTCCCTGCCAGTGATGCATCCTATCACTGCATTGTCATCAAACTTTAGGAAGGTGTTTGTCTCTGCGGGAGGCGACACAGTTGTAGGTGAACAGGGTGTAGAGGATGGGGCTGAGGATGCATCCCCGCGGGGTGCCAGTGTTTGTGATAATGCTGGCTGAAGTCTTGTTTCCAATCCTGACAGACTGGGGCCTGCCAGTCAGAGAGTCTAGGAGCCAGTCACAGAGGGTGGGGTGCAGACCAAGTGTGACAGTTTGTGGGGGAGTTTGTAGGGAACGACAGTACTGAAGGTAGAGCTGTAGTT
The DNA here is from genome assembly GCF_904848185.1 of Acanthopagrus latus. Lineage (NCBI taxonomy): Eukaryota > Metazoa > Chordata > Actinopteri > Spariformes > Sparidae > Acanthopagrus > Acanthopagrus latus. The sequence goes on along the minus strand of NC_051060.1, from coordinate 10,359,817 downwards.
CATAAAGAGTGTCCTGATGTGATGTAGGAGTCCTTGTTTCCCTGGTGGGAGAGGAAATAGTGGAGAACAGCAGCAATAGTGTCTGAGGTGGACCTGTTGGGCTGGTACACGTATTGCAGAGGGTCCAGTTTACTGCTCTGAATGTGGGTCAGCACCACTCTCTCAAAACACTTCATGATGATTGGAGTGAGTGCTACTGGTCTGTAATCATTCAGGCAGGTGGGTGGGCTCTTCTTGGGAAGGGGGATGATGGTTTCGGTCTCAAAGCAGGAGGGAACGATGCAGTGGCTGAGGGAAAGGTTGAAGATGGAGGTGAGAACATCAGCCAGCTGGTTGGCGCAGGCTCTGAGAGCCCATCCAGAGATGTTGTCTGGTCCAGCTGCCTTGTGGGGGTAGATGTTCCTCAGAACCTTATGATGACACTTGACAGATGACACTCTTGTCCATCCACACAGGTGTCTGTCAATGATGTAACTTTGTAACTGTGACATTGTTACGAGGTTGCTCAACTGTGTGAAGTCTGAGATGTTTTAGGTCACTTTTAACTAAAGCGTCAAGCTATATTTTTAACTATCTCTGTTGAAAATTTGACTACTTTTTTCCAATATAAAGTTGTGTTTAACTCTTCTCTGACTTGGTAAAGAAGAGTGGAAAGACTCCCACCTACAGTGGACAACAATCAGTCTCAGCATCATACTGACAGCTCTTTTGAGTGAACAGTGTTCTTTTTGAAAATACTGATTCAGCTATATCTTTGTGCTTTGCAAAGCAAGAAATAATTGGATGAATAAACATGAAGACCTTGAGATGTGCGTGGTGATCTCAGGAACAGCTCCCATTAATTTAGAAAAATGTGAAATTGCTTGTTCTTGAAAACATTCCTGCTGAATAAAAAGGTATATTAAAAAGTCTGTCCCTGTTTCGTGTCTGTTGTTTTATATGATGATATTTTGCTGATATAACAGATAAATGACTTCTTGTTTGAGAGAAAACATCACAGAACTCTATTTATTCATATAAAGAGTTATAGGACAGAACTTCTAATGGTCACATCTTGTGAGGCCACAGAGCCGGGGAATGATAAGTAGTGCTGTGTCACTTTGTGTTACCGTGAAAAGAGTGAAATGTCTGTCATGACAAAGTGAGATTAGATCAACATCTTATCATCCATGTGCAGAACTCAACATTGCAAAACACATTGAGAAATACAGAATGACTGGATGCGATTATTCCATCTCCATCCTTATAAAGTGACGGGTAACTCACGACTGCTCAGCAGAGACGTCCACATCACCTCTAGATCTCACAGTGCTCACTTTGCTGTCTGTGACACCAGTTTTTTCTTGCTTCTGACAAACAAGTTGCAGAAAGGTGAGAAGTCATTTTAATCCTTTGACACTGGTGAATGAAGGCAGTGAATGATTCTGGATGTGACCACTGTGATTTGTTCCTCAGGATGAAGGCTGTTATGATCTTTCTGATGTTGACGCTGGTCGTCGTCATGGCTGAAGCCCAGTCGTATGGTCCCATCAGTGGCAGTGGAAACACAGGAACAACTGGAGGTAAGTCACAAGTGTTCATGCAAACTGAGTTGATGTTAACAGATTGACCTCTGATTTACACAAACAGCAGGCTACTTTACTCTGAGATCAACAAAACACACTTGACTGTACTAACTTACTACATACAACTTCATTTAGTTCCATGTTTATCCAAAATCTTTTATTTAGTCCCGGTATCTCAGATGATAAACTTAAAACTAAAGTAAAGAGAGCATCATTAATGTTCTATATGCAAAGACTTTCAAACGTGATATTAATATAGTGATGTTTATTTAACTCATTTTCGTCTTTTTGTTCCTTAAGGTCTCCACTTTGGAGGGTAAGTACACTGAAGATTTTGTGTTGATATCAAACAGACAGATGAAAAAATAAAATGACGTGAAATACCTTAAACGTATCAAACATAGCAATGATCAGTATTAACCAGATGCCAAGTTGATATCTTCAAGTACCTTATTTTGTCCAACTAATTCAAATTCAAGATGAAGCGAAGAAGCTAGTCGACACATTTAAGAAGCTGGAATCAGTGAATTACTGTCGTTTTTGTTTGAGGAATTATTGTAAATGATAAAATTATTGCACTATTTGTCAATTACAATTCTGATGATAATTTAACAAAATTATTTCTCTCTATTTTCCTCCTTCTTTAACTTGATATAGAAGAAGACGGGCAACATCCCAAGATGAAGTGGCCGAAGATAGACTGAGGCGATACTATGAAGACTGAGTCTGTTCTTGATTTTGAAGATATAGTTTGAGCTATATCTTTGTGCTTTGCAAAGCAACAAATAATTGGATGAGTAAACATGAAGTTCTTGAGATGTAGTGATTTTAGTCACAGCTCCAACTGATGTTGAAAATAGTAAAGTTGCTTGATAGTGAAAACTATCCTGCTGAATAAAGCTGCATTCCAAAGACCGTCTCTGTGTTGTGGTGTTTTTCAAGTGAACATGTGCTGGTAATTTTATTGGTGATGATGATCAAGAACATTGTTTTCATGAAGTCAGAGGTAAATGTTTGTATGAAGTAGATCTAAATAATGAGTGTGTTGGTGTGATCGGTTTATTAAATGAACTCTCTTCCTATTTCTTTCTCTTTGTGAATGTACTCGTGTCTCTGGTAAAGCAGCACTTTGGAAATGATTCAATTCTGACATTTCCTCCATCAACAGATGAATCATTTGGTCTCTATAGCATCAAAACAACAGTCAAAATAACAATTTTATAAGAGCCATGATGATCATTATGTAGATGGCACTTGTTCTGTTGGCTGTTTCTAAAATAGTCAGACATTCAAGGTACTATTTTTTTAAATTAGTTAAAAAATCAGCTAATACCCACAAGTGAGAAAATAGAACCATCAAATGCTGGGAAGAACATTAAGACTAAGAAAATGTGGGTGTAGTGGAAGTTACTGTGTGCTACTGTTTGTCTTGAAGGTGCTTGAGGAGGACGTAGCAGTAGCCAGCCAGTTGTGGAGCACCTGGGCTGAGTGCTCCCACATGATAAAAGTCCAGCCCTGCTCTGAGTTCTCTCTGACTTGATACGGACCTCGACACCGTCCACACTCCTTTGCTTTGTTTGGTTTTGGGGATTTTCCGCACTCCAACACTGCACATGTCATAATGCTCACACATTCACCTTTACATTACTGATAATACTGACTGACACACTAAACAATTGTAGTTATTTATTTCCAGTTATAGGCTTCATCATGATAAACTCTTTAATTCTCACTCATCTGTTGCGTCCATCCAGTATTTGTCCTGTCCTAAGATCCAAGTTATGACAGCACTGTGTACTCCTGTGACAATGTAGTAACCACTGCTGAGTAGTCATGGATCAAAATGTGATCATGTTTACAGGCCTGCCATCACAAGATGGTCTGTAGTTTACATTTAATTTCAAAATATGCCGCTTTCTTACAAAACTTAACAATAAACTGATATACTGTATATTTCTTTTACCTTCACAAAGAGGAAGTTGACCTTTTTGCCTCTGACTTCTGAAATACCTTGTTTCTTCTCCTTCTGCAGATGAAACTGATAAATCACTTCCTTTCTTAGGAAACATCAAGCACTGACATTACAAACACGTGAGGTTCAAACACAAAACATGAACATTTTGTGTCCGGGGGTTTTATGTGAAAAATTTAAGTATAGATAAATAATATCAAATTAATGAATATGTAGACAATGTAAGTAATATTTACAAAAAAAAAGTATTCTAAAATTTATGCAGAATACAAATAAAATGTAAATTAAAGCCTAAAGTGTTTTCAATAACATATCAACAGATTTTTAAGATGTTGTTCAAAACAAGACTTGCGCTTTGTAACATCTTTTTCTTTCACCTGTCATCATCAAAACGAAAGGAAAATGTGAAGACAAAGAAATATCCCGACATAAAAAACTGAAATTAAATCAACATCTTATCATCCATGCGCATAACTCGAAATTGCAAAACACATTGAGAAATACAGAATGACTGGATTCGATTATTCCATCTCCATCCTTATAAAGAGACGAGTAACTCACGACTGCTCAGCAGAGACGTCCACATCACCTCTAGATCTCACAGTGCTCACTTTGCTGTCTGTCACACCAGTTTCTTTTTTTTTGGTTCTGACAAACAAGCTATGGAAAGGTGAGAAGTTAATTTAATCCTGATGTTACTTTAATAAATGCAAAGTGTTTTAGATGAGATGTGATGAGCTTTGACACTGGTGAATGAAGGCAGTGAATGATTCTGGATGTGACCACTGTGATTTGTTCCTCAGGATGAAGGCTGTTATGATCTTTCTGGTGTTGACGCTGGTCGTCGTCATGGCTGAAGCCCAGTCGTATGGTCCCATCACCAACAGTGGAAACACAGGAACAACTGGAGGTAAGTCACAAGTGTTCATACAAACTGAGTTGATGTTAACAGATTGACCTCTGATTTACACAAACAGCAGGCTACTTTACTCTGAGATCAACAAACCTCATTTGACTGTACCAACTTTCTACATACAACTTCATTTAGTTCTGTATTTATCTAAAATCATTATTAAATCCTGTTATCTTAGATGATAAACCTAAAACTAAGTAACGAGAGCATCACTGATGTTCTAAATGCAAAGAGTTTTAAATGTGACAATAATATACTGATGTTTATCTAACTCATGTTCATCTTTTTTTCCCTAAAGGTCTCTACATAGGGGTGTAAGTACACTGAATCTTCTCTGTTGATTCAGAACAGGTAAATGAAAAGAAAAGACTTTGTTAAATACCTCAAACCTATCAAACATTGCAAGCATCAGTATTAACCAGATCCCAAGTTGATGTCTTCAAGTACCTTATTTTGTCCAACCAATTGAGATTCACAATGCTATAATAGAGGGTAAAGAAGCAAGTTGACACATTTCAGAAGCTGGAATCAATCAATTTCTCTCATTTTTGATTGAGGAATTATTGCAAATTATTCAATGATTAAAATATGTGTCTTCAACTTTCTGTTGATTGACCTTTGTTGATAATTTGACTAACTGATTTCTCTCTTTTGTTGCTCCGTTTTCTAACTAGGAATCGATGCAGAAATCCGCAGCCCCCTATCAGTAAGTCACAAGTGTTCATACAAACTGAGTTGATGTTAACAGATTGACCTCTGATTTACACAAACAGCAGGCTACTTTACTCTGAGATCAACAAAACACACTTGACTGCACTAACTTACTAAAAACAACTTCAATTAGTTCTGTAATCAGCTAAAATCATTATTAAGTCCTGGATTCTCAGATAATAAACATAAAACTAAGTAAAGAGAGCATCATTAATGTTCTACATGCAAATATTTTTAAATGTGATAATAACATACTGATGTTTATTTAACTCATGTTCATTTTTTTTTTTTCCCTTTAGGCATCACAACTGAACAGTAAGTACCTACTGAATATTTTCTGTTGGTTTCAGACAGACAGATGAGAAAAATAAAAGACTTTGTGAAGTTCCTCAAACCTATCAAACATAGCAAGTGTCAGTATTAACCAGATAGTTGATGTCCTCAAGTACCTTATTTTGTCCAACACATTTAAATTCACAATGATATAATAGAGGGTAAAGAAGCAAGTCAACACATTTCAGAAGCTGGAATCAGCGAATTTCATTCACTTTCATTCATATTTGTTCAGAAATTGTTCCAAAATTATTCAATTATTAAAATAATTGTCAATTAAATTCTGTTTATCAACCACTGTTGATAATTCAACTACCTGATTTCTCTCTTTTTTTTCTGCCCTTCTCTAACTTGGAATAGATTTCAATGCAGATGCACATGTGGAACATCCCAAGGTGAAGTGGCTGGATATAAATTGATGCGAGACAATCAAGAATGAGTCTGTTCTTGATTTTGAAGATATAGTTTGAGCTATATCTTTGTGCTTTGCAAAGCAAGAAATAATTGGATGAGTAAACATGAAGCTCTTGAGATGTAGTGATTTTAGTCACAGCTCCAACTGATGTTGAAAAAAGTAAAACTGCTTGATAGTGAAAACTATCCTGCTGAATAAAGCTGCATTCCAAAAGACCGTCTCTGTGTTGTGGTGTTATTTAAGTGAACATATGCTTGTAATTTTATTGGTGATGATGATCAAGAACATTGTTTTTATTAAGTCAGAGGTAAATGTTTGTATGAAGTAGATCTAAATAATAAGTGTGTTGGTGTGATCAGTTTATTAATGTTGTAATTATTGTACTTGTGTCTCTGGTAAAGCAGCACTTTGGAAATGATTCAATTCTGACATTTCCTCCATCAACAGATGAATCATTTGGTCTATAAAGCATCAGAACAACAGTCAGAATAACAATTTAATAAGAGCAAAGATGATCATTATGTAAATGACATTTGTTCTGTTGGCTGTTTCCAAAACAGAAAAAGACATTCAAGGCACTATTGTGTAAAATGAGTTAAAAAAAAAAAAAAAAAAAAAAAAAATCAGCTCATACCCACAAGTGAGAAACTGGATCCATCAAATGTTGGGAGGAAGATTAGCATGAAGAATTTATTTCTATCATTTTCTTTAAAAATGCCATTTTAAGAAAAGTGGATTGCTGAGTCTTAATCCCAACTCCTCAGATACTGACACTTTGGGATGGAGGTCAACCCAACCTACAATTCAAGCGTCAGTATTTGACAAGTCAGGATTGAGATTGAAAAAAATCAACTTTTCCAAAGAAAAAAGGAAAAACCTTTAAATATAGTAGCTGTTGCTGCGGTGCTACCATTATATCAGATGATACATCTGGCCACTTATAATAATGTGAGGTTGTGGAATTTATTAAGTATAAAACATCAAAAGTCACTGTCGGTGATTAAATGTTTCACATTGTAAGTTGCTGATCAGTGTTACCCAGTTCCAGTCATCCCCATCTGCTCAGGTACAGCTGTTTTATTTTCAATATATCTGTCTGTCTGTTTGTGTGTCCATCTGTGGGCAGACTTTGCCAACACAATAGTATCACAGCTATGTTAGATGCAGTCATGAAACTTCTCAGGTGTGCAGATGAGACCTCACTTCCATAGTTAGGAAACATCAAGAATTGTTATTACATTACATTATTGTCCTTATTTTCTTACCAGGCCCAGGAATTGTAGAGGCCCAATATTACACCCGAGAATGAGTAGGACACAACTGTTCATAGAAAATGAGTTGATGTTAACAGTTTGATATGATTTACACAAACAGCAGGCTATTTTATTCTCAGATCAACAAATCAGTCCTGACTGTACTAAATTAACCAGACAGAGGTAAATGTTTGTATGAAGTAGATCTAAATAATGAGTGTGTTGGTGTGATCAGTTTATTAAATGAACTCTTTTCCTATTTCTTTCTCTTCCTGAATGTACTCGTGTCTCTGGTAAAGCAGCACTTTGGAAATGATTCAATTCTGACATTTCCTCCATCAACAGATGAATCATTTGGTCTATAAAGCATCAGAACAACAGTCAAAATAACAATTTTATAAAAGCCATGATGATCATTATGTAAATGACATTTGTTCTGTTGGCTGTTTCCAAAACAGACAAAGACATTCAAGGTACTATTTTGTAAAATTAGTTAAAAATCAGCTGATACCCACAAGTGAGAAACTAGAACCATCAAATGCTGGGAGGAACATTAAGACTAACAATATTTGGCTGTAGTGGACAAGTTACTGTGTGCTACTGTTTGTCTTGAAGGTGCTTGAGGAGGACGTAGCAGTAGCCAGCCAGTTGAGGAGCATCTGGGCTGAGTGCTCCCACATGATAAAAGTCCAGCCCTGCTCTGAGTTCTCTCTGACTTGATACGGACCTCGACACCGTCCACACTCCTTTGCTTTGTTTGGTATCAGGGTTTTTTTCTGCACTCCAACACTGCACACATCATGATGCTCACACATTCACCTTTACATTACTGATAATACTGACTCACACACTAAACAATTGTAGTTATTTATTGCCAGTTATATGCTTCATCATAATAAACTATTTAATTTTCACTCATCTGTTGTGTCCATCCAGTATTTGTCCTGTCCTAAGATCCAAGTTATGACAGAAATGATTACTCCTGTAACAAATATTGAAGAAAATCATTCAGGTCCTGTTGATCACTTTGCTGTGGTGATGTGTTTATTCAAGGAATACCGATAAACTGGTGAACCGACAGGCACAGAGCGGGTATTAGCCGGTGAGTCGCCCCAGAGCAAATGAAACAGTCGCATTTTATACAGTCAGAACAAAGAATGTCAGATTCAGTCAACAGGTAAACAAAAGGGGATGCAAAAGGGAGTGGTCTGCTCTTTGGAGGGAGTGAACAGTGGGGGGTGGGGGAGGTATGGGGGCACGCATTTAACATAGTGATCAAACCAGGTCCAGATGTGTCTTGATCAACTGGTGTTACGCAAATTTGTATCCACAGGGTGCTGGAGAAAGACAGAAATCACCATTTAGGTCAGGTAATCAAAGGGCTCTTTCCAGACGTCACTTCAAAATGTGTATTTTCTTCCTCACAATGTAGTAACCACTGCTGAGTAGTCATGGGTCAAAATGTGATGATGTTTACAGGCCTGCAATCACAAGATGGTCTCCACTTTACATTTAGTTTCAAAATATACCGCTTTGTTACAAAACTTAACAATAAACTGATATACTGTATATTTCTTTTACCTTCACAAAGAGGAAGTTGAACTTTTTGCCTCTGACTTCTGAAATACCTTGTTTGTTCTTCTTCTGCAGATAAAACTGATAAATCACTTCCTTTCTTAGGAAACATCAAGCATTGACATTACAAACACGTGAGGTTCAAACACAAAACATGAACATTTTCTGTCCAGGGGGTATTTGTTTTATGTTAAAAATTTAAGTATACATGAATAATATCAAATTAATGAATATGTAGATAATGTAATTAAAATTTACAACAAAGTATTTTAAAATTGATGCAAAATATAAATAAGATGTAAATTAAAGCCTAAAGTGTTTTCAACAACATATCAACAGATTTTTAAGATATTGTTCAAAACAAGACTTGCACTTTGTGACATCTTTTTCTTGTCACCTGTCATCATCAAAACGACCATTAAGAAAATGTGAAGACAGTGAAATATCCCGAAATAACAAACTGAAATTAAATCAACATCTTATCATCCATGCGCATAACTCGAAATTGCAAAACACATTGAGAAATACAGAATGACTGGATTCGATTATTCCATCTCCATCCTTATAAAGAGACGGGTAACTCACAACTGCTCAGCAGAGACGTCCACATCACCTCTAGATCTCACAGTGCTCACTTTGCTGTCTGTCACACCAGTTTCTTTTTTTTTGGTTCTGACAAACAAGCTATGGAAAGGTGAGAGGTCAATCTAATCCTGATGTTACTTTAATGAATGCAAAGTGTTTTAGATGAGATGTGATGAGCTTTGACACTGGTGAATGAAGGCAGTGAATGATTCTGGATGTGACCACTGTGATTTGTTCCTCAGGATGAAGGCTGTTATGATCTTTCTGGTGTTGACGCTGGTCGTCGTCATGGCTGAAGCCCAGTCGTATGGTCCCATCAGCGGCAGTGGGAACACAGGAACAACTGGAGGTAAGTCACAAGTTTTCTTACATACTGAGTTGATGTTAACAGATTGACCTCTGATTTACACAAACAGCAGGCTACTTTACTCTGAGATCAACAAAACACACTTGACTGTACTAACTTACTGTATACAACTTCATTTAGTTCTGTATTTATCTAAAATAATTATTAAATCCTGATATCTTAGATGATAAACCTAAAACTAAGTAAAGAAAGCATCATTAATGTTCTAAATGCAAAGACTTTCAAATGTGATATTAATATAGTGATGTTTATTTAACTAATTTTCGTCTTTTTGTTCCTTAAGGTCTCCACTTTGGAGGGTAAGTACACTGAATCTTCTCTTTTGATTTAGAACACGTAAATGAAAAAATAAAGACTTTGTGAAATACCTCAAACCTATCAAACATAGCAAGCATCAGTATTAACCAGATCCCAAATTTATGTCTTGAAGTACATTATTTTGTCCAACCAATTGAGATTCACAATGCTATAATAGAGTGTAAAGAAGCAAGTTGACACATTTCAGAAGCTGGAATCAATCAATTTCTGTCATGTTTGATCGAGGAATTATTGCAAATTATTCAATGATTAAAATTTGTGTCTTCAACCTTCTGTTGATTGACCTTTGTTGATAATTTGACTAACTGATTTCTCTCTTTTGTTGCTCCGTTTTCTAACTAGGACTGGATGCAGAAATCTGCAGCCCCCTATCAGTAAGTCACAAGTGTTCATACAAACTGAGTTGATGTGAACAGATTGACCTCTGATTTACACAAACAGCAGGCTACTTTACTCTGAGATCAACAAAACACACTTGACTGCACTAACTTACTAAAAACAACTTCAATTAGTTCTGTAATCAGCTAAAATCATTATCAAGTCCTGGATTCTCAGATAATAAACATAAAACTAAGTAAAGAGAGCATCATTAATGTTCTACATGCAAATATTTTTAAATGTGATAATAACATACTGATGTTTATTTAACTCATGTTCATCTTTTTTTTTCCCTTTAGGCATCACAACTGAACAGTAAGTACCTACTGAATATTTTCTGTTGGTTTCAAACAGACAGATGAGAAAAATAAAAGACTTTGTGAAGTTCCTCAAACCTATCAAACACAGCAAGTGTCAGTATTAACCAGATAGTTGATGTCCTCAAGTACCTTATTTTGTCCAACACATTTAAATTCACGATGATATAATAGAGGGTAAAGAAGCAAGTCAACACATTTCAGAAGCTGGAATCAGCGAATTTCATTCACTTTCATTCATATTTGTTCAGAAATTGTTCCAAAATTATTCAATTATTAAAATAATTGTCAATTAAATTCTGTTTATCAACCACTGTTGATAATTCAACTACCTGATTTCTCTCTTTTTTTCTGCCCTTCTCTAACTTGGAATAGATTTCAATGCAGATGCACATGTGGAACATCCCAAGGTGAAGTGGCTGGATATAAATTGATGCGAGACTATCAAGAATGAGTCTGTTCTTGATTTTGAAGATATAGTTTGAGCTATATCTTTGTGCTTTGCAAAGCAAGAAATAATTGGATGAGTAAACATGAAGCTCTTGAGATGTAGTGATTTTAGTCACAGCTCCAACTGATGTTGAAAAAAGTAAAACTGCTTGATAGTGAAAACTATCCTGCTGAATAAAGCTGCATTCCAAAAGACCGTCTCTGTGTTGTGGTGTTATTTAAGTGAACATGTGCTTATAATTTTGTTGGTGATGATGATCAAGAACATCCTTTCTATTAAGTCAGAGTTAAATGTTTTCATAAAGTAGATCTAAATAATAACTGTGTTGGTGTGATTATTTTGTGAAATGAACTCTCTTCCATTTTTTCTCCTCCTGAATTTACTTGTGTCTCTGGTAAAGACATCAACAGATGAATCATTTGGTCTATAAAGCATCAGAAAAACAGTCAGAATAACAATTTAATAAGAGCCAAGATGATCATTATGTAAATGACATTTGTTTTGTTGGCTGTTTCCAACACTATTTTGTAAAATGAGTTTATAAAATCAGCTGATACCCACAAGTGAGAAACTGGAAGCATCAAATGCTGGGAGGAACCTTAGCAGTAAGAATATTTGGGTGTAGTGGACAAGTTACTGTGTGCTACTGTTTGTCTTGAAGGTGCTTGAGGAGGACGTAGCAGTAGCCAGCCAGTTGTGGAGCACCTGGGCTGAGTGCTCCCACATGATAAAAGTCCAGCCCTGCTCTGAGTTCTCTCTGACTTGATACGGACCTCGCCACCGTCCACACTCCTTTGCTTTGTTTGGTTTCGGGGGTTTTCCGCACTCCAACACTGCACACATCATAATGCTCACACATTCACCTTTACATTACTGGTAATACTGACTCACACACTAAACAATTGTAGTTATTTATTGCCAGTTATACGCTTCATCATGATAAACTATTTAATTCTCACTCATCTGTTGTGTCAGTCCAGTATTTGTCCTGTCCTAAGATCCAAGTTATGACAGCACTGTGTGCTCCTGTGACAATGTAGTAACCACTGCTGAGTAGTCATGGGTCAAAATGTGATCATGTTTACAGGCCTGCAATCACAAGATGGTCTGTAGTTTACATTTAATTTCAGTATGTACTGCAATGTTACAAGAGTTAACAATAAACTTATTTCTTTTGATTCTACAAAGAGGAAGTTTACCTTTTCATGTCTGACTTCTGAAATACCATGTTCGTGCTTTAGTTGCTGATGAAACTGATAAATCGTTTCCTTAGTTAGGAAACATCAAGAATTGTCATTACAGTGCATTATTGTTGTTATTTTCACACCCGGCCCAGGAATCCTAGAGGCCCAATATCACACCCGAGAACGAGTAGGTGACAACTGTTCATACAAACTGAGTTGATGTTAACAGATCGATCCAATTTACACAAACAGCAGGCTACTTTATTCAGATATCAACAAATCAACCCTGAGGTGAGAACATCAGCCAGCTGGTTGGCGCAGGCTCTGAGAGCCAGCCCAGGGATGTTGTCTGGTCCAGCTGCCTTGTGGGGGTTGATGTTCCTCTGAACTTTATGGTGACACTTGACAGATGACACTCTTGTCCATCCACACGAGTGTCTGTAACTGTAACAATGGACAACAATCAGTCTCAGCATCGTACTGACAGCTCTTTTGAGTGAACAGTGTTCTTTTTGAAAATACTGATTCAGCTATATTTTTGTGCTTTGCAAAGCAAGAAATAATTAGATGAATAAACATGAAGACCTTGAGATGTGTGTGGTGATCTCAGGAACAGCTCCCATTAATTTAGAAAAATGTAAAATTGTAAAGTTGCTTGATGTTGAAAACGTTCCTGCTGAACAAAAAGTTGAATTAAAAAAGTCTGTCTCAGTTTTGTGCCTGTTGTTTTATATGATGATATTTTGCTGATCTAACAGAAAATGACTTCTTGTTTGAGAGAAAACATCACACAACTCTATTTATTCATATAAAGAGTTATAGGACAGAACTTCTAATGGTCACATCTTGTGAGGCCACAGAGCCGGGGAATGATAAGTAGTGCTGTGTCACTTTGTGTTACCGTGAAAAGAGTGAAATGTCTGTCATGACAAAGTGAGATTAGATCAACATCTTATCATCCATGTGCAGAACTCAACATTGCAAAACACATTGAGAAATACAGAATGACTGGATGCGATTATTCCATCTCCATCCTTATAAAGAGACGGGTAACTCACGACTGCTCAGCAGAGACGTCCACATCACCTCTAGATCTCACAGTGCTCACTTTGCTGTCTGTGACACCAGTTTTGTTTTGGTTCTGACAAACAAGCTGCAGAAAGGTGAGAAGTCAATTTAATTGACATTGGTGAATGAAGGCAGTGAATGATTCTGGATGTGACCACTGTGATTTGTTCCTCAGGATGAAGGCTGTTATGATCTTTCTGGTGTTGACGCTGGTCGTCGTCATGGCTGAAGCCCAGTCGTATGGTCCCATCAGCAACAGTGGAAACACAGGAACAACTGGAGGTAAGTCACAAGTGTTCATGCATACTGAGTTGATGTTAACAGATTGACCTCTGATTTACACAAACAGCAGGCTACTTTACTCTGAGATCAACAAACCACACTTGACTGTACTAACTTACTGTATACAACTTCAATTAGTTCTGTATTCAGCTAAAATAATTATTAAATCCTGGCATCTCAGATAATGAACTTAAAACTAAGTAAAGAGAGCATTATTAATGTTCTAAATGCAAAGCGTTTCAAATGTGATATTAACATACTGATGTTTATTTAACTCATTTTCATCTCTTTGCCCCTTAAGGTCTCCACTTTGGAGGGTAAGTACACTGAATATTTTCTGTCGAATTCAAACAGACAAATGAAAAAATAAAAAGACTTTGGGAAATACCTCAAACCTATGAAACATAGCAATCATCAGTATTAATCAGATAGTTGAGTCTAGTTGACACATTTCAGAAGCTGGAATCAGTGAATTACTGTTGTTTTTGTTTGAAGAATTATTGAAAATGATTAAATTATTGTACTATTTGTCAATTACAGTTCTGATGATAATTTAACTGATTTCTCTCTATTTCCCCCCTCCTCTAACTTGGTATAGAAGAAGACGGGCAACATCCCAAGATGAAGTGGCCGAAGATAGACTGAGGCGATACTATGAAGACTGAGTCTGCTCTTGATTTTGAAGATATAGTTTGAGCTATATCTTTGTGCTTTGCAAAGCAACAAATAATTGGATGAGTAAACATGAAGCTCTTGAGATGTAGTGATTTTAGTCACAGCTCCAATTGAGGTTAAAAAGAAGTAAAATTCCATGATAGTGAAAACTATCCTGCTGAATAAAGCTGCATTCCAAAGACCGTCTCTGTGTTGTGGTGTTATTTAAGTGAACATGTGTTAGTAATGTTATTGATGATGATGATCAAGAACATTGTTTTTCATCAAGTCAGAGGTCAATGTTTGTATTAAGTAGATCTAAATAATAAGTGTGTTGGTGTGATCAGTTTATTAAATGAACTCTCTTCCTATTTCTTTCTCTTTCTGAATGTACTTGTGTCTCTGGTAAAGCAGCACTTTGGAAATGATTCAATTCTGACATTTCCTCCATCAACAGATGAATCATTTGGTCTATAAAGCATCAGAATAACAATTTTATAAGAGCAAAGATGATAATTGTGGAAATGGAATGTGTACTTTTGGCTCTTTCCAAAATGGACTTGAAGACTTTAAAGGTATTAAAATGTTCCTTTTTGGCATTTTTGCCTGAAATCTGGCAAAATATTAAGATATAAAACTCAGTAGTGAGCAACCAGTTAATCTCTGCAGCTCCGGAACAAATTCAAGATTCAAAGTGTTTACTGTCACATGCACAATGGAAATATGTACAAAGTACAATGAAATTCTTCCTTTGCTGTCTGCAGAATGCCAACAATATGAAAAGAAATATATGCAACGAATATATACAAACTAAAGTACTTTTGCAAGGCACAAACTGCGCTAAATAAGAAAAAGCAACAACAATTTCATGATAATAAAACAGTGCAAATCTGTGAGTGCAATTGTGCATGTGCAAAATGGAGTATGTACACTTGGAACAGTTATGAGGTAGAATACGTGATTGTAAACACCTATCTGTTGTTAAGGAGTCTGAAGGCAGTGGGAAAGAAAGAGTTTTTTAGTCTGGTGCTCTTGGATTTAACACTTCTGTACCTCTGGCCTGAGGGCAGAAGTGTGAACAGATCGTGCTGGGGGTGGGTGGAGGCTTTGAGGATGGAGGCAGCTCTCCTGTGGACTCTGCGGTGTAGATGCTCTGCAGAGAAGGCGGTGGAGTCCTGGTGATCGTCTCTGCAGCCTTTAACACTCTCTGCAGGTGTTTGCGGTCCACAGCAGAAGTGCTGCCGTACCACACGGTGATACAGCCGGTCAAGATGCTCTCAGCAATGCAGCTGTAGAAGTTGCTGAGGATCTCAGGCGATGTGCCAAACTTCCTCAGCCTCCTCAGAAAATACGGCTGCTGTTGGGCCCTCTTTACCAGCTGTGTGGTGCTGAGTGACCAAGAGAGGTCGTCGCTGATCTGGACGCCCAGGTATTTAGAGGTGCTCACCCTCTGTTGTTCATGTTCTCGGATGAACAGTGGCCGACGAGGTCTCCTCTTCTTCCTCATGTCCACTATCATCTCCTTCGTCTTGACTGCTTTGAGGGTGAGGTTGTTGTCCTCACACCATGACACCAGACTGTCCACCTCCCTCCTGTAGGCGACCTCGTCCCTGCCAGTGATGCATCCTATCACTGCATTGTCATCAAACTTTAGGAAGGTGTTTGTCTCTGCGGGAGGCGACACAGTTGTAGGTGAACAGGGTGTAGAGGATGGGGCTGAGGATGCATCCCCGCGGGGTGCCAGTGTTTGTGATAATGCTGGCTGAAGTCTTGTTTCCAGTCCTGACAGACTGGGGCCTGCCAGTCAGAGAGTCTAGGAGCCAGTCACAGAGGGTGGGGTGCAAACCAAGTGTGACAGTTTGTGGGGGAGTTTGTAGGGAACGACAGTACTGAAGGTAGAGCTGTAGTTCACAAAGAGCCTCCTGATGTAGGAGTCTGTGTTTTCCAGGTGGGAGAGAGAAAAGTGGAGAACAGCAGCAATAGTGTCTGAGGTGGACCTGTTGGGCTGGTAGATGTATTGCAGAGGGTCCAGTTTACTGCTCTGAATGTGGGTCAGGACCACTCTCTCAAAACACTTCATGATGATTGGAGTGAGTGCTAACTAGTCTGTAATCATTCAGGCAGGTGGGTGGGCTCTTCTTGGGAAGGGGGAAGATGGTTTCGGTCTCAAAGCAGGAGGGAACGATGCAGTGGCTGAGGGAAAGGTTGAAGATGGAGGTGAGAACATCAGCCAGCTGGTTGGCGCAGGCTCTGAGAGCCCATCCAGAGATGTTGTCTGGTCCAGCTGCCTTGTGGGGGTTGATGTTCCTCAGAACCTTATGATGACACTTGACAGATGACACTCTTGTCCATCCACACAGGTGTCTGTCAATGATGTGGTTGAGAAGACCTTCAGTCAGGTATCAGTTGACTTCTATAATGTCCGCAGAACTTAATGTGCTAATAAAAATGATCAAAGGGAAAGTTGTCCCAACCTAACAGGAGAACGAGTGATGTGTCATTCAGAACAAGACTCCCTGCCACACATTGTAACTAGGTTGCTCAAGTGTGTGAAGTCTGAGATGTTTTAGGTCACTTTTAACTAAAGCATCAAGCTATATTTTTAACTATCTCTGTTGATAATTTGACTACTTTTTTCTGATCTAAAGTTTTGTTTCTCTCTTACCTTACTTGGAAAAGAAAAGCTGAAAGACTCCCACCTACAGTGAACAACAATCAGTCTCAGCATCATACTGACAGCTCTTTTGAGTGAACAGTGTTCTTTTTGAAAATACTGATTCAGCTATATCTTTGTGCTTTGCAAAGCCAGAAATACTTGGATGAATAAACATCAAAAATGTAAAATTGCTTGATATTGAAAATGTTCCTGCTGAACAAAAAGTTGAATTAAAAAAGTCTGTCTCTGTTTTGTGCCTGTTGTTTTATAGGATGATATTTTGCTGATATAACAGATGAATGACCTTTGTCTGAGCAAAAGCGTCACACATTGTCTTTTTATTCATATAAACAGTTAAAGGACAGAACTTCTAATGGTCACATCTTGTGAGGCCACAGAGCCGGGGAATGATAAGTAGTGCTGTGTCACTTTGTGTTACCGTGAGAAGAGTGAAATGTCTGTCATGACAAAGTGAGATTAGATCAACATCTTATCATCCATATGCAGAACTCGACATTGCAAAACACATTGAGAAATACAGAATGACTGGATGCAATTATTCCATCTCCATCCTTATAAAGAGACGGGTAACTCACGACTGCTCAGCAGAGACGTCCACATCACCTCTAGATCTCACAGTGCTCACTTTGCTGTCTGTGACACCAGTTTTTTCTTGCTTCTGACAACCAAGCTGCAGAAAGGTGAGAAGTCATTTTAATCCTTTGACACTGGTGAATGAAGGCAGTGAATGATTCTGGATGTGACCACTGTGATTTGTTCCTCAGGATGAAGGCTGTTATGATCTTTCTGGTGTTGACGCTGGTCGTCGTCATGGCTGAAGCCCAGTCGTATGGTCCCATCAGCAACAGTGGAAACACAGGAACAACTGGAGGTAAGTCACAAGTGTTCATACAAACTGAGTTGATGTTAACAGATTGACCTCTGATTTACACAAACAGCAGGCTACTTTACTCTGAGATCAACAAAACACACTTGACTGTACTAACTTACTGTATACAACTTCATTTAGTTCTTTATTCATCTAAAGTCTTTATTTAGACTTGGTATCTCAGATAATCAGCCTAAAAATATGTAAAGAGAGCATCATTGATGTTCTAAATGCAAAGACTTTCAAATGTGATGTTAACATGCTGATGTTTATTTAACTACTTTTCATCTTTTTACCCCTTAAGGTCTCCACTTTGCAGGGTAAGTACACTGAATATTTTCTGTCGAATCCAAACAGACAAATGAAAAAATAAAAACACTTTGAGAAATACCTCGAACGTAGCAAGCGTCAGTATTAACCAGATTGTTGAGTCTGCAAGTACCTTATTTTGTCCGACTAATTTGAATTCATGTTGAAGCAAAGAAGCTAGTCGACACATTTCAGAAGCTGGAATCAGTGAATTATTGTTGTTCTTGTTTGAAGAATTATTGCAAATGATTAAATTATTGTACTATTTGTCAATTACGATTCTGTTGATAATTTAACAAACTTATTTCTCTCTATTTTCTCCCTTCTCTAACTTGGTATAGAAGAAGACGGGCAACATCCCAAGTTGAAATGGCCGAAGATAGACTGAGGCGATACTATGAAGACTGAGTCTGTTCTTGATTTTGAAGATATAGTTTGAGCTATATCTTTGTGCTTTGCAAAGCAACAAATAATTGGATGAGTAAATATGAAGCTCTTGAGATGTAGTGATTTTAGTCACAGCTCCAAGTGATGTTGAAAAAAGTAAAACTGCTTGATAGTGAAAACTATCCTGCTGAATAAAGCTGCATTCCAAAAGACCGTCTCTGTGTTGTGGTGTTATTTAAGTGAACATGTGTCTGTAATTTTATTGGTGATGATGATCAAGAACATTGTTTTTATTAAGTCAGAGGTAAATGTTTGTATGAAGTAGATCTAAATAATGAGTGTGTTGGTGTGATCAGTTTATTAAATAAACTCTCTTCCTATTTCTTTCTCTTTGTGAATGTACTTGTGTCTCTGGTAAAGCAGCACTTTGGAAATGATTCAATTCTGACATTTCCACCATCAACAGATGAATCATTTGGTCTATAAAACATCAAAACAACAGTCAGAATATCAATTTTATAAAAACCCATGATAATCATTATGTAAATGACATTTGTTCTGTTGGCTGTTTCCAAAACAGACAAAGACATTCAAGGTACTATTGTGAAAAATGAGTTTAAAAAAAATCAGCTCATACCGACAAGTGAGAAACTGGATCCATCAAATGTTGAGAAGAACATTAGCAGTAAGAATTTTTTGTATCATTTTCTTTAAAAATCCCATTTTAAGCAAAATAGATTGTTGAGTCTTAATCCCAACTCCTCAGATACTGACACTTTGGGATGGAGGTCAACCCAACCTACAATTCAAGCATCAGTATTTGACAAGTCAGGATTGAGATTGAAAAAAATCAACTTTTCCAAAGAAAAATCGAAAGACCTTTAAATATAGTAGCTGTTGCTGCAGTGCTCCCATTACATTAGATGATACATCTGGCCACTTATACTAATGTGAGGTTGTGGAATTTATTAAGTATAAAACATCAAAAGTCACTGTCGGTGATTAAATGTTTCACATTTTAAGTTGCTGGTCATTATAACCCAGTTCCAGTCATCCCCATCTGCTCAGGTACAGCTGTTTTATTTTCAATATGTCTGTCTTTCTGTTTTTCTGTGTGCAGGCTTTGCCATCACAATATCACCACAGCTGTGATCGATGCATTCATGAAACTTCTCAGGTGTGCAGATGACAACAAAATGAAGGCTGAGTTCAAAGATGGATGTGTTCCAATCCACGAGTGCTGTGACGGGCCCTGTCTGACTGTGTGATATTTGGCTGTAGTGAACAAGTTACTGTGTGCTACTGTTTGTCTTGAAGGTGCTTGAGGAGGACGTAGCAGTAGCCAGCCAGTTGTGGAGCATCTGGGCTGAGTGCTCCCACATGATACAAGTCCAGCCCTGCTCTGAGTTCCCTCTGACTTGGTATGGACCTCGCCACCGTCCACACTCCTTTACTTTGTTTTTCACACACTCAACAATTGTAGTTGTTTATTTCCAGTTATACACTTCATCATGATAAACTATTTAATTCTCACTCATCTGTTGTGTCAGTCCAGTATTTGTCCTGTCCTAAGATCCAGGTTATGACAGCACTGTGTGCTCCTGTGACAATGTAGTAACCACTGCTGAGTAGTCATGGGTCAAAATGTGATCATGTTTACAGGCCTGCAATCACAAGATGGTCTGTAGTTTACATTTAATTTTGAAATGTACTGTTACGTTACAAGAGTTATCAATAAACTGATATACTGTATATTTCTTTTACCTTCACAAAGAGGAAGTTGAACTTTTTATCTCTGACTGCTGAAAGACCTTGTTTGTTCTTCTTCTGCAGATGAAACTGATGAATCACTTCCTTTCTTAGGAAACATCAAGCATTGACATTACAAACACGTGAGGTTCAAACACAAAACATGAACATTTTTTGTCCAGGGGGTATTTATTTTATGTTAAAAATATAAATGCATATGAAAATGAATCTATATGTTGATAATGTCATTGGAAAGGACAGAAAGTTATTTTCAAAATATTGCAAAATATAAATACAATGTAAATTAATTCCTTTAGCATAGTTTTTAAAGTGTTTTAAATGACAAACCAATAGATTTTTAAGATATTGTTTAAAAAAAGAATTGCACTTCATGATATATTTTTGTTTTCATCTGTCATCATCAAAATGTTCATTAAAAAGAACAGTGAAATGTCCATCATTTCAAACTGAAATTAGATCAACATTTTATCATCCATGTGCAGGTCACAAAATTGCAAAACACATTGAGAAATACAGAATGACTGGATACGATTATTCCATCTCCATCCTTATAAAGAGACGGGTAACTCACGACTGCTCAGCAGAGACGTCCACATCACCTCTAGATCTCACAGTGCTCACTTTGCTGTCTGTGACACCAGTTTTTTTTTTTTTTTTGGTTTTGACAAACAACCTGTGGAAAGGTGAGAAGTCAATTTAATCCTGATGTTATTTTAATAAATGCAAAGTGTTTTAGATGAGATGTGATGAGCTTTGACACTGGTGAATGAAGGCAGTGAATGATTCTGGATGTGACCACTGTGATTTGTTCCTCAGGATGAAGGCTGTTATGATCTTTCTGGTGTTGACGCTGGTCGTCGTCATGGCTGAAGTCGGGCATGGTGATATTATCAATAGTGGAAACACAGAAACAACTGGTGGTAAGTCACAAGTGTTCATGCATACTGAGTTGATGTTAATAGATGGACCTCTGATTTACACAAACAGCAGGCTACTTTACTCTGAGATCAACAAACCACACTTGACTGTACTAACTTTCTACATAAAACTTCATTTAGTTCTGTATTTAGCCAAAATCTTTATTAAGTCCTGGTATCTCAGATGATAAACTTAAAACAATGTAAAGAGAGCATCATTAATGTTATAAATGCGAAGACTTTCAAATGTGATATTAATATATTGATGTTTATTTAACTCATGTTGTCCTTAAGGTCTCTACGTAGAAGGGTAAGTACACTGAATATTTTCTGCTGATTTCATACCGAAAATTTTAAAAAAAGAAAGACTTATCAAACCTATCCAACATTACAAGCATCAGTATTAACCAGATAGTTGATGTCCTCAAGCACTTTATTTTGTCCCACCCATTTGAATTCACGATGATATAATAGACGGTAATGAAGCAAGTCGACACATTTCAGAAGTTGGAATCAGTGAATTTCTGTCATTTTTGATTGAAAATTATTGAAGATTATTCAGTTACTAAAATATGTATCTTCAAGATTTGGTTGATTGACCTTTGTTGATAATTTGACTAACTGATTTTTCTCTTTTGATGCTCCCGTTCCTAACTTGGTATAGACGCAAAGTGACACAGCTCCCACCCGGGTATGGTCCCATTATCAATAGTGGAAACATAGGCAGAACTGGAGGTAAGTCACAAGTGTTCATGCATACTGAGTGTATGTTAACAGATTGACCTCTGATTTACACAAACAGCAGGCTACTTTACTCTGAGATCAACAAACCACACTTGACTGTACTAACTTACTGTATACAGCTTAATTTAGTTCTGTATTTATCTAAAGTCATTATTTAGTCCTGGTATCTCAGAAAATAAGCCTAAAACTAAATAAAGAGAGCAGCATTTATGTTCTACATGCAAATATTTTCAAATGTGATAATATACTGAAGTTTATTTAACTCATGTTCATCTTTTTGTCCTAAGGTCTCTACGTAGAAGGGTAAGTATACTGAACATTTTCTGTTGATTTCAAACAGAGAAATGAGAGAAGTGAAAAGACTTTGTGAAATACCTCAAACCTATCAAACATAGCAAGCATCAGTATTAACCAGATAGTTGATGTCCTCAAGCACCTTCTTTTGTCCAACCCATCTGAATTTACGATGACATAATAGAGGGTAAAGAAGCAAGTCGACACATTTCAGAAGCTGGAATCAGTGAATTTCTGTCATTTTTGATTGAAAATTATTGCAAATTATTCAATTATCAAAATATGTGTCTTCAAGATTTGGTTGATTGACCTTTGTTGATAATTTGACTAACTGATCTCACTCTTTTTGTTGCTCCCTTTTCTAACTTGGTAAAGACGCAAAGTGACACAGCTCCCACCCGGGTATGGTCCTATTATCAATAGTGGGAACACAGGCACAACTGGATGTAAGTCATGTTCATATATATTGGGTTGACATGAACAAATTGAACTCTGATTTACACAAACAGCAGGCTAACTTTACTCTGCGATCAACAAACCACACTTGACTGCACTAACTTACTAAAAACAACTTCATTTGGTTCTGTATTCAGCTAAAATAATTATTAAGTCCTGGTATCTCAGAAACTGAACTTAAAACTAAATAAAGAGAGCATCATTGATCTTCTTCATACATGCAAATATTTTCAAATGTGATAATAACATACTGATGTTTATTCAACTCATGTTCATCTTTTTTTCCTTTAGGCATCACAACTGAACCGTGAGTATTATTGAATATTTTCTGTTAATTTCAAACAGACAAATGAGAGAAACAAAAGACTTTGTGAAGTTCCTCAAACATATCAGACCTCAAACCTATCAAACAACATAAAGAGGCGAGTCGACACATTTCAGAAACTGGAATCAGTGCATTTCTGTCATTTTTGTTTGAAAATCATGCCAAAATTATTCTATTCATATATTTGTCAACTGTTGATCAACCACTGTTAATAATTCAACTACCTGATTCTGTCTTTTTTTCTGCTCTTCTCTAACTTGGAATAGATTCGAATGCAGATGCACATGTGGAACATCCCAAGGTGAAGTGGCTGGATATAAATTGATGCGAGACTATCAAGAATGAGTCTGTTCTTGATTTTGAAGATATAGTTTGAGCTATATCTTTGTGCTTTGCAAAGCAACAAATAATTGGATGAGTAAACATGAAGTTCTTGAGATGTAGTGATTTTAGTCACAGCTCCAAGTGATGTTGAAAAAAGTAAAACTGCTTGATAGTGAAAACTATCCTGCTGAATAAAGCTGCATTCCAAAAGACCGTCTCTGTGTTGTGGTGTTATTTAAGTGAACATGTGTCTGTAATTTTTTGGGGATGATGGTCAAGAGCATTGTTTTCATCAAGTCAGAGGTAAATGTTTATTTAGTAGAGTAAGTATGTTGGTACCAACATCAAAACAGTCCAATGACATTCAAGTTATTATAATGTGAAGTAAAAAGAAATGAAATAATAGCTACAATTGAGTAGCTGTAACCATCAAAAGTAGGAGGAGCTTTAATAGTAAGAATGTATTTTTATCATTATCTTAATGATAAAATGTCCCTCTGTTTATCTGTGTGCAGGCTTTGCCATCATAATATCATCACAGCTGTGTTAGATGCAGTCATGAAACTTCTCAGGTGTGCAGGTGAGAACAAAATGAAGGCAGAGCTCAAAGATGGACGTGTTCCAATCCACGAGTGCTGTGACGGCCCCTGTCTAACTGTGTGATATTAGGCTGTAGTGGGCAGGTTACTGTGTGCTACTGTTTAATTCTCAGTAATCTGTTGTGTCCATCCAGTATTTTTCCTGGCCTAAGAGACGGGTTATGACAGTATTGTGTACTCCTGTGACAATGTAATAATCACTACTGAGTAGTCATGGGTCAGAATGTGATCATGTTTATAGTCCTGCAATCACAAGATGGTCTCCAGTTTAAATTCAATTTCAGAATGTAGTGTTATCTTAGAAAAATTGCTTAAACACTGTATGTTTCTTTTCATTTCAGAAAGAGGAAGTTGACCATTGTACCTCTGACTTCTGAAATACCTTGTTTGTTCTTCTCTTGCTGAGAAAACTGATGAATCACTTCCTTTCTTAGGAAACATCAAGCATTGACATTACAAACACGTGAGGTTCAAACACAAAACATGAATATTTTCTGTCCAGGTGGTATTTATTTTATGTTAAAATTATAATGAAATTGAATGAATCAACATGTTGATGATATAATTGAAAATTATGAACAACTATTTTAAAAAGGTACCAAATTATAATTAAAATGTAAATTAATGCCTTCAGCATAACTGATAGGTGTTTTCAACAACATATCAATGGATATTTAAGATATTGTTTGAAAAAAGAATTGCACTTTGTGATATCTTTCTGTTTTCATCCATCATCATCAAAACATTCATTAAAAAAACATGAGAACAGTGAAATGTCCCGTCATTACAAAGTGAGATTAGATCAACATCTTATCATCCATGTTCAGAACTCGGCATTGCAAAACACATTGAGAAATACAGAATGACTGGATGCGATTATTCCATCTCCATCCTTATAAAGAGACGGGTAACTCACGACTGCTCAGCAGAGACGTCCACATCACCTCTAGATCTCACAGTGCTCACTTTGCTGTCTGTGACACCAGTTTTTTTGGGTTCTGACAAACAAGCTGTGGAGAGGTGAGAAGTCATTTTAATCCTGATGTTACTTTAATAAATGCAAAGTCTTTTAGATGAGATGTGATGAGCTTTGACACTGGTGAATGAAGGCAGTGAATGATTCTGGATGTGACCACTGTGATTTGTTCCTCAGGATGAAGGCTGTTATGATCTTTCTGGTGTTGACGCTGGTCGTCGTCATGGCTGAAGCCCAGATATATGGTCCTATTACCGATAGTGGAAACACAGGAACAACTGGAGGTAAGTCACAAGTGTTCATACAAACTGAGTTGATGTTAACAGATTGACCTCTGATTTACACAAACAGCAGGCTACTTTACTCTGAGATCAACAAATCACACTTGACTGTACTAACTTACTACATACAACTTCATTTAGTTCTGTATTTAGCTAGAATCGTTATTAAATCCTGGTATTTCAGATGATAAACCTAAGACTAAAGTAGTAAAAAAAAACCACTAAAGTAAAGAGAGCATCACTGATGTTCTAAATGCAGAGTTTCAAATGTGATATTAACATACTGATGTTTGTTTAACTCATTTTCATCTCTTTGTCCATTAAGGTCTCCACTTTGGAGGGTAAGTACACTGAATACTTTCTGTTGATTTCAAACAGACAAATGAAAAAAAAAAAGACTTTGTGAAATACCTCAAACCTATCAAACATAGCAACCATCAGTATTAACCAGATCCCAAGTTGATGTCTTCATTTACCTTATTTTCTTCGACCAATTTAAATTCATGTTGAAGCAAAGAAGCTAGTCGACACATTTCGGTGGCAGGAATCAGTGAATTATTGTTGTTCTTGTTTGAAGAATTATTGCAAATGATTAAATTATTGTACTATTTGTCAATTACAATTCTGTTGATAATTTAACTGATTTCTCTCTATTTTCCCTCTTCTCTAACTTGGTATAGAAGAAGACGGGCAACATCCCAAGATGAAGTGGCCGAAGATAGACTGAGGCGATACTATGAAGACTGAGTCTGTTCTTGATTTTGAAGATATAGTTTGAGCTATATCTTTGTGCTTTGCAAAGAAACAAATAATTGGATGAGTAAACATGAAGCTCTTGAGATGTAGTGATTTTAGTCACAGCTCCAACTGATGTTGAAAAATATTAAAGTGCTTGATAGTGAAAACTATCCTGCTGAATAAAGCTGCATTCCAAAAGACCGTCTCTGTGTTGTGGTGTTATTTAAGTGAACATGTGCTGGTAATTCTATAGGTGATGATGATCAAGAACATTGTTTTTAAGTCAGAGTTAAATGTTTGTATGAAGTAGATGTAAATTATGAGTGTGTTGCTGTGATCAGTTTATTAAATTAACTCTTTTCCTATTTCTTTCTCTTTGTGAACATACTCGTGTCTCTGGTAAAGCAGCACTTTGGAAATGATTCAATTCTGACATTTCCTCCATCAACAGATGAATCATTTGGTCTCTATAGCATCAAAACAACAGTCAAAATAACAATTTTATAAGAGCCATGATGATCATTATGTAGATGGCACTTGTTCTGTTGGCTGTTTCTAAAATAGTCAGACATTCAAGGTACTATTTTTTTAAATTAGTTAAAAAATCAGCTAATACCCACAAGTGAGAAAATAGAACCATCAAATGCTGGGAAGAACATTAAGACTAAGAAAATGTGGGTGTAGTGGAAGTTACTGTGTGCTACTGTTTGTCTTGAAGGTGCTTGAGGAGGACGTAGCAGTAGCCAGCCAGTTGTGGAGCATCTGGGCTGAGTGCTCCCACATGATAAAAGTCCAGCCCTGCTCTGAGTTCCCTCTGACTTGATACGGACCTCGCCACCGTCCACACTCCTTTGTTTTGTTTGGTATCAGGGTTTTTTTCTGCACTCCAACACTGCACACGTCATGATGCTCACACATTCACCTTTACACGACTGGTAATACTGACTCACACACTAAACAATTGTAGTTATTTATTGCCAGTTATATGCTTCATCATAATAAACTATTTAATTTTCACTCATCTGTTGTGTCCATCCAGTATTTGTCCTGTCCTAAGATCCAAGTTATGACAGAAATGATTACTCCTGTAACAAATATTGAAGAAAATCATTCAGGTCCTGTTGATCACTTTGCTGTGGTGATGTGTTTATTCAAGGAATACCGATAAACTGGTGAACCGACAGGCACAGAGCGGGTATTAGCCGGTGAGTCGCCCCAGAGCAAATGAAACAGTCGCATTTTATACAGTCAGAACAAAGAATGTCAGATTCAGTCAACAGGTAAACAAAAGGGGATGCAAAAGGGAGTGGTCTGCTCTTTGGAGGGAGTGAACAGTGGGGGGTGGGGGAGGTATGGGGGCACGCATTTAACATAGTGATCAAACCAGGTCCAGATGTGTCTTGATCAACTGGTGTTACGCAAATTTGTATCCACAGGGTGCTGGAGAAAGACAGAAATCACCATTTAGGTCAGGTAATCAAAGGGCTCTTTCCAGACGTCACTTCAAATTGTGTATTTTCTTCCTCACAATGTAGTAACCACTGCTGAGTAGTCATGGGTCAAAATGTGATGATGTTTACAGGCCTGCAATCACAAGATGGTCTCCACTTTACATTTAGTTTCAAAATATACCGCATTGTTACTAAATTTAACAATAAACTGATATACTGTATATTTCTTTTACCTTCACAAAGAGGAAGTTGACCTTTTTGCCTCTGACTTCCGAAATACCTTGTTTGTTCTTCTTCTGCAGATGAAACTGATGAATCACTTCCTTTCTTAGGAAACATCAAGCATTGACATTACAAACACGTGAGGTTCAAACACAAAACATGAACATTTTCTGTCCAGGGGGTATTTGTTTTATGTTAAAAATTTAAGTATATATAAATGATATCAAATTAATGAATATGTAGACAATGTAATTAAAATTTACAACAAAGTATTTTAAAATTGATGCAAAATATAAATAAGATGTAAATTAAAGCCTAAAGTGTTTTCAACAACATATCAACAGATTTTTAAGATATTGTTCAAAACAAGACTTGCACTTTGTGACATCTTTTTCTTGTCACCTGTCATCATCAAAACGACCATTAAGAAAATGTGAAGACAGTGAAATATCCCGACATAACAAACTGAAATTAAATCAACATCTTATCATCCATGCGCATAACTCGAAATTGCAAAACACATTGAGAAATACAGAATGAC
The DNA here is from genome assembly GCF_904848185.1 of Acanthopagrus latus. Lineage (NCBI taxonomy): Eukaryota > Metazoa > Chordata > Actinopteri > Spariformes > Sparidae > Acanthopagrus > Acanthopagrus latus. The sequence continues at coordinate 10,331,597 of NC_051060.1, read as the reverse complement.
TGGATGCGATTATTCCATCTCCATCCTTATAAAGAGACGGGTAACTCACAACTGCTCAGCAGAGACGTCCACATCACCTCTAGATCTCACAGTGCTCACTTTGCTGTCTGTAATACCAGTTTTTTTTTTTTTTTTTGGTTCTGACAAACAAGCTGCAGAAAGGTGAGAAGTCATTTTAATCCTGATGTTATTTTAATGAATGCAAAGTGTTTTAGATGAGATGTGATGAGCTTTGACACTGGTGAATGAAGGCAGTGAAAGATTCTGGATGTGACCACTGTGATTTGTTCCTCAGGATGAAGGCTGTTATGATCTTTCTGATGTTGACGCTGGTCGTCGTCATGGCTGAAGCCCAGTCGTATGGTCCCATCAGTGGCAGTGGGAACACAGGAACAACTGGAGGTAAGTCACAAGTGTTCATACAAACTGAGTTGATGTTAACAGATTGACCTCTGATTTACACAAACAGCAGGCTACTTTACTCTGAGATCAACAAACCACACTTGACTGTACTAACTTACTGTATACAACTTCATTTAGTTCTGTATTTATCTAAAATCATTATTAAATCCTGGTATCTTAGATATTAAACCTAAAACTAAGTAAAGAGAGCATCATTAATGTTCTCAATGCAAAGACTTTCAAATGTGACAATAATATACTGATGTTTATTTAACTCATGTTCAACTTTTTTCCCTAAAGGTCTCTACATAGGAGGGTAAGTACACTGAATCTACTCTGTTGATTCAGAACAGGTAAATGAAAAAAAAAAAAGACTTTGTTAAATACCTCAAACCTATCAAACATTGCAAGCATCAGTATTAACCAGATCCCAAGTTGATGTCTTCAAGTACCTTATTTTGTCCAACCAATTTAGATTCATAATGATATAACAGAGGGTAAAGAAGCAAGTTGACACATTTCAGAAGCTGGAATCAATGAATTTCTGTCATTTTTGATCGAGGAATTATTGCAAATTATTCAATGATTAAAATTTGTGTCTTCAACTTTCTGTTGAATGACCTTTGTTGATAATTTGACTAACTGATTTCTCTCTTTTGTTGCTCCCTTTTCTAACTAGGAATCGATGCATAAATCCACAGCCCCCTATCAGTAAGTCACAAGCTCTCAGACAAACTGAGTTGATGTGAACAGATTGACCTCTGATTTACACAAACAGCAGGCTACTTTACTCTGAGATCAACAAAACACACTTGACTGTACTAACTTAATAAAAACAACTTCAATTAGTTCTGTATTCAGCTAAAATCATTATTAAGTCCTGGATTCTCAGATGATAAACATAAAACTAAGTAAAGAGAGCATCATTGATGTTCTACATGCAAATATTTTTAAACGTGATATACTGATGTTTATTTAACTCATGTTCATCTTTTTTTTTCCCCCTTCAGGCATCACAACTGAACCGTGAGTATTATTGAATATTTTCTTTTGGTTTTAAACAGAGAAATGAGAGAAATAAAAGACTTTGTGAAATACCTCAAAACTATCAAACATAGCAAGCATCAGTATTAACCAGATCCCAAGTTGATGTCTTCAAGTCCCTTATTTTGTCCAACCAATTAAGATTCACAATGATATAATAGAGGGCAAACAAGCAAGTCGACACATTTCAGAAGCTGGAATCAATGAATTTCTGTCATTTTTTTTTGGAAATTATTCCAGAATTATTTAATTATTAAAATATTTGTCAATGAAATTCTGTTGATCAACCACTGTTAATAATTCAACTACCTGATTCTCTCTTTTTTTCTGCCCTTCTCTAACTTGGAATAGATTCGAATGCAGATGCACATGTGGAACATCCCAAGGTGAAGTGGCTGGATATAAATTGATGCGAGACAATCAAGAATGAGTCTGTTCTTGATTTTGAAGATATAGTTTGAGCTATATCTTTGTGCTTTGCAAAGCAACAAATAATTGGATGAGTAAACATGAAGCTCTTGAGATGTAGTGATTTTAGTCACAGCTCCAACTGATGTTGAAAAAAGTAAAACTGCTTGATAGTGAAAACTATCCTGCTGAATAAAGCTGCATTCCAAAAGACCGTCTCTGTGTTGTGGTGTTATTTAAGTGAACATGTGTTAGTAATGTTATTGGTGATGATGATCAAGAACATTGTTTTCATTAAGTCAGAGGTAAAGGCTTTTATTTAGTAGATCTAAATAATAACTGTGTTGGTGTGATCAGTTTATGAAATGAACTCTTTTCCTATTTCTTTCTCTTTCTGAACATACTCGTGTCTCTGGTAAAGCAGCGTTTTGGAAATGATTCAATTCTGACATTTCCTCCATCAACAGATGAATCATTTGGTCTATAAAGCATCAGAACAGCAGTCAAAATAACAATTTTATAAAAGCCAAGATGATCATTATGTAAATGACATTTGTTTTTTTGGCTGTTTCCAACACTATTTTGTGAAATGAGTTCATAAAATCAGCTGATACCCACAAGTGAGAAACTGGAAGCATCAAATGCTGGGAGGAACCTTAGCAGTAAGAATATTTGAGTGTAGTGGACAAGTTACTGTGTGCTACTGTTTGTCTTGAAGGTGCTTGAGGAGGACGTAGCAGTAGCCAGCCAGTTGTGGAGCATCTGGGCTGAGTGCTCCCACATGATAAAAGTCCAGCCCTGCTCTGAGTTCCCTCTGACTTGATACGGACCTCGACACCGTCCACACTCCTTTGTTTTGTTTGGTATCAGGGTTTTTTTCTGCACTCCAACACTGCACACGTCATGATGCTCACACATTCACCTTTACATTACTGATAATACTGACTCACACACTCAACAATTTTAGTTATTTATTTCCAGTTATACACTTCATCCTGATAAACTGTTTAATTCTCACTCATCTGTTGTGTCCATCCAGTATTTGTCCTGTCCTAAGATCCAGGTTATGACAGCACTGTGTACTCCTGTGACAATGTAGTAACCACTGCTGAGTAGTCATGGGTCAAAATGTGATCATGTTTACAGGCCTGCAATCACAAGATGGTCTGTAGTTTACATTTAATTTTGAAATGTACTGTTACGTTACAAGAGTTATCAATAAACTGATATACTGTATATTCACTAGCAAGGACCACACCATCAACAAGATACATTTAAGGATTTATTAGTGACGAAGGAAAACAAAGTGTCGAAGATCATGGTTCTTTTGAGTTCTTCGAGTGCGTTGTGGGGATTCTTGAAGAGAATCCGCCGCCAGTCCCGGGCAGCGACAGACTCCCTACGGACCTATGAAGGAGAGGAGATGAAGAGAAACAGGGAGAGAGAAATGGAGTGGGGGGGAGGGGTGCAGAATACGAGAGCGAAGCAGAGGAGAGGGTCAGGTGGTTATTTATAGAAATACGGAAGTCGGCACTGAGGTGTGGTCCTGCTCCTGAAACTTCGCCAATTAAGCTTCAGTTTCTTTTACCTTCATGAAGAGGAAGTTAACCTTTTTATCTCTGACTGCTGAAAGACCTTGTTTGTTCTTCTTCTGCAGATGAAACTGGTAAATCACTTCCTTTCTTAGGAAACATCAAGCATTGACATTACAAACACGTGAGGTTCAAACACAAAACATGAACAATTTCTGTCCGGGGGTATTTATTTTATGTTAAAAATATAAATTCATATGAAAATGAATCTATACGTTGATAATGTCATTGGAAAGGACAGAAAGTTATTTTCAAAATGTTGCAAAATATAAATAAAATGTAAATTAATTTCTTTAGCATAGTTTTTAAAGTGTTTTAAATGACAAATTAATGGATTTTTAAGATATTGTTTAAAAAAAGAATTGCACTTCATGATATATTTTTGTTTTCATCTGTCATCATCAAAATGTTCATTAAAAAAAACAGTGAAATGTGCGTCATTTCAAACTGAAATTAGATCAACATTTTGTCATCCATGTGCAGGTCACAAAATTGCAAAACACATTGAGAAATACAGAATGACTGGATACGATTATTCCATCTCCATCCTTATAAAGAGACGGGTAACTCACGACTGCTCAGCAGAGACATCCACATCACCTCTAGATCTCACAGTGCTCACTTTGCTGTCTGTGACACCAGTTTTTTTCGGGTTCTGACAAACAAGCTGTGGAAAGGTGAGAAGTCAATTTAATCCTGATGTTATTTCAATAAATGCAAAGTGTTTTAGATGAGCTGTGATGAGCTTTGACACTGGTGAATGAAGGCAGTGAATGATTCTGGATGTGACCACTGTGATTTGTTCCTCAGGATGAAGGCTGTTATGATCTTTCTGGTGTTGACGCTGGTCGTCGTCATGGCTGAAGCCCAGTCGTATGGTCCCATCACCAACAGTGGAAACACAGGAACAACTGGAGGTAAGTCACAAGTGTTCATACAAACTGAGTTGATGTTAACAGATTGACCTCTGATTTACACAAACAGCAGGCTACTTTACTCTGAGATCAACAAAACACACTTGACTGTACTAACTTACTACATATAACTTCATTTAGTTCTGTATTAATCTAAAATCATTATTAAATAAAAATAACATCATTAATGTTCTACAAGCAAAGACTTTCAAATGTGACAATAATATACTGAAGTTTATTTAACTCATGTTCATCTTTTTGTCCTTAAGGTCTCTACGTAGAAGGGTAAGTACACTGAATATTTTCTGCTGACTTCATACCGAAAATTTTAAAAAAAACAAAGACTTATCAAACCCATCAAACATTACAAGCATCAGTATTAACCAGATAGTTGATGTCCTCAAGCACTTTATTTTGTCCGACCCATTTGAATTCACGATGATATAATAGACGGTAATGAAGCAAGTCGACACATTTCAGAAGCTGGAATCAGTGAATTTCTGTCATTTTCGATTGAAAATTATTGCAAATTATTCAGTTACTAAAATATGTGTCTTCAAGATTTGGTTGATTGACCTTTGTTGATAATTTGACTAACTGATTTCTCTCTTTTGATGCTCCCTTTTTTAACTTGGTATAGACGCAAAGTGACACAGCTCCCACCCGGGTATGGTCCCGTTATTAACAGTGGAAACATAGGCAGAACTGGAAGTAAGTCACAAGTGTTCATTCATACTGAGTGTATGTTAACAGATTGACCTCTGATTTACACAAACAGCAGGCTACTTTACTCTGAGATCAACAAACCACACTTGACTGTATTAACTTACTAAAAACAACTTAATTTAGTTCTGTATTTATCATTATTTAGTCCTGGTAACTCAGAAAATAAGCCTAAAACTAAATAAAGAGAGCAGCATTTATGTTCTACATGCAAATATTTTCAAATGTGATGATATACTGAAGTTTATTTAACTCATGTTCATCTTTTTGTCCTAAGGTATCTACGTAGAAGGGTAAGTACACTGAATATTTTCTATTGATTTCAAACAGAGAAATGAGAGAAGTGAAAAGACTTTTTGAAATACCTCAAACCTATCAAACATAGCAAGCATCAGTATTAACCAGATAGTTGATGTCCTCAAGTACCTTATTTTGTCCAACCCATCTGAATTCACGATGATATGATAGAGGGTAAAGAAGCAAGTCAACAGAAGCTGGAATCAGTGAATTTCTGTCATTTTTGATTGAAAATTATTGGAAATTATTCAATTATGAAAATATGTGTCTTCAACATTCTGTTGATTGATCTTGAACTGATCTCACTCTTTTTGTTGCTCCCTTTCCTAACTTGGTAAAGACGCAAAGTGACACAGCTCCCACCCGGGTATGGTCCTATTATCAATAGTGGGAACACAGGCACAACTGGATGTAAGTCATGTTCATATATATTGGGTTGACATGAACAAATTGAACTCTGATTTACACAAACAGCAGGCTACTTTACTCTGAGATCAGCAAACCACACTTGACTGCACTAACTTACTAAAAACAACTTCATTTGGTTCTGTATTCAGCTAAAATCATTATTAAGTCCTGATATCTCAGAAAATGAACCTGCAACTAAATAAAGAGAGCATCATTGATGTTCTCCATACATGCAAATATTTTCAAATGTGATAATAACATACTGATGTTTATTCAACTCATGTTCATCTTTTTTTCCTTTAGGCATCACAACTGAACCGTGAGTATTATTGAATATTTTCTGTTGATTTCAAACAGACAAATGAGAGAAACAAAAGACTTTGTGAAGTTCCTCAAACCTATCAAACATAGCAAGTGTCAGTATTAACCAGATAGTTGATGTCCTCAAGTACCTTTTTTTGTCCAACACATTTAAATTCACAATGATATGATAGAGGGTAAAGAAGCAAGTCAACACATTTCAGAAACTGGAATCACTGAATTTCTGTCATTTTTGTTTGAAAATCATGCCAAAATTATTCTATTTATATATTTGTCAATTAAGATACTGTTGATCAACCACTGTTGATAATTCACTCTGAGATCAACAAATCACACTTGACTGTACTAACTTACTACATACAACTTCATTAGTTATGTATTCCGTTAAATCATTATTAAGTCCTGGATTCTCAGATAATAAACCTAATACTAAAGTAGTAAAAAAAACACTAAAGTAAAGAGAGCATCATTGATGTTCTAAATGCAAAGACTTTCAAATGTGATATTAATATAGTGATGTTTATTTAACTCATTTTCATCTCTTTGCCCATTAAGGTCTCCACTTTCCAGGGTAAGTACACTGAATATTTTCTGTTGATTTCAAACAGACAAATGAAAAAAATAAAAAGACTTTGTGAAATACCTCAAACCTATCAAACATAGCAAGCATCAGTATTAACTAGATCCCAAGCTGATGTCTTCATTTACCTTATTTTGTTCAACCAATTGAGATTAATGTTGAAGCAAAGAAGCTAGTCGACACATTTCAGAAGCTGGAATCAGTGAATTATTGTTGTTCTTGTTTGAAGAATTATTGCAAATGATTAAATTATTGTTCTATTTGTCAATTACGATTTTGTTGATAATTTAACAAACTGATTTCTCTCTATTTTCCTCCTTCTCTAACTTGGTATAGAAGAAGACGGGCAACATCCCAAGATGAAGTGGCCGAAGATAAACTGAGGCGATACTATGAAGACTGAGTCTGCTCTTAATTTTGAAGATATAGTTTGAGCTATATCTTTGTGCTTTGCAAAGAAACAAATAATTAGATGAGTAAACATGAAGCTCTTGAGATGTAGTGATTTTAGTCACAGCTCCAACTGATGTTGAAAAAAGTAAAACTGCTTGATAGTGAAAACTATCCTGCTGAATAAAGCTGCATTCCAAAAGACCGTCTCTGTGTTGTGGTGTTATTTAAGTGAACATGTGCTGGTAATTTTATTGGTGATGATGATCAAGAACATTGTTTTCATGAAGTCAGAGGTAAATGTTTGTATGAAGTAGATCTAAATAATGAGTGTGTTGGTGTGATCAGTTTATTAAATGAACTCTCTTCCTATTTCTTTCTCTTTGTGAATGTACTTGTGTCTCTGGTAAAGCAGCACTTTGGAAATGATTCAGTTCTGACATTTCCTCCATCAACAGATGAATCATTTGGTCTATAAAGCATCAGAACAACAGTCAGAATAACAATTTTATGATGATCATTATGTAAATGACATTTGTTCTGTTGGCTGTTTCCAAAACAGACAAAGACATTCAAGGTACTTTTTGTAAATTAGTTAAATAAATAAATAAATAAATCAGCTGATACCCCCAAGTGAGAAACTGGAACCATGAAATGTTGGGAGGAACATTAGCAGTAAGAATTTATTTTTATCACTATCTTTAAAAATCCCATTTTAAGAAAATTAGATTGTTGAGTCTTAATCCCAACAAAATGAAGGTCAAGTTCAAAGATGGATGTGTTCCAAGCCACGAGTGCTGTGACGGCCCCTGTCTAACTGTGTGATATTAGGCTGTAGTGGGCAAGTTACTGTGTGCTACTGTTTAATTCTCAGTAATTTGTGGTGTCCATTCAGTATTTTTCCTGGCCTAAGAGACGGGTTATGACAGTATTGTGTACTCCTGTGACAATGTAATAATCACTGCTGAGTAGTCATGGGTCAAACTGTGATCATGTTTACAGGCCTGCAATCACAAGATGGTCTCCAGTTTACATTTAATTTCAGAATGTAGTGTTATGTTAGAAAACTTGCTTAAATACTGTATGTTTCTTTTAATTTCAGAAAGAGGAAGTTGACCTTTTTACCTCTGACTTCTGAAATACCTTGTTTGTTCTTCTTCAGCTGAGAAAACTGATAAATCACTTCCTTTCTTAGGAAACATCAAGCATTGACATTACAAACATGTGAGGTTCAAACACAAAACATGAACATTTTCTTTTCAGGAGGTATTTATTTTATGTTAACAATATAAGTATACATAAAATCGATAAGTCTATATGTTGATAATGTAATTGAAAATACAAAAAAATGTTTTAAAAATGTCCCAAAATGTAAATAAAATAGGAATTAATACCTTCAGCATGATTGTTTAAGTGTTTTCAACAACATATCAATGGAAATTTGAGATATTGTTCAATAAAAGAATTGCATTTTGTGATATCTTTTTGTTTTCATCATTAAAACATTTATTTAAAAAAACATGAGAAGAGTGAAATGTCCCATCATTTCAAAGTGAGATTAGATCAACATTTTATCATCCATGTTCAGAACTCAACATTGCAAAACACATTGAGAAATACAGAATGACTGGATGCAATTATTCCATCTCCATCCTTATAAAGAGACGGGTAACTCACGACTGCTCAGCAGAGACGTCCACATCACCTCTAGATCTCACAGTGCTCACTTTGCTGTCTGTGACACCAGTTTTTTTTTTTTTTGGTTCTGACCAACAAGCTGCGGAAAGGTGAGAAGTCAATTTAATCCTGATGTTATTTTAATAAATGCAAAGTCTTTTAGATGTGATGAGCTTTGACACTGGTGAATGAAGGCAGCGAATGATTCTGGATGTGACCACTGTGATTTGTTCCTCAGGATGAAGGCTGTTATGATCTTTCTGGTGTTGACGCTGGTCGTCATCATGGCTGAAGCCCAGATGATGTATGGTCCCATCAGTGGCAGTGGGAACACAGGAACAACTGGAGGTAAGTCACAAGTGTTCATACAAACTGAGTTGATGTGAACAGATTGACCTCTGATTTACACAAACAGCAGGCTACTTTACTCTGAGATCAACAAACCACACTTGACTGTACTAACTTAGTAGTAAAAAAAACACTAAAGTAAAGAAAGCATCATTCACGTTTTAAATGCAGTTGCAAATGTGATATTAACATACTGATGTTTATTTGACTAATTTTCATCTTTTTGTCCCGTAAGGTCTCGACTTTGCAGGGTAAGTACACTATTTTCTGTTGATTTCAAACAAATGAAAAAAATAAAAGACTTTGTGAAATACCTCAAACCTATCAAACATTTTGTCTTCAACTACATTATTTTGTCCAACCCATTCAAATTCACAAAGATATAATAGAGGGCAAAGAAGCAAGTCGACACATTTCAGAAGCTGGAATCAGTGAATTATTGTCATTTTTGATTTAATAATTATTGCAAATGATTAAATTATTGTACTATTTGTCAATTACAATTCTGTTGATAATCAAACAAACTGATTTCTCTCCATTTTCCCCCTTCTCTAACTTGGTATAGAAGAAGACGGGCAACATCCCAAGATGAAGTGGCCGAAGATAGACTGAGGCGATACTATGAAGACTGAGTCTGTTCTTGATTTTGAAGATATAGTTTGAGCTATATCTTTGTGCTTTGCAAAGCAACAAATAATTGGATGAGTAAACATGAAGCTCTTGAGATGTAGTGATTTTAGTCACAGCTCCAAGTGATGTTGAAAAAAGTAAAACTGCTTGATAGTGAAAACTATCCTGCTGAATAAAGCTGCATTCCAAAAGACCGTCTCTGTGTTGTGGTGTTATTTAAGTGAACATGTGTCTGTAATTTTATTGGTGATGATGATCAAGAACATTGTTTTTCATCAAGTCAGAGGTAAATGTTTGTATGAAGTAGATCTAAATAATGAGTGTGTTGGTGTGATCAGTTTATTAAATGAACTCTCTTCCTATTTCTTTCTCTTTCTGAATGTGCTTGTGTCTCTGGTAAAGCAGCACTTTGGAAATGATTCAATTCTGACATTTCCTCCATCAACAGATGAATCATTTGGTCTATAAAGCATCAGAACAACAGTCAGAATAACAATTTTATGATGATCATTATGTAAATGACATTTGTTCTGTTGGCTGTTTCCAAAACAGACAAAGACATTCAAGGTACTTTTTGTAAATTAGTTAAATAAATAAATAAATAAATCAGCTGATACCCCCAAGTGAGAAACTGGAACCATGAAATGTTGGGAGGAACATTAGCAGTAAGAATTTATTTTTATCACTATCTTTAAAAATCCCATTTTAAGAAAATTAGATTGTTGAGTCTTAATCCCAACAAAATGAAGGTCAAGTTCAAAGATGGATGTGTTCCAAGCCACGAGTGCTGTGACGGCCCCTGTCTAACTGTGTGATATTAGGCTGTAGTGGGCAAGTTACTGTGTGCTACTGTTTAATTCTCAGTAATTTGTGGTGTCCATTCAGTATTTTTCCTGGCCTAAGAGACGGGTTATGACAGTATTGTGTACTCCTGTGACAATGTAATAATCACTGCTGAGTAGTCATGGGTCAAACTGTGATCATGTTTACAGGCCTGCAATCACAAGATGGTCTCCAGTTTACATTTAATTTCAGAATGTAGTGTTATGTTAGAAAACTTGCTTAAATACTGTATGTTTCTTTTAATTTCAGAAAGAGGAAGTTGACCTTTTTACCTCTGACTTCTGAAATACCTTGTTTGTTCTTCTTCAGCTGAGAAAACTGATAAATCACTTCCTTTCTTAGGAAACATCAAGCATTGACATTACAAACATGTGAGGTTCAAACACAAAACATGAACATTTTCTTTTCAGGAGGTATTTATTTTATGTTAACAATATAAGTATACATAAAATCGATAAGTCTATATGTTGATAATGTAATTGAAAATACAAAAAAATGTTTTAAAAATGTCCCAAAATGTAAATAAAATAGGAATTAATACCTTCAGCATGATTGTTTAAGTGTTTTCAACAACATATCAATGGAAATTTGAGATATTGTTCAATAAAAGAATTGCATTTTGTGATATCTTTTTGTTTTCATCATTAAAACATTTATTTAAAAAAACATGAGAAGAGTGAAATGTCCCATCATTTCAAAGTGAGATTAGATCAACATTTTATCATCCATGTTCAGAACTCAACATTGCAAAACACATTGAGAAATACAGAATGACTGGATGCGATTATTCCATCTCCATCCTTATAAAGTGACGGGTAACTCACGACTGCTCAGCAGAGACGTCCACATCACCTCTAGATCTCACAGTGCTCACTTTGCTGTCTGTGACACCAGTTTTTTTTTTTTTTGGTTCTGACCAACAAGCTGCGGAAAGGTGAGAAGTCAATTTAATCCTGATGTTATTTTAATAAATGCAAAGTCTTTTAGATGTGATGAGCTTTGACACTGGTGAATGAAGGCAGCGAATGATTCTGGATGTGACCACTGTGATTTGTTCCTCAGGATGAAGGCTGTTATGATCTTTCTGGTGTTGACGCTGGTCGTCATCATGGCTGAAGCCCAGATGATGTATGGTCCCATCAGTGGCAGTGGGAACACAGGAACAACTGGAGGTAAGTCACAAGTGTTCATACAAACTGAGTTGATGTGAACAGATTGACCTCTGATTTACACAAACAGCAGGCTACTTTACTCTGAGATCAACAAACCACACTTGACTGTACTAACTTAGTAGTAAAAAAAACACTAAAGTAAAGAAAGCATCATTCACGTTTTAAATGCAGTTGCAAATGTGATATTAACATACTGATGTTTATTTGACTAATTTTCATCTTTTTGTCCCGTAAGGTCTCGACTTTGCAGGGTAAGTACACTATTTTCTGTTGATTTCAAACAAATGAAAAAAATAAAAGACTTTGTGAAATACCTCAAACCTATTAAACATTTTGTCTTCAACTACATTATTTTGTCCAACCCATTCAAATTCACAAAGATATAATAGAGGGCAAAGAAGCAAGTCGACACATTTCAGAAGCTGGAATCAGTGAATTATTGTCATTTTTGATTTAATAATTATTGCAAATGATTAAATTATTGTACTATTTGTCAATTACAATTCTGTTGATAATTTAACTGATTTCTCTCTATTTTCCCTCTTCTCTAACTTGGTATAGAAGAAGACGGGCAACATCCCAAGATGAAGTGGCCGAAGATAGACTGAGGCGATACTATGAAGACTGAGTCTGTTCTTGATTTTGAAGATATAGTTTGATCTTTGTGCTTTGCAAAGCAAGAAATAATTGGATGAGTAAACATGAAGCTCTTGAGATGTAGTGATTTTAGTCACAGCTCCAAGTGATGTTGAAAAAAGTAAAACTGCTTGATAGTGAAAACTATCCTGCTGAATAAAGCTGCATTCCAAAAGACCGTCTCTGTGTTGTGGTGTTATTTAAGTGAACATGTGCTGGTAATTTTATTGGTGATGATGATCAAGAACATTGTTTTCATTAAGTCAGAGGTAAATGTTTGTATGAAGTAGATCTAAATAATGAGTGTGTTGGTGTGATCAGTTTATTAAATGAACTCTCTTCCTATTTCTTTCTCTTTGTGAATGTACTTGTGTCTCTGGTAAAGCAGCACTTTGGAAATGATTCAGTTCTGACATTTCCTCCATCAACAGATGAATCATTTGGTCTATAAAGCATCAGAACAACAGTCAGAATAACAATTTTATGATGATCATTATGTAAATGACATTTGTTCTGTTGGCTGTTTCCAAAACAGACAAAGACATTCAAGGTACTTTTTGTAAATTAGTTAAATAAATAAATGAATAAATAAATCAGCTGATACCCCCAAGTGAGAAACTGGAACCATGAAATGTTGGGAGGAACATTAGCAGTAAGAATTTATTTTTATCACTATCTTTAAAAATCCCATTTTAAGAAAATTAGATTGTTGAGTCTTAATCCCAACAAAATGAAGGCAGAGCTCAAAAATGGATGTGTTCCAATCCACGAGTGCTGTGACGGCCCCTGTCTAACTGTGTGATATTAGGCTGTAGTGGGCAAGTTACTGTGTGCTACTGTTTAATTCTCAGTAATTTGTGGTGTCCATTCAGTATTTTTCCTGGCCTAAGAGACGGGTTATGACAGTATTGTGTACTCCTGTGACAATGTGATACAATGATGAATGTACTTGTGTCTCTGGTAAAGCAGCACTTTGGAAATGATTCAATTCTGACATTTCCTCCATCAACAGATGAATCAATTGGTCTATAAAGCATCAGAACAACAGTCAGAATAACAATGTTATAAGAGCCATGATGATCATTATGTAAATGACATTTGTTCTGTTGGCTGTTTCCAGAACAGACAAAGACATTCAAAGTACTATTTTCATAAAATTAATTTAGAAAATCAGCTCATACCCACAATTGAGAAACTGGAACCATCAAATGTTGGAACATTAGCAGTAAGAATTCATTTGTATCATCATCTTTAAAAATCCCATTTTAAGAAAAGTAGATTGTTGAGTCTTAATCCCAACTCATTTTTGATGGAGGTCAACCCGACCTTTGATCCCAGTGTCAGGATTGAGATAAAAAAAAATCTACTTTTCCAAAACAAAATGAAGACCTTTAACTATTTCAACAAACTACGATAACAAAATCCCAGCAACTAAAACGCAGGCAGGTTTAACGAAACCTGCTTGTGACAAAGGAGAAAAAGGTGACGAGAGAACACTTCATCCTCCCGTCCCTGCACCCTCTGCCCTTTTATCACCTCCCCCACTCCACCAGAGCACCGATTACGCTCAGGTGTACTCAGGTAGAGAGGGAGGAGGGTGCCATGGGAAACACACTGAGAGAGAGAGAGAGAGAGAGAGAGAGAGAGAGAGAGAGAGAGAGAGAGAGAAAGAGAGAGAGACAGGCTGTGTCCCAATTCAGGGTCTGCATCCTTTGAAGGCCGCATTTGAAGGCCAATTATGTCACAACGCCGCACGAAGGCTGTTCCACTTCAAAGGCTCCTCCAAATGCAGCCTCCAAATGCAGCCTCCTCTTCCCTCTTCCTGGAGGACGCACCGCCACGATCCTTCGCAGCTATAAATTGCGCGCCTGAAGAGAAGAAATAAAGAAAGAAATAATGGCGACAAGTGGCACAAACACCAGATATGTTCAACTTCAAGCAACCTTAAAACCTCAAAATATCGTTAAAATGCATTGGTAATGCTCAGCTTGATGCCTTTGGAAGTAAAGTCTTAAAAGCCTTCACTTTCAAATGTTAGATGCTCAGAGGTTGACTTATATCTTATATCTCACTGTGACTGTTGAGGTGTTATAGACTATTTTTACTTCATGTACACAAACGGACCAAGATGAACAGATTTAGATCAGGCTGTGATCTCTGCTTTATTTCCAGACTGTAAAACTATAAAGTCTCGTTCAACGTTTGAATAAAGAGTTACATTTATGATTATCCTGAGGATGATTATATATATTTTTTTTTTTGCTGTATTAGAACCCTTTTGTCTGTTGACATAACACAAAACGTCTTTTACATTTCATTGTGTGTGAATGGAAGTAAGGCAGTAATAAATAATAAATAATAAGTAATAAATAATTAATAATAAATGATAAATAGCCCATTTGTCAGTCCTGATATCACTTTTTGTAAATCTTTGCACCCTTGTGTTAATGTCATGTGGTTACCTTTTCTCTTGCTTGTCTCTGTGTTCAGAATAACTATGAAAAAAAATGAGCCTACAGGGTAAAGTCGAGCCACAGTACAAAGTACAAAGTAGCTGCAGGTTTGGATGATGATGTGGAAACTAAACTGTATTCGTTTTACCCATGCAAGTTAATAAGTAATTTGCTGAAAATTGCTGACATGATATATAATAGGTAATAGGACAGAGGCCTTCCATTGCCCCCCTGTCCTAATTGTCTCCATCCCTGAGGACACACCAGGGCCAAGAGACTAGGGGGAGGAGGATGATGATGACGAGGAGAAGGAGAGCCAGCCAGGGCCGAGAAGGAAGAGGAGGGAGGATGTTATTATCTAGTTAATTTATGAGTTATTTTTAAATTATTTGTTCATAATTGTTCATTTTATATAATTCATGAAATAAAATGGTGTTATATCGTTACACATTATCTATTCCATTCAGTATTTACAACTTAAATACAATTTATAACACCAAACGGCATCAAGTGCTACTTTTCAGGGCCAGCAAGGGATTGAATGATTTCTTTTATTATTGAGGTCTTTACATTTACAGCTATTTACAGAATTACAACATAAATAACTGTTTACAGATCATTATTTACTATCAACAAAAGCAATTATTATTAAAAACAATATTTAAACAGGTACAAATGATGTACAGTCAGTAGCAGGCTGAGCAGGAGTCCCTGGCAGTGCTGCTGGGCTGGATGGGATGCCACAGTAAAGACCCTGGTGTCAGTCAGACATCATCTGGGTCGGTACTCGGGGTGTTTGGGGGTCCAGTCTCCTCTGTCCACCACATTGTCCATCAACTGGCCTCCTCCCTCCTCTCTTTCCTCACCTGTTCCTCGTCTGGTCATCAGTGTTTGTGTATTTAGTTTGTGTGTTCCCCTCACTCCTTGTCCGGTCATTGTATTTATCAGCCTCAGCTCGTGCTCCATGTTCATGTTCATGTTCATGTTCATGTTCATGTTCATGTTCATCTTCATGTTCATGTTCATCTTCATCTTCATCTTCATCTTCATGCTCCTGTCTGTGTCTCGTCCTCCAAGAGTTCCTTTTGTCTCCAGTCTGTCCTTGGTATGTGTTTTTGGACTTTGAGTTTTGTATTTTGGCATTTTTCTTAATAGTACTTTGCTTTTCGGTTGTACTTTTTCTTTCTGGTTGTGTTGCTACTTAGTCTTGCCGCTTTCTTTGCTGCTTTGTTTTTTGGGTCTTTGGACCTCCTTGGTTTCACGCACCTTGAGTTTTGCATTCAGCTTTGCTTACTAAAGCTCGCCTTTTGTTTTCCCCTGATCTTGCCTCCTGTTTAACTGCGTTTGGGTTCACTTCCTATCCCTTCTTACTTTTCCCTTTAAACCCTGACCTGACAAAAAATAAATCAGTACAACAAACAAAACTATCTACCAAACGTTTTAAATAGGAATGATGCCTTCAAAATTAAAATAAAACCATATGTGGCGATAAACAGTTTATATGTGAGCATTAACGTAATGTATCGGTATATTAATTAACCCTAACTGTTAGCTAGATAATAATGATAATGACATTACTGTGGGTTCAGTAACAGGTTTACCTCTCCACAGTCCTCTCTCAACCCAAGATAAACCTGAGCTGCTTCTCCTCTTCCTCGACATGGAGGAGGATTAAAGGATTAAAAAGGAAATCAAGAATTCCTGTAGCTCAAACATATTTCACAGTCAAACTTTACTCTTCTTGCCACTTTCGCGGACCTGGGCTGCACGCTCCGAAGGCTAGACCGTCCCATTTAACAACGGTTGACGCGGCCTCGCAGGTCTCTTCAAAGGTTGCCCTGAATTGAGACACAGCCACAGAGACACACAACAGAACACACACAGCAGAGGCACATGTAGCAAAGAGGAAGTTGACCTTTTTCTTTTTTTTTTTTTTACCTTAGTTTTGCAATACATTGTTTGTTCTTCTTTTGCTGATAAAACTGAAAAAAATCATTTTATATCTTAGGAAACATCAAGCGTTGTCATTTCAAACATGGTGCAAACAAAAGTACATTTTCTGTCCCGGCATGTCAGCTACCGTTGAGACTCACAGATAAAGTCATTCATTGTGAATTTCCCTAACAGACTCTGAACCTAATTCAGCTTCCCAGAATTCTCTAGCCTTCACACCTAGGTGCATAATCAGACCAGTTTACTCCATCCACTGTCTTTCATCAGAAATTTGTTTGTTCTCTCCTATCAAAGAAACAAGTGGGGTTCTGAATGCAAAGATTTCAAAATGTGATAATAATATAATCATGTTTATGTATGTGATTTTCACGTTCATGACCTCCAGCTCCATCATAAGTATTACTGAATATTTTCTGTTGATTTCGAAAAGACAAATAAAAGAAATACAAAGTCTTTTTGTATGCCTCAAACCTATCAAACATAGCAAGAATCAGTATTAATCAGATCCCAAGTTGATGACTTCAAGTACTTTATTTTGTCCAACCCATTTGAAGACACATTTCAGAAGCTGGAATCAGTGTATTTCTTATTGAAATATTTGTCAGTTAATTTAGTGTTTATGGACCGCCATTGATAATTAAACACACTAATTCCTTTTTTGTGTTCCCCCTTCTCTAACTTGGCATAGACTCAGACAGGAAACGTCCCAAGTTGCAGTGGCCAAAGATAAACTGAGGACTGAGTCTGTTCTTGATTTTGAAGATATAGTTTGAGCTATATCTTTGTGCTTTGCAAAGCAACAAATAATTGGATGCGTAAACATGAAGCTCTTGAGATGTAGTGATTTTAGTCACAGCTCCAACTGATGTTGAAAAAAGTAAAATTGCTTAATAATGAAAACTATCCTGCTGAATAAAGCTGCATTCCAAAAGACCGTCTCTGTGTTGTGGTGTTATTTAAGTGAACATGTGTTAGTATGTTGGTGCCAAGATGATCAAAACAGCCGAAAAACATTCAAGTTACTATAATGTGAAATGAGTAAAAAGAAGTGAACTAATAGCAACACTTGAGTAACTGTAACCATCAAAAGTAGGAGGAGCTTTAATAGTAAGAATGTATTTTTATCATTATCTTAATGATAAAATGTCCCTCTGTTTATCTGTGTGCAGGCTTTGCCATCATAATATCATCACAGCTGTGTTAGATGCAGTCATGAAACTTCTCAGGTGTGCAGGTGAGAACAAAATGAAGGCAGAGCTCAAAGATGGATGTGTTCCAAGCCACGAGTGCTGTGACGGCCCCTGTCTAACTGTGTGATATTAGGCTGTAGTTGACAAGTTACTGTGTGCTACTGTTCAATTCTCAACAATTTGTTGTGTCCATCCAGTATTTTTCCTGGCCTAAGAGACGGGTTATGACAGTATTGAGTACTCCTGTGACAATGTAATAATCACTACTGAGTAGTCATGGGTCAAACTGTGATCATGTTTACAGGCCTGCTATGACAAGATGGTCTCCAGTTTACATTTAATTTCAGAATGTAGTGTTATGTTAGAAAACTTAACAGTAAACTTATATACTGTATGTTTCTTTTAATTTCAGAAAGAGGAAGTTGACCTTTTTACCTCTGACTTCTGAATTACCTTGTTTGTTCTTCTGCTGATAAAACTGATAAATCACTTCTTTTCTTAGGAAACATCAAGCATTGACATTACAAACACGTGAGGTTCAAACACAAAACATGAACATTTTCTGTCCAGGAGGTATTTATTTTATGTTAACAATATAAGTATACATAAAATCAAAGAAATCTATATGTTGATAATGTAATTTGAAATACAAAAAAATATTTTAAAAATGTCCCAAAATGTAAATGAAATGTGAATTAATACCTTCAGCATAATTGTTTAAGTGTTTTCAACAACATATCAACGGAAATTGTTCATTAAAAGAATTGCATTTTGTTATATCTTTTTGTTTTCATCTGTCATCATTAAAACATTCATTTAAAAAAACAAAACAAAACATGAGAACAGTGAAATGTCCCGTCATTACAAAGTCAGATTAGATCAACATCTTGTCATCCATGTTCAGAACTCAACATTGCAAAACACATTGAGAAATACAGAATGACTGGATACGATTATTCCATCTCCATCCTTATAAAGAGACGGGTAACTCACGACTGCTCAGCAGAGACGTCCACATCACCTCTAGATCTCACAGTGCTCACTTTGCTGTCTGTCACACCTGTTTTTTTTGGTTCCGACCCACAAGCTGCAGAAAGGTGAGAAGTCATTTTAATCCTGATGTTACTTTAATAAATGGAAAGTCTTTTAGACGTAATGAACTTTGACACTGGTGAATGAAGGCAGGGAATGATTCTGGATGTGACCACTGTGATTTGTTCCTCAGGATGAAGGCTGTTATGATCTTTCTGGTGTTGACGCTGGTCGTCGTCATGGCTGAAGCCCAGTCGTATGGTCCTATTTCCGATAGTGGAAACACAGGAACAACTGGAGGTGAGTCACAAGTGTTCATACAAACTGAGTTGATGTTAACAGATTGACCTCTGATTTACACAAACAGCAGGCTACTTTACTCTGAGATCAACAAAACACACTTGACTGTACTAACTTACTACATACAACTTCATTTAGTTCTGCGTTTAACTAAAATCTTTAAGTCCTGGTATCTCAGATAATAAACCTAAAACTAAAGTAAAGAGAGCATCATTAATATTCTTAAATGCAAAGATTTTCAAATGTGATATTAATATACTGATGTTTATTGAACTCATTTTCATCTCTTTGTCCCTTAAGGTCTCCACTTTGGAGGGTAAGTACACTGAATACTCTCTGTTGATTTCAAACAAAATGAAAAAATAAGAAGACTTTGTTAAATACCTCGAACCTATCAAACATAGCAAGCATCAGTATTAACCGGATCCCAAGTTGATGTCTTCAAGTACCTTATTTTGTCCAACCAATTTAGACTCACGATGATATAATAGAGTGTAAAGAAACAAGTTGACACATTTCAGAAGCTGGAATCAGTGAATTTCTGTCATTTTGTTTGAAGAATTATTGCAAATGATTAAATTATTACATTAATAAATTATTACTGATATATTATAATATTTGTCAAAAAAAAGATACTGTTGATAATTTAACTGACTTATTTCTCTCTATTTTCCTCCTTCTCTAACTTGGTATAGAAGAAGACGGGCAACATCCCAAGTTGAAGTGGCCGAAGATAGACTGAGGCGATACTATGAAGACTGAGTCTGTTCTTGATTTTGAAGATATAGTTTGAGCTATATCTTTGTGCTTTGCAAAGCAAGAAATAATTGGATGAGTAAACATGAAGCTCTTGAGATATAGTGATTTTAGTCACAGCTCCAACTGATGTTGAAAATAGTAAAACTGCTTGATAGTGAAAACTATCCTGCTGAATAAAGCTGCATTCCAAAAGACCGTCTCTGTGTTGTGGTGTTATTTAAGTGAACATGTGCTTGTAAATTTATTGGTGATGATGATCAAGAACATTGTTTTTCATCAAGTCAGAGGTAAATGTTTGTATTAAGTTAAATAATGAGTGTGTTGGTGTGATCAGTTTATTAAATGAACTCTCTTCCTATTTGCAATGCCCAGTTTCACAGACAAGGCTTATATCAAGCCAGGAGTAGGTCTAAGTCAGACTAGTAAAGCTAGGTCCTTTAAGTGACTTGCATGAGTGAGGCTTACATTTGTCTTAGTTAGTCCCAGACTGTGGAGTCCTGTAGTAAGCTTAAATGAGAACACCTGGGTCAAGCCACATCAGCCTGGGAGCACAGCCTGTTAGTCTGATGGTGCTCATAAAAACCTGGAATGGAATTGAAGATAGGTTTGCTGGAGGGAATTTTGACACCAAACATGGCTGAAGCTAAAAGAACTCACTCAAAGAACTATACTGAGTATGATGAAAAAAAAATTAAAAAAAACTCTGCTTAAACAAATTGTGGGAAGTCCTGCTGTTATTGAAAGTAAAAGCCATAGTGCTGCTTTTGAACATAAGAAGAGGAGTGCTTGGGCTGCCATTTGCAGTGAATTCAATGCAAATGAAAATGTAACATGTCTAATATGATATGTATATCATAGATGTCATGTAGTTTTGTGATATTGTTTGGTATCTGCCTTCATAGACTCTCTGGAAGAACATAAAATTAGATTTGGGGAAAAAAAAAAGGAATGCAGAGGCCAATAGAGAGAGAATTACGACTAGTGGTGGACCCCCACCAAGTAAAAACAAGACCGATGAATTGCCTAACTTGTTGACTGGAATGATGGAGGAATACCAGATGATGACCATTTGGGCAGTGGACATGTAGAACTGAGCACAAATGGTATATGTACCATAGAAAGTAAATTAGTTACCTGCTTCTTTACATACAGATTATTCCACTGTCTGTGTATATCTTTATTTTTATTTAATTCTAAGGACCGTATGAGTTTTTGTATCTAACAGTGTTCAGTGTAATGAAATGCATTGTGAAAATACATTTTTTTCTCACTTGACGTGAGTGTGAGTATTGTAGTCACCACAACCTACATGTTAGAACAGCCTTGGCTGAGTTTACCATTCAATTTTTCAGCACACTATTTATATATGTTGTACACAACAGACATATTAAGGCACAAACAAGCTATAATCAATACATTCCATGGTTAAATGTATCTTTTTTTCTAATGGAAGTGCTGCAATGTGAAAGCAGCTCTCAGTGCAAGTCCTCGTTGGTTATTTTCTGCCACCGGCACGGGCACAACTGGATCATTCTGGTCTTCCATAGACTTCCATAAACACTGGAATCGATTTTTCCACACTCCAAACATATGCTCGACCACCCCTCTGATGCAAATATTAGCTCTGTTGTATCCTTGCTGCTCAGTTGTTGTGGGATGTGGCCATGGCGTGAATAAATAGGAACTCTGAGCATATCCACTGTCATCAAGTAGTAGTCCACTATGTCGACCTCTCTGAGCACTGAGCACACAATGATGAGCTGTGAAAAATCCTTGAATCATGTGTTGTTCTTCTCCAGTGGGCAACCATGTTTGAAGACTCTAAACTGGGAGTGCATGCAGGCTGAACATTGATGGGCAACCAGGTCATACGATTCCTGTCAGCATCAGGAGTTGATGGGCACTTGATTTCAACATGACATCCATCTATACAGCCAGTCACTCCAGGGATTTCTCATTTTCGTGGAATCGCACTTTATAGTTGGCTTGCTCAGCAGCAACAGGAAACTTAATGTACAGATTTCTCAGTTCACAAATGGCACTACAGACATTGTGAACGACTCTACCCACTGTTGCTTCACTGACACCACACAAATCACCAGTTTCATGATGAAAGGTTCCAGATGCCAAGAATCTCAAAGTGATCCGAACTCGAAGAGAACCGGGCACAGACCTTCCTCTTAGAGACATGGAGCAAAGCAAAGTAGTTATCTCCAGTGCATCTTTTTTGTACAAACAATAGCGGCCACTGAAATGTATTTCATCAAACTGATTCAGTGGATTACTCCTATCCACAAATATTTGTCTGGCTGGCCTCTGTAGCAAATAATGGTCTTCATTTAGATATTCCAAATACTCCATACTCCCAAACCATCTGTGCTCCCTTTCACAAACAGGACTAAGCCGAAGTTAAACCTGCCTGTTCGCAGGATTAAAATAAACTTCAATTTAGTCCTAGAGTAGCTCTAATGCAATTGGCTTTGTTTAATCAAGAACAGACTAAATCTATGACTAATATAAGTCTGTGCAAGTGACTTAAAGTTAAGCCAGCTCAAATAGCATTATAGTCTGGGACTAGGCTTGAGCCTTATGTCCGAAACTGGGCATTAGTGTACTAAAATGTAAAATGTGGAAAAAAAAATCAGCTGATTTTTGAAGTCTCATTTATGAAGCTGGAATCATGACATTTTTTGAATTTTGCTTGAAAATTGGCAGTCAGTCAGGTGTAAGTTGACTTCTATGATGTCCTCAGAACTTACAGTTTTTGCCGAATGCTTACACACGTTGCAGACTTTGGCTCACAGTGTCATAACTTAACACACAGGCCGACACAGCACATGGTGATAGACTCCTGACTTACACGCCAAAATGAAACTCTTGAAACAAAACCTAACAATCCCATTTCAAAACTGTTTTTAGCATCAAAACGTTAAACACATGCACCTTTGAATTACTCTTTCCAAGCAGCAACAACACACAAATGTGCTTTATGCAAAACACATTAGTTTGGATGTTTTTTTGACTTTAAAAGTCTCATACAGATTTTTTTTTTTTTTTTTTTTTTTGTGAAAGATTGATCCAGTACAGCTGATCTAGACACATGAAAAAATGTAAAAAAATAAATAAATAC